>NC_086317.1:304626770-305243645 GCF_036172605.1 Pelobates fuscus | reverse complement strand
CAACATTAGCTAAAACCCCATAGGAAAACATTGATATAATGCTTATCTATGGGGCAATTTTAATGCTAGCGTGGAGTTCACCACGTACATTAAATTGCCCCACCAGCTGACGTAAACGAAGGAAGAGCGAAGGAGGAGCCTGATGCAGCACTGAGGGACATAGGCACTGTATTCAAGTAAGTGACAAAAGGTTATTTAACCCTTTCATCACTATGGGGGAGGATTGGGTGGTATAGTGCTAGTATTCCTATGAAACATAGGTCATGTCACACTAACTTAATTGCATTTTACGAAGAAGTAAGCAAAAGTATTGAGCAGGGTGTTGCAGTGCATGTGATCTTCTTGGATTTTGCCAAGGCGTTCAATACGGTTCCCACATTAGGTTAGTGTTCAAACTAAAAGAAATGGTCTAGATTAAAATTCTTGTTCTTTGGTAGAGCACTGGCTTAAAGTTAGAGTACAGAGAGTTGTCATTAATGGTACATTTTCAAGTTGAACAAAAGTGATAAGTGGTGTCCCTCAGTGTTCTGTTCTAGGACCACTTCTATTTAGTATATTTAAAAATTATCGTATAGGCATTGAAAGTCATGATTCAGTGTTTGCAGATATCTCAAAACTCTAAAAAGTAACACAGTGTGAGTAGGATATTACTTTGCTGAAGAGGGATTTATATAGATTGGGGGACTGGGCACTCAAATGGGAGATGTAATATATATATAGTCAAAATAGAAAAGAGATGCACTCTATGGTCTTTAGAAAAAAAATCACTGGTATTTAATAGCATAAATCCGATCGACTTTCGACCTCTTCAGGTCTTCCTCAAGATCAGTATACAAACACATATGACAAGAATATATAGGGAACATAGGAGTAGTTACTCACCAATCAAAAAGCGTTCACCGGTTTCCAATAGTCCGAACCCGGAAGTGTGTATAAGGCGTCATGTGATACGTGGGAGTGTCTATTGCCGCACCGTGGTTGCTAAGAAACGGGTAAACTAACACCGAGCGAGATATAGTGACAGTCAGATAGCTCGGAGTTAGAAGAGAATCATCTGTGCAGTGTAAAAGAGGCAAGTATTGCCTAATAAAATGTGGAAAAATAAAGTTAGTAGAGAGTTCAAAGATATATGGGCTGATGGTTAATCAACAATAAAGATGAGGACTAAAAAGAGTCCATATACTGTGAAATAAACTATAGTGATGTGTGTAAATACCATGCCACATACATCACTTAAAGTGACCATATAGATGTGAATATAATATAGTGTGTCATACACCCAATAAAAACAATACCGACAAGGTAATTAAGTGTAACATAAACAGTTACACCAGGCATAACATGGAAATGAGTTATATAACTACTAAACATCAAAGATGTGAGTAATATGCAAAAACTTTGATTCAAAATTACTAAATACTAAAATACAATAATAGATTCTGAATTATATATTTGGGCAAGAGTATGGAAGCTATAGAGTATATGGAAATCTATGTGTTCTGGAATATAAGTCTACACTATCACAAACGCAATTAGTAACTAGTCCTGTACAGGCATAATAATCTATACATAGGAATTCAAGTAGAGGTAATCAACCCAGAGAAAGGCTTGAACAACTACTCTAGAGTAAAGGAGAAATAGTTATGTTGCCCATGCTACATATTATATAACCATATAGTGGTATATATTGTTAATATTTGTAATGTAATGTACTGTCCTGTTGAACTTGACCCTGAGGAAGGTCCCGAGCGGGGACCGAAATGTTGGTCGTATTTTTAATCAATTATAATAAAATTTGGAACTTTTAAGCCCGGAGAGCAGCCTGTCTCATTTGGATCTTCTATCTTATTGGAGCCTTGGTCTGGCGCCCGGCGTTGGAATACAGTAAATGTGAGTGCTGGGGATTTAAAGTATTGTTCGGATTTTTGGGGGAGAGTGGGGCTCTACCTCCCAACCCTTTGTGCACCCGTCTGCAGTGCTATTTATTCAGCACTTTAATCTAAATGAGCAAGTTAAGCTCTTGCAATATTGTCAATATCACATCACTGATTAACTAGAGTTTCTGTGTAATCTCAATTTTTCACTTGATGAGATGGATGAATTTCTTGTGCAAGCTGGTGCCTATATGGAACATGCAGAAACATTACAATTCACCCCAGAGGAAGCATCCAAAATTTTGTGGGAACAAACTGGCCAGGAATTGCCTAACCATACTACATCTAGAGATGTGTATTTCAAACTGCTACGCCTACACAAGAAAAGTGTAGATCTGGATCTGCATGGTCTATTTTTGTCAGATTATTTTAAAGCTAAAATGATTCCGCGTGGATTCAGGCTGTTGAATATACCAACAATTGGCAGACTTAAAGCAACAGTATGCAGAGATTGGACCCATGTTTTAAACAAAGCCTCTCTAGATCTCATGCTTATAACAATCAAAGATGTTAAGGCTGACCTAGTAGAAGTTAAACAGCAAATTGTAACATTGGAGATAGAACAAGCCGTTTTATTGGCTTCAGTTGATGGATTAAAGTTGCAGCAACAACTTAAAATGGAATTGCTTAGATATAAAAATGAACTGGTCAGATTTAAGAAGCAAAAATACGAGATGGTCCAACAAGACTACAAGGATCACTGTGTGTATAGGTGGTTATCGGGTGACCGCCCACCAAGCCCGAGGCGATTCCGGAGAAAAATTGTCCATCCAAAGATTCTGACAATAGATGTCACTTCTGGGGAATCAACATCGGAGACTGAGAATGCTAATGAAACACCAGCTTTTTTAGGCCAGGCCGAGACGGGTACAGTCACCAGGAGCAAGGTCAGAGGCGAAGAGGATATAGGAATATGAGAGGGCGTAAGACCAAAAATGGTGCAAAGAGGCAAGCCCCCCTATCGGAAGTAAACCCCATTTTCAACCTTTCAAATAGACAATTGAGTGACATGGAGATGAATATCCTGAGTAAGGGACTATCGTATGTCCCCACTAATGTGGCAAACTCCTTCAAGTGGAACACTGAATTGTTTCAGTTTGGAAGGAACATGAGGCTCAAGGAATTCTTTCATACCATGAATAAAAACACGCTATTGCCAACGTCTGAAGGTGCAGAGAAATTTAGAGTCAAGTCCACGTTCGACCCACAATCCAACAAATCATCTATTAAGACATTTCTTGCAACCACATCTAAAATGACACAAGAAGTACTATCCAAACGGCATAATAAGAGACATAACATCAGTAAAAGGGAGCGACAACTTCTTGACGGTTTATCTAAAGACCGAACTATTGTCATCCGCTCAGCGGATAAAGGTGGTGGTGTAGTCATCACGAATTATACGGACTATGCGGAGGATCTTAACCATCAACTTCAAGATTTGAACATATATCGCCCCTTGCCGGGTGACCCTACTTTTGCTATCCAAAGAAAGATATCTGATGTCGTGGATATGGGCCTTAGAGCTGGTTACATCAGTCAGGATCTGCATACCTTTTTGAACAAGCAACATCCCATCATTTACAGTATACCAAAAATTCACAAGGATATGCATAAACCCCCAGGCCGTCCCATTGTATCTGCTATAGAGGGTATTTTGGAACCCATAGCACAATGGTTGGATCATATTTTTAAAGGACCTGTGGAAGAGTTAGACACATGCATTAAGGATACACAAACCCTCCTATGTAGGATCAAGACACTGGAATTTGGTGAAGAACCTCCAATATTTATCACTATGGAGGTTAAAAGCTTGTACACTGTCATCCCCCATATAGGGGGTATTGAAGCGATGTGACAGGTGTTATGTGGCTCTACTGTTTATCAAGGTCCTACTGTTGAATTCACATTGGAACTTCTATCTTTAATTTTGCACAACAACTACTTCAGATTTGAGGAACAATGGTACTTGCAGGTAGCGGGGACATCAATGGGGTCAGCCATGGCCCCAATGTATGCCAATGCGTACATGTACGTATATGAAAAAACACAGTTATTGACCCCCTATAAGGAGAAGATTATTGGTTATTATTGTTTTATTGATGACCTGCTGATCATTTGGCGAGGTAGTTGCAGTGAGGCACATTCCATGGTGGAGGACCTTAATTCACTTCCAACACCCATTAAATTCAAGGCTAATATCAGCGAGGTTGGTGTACAGTACCTGGATTTGGAACTCACATATGGAGACAATGAAATTCAAGATACGTTATTTTATAAACCAACAGATCGCAACACTTTGCTACATGCAGATAGTGCACATCCGGTCCCTTTGAAAAGAAGCGTTTTGGATTCACCAATTGAATACGGTGTCACCTTTGGGACTTAATGAAAATGTTACCTACCATTCTTTTTTATAGGATTATCCAGCTAGCCAATATGGTTTTAATTAACATTAATTTTTAGTAATTATAGCATAAGTGTATCTATAAAAGAATATTGATTTTAATATGTATGTAGCACTTTAAGTATCTGGGTAGCACTTTATCATTAGCACATTCACTTTAACACTTGCTTTTTAACACTTGTTTTGCAATTATTATCACTTCTTTTGGCATTTTGCACTTTATACACAAGAGTAGCTATCTGGAGAGCACTTTATCTTCAAGCACTTTACCTTATCATATACTCTAATGTGCAATGACTTGTATTTTAGGAAAACCTGTTGGTCTCAAACTTATTCACTTTGAGCACTTATACTTGTGTTTCCCTTATATTAATTTGTATGGGAACATGCTTTTATTCATCCATATTTCAAATTGTTTATGGTTGACATGGAAACCGTACTCTCCAGTTACCCATGACGTTAAGCATGCACAATCACGTGACGGGAGGCGGGGCACGCTTAACGATGCGCGCGCATGCCCGGAAGTGCACTTGGTGACGGGGGGCTCGGTGGTAAACACACTGGTGAGTTATTTTCTTAATTATTAGTGGTATATATTGTTAATATTTGTAATGTAATGTACTGTCCTGTTGAACTTGACCCTGAGGAAGGTCCCGAGTGGGGACCAAAACGTTGGTCGTATTTTTAATCAATTATAATAAAATTTTGAACTTTTAAGCCTGGAGAGCAGCCTGTCTCATTTAGATCTTATATATATATATATATATATATATATATATATATATATATATATATATATATATATACATATACACATTTATGTGAAAATACACTTAGAGTGAAATTATATATATATCACTGTATATCCCTTTAACGACCGTGGACGTACTACGTGTCAGGATTACTAATTGATCCCGCACATAGAACTGTATCACACCTAGGACTAAGGATAACGTTTAACCGGACCCTAGAATGGCCGGATTTAACATATCCAAGAATAGTCAGAATACTTGCCAAGGTCAGGGATAGAGAATCAGACACAGCGATGAGAAAAAGCAAAAAGTCAAGGATACCAGAAATCAGGGAAGTCAGAACGAAGCCAAAGTCAAATACCAAAAAATCAAGATCAGGAACGCAGTCTCGGATTACAATCAGGCAGAAACCACAACAGGGCAATGAGAGAATGTAAAAAAGTAGTTTAAATAACCCTCCTGTTATTCCGATTGGCTGTAACCGGCCTTTGACCACAACAGGTGCACGTGCTTGACGTCACACGCACGCCAACGTCATTATTAGCGTGGGCGGCCATAGGGCTATAGATAGGCATAGATCCGCTGCAGCCGCAGCCGGCGTCCCTAGACATGCTGGGCTTATCAGGTATCCGGGCACATGGTTGCAGATGGGCACAACTATTCCTGTCAGGACGGTAAATACCCTTATGAACGTTTTTATGTGCAGATGAATCCGTTACACTACGTAAGTCCGACAAATAAGTCGTTAAGGACCGCGGATGTATCTAGTACGACAGCGGCAAATAGGAGCCCTGGACTTACCTGAACCAGCGATCCATGGCGATCACGGTTGGGGGGACTGCCGGAGACCCCAGGTGTCCCCCTGCAGCAGCTCTTGCCACCCCAGTCCTCCAGGGCCATGTGATCACCGTGATCACGTCACCACAATAGGGGTCTATGAGCTGTCAGAGAGTGCCCCAGGCTGCTAAAAATAAAAAATAAAATCTGTTTATTACTGCAACCATTTACTACTACGTCTGTGGTTCTTGGTTTATTTATGTTTAAAAATATAAGATCCTCAGATGTATGACATTTTTCTCAGAACTCGGTTATTTATTCTAAGGCCTTTTGTCAGTTAACCCTCTGTGTTTTAAGTTGTGTTAAATATTTAATTAATACTTCTGACACCCAACTACTTTGGCAGAGTTTTCCAACTCCACGCCAACCCCGTATGCATCACAAAACATATATATATTAATATGTAGCACGGTCCTCTGGGGGAATTTCCAAAACCCTACATTTCATATTATTCTCTATTTCTCTATAGTTTACGCAGACATTAATCTCAGCTCTGTTACATTTCTTTGGTCTCCACAGATTATCCGCTTGTCTTGTATTACTGCATAAGTTGTCAAATCCAAGTTCTTGTATTTACAATCCAGGTATAGTATTTACTCACTTCAGTTTCAATCATGTCAAGGCCTCAGGCAGCCTTCACTCTAAACTTGTCACAAACGTACGGCCCCTTTACTCTCGTATCATTTATGTCCAGTTAACATGGTCCTCTGGGGGAATTTGTTAATTAATATATACTGTTATAACCACTTCTATTTTAATAATTTTACAATGGTTTTAATCCCTAGCTCCATCTTTATTCTAGGCCTCCTCCTTTTTTTTCCGTACAAACCACTTATGCTCATCCAATTACCTGTACAACAAATCAAGGTATAGTACTCTACTCATTACGGGGCTCTCACACAAGACCTGATGCGGTCTCTACTTATCTGGACTAATACTGCTACAATCTCTATGTATATATATATGCAGAAAGGCCATTAGGCCTGAATTTGTGGGAGGAGTAAGTCCCCTCCTTAAACTCCCAGCCCCTACTCACCTCTGATTGTCAGCTGTCTATCTCCATAGAAGCACGTCCGGTCCGAGATTCCCGCCAAACAGCGCAAGTCTCCAGCAGTAGAGGTGTCTAGCTGAATCATCTGTCCATCCGTTCTGCAGCCCTGCCACCTGGCTTCTTCCCGGTCACGGTATCTGGCTCCTGGTCACGAGACTGGCACGCTCACGTAAGCTTGTGATTGAAATAGCGTTCGGATATTTCCCTCCGTTCGGCTCCCTTTTACTTATACGTTACCTGTTCGTGCATCCTTACCCGTTCATGCACTTCTGCAGTTCATGCGACTAAATTAGTGGATTGCTGGCTATACTTACGTTTCATGGGTCCTTCGTGCGGTCTAAACTACCGACCCTTGTTCATGAAAACTCTGGTGTAAATTTCATTAAAATTCTTGTCTACCGTTCGTTCATACAAACGAACTATGTACATGTATAAAACGAACATGTTATAACTGTTATATACCACTTCTATTTTAATAATTGTACGATGGTTTTAATTCCTAGCTCCAACATTATTCTAGGCCTCCTCCGGTTTTCTCCGTACAAACCACTTACGCTCATCCAAGTACCTGTACAACAAATCAAGGTATAGTACTTTACTCATTACGGGGCTTTCACACTAGACCTGACGCGGTCTCTACTTATCACGATTATCACACGGTCCTACGTCCTTTTTGTGTTTAAATTCTCTACTTTTTTTTTTAGGCCTACGTTCATACTGCAGTCAGGCAAGAACCTACTCAACTTACCTAACCTGGGACCCCGCTCCATTACCAGGTATTTATGTTCTTACTCGTAACTAGCACTTGCTACCCCGAAGGCCTCAAACAGCCTCCCTCTATAGCATAAACTCGTCCCAGTCTCAGACTAATCATTCAGATCCCTCACCTCAGGCTCTCACGTTATGCTCAAACACATCAACATCTGTCTTAACCCTTAGGCTTCTTCTACGATACCAGCAGCGGCCAAGCCACTCTACTTAAAACACTCGAAGTTTCAAGTTACCAGTTATAACCACTATCAAGGTTAGTATCCACTCATTACACCTATAATTGCCATTTAGCCCATAGAAGGTGCGTGAACTGGCTTAGAGGCTCCGGCCCTAGCTCACCCAAGTACATCCCGGTCCCACAAGGCCATCTCCCACCTCAACACGGAGGTACGGCCCCACGCCCAAATCATAGTTAGACGCCTCATTCGCCCTTCTACAGGGCCGCAGTCAGGGCCTCACTTTTCACGGCCACACGTTTTTGAATCTCTTAACAGTCATTGAGAGGCCAACATCCCGCCACCACATCTGTGGCAACAAACTTCCCTCGGCCAAATCATAGATAGAGCCTCACACCGCCACTCGGCACTAGCAGGGCCTCATCTGTCACTAGTTCACAGTTAGGTTTTTCGCTTACAGTCCAGTTTACCTAAGGAACCCCCCCTCTCATGCCCCCCTCTGTTCTCTCCTACGCCCCTACTAAATCTAATTCACTAATTCATTTCTAGAATGTCTCAAGAAACAGCTCCCATCGACGAGTTGTCTGCCGAAGAGATTCCGTTCACTCCCATCAGACCCGAGTCTCCAGACGAATCTCTTACCCCTTCTACTCCTACGTCCTTGAGAACATGGACTATTCCTAAAATTACGGTCGAACTTAAGCTCAGGGGCATCTCCTTTCCGACTACGGCTAGAAAGGCAGAACTTAATAGACTTCTGACCAATCAGGCCCCCGAGCCTAGGCCAGGCACTAGCTCTCAAGAACAGCCATGAGGCGGTTGCACGGCAACTCAGGATACCCTTGCAGCAATCCGGGCCAACCTGCAGACCCTGAACAGCAGGTTATCTAAGGTGGAGAGTGCCATCGCCTCCCCAAGTTACCTCCCTGGCCTCTCAGCCCCCACCCCGGCAGTCTCTGCTACACCACCACGCTCCCCTATACATCCCCCTCCAGCACCAGCCACAGTTACGTCACCTTTTGTGTCACCAGCTCACTCCATCCCAGACTCCATTGGGAAAGAAATCCTAGACGGGAAGGATGTGTGTCTGGTGTCACTACTTATAGCCTCTCAAGATGTGCTGGAGGACCGAGCATATAACTACATGGATATCTCAGTGTTGCTTAAAACCAGAGATCCTAGGCATAATAAGAAATGATCCATTCCGCAGTTCGTAATAGCCTTCGGGATATATTGCGACGTCATTTGCTTGGTATATCCCCACAGGAGAGAGGAACTAGATTTCTATCTTCATAAAATGGTGGATTTGGGCATCAAGTACAGGGGCTCATCTTTTTACGACTACCATAAATCGGTATCAGCGAAGGCGGCGACCCATATGAAGCAGTTTAATATTATAATTAACTGGTGTCAGATGGATACTGAATTATGCTGTCGCCACTGGTCTGAGGCCCCAGTCTTCTGCTGTATGTAATTCTACATCCCATACGGCTGATTTGTGCCCTTCTGAAGCTGATCCATCCACCTCCACTCCCACCCCTCAACCCACTTTCACCCCTCATATTAAACAAGCGGGTGGTCAACGGGATAAACTGGGTAGACCCATCTCCTTCTTAGGCAAAGCACAGTTGTGCAACAATTTTAATGCCGGGTCCTGCAGCTTCAGTGCCTGTAGGTTGTTGCACATCTGCTCCATCTGATTCAGGGTACACACGAAGACCATGTGCCCGGCCAGGTTGTCCCCTAACAAATGACTAACTGACATTAATGTTGACAACCTGGTTTTCTATTTGAGACCTCATCCGAGCAGGCATTTGGTGGAGTATTTGACCACGGGGTTCACTCAGGGTTTTCTCACGGGTCTCGTAGCCATCCCCTCAGGCATGCTTGAATGTCCCAACCTCTTGTCAGCCTGCCAAGACCCAGTATCCACAGACACTCTCCTTTCCTCTGAAATCTCGGTTTCATGATCGGCCCCTTCACCTTTTTCTTCCTGGTGCACTAATCCCATTGGTATAGCTGTGCACACATACTCTAATAAAAAATGCCTGATTATCGATTTATCGGCACCGCATGCCTCATTTGTTCCCAGCATGAACTCACTCATACCCGCAGAAGAATTTTCATTACAGTATGTAAAAATTGACGATGCAATACAATCCAGCATTTCAACTGGTAGCAACGCTTGGCTAAGCAAAATGGACATAACAAATGCATTCATATTACTACCCATGCACCCATCACTCTGGCATCTGCACGGTGTAAAATGGCGAGACAGATACTATTTTTTCACACGACTCACTTTCGGGTCTAGAAGCAGCCCTAAACTGTTTGATATATTCGCAGAAACTCTATGCTGGCTGCTTCTGAACGTTGTCACTCAGTTATTCACTATTTGGACGACTTCCTACTGATAGAACCAGGCGCACGTACACCCACTAATATCCTCAGCACCTCAGCACTTTTTTTCACACTCGGGGTACCCATATCACCCTCCAAAACCATTGGCCCCACTAATAAACTAACCTTCTTGGGGATCGAGTTGGACTCTGGTACCTTACGAGCCAGCATTCCCCTCGACAAATTGGTCCAATTGAGAGGGGAGATGGACATGTTCCTGCGGAGTGAGGCATGCACCAGAAGGGAACTTCAATCCTTATTGGGGTCCCTAAATTTTGTGATTCCACAGGGAAGGTCATTCGTATCCAGGCTTCTCTGTCTGCTTCACAGGGTACCGGACTCCTGCCCACGCCAAGGCTGACCTACTCATGTGGGGGAAGTTTTTGGCTGAGTGGAACGGTATCTACATGTTTATCCCCCCTCTCTCCAACTCCTCACCATCATCCACACAGACCCTGCAGCCACCATGGGTTTCGCAGCTGTCTTCAGAAATCACTGGTTCAGGGGTCACTGGCCTGCTGAGACAGATGCCTTGCCAGGATTCAGTGAGACTTCAGCCCTTTTTGAAATTTACCCCATCGTGGCGGCCGCACACACCTGGGGTCATCTCTGGTCCTGCAAGGCAGTAAAATGCTATTCTGACAACTCGGCAGCTTGCGATAAAAAAGGGGCGCTCATCCTTCCTTACCATTATGCGGCTGATTCGCAAACTGACCTGGCTGGCAGCAACCGTCCAGTTCCACTTAGTCTGTTTTCACATCCTGGGTATCCACAACAAGGCCGCTGATGCTCTGTCTCATTCTCAATTCCAGGTATTCTTCCAGGCACTCCCTACGGCCCACCGTCAGCCATCCAAGACACACGGCGGTTTCACTAATCCTGGATTGAACGCACTAATGCGTCACGCTAGGACTCTCACACACCAAGCACTAACACCTAGCACAGCTGTCACCTACAGTAGGGCACTTACCATTTTTTATAAATTCACAGCAGATTTCGGATTACAAGGTGATTTTTCTACTCAAACTATGGTGGCTTTTGCCTCCTTTTGCCACTTACATTTAAAACTTAGTAAATAAAAGGAAAGACAACAGGGTGGGAAAAACTGACCCTGATGTCAGGCTGAGGACTAAGTGAGCAACACAGATATGGCATAAACCCAGAGCTATAAATACTAAAGAAAAATCCCAAATGGTAGGATTATATGGAGGGAGAAAACGAAAAGTTCAACCCCCCAATAATCACTGACATAGGGTGTGCCCACACAGAGGGATAAATAACTCAGATCCCATGGTATCAAATAAATAAAAGTACAAATAAATAATAAATATAAATCAAATTCTTTATTAGAAAAAAAATTGTAGAAAAAAAACACACAATAAAATAGAACCCAGATAAGTACAAAAGCGAGTGTATAAAAGTTTATTATGCAGACAGGGTCTGAATAGACTGGGGTCTTAACGGTGAAGGTCTAAGGTATATAGTATAATAAATATCTAGACAAAGTAAACCGTGTAGCTGGATAGAAGTCTAGATAAATATAGAGGAAAAGGGCTTATAATTATATAGAACACGTGTTCAAAGGTGAAACAACATACTTTCCTCAAAGAACTAGGACCAGAGAACAATCACAGGGACCCCAGATATAAAGGGAAAGACAGCCCAACAAAAATAGATTAGCCTCCTATTACAGGTTACAGAATAATCTATAAAGTAAATAAAGGTATAGGAGATATAGGTATCTAAAGTAAAATAATTGTAGAAATTCCCATAACAATGATCCAAACTACCTAAAGGATACTGCTCAGGCAGAATATGTATTACGTATAATAAGAGGAAGTAATCTTAAAGTATACCTAAATGGCAGTATCCAAATGCTAAATAGCTTAGTATATCAAATTAACAGATACTATGTTGCAACCTGCTATGAGATACACTCTAATTGTAAAGAGAAAAGATAGGCAGATGTCAGGATCGGGACAGGGATCCAACACGCAGAGTACAGACAGTAGAGAGGTACGTATACCGGACCTTTGAATGGCCGGACTAACGTACGGAGATAGAGAGAATGGTCAAAGGCAAGCCGAGGTCGAGGGAACGAGAAGACAGGTAAGCGAGGAACAAGCCGAGTCAAAGGGTAACAGAGATAAGCAGAGTAATACAAACAAGCCGGGTCGGAACCAAAAGGATAACTGGAATACAAGAGCACTGAGTGACTAGACAGGCTAGAACCACGACAGGGCAATGAGCAAATGGAAGAAGCACTGTTAAATACCCTGGCTCAGGAGAGTAGACACGCCTCCGACGAGTCCTGATTAGTTTCCAGACAACTGAGTGACAGGTCGGTCCGGGTTGGCGTCATGACGTCGACTGCTGAGCGTCGTGTTACAAAAGGAAGTGGATCCCTCGCGGCCGGCGTGTAAATGACCGGAAGGACCGCGAGGGACGGAGGAAACAGCCCTTCTGGACGGATAAACTTCTAAGTCTCTACCTCTCTCAGAGGTAGAGACTTCAGGTACCCTGACAGTACCCCCCCTCACAGATACGCCCACCGGGCAGAAGGAACCGGGGCGAGATGGGAAGCGGGAGTGAAACGCCCTGCGGAGGCGAGGAGCATGAACATCCTCTTGAGGTACCCAACTCCTCTCTTCAGGACCATATCCTTTCCAGTCGACCAGATATTGTACTCTCCCCCGGGAGATTCGAGAATCGATGATAGAGTTGACCTCATACTCCTCCTGACCCTCCACCTGAACAGAGCGGGGAGAGGATACCGTGGAGGAAAATCTGTTGCAGACTAGCGGTTTCAGCAATGAAACATGAAAGGAGTTAGGGATGCGTAAGGCAGATGGAAGAGCTAGACGATACGCAACTGGGTTAATTCGAGTCAGAACCCTGTAAGGTCCAATATAACGAGGAGCGAACTTCATGGAAGGCACTTTTAAACGAATGTTTCTAGTACTCAACCATACTCTATCGCCTGGAACAAAAACCGGAGCCGACCTTCTACGTTTATCAGCGTGTTTCTTAACCAGCATAGAATTGTGCAGAAGAATTTGTCGAGTCTGATCCCACAACTTCCTCAAATTGGCAACATGAACATCAACCGACGGTACCCCTTGGGAAGGAGAAACCGAGGGAAGAATGGATGGATGAAAGCCATAATTCATGAAGAAGGGGCTTGAATGAGTAGAATCACAAACGAGATTGTTGTGCGCGAACTCCGCCCAAGGAATCAAACCGACCCAATCGTCCTGGTGTTCGGAAACAAAACAACATAAATATTGTTCAATCTTTTGGTTGGTGCGTTCAGCAGCTCCGTTAGACTGAGGATGATAGGCGGAAGAGAAATTCAATTTGATGCCCAGTTGAGAACAGAAGGATCTCCAAAAACGAGAAACAAATTGGGAACCTCTGTCACATACAATTTGGGAGGGTATCCCATGTAAACGAAAAATCTCCCTTGCGAATATCTCTGCCAACTCGGGAGAAGACGGAAGTTTAGGCAGGGGAACGAAGTGAGCCATCTTGGTGAATCTGTCAACCACGGTGAGGATAACAGTTTGTTTCTTAGATATAGGCAAATCGACAATAAAGTCCATAGCCAAACAGGACCATGGCTTTTCTGGAACCTCTAAGGGATGCAGAAATCCACATGGAAGCGTATGAGGTTGCTTGGTCTTAGTACAAACCTTACACGCACCGATGAAATCTTTAATATCCCTACGTAAAGCAGGCCACCAGAAGTCTTTAGAGATCAAAGCGCACGTCTTGCGAATGCCAGGATGTCCAGCCACCTTGCTGTTGTGGAAACATCGTAACAGTTCCAGTTGAAGAGCAGGAGGAACAAAATGTCGACCCCCGGAGTCTGTTTAGGGGCTAGATGTTGCAGCTTTAAGATCTCGGCAAGTAACGGAGAGTGAATCCTGAGATTTGTGTTAGTGATAATATTGCATTTCGGAACTATAGAGGAAAGAATAGGTTCAGATATAGTAGAAGGTTCATATTGGCGAGACAAAGCATCGGCTTTAGAGTTCTTAGAACCAGGTCTATAAGTAAGCACATAATTGAAGTGGGTCAGGAACAAGGACCAACGAGCTTGTCTGGCGGACAGTCGCTTAGCCTCCCCAATATAGGACAAGTTCTTGTGATCCGTTAAAATGGTAACAGGATGTAAGGTCCCCTCCAATAAATGTCTCCACTCTTTTAAAGCCATAATGACCGCTAATAATTCCCTGTCACCGATGTCATATCTGCTCTCAGGCCCAGACAGTTTCTTGGAAAAAAACCCACAAGGGTGTAGTGGTTTGTCCACCCCTAACCTTTGTGACAGAATAGCACCTACGCCTGTCTCAGAGGCATCGACCTCGAGTAGGAACGGCAGAGTCGTATCAGGATGGACTAGAATTGGAGCAGAAGCAAAAAGTTCCTTGAGAGTCTTGAAAGCAAGGAGAGCTTCAGTAGACCAAGTCTTAGTGTCAGCCCCCTGTCTGGTCATATTGGTAATAGGCGCAATAATAGAAGAGTATCCCTTAATGAAGCGCCTATAATAATTGGAGAAACCAATAAGCCTCTGAATAGCCTTGAGTCCTTTAGGCAATGGCCAATCTAAAATAGACTGGAGTTTGTCGGGGTGCATCTTAAAGCCTTCCCCAGAAATCACGTAACCAAGAAAGTCTATCTGAGACTGGTCAAAACTACATTTCTCCAATTTGCAGTATAAGCCATGTTGAAGAAGTTTGTGTAATACCTTTCTGACTTGTCTGTGGTGGGTCTCAATCTCTCTAGAGTGTATAAGTATGTCGTCCAGGTACACAATAACACAATCATGTTGAAATTCCCTAAGAACTTCATTAATCAAATCCTGAAATACTGCCGGTGCGTTACAAAGACCAAAAGGCATGACCGTGTATTCATAATGCCCATAACGGGTATTGAACGCTGTCATCCACTCGTGTCCTTGCTGGATTCTCACCAAGTTATATGCCCCTCTGAGATCCAACTTGGTGAAAATTTTAGAGCCCTTTAGGCGATCAAACAGCTCGGTAATCAAGGGGATAGGATAGGCATTTCTGATGGTTATTTTATTCAAACCTCGGTAATCAATGCAAGGTCTTAGGGAACCATCCTTCTTTTTAACAAAAAAAAAAACAGCCCCGGCAGGAGAAGAAGATCTCCTAATGAATCCTTTGTCTAGATTCTCCCAAATATATTCCTCTAGAACTGAATTCTCCTTGGTGGATAGAGGATATACATTGCCCCTCGGAGGCATGGTACCAGGTAGTAGATTAATTTTACAATCAAAAGTCCTGTGTGGAGGTAGAGTATCAGCATTCCTTTTCTCGAATACTGCTTTTAAATCCAGGTACAGAGGCGGTATCCGTATATCTGTAGACTGGGTAGAACTACCTGGTGTGTTAATTACACCCAATGGAGAAACCCTCCGTAAACACTTCTCCTGGCAACCCTGGCCCCATGAGAGTATCTGCCCTAACTCCCAATCAATAATAGGGTTATGTCTCTTTAACCATGGGTAACCCAGGACTATGGGAACAGAAGGGGACGAAATAAGCATAATCCACAAGTGTTCGGTTCTCTTGTCTCAGGCGCAAAAGTAATCTAGCTGCATTGACCCTTCTACCAGGAGGGTCAAAAGTTCTCCTAAAGGCAGCTACAAAGGCATTATAATTATATACTAACGGGTTATCATTCTCCCATAATGGGTTGGCCCATCTCAGAGCTCTCTCAATGAGTAAGGTGATAATAAATCCAACCTTTGCCCTATCTGTAGGATAGGAGCGAGGTTGTAATTCAAAGTGGATACTGATCTGGTTTAAAAAACCACGACACTTCTCAGGTGAACCACCATAACGTACTGGTGGGGTAATACGGGAAGAGGCACCTACAGTGGCTACCTCTAGGCCTGGACTCACAGGGGAAATAGAAGTAGTACGCGTCTCCTCTGGTGGGTTATTAGCACGAGATAATAACGCCTGTAGTGCTAGGGCCATCTGATCCATTCTGTGTTCCATGGCTTCAAACCTAGGATCGGAAGGACCAAGCTGACTGTTTGTACTTGCAGGATCCATTGGCCCTGTCGTAATGTCAGGATCGGGACAGGGATCCAACACGCAGAGTACAGACAGTAGAGAGGTACGTATACCGGACCTTAGAATGGCCGGACTAACGTACGGAGATAGAGAGAATGGTCAAAGGCAAGCCGAGGTCGAGGGAACGAGAAGACAGGTAAGCGAGGAACAAGCCGAGTCAAAGGGTAACAGAGATAAGCAGAGTAATACAAACAAGCCGGGTCGGAACCAAAAGGATAACTGGAATACAAGAGCACTGAGTGACTAGACAGGCTAGAACCACGACAGGGCAATGAGCAAATGGAAGAAGCACTGTTAAATACCCTGGCTCAGGAGAGTAGACACGCCTCCGACGAGTCCTGATTAGTTTCCAGACAACTGAGTGACAGGTCGGTCCGGGTTGGCGTCATGACGTCGACTGCTGAGCGTCGTGTTACAAAAGGAAGTGGATCCCTCGCGGCCGGCGTGTAAATGACCGAGGAAACAGCCCTTCTGGACGGATAAACTTCTAAGTCTCTACCTCTCTCTACCCTGACAGCAGAGTCACTAAACCTTAAAAAGCTATCTAGCTAGTGTTTGGTCTAAACGGAGAGACTGGGCTGTACAATCCCTGAAAAAATCATCAAGCTGACTAATAAGCTGCAAAGTAGACTACTAGACTGAGGCAAAACTCCTGCCTAAATATGTCCGGTGTGGTAACCAGGCAGCACTAGCCCTCCATGCAGTTACTAATATTAATTTAGCTTCAGCAGATAACAAAGAGACCCATAGTGGTAAAAAAAAACCCTAAAGGCAGCGTCTAATTCAGTGGTATAAAGACCCTAGAAGCAATTAAGCGGGCTAATAAAGTAAATAACTGAGGGATAAAAATGAACTGCAAAGTAGACTGCTAGACCGAGACAACTCTCCTACCTAAATGTGTCCGGTATGGTAACCAGGCAGCATTAACCCAAAATTCAGTTACTACTAGTTATACCGCTCAGCAAATAAATAAGAGACCCATAGTGGTATATGAAGACCCTAGAGACAGCGTCTAGTCGACGCGCGTTTCGGCGCTATATGGCGCCTTTATCAAGAGCATTGAAGGCTACTCATGAAGTCGCCGTAGTTTTAAATGTGAAGACCCGCCCCTCATGGTACGTCATGCGGCCAATCCAATAACGCCGCGTCACGGAAGGGGGAGGGGCCAGGTGTTCCGCGATCGGGAGGCGAGAGCGGCTGTGAAGATACATGCACAGCCACTCTGGTATCGCCACGTCACGGAGGAGGTGTGGCCTGGTATGGCTCAAGTAAAGAGCATTGCCGACCAGATAGAAGAATAAGCGGCATTTACATGTAGACATTGTAAACAGGAGATCAATCGATCTCTATGTATAAAAGAAAAACACAAAAATAGTACATGCCAAAAATAAATCATAAAGTAGCCCAGACACAAACTGGTATCGTAGTAAGGAGTCAAAAAGGAGCCCAAAATAAAGAGAAATAAAATATTAGCCTCTGAAACAGACAAGAGGAAATTTTTCTCTATTTAAATGTGAGAATAGATATATATATAGAATTGGGCTAAGTAGGAGCTTACTGGGCAATATATATGTAAAGACACCATAAGGAGAATATAAGAGTTAAAAAATTACCGTGGATAAGAGATAAACATAGATGGTAATAGACATAGGTACAGTGTTAATGAGACATAGAGGATTAGATGGTTACAGAAAAGGGGAAAATGAGAATCCCTCATTGAGGCCTTTAGCAATCTCCTATTACAAACTTAACACTTGTAAAACGCAAGCTCTCCCGATTAACATACCATATCACAGGCAAGAGACCTTGTCGGGTCACTTTCAGTTTGACTGGAGAGACGATTACGTAGTCTACCTGGGAGTGAGAATAACTAAATCCATAGCAACACTGATAAAATTCAATCACTACCATGTGCTGACAACAATGAGACAGGAACTAGACAAATGGAGGGAGGTGAGAATCTCCTGGTCCGGTCGTATAAATGCCCTCAAGATGATTTCCCTGCCCAAGTTGCTATTTATATTTAGGATGCTACCTATCCGAACCCCTAAGAGGTACTGTGCCAAAGTGCAGAAGCTCTTCATGGATTTTATATGGCATAAAAGCAGAGCCAGAGTAGCGAAGGAGATATTACAGAGACCATACGCGGCGGGTGGCATGGGCATCCCCCATGTGTGGACATACAGCAGGGCTGCTCTTCTGGCCCAGGCCATTAACCTCCATGCATCCATGTGGCCTGCTAGGATGGGTGGATATGGAGAGGCAGCAATTATCAGGGGACTTATTGACAGCACACATGTGGACCCCCCCCACTACTGAGAAATAATCCCCCCCCCCCCCCCCGTACCCTACTACAGCGGCATCTCTGGCCGTTTGGGACACACTCAACAACATGAGACGCGCACCCACCAAATACCACAGACTAGCGCCATTAGCAGCACTAAAGGCGGTCTCCCCGGAGATCCCCATAAAGCTATGGGTGAATCAAGGTATAAAGAACTATCCCAACTGACTGCCGGGGGCACACTGATCCCGTTCCCGACACTACAGGAGAAATACAATTTGCCATCCAAATTTACATTTCTGTATCTTCAGATTAAAAGAATACTACTATCACATACAAATTATGCAACGCTTGACACTACCCCTGCAGACAAAGAACTACAATCCTTACTAGCCTTGTGCTGAACAACTCCATTGAAACCTAAACTCCTATCTAGCTGTTATGGAGCCCTTGCGGCCCCTAAGGCCCAGACCAACGTGGCCATGGTGTTACAGTGGGAAAAAGAAACGGGGGAGATAGTCACACAGGAGAGATGGATTAAGAGGCTAAACGCGCTACAAGGTATCACTAGATGCTACTCTCACATAGAAGCGCACCGAAAGCTCCTTTACCGATGGTATCTTACACCAGACAGGCTCAGTCATATATACAAAACAACAACTGCAACATGCTGGAGGTGTGGCCTAGAAAGGGGCACCATGTTACATGTGTGGTGGGACTGTGGGGTGATTCGGCCCCTATGGGACGCGGCATCAAATCTAGTGGAGGGACTCCACATTAGAGTCCCAAGGGACCGCGGGGTGTATCTCTGGCTTGAGTTCCCACCTGGAGTAACTTTTCATGAAAGGACCCTGGTGGCACATATCGCCATGGCAGCCAGGGCTCTTAGGTGGAGGTCGGGCCTATGCCCTACGGCAACAATGTTAGTAGACAGAATCAAACTTAACTACGCGTATGAACGTATGACTGTCCTCTCCCTGGGAGCTAACTCTAAAATGAGAAAAATCTGGGAGCCATGGGAGGCCTTATACCCCTCCAGCCCCCTACCCTGAGATAGGAGGGACCGAGGAGAGGAGAAAAAAAAAAAAAAAAAGAAGAAGAAAAAAAAAAAAAGAAGACGGGAGAACATAAGAGGGTTTGAGTCACAAGCAATACTCTAGCACCCTGAGCAAGTTGGGAGCTAATGCTCGCATATAGGACTAGAGACCACGCCCACACTATAACACACTTCACCAGCATCTTGGACAAGACAATACCGGTATCCCCTTGTTCGAATTTTTGGAGGTTAACGTTTATGGGTTAGTTTTTGGTTGTGTTTTTAATTTGAATACACTTACGCATGCTCAGATATCATCTGCGCCCACCTGCAAACATGCCTCCCCAGCTGTGGAGCTTTCTAATTTTTCACTTCTAATGCTGTATCTCCTACAAGGGAAAACATAGGTAGACCTCACACCTACAGTAAGCAGACAGAATAGGGGGTATCACCCTTCCTACCATTTACAGCAGGACTCCAGCGATGGGGATGTATAGACGGGATAGCCACCAGTCGTTATGGCACACAACATAAGGGTCAATGTTTGAAACTAGATGTGTTATACTGTTTGTTATTGACCTGCCTCGTGTATCAATTGTGTCTGACCCTGTACTTTGTAAAATGTGGCAATGTTAAAATGAAATATCACAGATGTACCAACTGAATATAAAACAATAAACTTCAATTATATATAAAAAAAAAAAATATGGTTTGATGGGGGTAAATTACATTGGCCAGTTTCAAAAATGTCCCAAATAGGACATAGGTGCATGATGACCAGCTGAGAAAATTCCAAGTTTGAAAACTGGAATTTGCACCCTCCAAATAAGGCCTTTCAGCCCCCAGAGAAGCCAACAAACCTATACATGGGGGTTATCACTGTACACAGAAGATGTTGCTGGACACATATTGGGGTGTTCTTTGGCAGTAACCCTTAAAGTTCTTTGTACATGTATTCTGAAATTGCTATGTGTGTAAAAAAAAAATCACTTATTATTATTTTTTTTTCATTTGGCATAGATTGGTTGTAAAATGGTTGCATGAAAAGAGTTAAAATACCCCAAGTTTAATACCTTAGGATGTCTTCTTTTAAAAAATATATACATGTGAAGGGTTATTTAGGGATTCCTGACAGATATCAGTGTTACAATGTAATTTGAAAAAAAAAAGGTTTGGAAATAATAAAGTGCTACTAGTACTTATAGCCAGGGCCGCTATCAGGGGGTGACAACCATGATGGTTGTCACCCCCTGATGGCGGCCCTGGGGGGCCCGGACTGCTCTGGCAGTCCCGGCCCCCACTTTCTTTCTCTGCACACATAGATAGCGAATATCACTATCTATGTGTGCACCCGCGGGCCCTCGGCTCCCTGTTACCGCAGAGGGGGCCAAGGCAGCACACAGCTTCTCCTCTCTTCTCTCTTCTAATAACTCTTGCGAGACCCGGTTACCATGGCAATGCTCCGTGGTTCTCGCGAGAGTTATTAGAAGAGAGAAGAGAGGAGAAGCTATGTGCTGCCTGGGCCCCCCCTCTGCGGTAACAGGGAGCCAGGGGCCCCACCATGCCACCGGACCACCAGGGATCATGGAATCTCCCCCCTCCCTGGACACAGGTAAGAAGCAGGGAGGGGGGAGAAACATTTAATTAATTTAATATAAAATTAATGGGAAAATGCCCATTCCTCCCCCCCAGATTGCACATTTACACACACACACTGCATACACTAACACACACACTGCATACACCAACACACACACACTGCATACACTAACACAACACACACTGCATACACTAACACACACACACTGTATACACTAACACAACACACACTGCTACACTAACACACACACTGCATACACTAACACAGCACACACTGCATACACTAACACACACTGCATTCACTAACATAACACACACTGCATACACTAACACACACACTGCATACACTAACACAACACACACACTGCATACACTAACACACACACTGCATACACTAATACAACACACACACTGCATACACTAATACAACATACACTCTGCATACACTGCACACTAACACACTCACTGCATCCACTACACTGACACACACTCTGCATTCGCTACACATTAACACACTCTGCATTCACTACACTAACACACACTCTGCATTCACTACACTAACACACACTCTGCATCCACTACACATTACACTAACACACACTCTGCATCCGCTACACACTAACACACTCTCTGCATTCACTACACATTAACACATTCTGCATTCACTACACTAACACACACTCTGCATCTGCTACACACTAACACACACTCTGCATTCACTACACATTTACACACACTGGGGCCCAGACCTTGTGCTTTGTCAGGGGCCACAACATTTCTGATGGCGGCCCTGCTTATAGCCCTATAACATGTTAACATTGGGCATTTCTAAACTCAGGACAAAATTTAGAAACTATGTAGCATGGGTGTTTTTTGCGGTTGTAGATGCGTAACAGATTTTGAGGGTTAAAGTTTGAAAAAGTGTGGATTTTTACATTTTTTTCATAATATTTTATAATGTTTGTTATAGTAAATTATATGATATGATGAAAATAATGATCTCTTTAGAAAGACCATTTAATGGCGAGAACAATGGTATATAATTTGTGTGGGTACAGTAAATGAGTAAGAGGAATATTACAGCTAAACAGAAACACAGCAGAAATGTAAAAAGAGCCCTGGTCCTTATTGGTAAGAATATTGAAAAACGGTCTAGTCACTAAGGGGTTAAACAAATACTTACAAATAATTTTGGCATTAGATGTTGAGAAACCATATTTACAAATAATACTAAGATTAAACCTTGTCAATATCCAATACTTTTAAAGCTAGAAAAGGGAATGATGAGCCCAGAAATCTACAATATTAACTTTATTCAGTCATCTTAAAAATCCAGAGGATCAACAACATCAACAACAGGATTAACAACAACATCAGAGGATCAACAACATCAACAACATATAAAAACAACTGATATAATTACATTTGTCTATATGGAGTCAAACTAGCCTTAAGTATGATAATATAAATAGAGTGCAAGTGAATTCCTCTCAAATTGACCACCTGTTTGACATTATATATATCAAAATAATAATTTGTCAGACATATAGATTGAATACCAGTTAGTAGACTTCTATCTGACAAAAGATCCATCATTAAGATTGATTGATGTATGTAAAGTATCACTATAAACTGGGAGCCAGAACATGGAGACAAAATATTAAATACCAGAAAAATAGATTAACAACACACATAAAATAGGTGGAGTGGGGGACAGAGAAGGGGATACTGGAAAATGTGTATGTACTGCTCTACTCAGTGCCTTTCGAGGGCACCCCTCCTGCAACCCACACCCATACCACCCCTATTGCTCAGACTAGAGAAAAGTGTAATGATACTGTAGCGGTACTTACCCTTTCCGGGGGCCGGCCGGGGTCCTCTGTTGAGCCGCGGGCAGTCCTGCTGCTTCACAAGCCGCGCGCGGCTCATCCGACAGCTGTAACAGAAAGGCGGGCAGTGACCGCGAGAAGCAGTCACGTGTCCTGCCTGACTCTAAGAGCGCGCCGCGGGTCTCGGGCGCGCTCCTAAAGGAACAGTGGAGAGCCTAATTGGAAAAGGTCTCCCATTGGCCCCTGTCATGCCACATTCCACATACACTCACCTTTTGGGGGCGTGGATATGACAGGGGCCAATCAAATTAATTGCTACGGTATATATACTCACCTTTTTCCCTTAGTACCTTGCCCTATCGTGGTTTCTGTTACAGTTCCCTTTAGCGCTTGTTGTGTTCAGTTGTGTTTCTTCGTACTTGACCTTGGCTTTGTTTCTGACTCCGTTATCTCTTTATCCTTATCTGCTCTGTTTGCCGGCTTGCTGATTTTTGTGTACCAGACCTCGGCTAGTCCTAGTTTATGCTGTCTCTTTGTGCCCTTGACCTCGGATCGTTCCTTACTCTGTATCTCTTTCCTTTACGTCGAGTCCGGCCATTCTAAGGTCCGGTAGACGTATCTCGTCTCTGTGCTGTCATTTGTTAAGCTGAATCCTGCGTGTTGGGGTATATCACCGTTACAGATACACATTGAACCCTTAAAAAGAAAGGGAAGGAAAAATTTAATGAAAAAAAACTTTGTCACTGTTGTCATACCTCCTCTCGGTGCGGTGTCCCGACATTAAGCTGACATCGTGGCTGCACTCATGCTTACACATGTGCGCACACACACAAATGCACCTGCACGCAATAACCGCAAAGGGGCGTGCACCTTACCTTTGGTTCTTTTTCTTGGTTCCTTAAAAGGAAAATAGCCCAATAATTGCACTCCATTTCTACTTGTTCCCTAATTAACCCAATTAATTCCCTAGCCCAGTGTTCCCCAACCCCGTCTTCGTGGACCACCAACAGTCCAGGATTTATGTATTTCCCAGTTTAATTCCAATGGAGATACTGACAAAACCTGAACTGTTGGTGGTCCATGAGGACTGGGTTGGGGAACACTGCCCTAGCCTATCAACACACACCAAGTACTATTTATACCTTCCTTTGACATCACGTCCTTGCACTGTCATGGTTTTTGTAGCCCAAGAGGGCATTACTATAGTTCTGAGTTTTCTGGTTTCTGATTTTGGCATTGTATATTGTTTATCTGTTACTCTGGTATCCTTGACCCATGGCTCTGTATCTGGTTTATCCATTGCTCTGGTATCCTTGACTCTTTGCTCTGTATCTGGTTTATCTGTTACTCTGGTATCCTTGACCCTTTGCATCTGGTTTATCCGTTACTCTGGTATCCTTGACTGATGGCTTTGTATCTGGTTTATCTGTTACTCTGGTATCCTTTACTCTTTTCTCTGTATCTGGTTTATCTGTTACTTTGGTATCCTTAACCCTTTGCTTTGCATCTGGTTTATCCATTACTCTGGTATCCTAGACCCTTGGCTTTGTTCTATGATTATCCTTCTTTCTCCTCTCCTCTCCCGACCTTGGCTTGTCTGACTATTCTCTTCCTTTTCCTATATTCTTTTATATGTTAAGTTCGGCAATCCTCAGGCAAGGTAATACAGCTTTGTGTAAAGGGTTCCATAGATGCGTGTGTAAGCATTAGTCCTTGACAACTGTTTGTGAAATATCAAATCAAATGATATACATCAAAGGTTGAAAAGATAAAAAAATCCTCATATCAACTACAACACAAACAGAAGGCAAATAGGAAAAATATTTATTTATCAGCAGCTTTTGTCTTTTTCAAAATTTTCACTGCATTTATTAAGGTTTATATTCTTTAAAAATGGGGTTTAGGCTGGCAGCATACACGGCCATACTTTCCGAACTAAACACCCTAACACACTCCAACAAACACTCTCCCACAGCAACCACCCACGCTAAACTATTATCATTACAATCACAATTACGAGATCTGGAACTAGCAAAAACGACCTTTCTCACGCGCAGGCACAAACATGGCTTTTTTGCAGCAGGCAATAAAGCTGGGGCCAAGCTGGCCGCCCAATTAAAACAAAGGGCTGCTAGCTCTAAGATCGCATCCATAAAAAACACCAAAGGTACCACCATTCTAAACCCACAGGGAATAGTGGACGAATTTGCACATTATTATGAAAAACTTTACAACCTAAAAGATGACCAACAGACCATCCACCCCACCAAGACAGACATTGACTCCTTCTTCTCAGACGTAAACCTCCCAACACTGTCTATCACAGACGCAGAACAGCTTGCTAAGCCCTTCACATTAGAAGAGATCACTTCGGTGGTCTCCACACTCCCGCCACATAAGTCCCCGGGCCCGGATGGCCTATCTAATATATATTATCGTACTTTCCTACCCACGTTAATTCAACCTCTCCAGACGGTGTTCAATCACTGCAGAGAAGAGGGGACATTGCCTGCAGAGGTGACGATGGCACATATATCCACGCTTCCTAAACCAGGCAAAAGCAAAGACCAATGTAAAAACTTCAGGCCTATTTCACTGCTTAATAGTGACGCCAAAATATACGCTAAACTGTTTAGCGAACGACTGGCACCGCTCCTACAAAAATTAGTGCACAATGACCAATCGGGATTCGTAAGGGGTAGACAAGGCTCCGACAATTCAAGGAAAGTACTAAATATCATAGCGGGAATGGAAAAGGGACAACTCGGAGGTCTTTTTCTGGCGTTAGACGCCGAAAAAGCCTTCGATAGGCTAAACTGGCAATACATGACGGAGGTACTACGCTTATATAAGTTCCCAGAGGGGGTCATCAAAGGGATAATGGCACTATACGCGAAACCCAGCGCTAGGGTCTCTCATGGTGGCTTCCTATCGCGAATATTCCACATAACAAATGGGACACGACAAGGTTGCCCATTGTCCCCTCTACTGTACATACTTTCCCTAGAACCATTAGCTTGGAAGATAAGACAACACCACTCCATATCCGGCATCAAACTAAGCGACAAGGAATGCTGTCTAGCGATGTTCGCAGATGACATCTTTGTTACTATCTCACACCCTGAACAATCACTTCCCCAACTGCTAGCACTACTGAATGACTTCGGTACAGTCTCCTATTACCGCCTAAACAAAGACAAAACACAAGCCTTACCAATTAACCTACCAAATCTGGTCGTCACTGCGCTTAAAAGGTCATTTGACCTAGACTGGAGGTCGTCCTCCATAACGTATTTAGGTGTTAAAATCGCCACCTCTATTAGCAATATCATAAAACTCAACTACAAACCCCTCATACATATGTGTAACACAGAATTGCATAAATGGAAGAACGCAAAACTGTCATGGCTAGGCCGGGTAAATGCCTATAAGATGATGCTCCTACCGAGGTTATTGTATATATTCCGCATGCTCACAATAGATGTCCCGACTGTACTCTTTAAAACACTGCAGGCCACTTGTAGTTCCTTTGTCTGGGGAGGCAAGAGATCCAGATTACCCCTGAGCCTTTTACAACAAACAACAAATAGGGGAGGAGTAGGACTGCCTAATATTGCACTCTATTACAAAGCCTCTATACTTGCTACGAACATCCACCTTCACGCTCAGAGAGGAACAACACAATGGGTAGACATGGAACAAGACCAAATCCGACACACAACTCTCACCAGTTACATGTGGACACCACGCTCCCTAAGAAGCCCTAAAGTAGATCTCTACCCTACTACAAAAGCATCGATCAGAATATGGGATCTATATATGTCCTCTCTGGGCTGGAAGAAGCTCTTCCATCCAGAGGCCCCCCTAACCGCACTTCAGGCGGTGAACCCCACAATCCCCTTAGCTAGATGGACACGGCTAGGCATATCCCAAATTCATACAATATGTAAAGGTCACCAAATAATGGACTTCCCTGACATACAAACAAAATGGGGAATACCAGAAAAGGATATCTTCCCCTACCTACAATTGAAACATACTATCACAGCCCACGTTCAGACTATAACACCCACTCCAATTGCCACTACGATTGCAGCTCGATTGATACCTCACAGGTGTTGGACTGCCCCCACGAAACCCAAAGCCCTCTCACTTTGCTATAAAGCACTGCTAGAACTAGTCCCGCAGAAACCACTGACATGCAAACAGCATTGGGAATCAGAGGTGGGAAGCAAACTATCTGAAGACGAATGGCTCCTAGCCCTTAATGGGATCAAAAAATGGACCAGATGTTACTCACATATTGAAGCGCACCGCAAATTACTTTATAGGTGGTATATGACTCCCGATAGGCTACATAAAATATATCCAGAAGTCCCAGCCAAATGCTGGAGATGCGGCATAGCCGAAGGGTCTTTACCACACATATGGTGGAAATGTGGGGGGATACAACCGCTCTGGGGAGACGTCCAAAACCTACTAACTGAACTCGCAATTACTAATTTCCCTATGGACATGGCATCATGTCTGCTACTGAGATTCCCTGATAACCTACGCCGGAACCAAACCCAACTAGTGGGCATAATCCTCATGGCCGCCAGACACCTAATAGCCTTTAATTGGAAATCACACAAATGCCCAAATAAACAACAACTAATAGATAAGGTCCAACAATTCTATATCTATGAAAAAATGTCCACTGAGTCAGCTAAATCAACAAAAGAATTTAGAGAGGCATGGGAGGTTTGGAATAGGTGGTACAAGGGCAGGGCGTCCCGAGGGACATAAGAGGTACCGAATGAGGGCTTGGTACGGGGAAGGGTCGTTTATGCCACAACTGGAAACAACATGTGCAACAACGAAAGAAAGAAACTCCGTGGACGTCTGAAAATTTGTTTGTGTAAATACATTTGTTGAGTTAATTTTTCATTTTACCAGATATCTTATCGAAGGAAATAACTGTAAACCACAGTGCAAGTTAATGGAATGCTAGAGTGTAACTAAAAACAGACATGAACATTATGTTACGTTGATAACCACTGTATTACCCAAATCGTACATATTATATACTTGTTTATGTTGTTATGTAACCCAACTATGTACTGGAATCAAAAATTTTGAAAACCTTCAATAAAAACTAAATATTAAAAATGGGGTTTAACCTCCAAATCTGATCACTTCTATATTAAACAAGGTTAATGGATTTGATATATGATGGAACATTATTGATTTTTGATAAGCATTTAACAGCATGATTTTAAGCATTCTGAACAATTGAATGGCTTATCTGAGGCTGACAATTTGCTGATAACAAATGTTGGCTCTAAATAAATCTTGGCCTATGTCTAATTCTTTTCTGTTTCATTTTATGAATCTCAATGATGTAGATTCATGAGCCTGAATCTGCCTTGCTGTTACTGTTCAACTACAGATATATTCAGGATACTTTTGATCATTTAAATATAACATCTCCAGTGAATTTCCTTTAGTGAATCACAGAGCAGGTTAAACAGGGTTCCCTTTAAGTGTTGACTGTAATGAGGCTGCAGTTTAAGTCTGCTACAGTTCAAGTAAAGAATAATGAAACAAATTTGAATGGAAAAGAGGAGGAATTGGTTCGGAACTGATCCCTCAAGGAGAAATGACATGTCAGTTGCTCTGGTTAAACAACTTTATAGTTCCAATCACAGTGGCAAAAAGTGTTAACTGAATATGGCACTGACAAAATATTAAAAGAAACAGGGACACTACCGTATATTTTGTGTTGCAGGTGGAGCTTAGTCTTATGCAGTGAAGTTAGAACACAGTTCCTGTCTGTCCCTTTGTGAATGTCAAGTTTAAACACGTATGTTTCTATGATTACTCCACCTCTCCATCTATAAGCCGTCACACACATCTATAAACAGTCACACACTCACACTGAGAGACACACATTCTCAATGACAGACACAAATAGATGATCAAACAGCAACTAGATGCATACTTGCAAAAACAGAATATCAAGGATATAATTTTTTAATGTAGGGTAATAGCTTCTTGATCCAATGATAAATCTGACTGCCATTTTGGGGTCAAGAATGATTTTTTTTCCTAGTTTGTTGCAAAATAGTAAGTGGTTCAAACTGGGTTTTTTGCCTGGTTTTGGATGACACAAAAACAAATGTGAGGAAGGCTGAACTTGATGGACACAAGTCTATTTTCAGCCTACGTAACTATGTAACACACACTAATTTGACACACCCTGACAGACACACACTCACTGCCATTGAGAGTGTGTGAGAGTGTGCCAAATCAGTGAGTGTGTGTGCCTGTCAGTGAGCTTGTGTATTTGTCATTGAGAGTGTGTGTCTCAATGGGAGTGTGTCTTTCTGTCATCGAGAGTGTGTGTCATTGTGTCTGTCAGTGAATGTGTATCAAATCTTTGAGTTTGTGTCTGTCATTGACAGTGTGTGTCAGTGTCCAAGCACTTTTGGCATGCATGCCAAATGTAGTTCAGGTGCCTGATATTTGCACCAGTCTATCCCACAGCTCTCACAGGAGCCAGATTTGCCTCCTACACAAAAAAGCTTTTTGCACCTGAACTACTCCAGACGTTTAATCCGAGTAAAGGTTAAAGAACAGTTCATTTTTTAAAAGGATTTCCTGCTATTCACTGCTGGGAGGTGACTATTACAAGGATCCAGACCAAGCATCAGAATCAGGTATCCAGGCATCCAGACCACACACAGAGGGATTTGGATCATCCAAAAAAGATCCTAAGGTCATCCACACCAGAGCCAGGTTTTATGGATGGCTCTACTCTTGCAAGTGCTTTCTTCATATGTTATATTTCTATTTAATATCTGCACTATAGTATACCCCTCTGTTTTTGCAGCATTGCTGAACTGACCGAAAAAAGAGGGAAGTATACCACTTGCTCCACCTATTGTGTCTGTATTATATGTATTTCGTGTGTTGGTATAGGGGATACCACACAGGTGTTTAGAGCTTATTGTCACTATTATATATACACCACTTGTATTGTCCTTTCTACTAAGCTTTTACCCAATTTACACTAACATAAAGATAGTTAAGTGCTCATTAATGTAGATACAGAGAGATGGTTTGCTAACCAGCTACAATATGGAATGTAGCGGAGAGCAGTGGTAGCAGGGCTTCTTCTCCACTGGTTACTCCAACAACTACTCAGGAACAAACAGGTAACTTCAGGACAGCAGGCATAAAAACAAGATGATACACAAATATCCCATCACCCTTCCCAATAACTGGAGCAGAACTGATCTTTTAATGGCCAGGCTGGCTTTTTATGTAGGTTTTGCACCCAGGTGGACCGTGTGGGGCACCGATAAAAATATACATCAACCAGTAAAAACAGAGTTAAGTCACAAGACAATCCCATACACTGCACACAATCCCTCCCCTCTGCTCAGGGGGATAATTCACACTTTTCATACTTTTCTGAAAACACCCCAAAAACATATCCTACATTCACAATTCCAACATCATCTGATAGCCCCGATCTGGGGGAGCAACATACTGAAAAATCACCCAGATCAGTTCAGGGGTTCAAAAGTTTTATGGATGTCTTAGTTTTACCGACCGCACACGAGGTGTAAGCCGAGAGTAGTTCCATGAGTGTGCGGTCAGTCTACATTTGGGAGGTTGAAATATGAAAATATACAACAGAATGTTTTGTGTCTTCGTTCGTTTAATTTCCCCCATTTGTATGGTTCTTTTTACCGAACGCTGCTCTGTTCACTTGAGTTCCTAGGAAATTATGCGAGGATGGAAATCTCTGCGGTGTTCGTGCCATTGCGTGTCCGATTTTGGTTCCAGACACTCGATGACCAAACACCGCTGGTGCAATTCGTATGTTAAGATGGCCGCCGCCACGTGTTCGTATGACAAACGGCAGACCCCCAGGGAACACTCAGTTAGTTTGTGCTGTTGGCAATTATAACGCCACGCTCCTCTCCTGGGTGGCCTGGTTGTTCAATAGTTTGTTCATTTGTAGAACAATTTGGTGTAAAATAGTTGAAACAGGATTCTTAAGGAACAACCAGACGAACAAGAGTTAATATTACTTTGTTACTTGTTTCCTCATGTAACCAACAGGGCAGGTAACTGAAATACAATACAAATAGGGTGGGTGGACAGCCTTTAGCAAAAGGAAGGTACTGTGGTGAAGCCCATTCCGCTACATGGAATGTTGCTACAATTTATAACAGTTGCGACAAATAACAATATTCAGGGCCGGATTAACATAGGGGCTGATGGAGCTGCAGCTCCAGGCCCAGGCCCATGGAATAGGCCCATTTAAAAAAAAAAGAAATATATAATTTTTTTTTTTCGTTTTTTTTTATTTATTTTTTTACACACACTACTCTTAGGTTTGCCACCTGACTGGTATTTTACTGGCACATACAGTATTTGAGGCTGCCTGGCTGTGCAGGTATTGCAGTAATATCGGCAATACAAATGCAGGTATTTTTCTCAGTATAATCAGAGATTACACTGCAATACCAGCACCAGGCAGTAGTTGTCACTGTGTGTGGAGAGAGGCAGGGATAGGAAGTTACAGCATCTCCCTGCCTCTCTCTACTACTCACTGATCCGTGGGGGAACAGCTACACAGCACAAAGACAGCAAAGTCCAGACAGCAGCTCAAGTAAGTGAGGGATGGGGGAAAGGCAGCAGGTCGGCATGGGGACACTCAGACACTAGGGAACACAGACACTAGGGGATACTGGGAGACCTGGGGACACAGATACTTGTGGACACTGGAAAACATGGGGACACAGACACTAGGAGACACTGTGAGACATAGGGACTCTGAGAGACATAGGGACATTGGGAGACACTGAGCCATGGAGACACTAGGGACACAGTGTCCCCATGTCTCTCAGTGCCCCCCAGCCAGTGTCCTTAGTGGCTCAGTGTCCACATGGCTCCCAGTTTCCCCTAGTCTCCCAGTATCTGAGTCCCCATGTCTCTCAGTGTCCCTAGTGACTCAAAGTCCCCATGTCTCCCAGTGTCCTCATGTCTCCCAGCCAGTGTCCTCAGTGTCCCCAAGTCTCCCAGTGTCCCCATATCTCCCAGTGTCTGTGTTCCCATGTCTCTCAATGTCCCTAGTGTCTTAGTGTCCCCAAATGTTTCAGTGTCCCCTTGTCTCCCAGTGTCTGTGTCCCCATGTCTCTGTGTCCCTAGTGTCTCAGTGTCCCCATTTCTCCCAGTGTCCCCAAATGTCTGTGTCCCCATGTCTCCCAGTGTCCCCATGTCTGCATTCACAAGTACCCCCTTGTCTCCCAGTGTCCCCAAGTGTCTCAGTCTCCCAGTGCCCCCATGTCTCACTGTGTCCCCTAGTATCCTAGTGACATGGGGACACACTGAGACATGGGGACACACTGATACATGGGGACACTATGAGACTATGGGACTGGGTGACATGGGGACACTGACACTGATACATAGGGACACTGAGACACTGGGTGACTTGCGAGCCAGACACTGGGAGACAGGGAGACACTCGGAGCAATTCATCTATACAGCAGAATAAAACTGTGAGTAGTTTGTTGGTGATTTTACAGAATTTTCTCTTATGTCACTCCTTGTGATTTACATCATGTGATGTCATGCATAACTAATTAATTATACAAATGATTATGGCTGGTATTTTTTTTCCAAGAAAGGTGGCAACCCTAACTACTCTTCACATACTCTTGCTTAAAGGAACACTATAGGGTCAGGAACACAATCATGTATTTCTGATCCTATTATGTAAAAAAACACCATCTAGCCCCCCCTGGCCCCCTCTTGCCTAAATATAGTAAAATCTTACTTGTATTCAAGTCTGCAGATGCTGGCTCTGCCTCTGAATTGACATAATCAGAAGTGGTGGTCTGAGCAAATTACAATGCTTCCCCATAAGATTGGCTGAGACTGTCAACTGGGCAGATCGGGGCAGAGCCAGCACAAGTCAATCATAGCCCTTGCCAATCAGCATCTCCTCATAAAGATACATTGAATCAATGCATCTCTATGAGGAAAGTTCAGTCTGCATACAGAGGGTGGAGACACTGAGTGGCAGTGCTGCACACTAGGCAGTACTGCCCCAGGAAGCACCACTAGCATCCATCTAAGTAGTGGCTAGTGGAGTTATTTTCTCTGAAAAGACAGTGTATAGTGCAAAAAGCCTGAAGGGAATGATTCTACTTATCAGAATAAATACAATAAGCTGTAGTTGTTCTGGTGAGTATAGTGTCCCTTTAAGTTTGGAAGCTTAAGAGGGTTGTATGGCAACAAAACTTGTGTTGACTGGCTGACAATAAAATTAGTTTAGGTAATGCAGACTTGGGTTTCTCTAATACTGTGGCATGTTCCCTTTCCTCTACACTCACTACCTACACCTTTACTCTGTCCCAGACTATATACCAGGAACTTCTGCCTGCTAGTAAAACAATAAGGAGACAAGTGGACATGTGAGTGCTAGGGGACAGTCCTTAGAAAGCGTGGAGTAGGCACATCATTTGATGAATTTATGTCAAGCTCAGGGTGCTGCCCTTAGTTGGACAGCCTGCATGATTGGCAGGCAGCCTGACATGCATTCATGCCAGGCTGGCCTTTCAATTCTTTGGACAAACATGCCCGCTTTTTGGGCATGTTCACCCCTTTTGACAGGTCTGGTCACTGGATTCGCGTCAGTGGCCCACCCTTTTACCCTGCCCATTGACTTCCTGCTTCACTGGACAATGCTATTAGGGGGTATGGATTTACTTGAAAGATGAAAGCATAAATTAGAGAGAGATTAGCATAGAGTATGTGTTTTCGTATAGCTGCATCCTTCCCCTCCAACACCATCTCCATCAGATACACGACGCTTGGGAGGTATGGTTGTTTTAGTGTTTTTGGTCGATAAGATTCTGTAATTAGGCCCATCATAATTGTCAGCTCCAGGCCCACTGGGCTCTTCATCTGGCCCTGCTCCGAATGGAACCATTCTTATTCTGCAGGATCTGAAATTATGCACTGGATGTGACTCTATTCATATCCACCTATACAATTTTGTACTGGGGGTCTAGTGTGTTCTAGAGGTAGCAGTCACTCCTAAAATAGATATTGTCTGGAAAACTTTTTTTCAAAATTTCCATATAATTATTTTAACACAGTTTTATTTAATGGAGACATTTGTCACATAGAAATTCGGCATGGTATTCTGATTCATCAATATATTAAGATATATTCATATTTTAAACATAAAAACTACTATTATGCTATAAAACTTCTAGAAAACTTAATTTGGCAGTAGAATGTAAGGAAAAGGGAGAATTTGAGACATGCCGCTTCTAGACTAAACATCTTTAAAAAATGAAAAAAAAAAAGAATTAAAAAACATCTTGAAACTTGAGTACGTTTCTGAGTTTTATTTCTGTACTGTACTGACGATTGTTTTTATAACCTTTCGAAACTGCTGTAACGTATAAAACAAAGAGCATTCTCATGCAAAAGAAAAGTGCTTTCTCTCAATTTTGATAAGATAAAGAATAGTTTGAAAAGAGCTGATGAACTAAAAAGGGTGAATATTCATGACAAGCTGGTTCAGTCCTAGAATCTGCAAACAGCTCAGTGACTACAAATGAGCACAAGCGCACGGGCATTAATAATGAAAACTAAATGTTCCTCTTGGGTCCTTAGAAACAATCCTTTTTAATAATATATAAATTAGATGTGCTTAAAGCAGCAATTCATCTGCGCTAAACATATTCTTGCTAATTGGAATACTTCCAAAGGTATAGATAATGCAGACAACATTGAAGGCTGCCAAATGAATGCTGAGTTTTCAGAAATATCATGTGGAATTTTTTTTCATCAGATGACAGTGGATTTGTATAAAAAAAAAAAAAAAAATATATATATATATATATATATATATATATATATATGTGTGTGTTTTTTGTGACCTAATATTATTTGATGTTCTCTAAAGGGTCAAATGTCAATGTGGTAAGAAGATCACAGATTAATTTTGTGAAGAGTTTCTCTTTTCTTTAAGCATTTATGTGGAAAACATTTTTTTCATTTGTTTGGTTTTGTGGGATGAAGATACAAATTAGAATAAAGTAATGCTTGCAGAGAAATGACATATTTCCATAGGCTGCAAAGAGACATGCATCCATCTGTCAGGATTACAAGTTGATCCAGCATGCAGAACTGTGGATAACCTAGGACTAAGGATAACATATAACCGGACTTTAGAATGGCCGGACTTAACGTATCCAAGAATAGTCAAAATACTAGCCGAGGCCAGGAACACAGAATCAGACACAATGATATCAGTCAAGGATACCAGAATTCAGGGAAGTCAAAACGAAGCCAAAGTCAAATATCAGAAAATGAAGATCAGGAACACACTCTTGGATTACCATCATGATGAAACCATGACAGGGCAATGAGCCAAAGGAGAATTGGGTTTAAATACCCCTCCTGTGGATCTGATTGGCTGTAACTGGCCTTTGACCCCAATAGCAATTACCAGGTTTCCATGTGCATGATTACTGCTCGGTACAACTTTTCCTGTCAGGACAGTAATGCTGCTCGGCACAACTTTTCCTGCCAGGACAGTAATGCTGCTCGGCACAACTTTTCCTGTCAGGACGGCAAATGCCATTAACCACATTTTTATGTGCGGATGAATATGTAACACCATCAAGTTCAGCCTTTCTTACATCTAATTTTGCTGTTGATCAAAAAAAAGAAAAAAAAACAGTTTAAAGCGCTTCCAATTTTGCAACAAACGTGGAAAAAAATCCTTCTCTCCAAGGAGAGATTTGACTGCCATTCTGGCATTCTTTATTAACCCATAAACTAAAAATAATATCCTTGAATATATTTTTACATGTGTTTATTTATTTATCCAGTTGCTGTTTAAACATCTGTACAGACTCTGATAAAACCACCTCTTCAGGCAGAGAATTTCACATCCTTATTGTTCTTACTGTAAAAAAAAAACAACCTTTATTTTGCATTAGACTAAATCTCCTTTCTTCCAATCTAAAGGAGTGGCATTGTGTCCTGCCTACGAATAATGGTCAATGGCTTGTATCAGAAAATGTTTTGTATTGGCCCAAACTACCGTATATTTGTATAAGGCTATCATATTCCCTTTGAGGCTTACAAAACAGAGTTATATTTTTTTTTTTAATCATTTCTTAGTAACTAATATGTTTGATTCCTTTTATTCATTTTGTAGGCTGCCACTGCACTTTTTCTAGTGCCATAGTATCCTTACAAGTGCTCAAAATTGACATTGGAATTGCACATTGTTGCCTAAATTGTTGTCTACACTTCTTAACACTTTTATCCAGAATAAACATTTTCCAAAAATGACAACTCTCTGTACTCTAAGCCAAGGTGCTTCCCAAGAACAAGAATTGTAGACCAATATATTTTAGGTTAAACACTAACCTATTGTGTGGAACATATTGGTAAAGGAAAAATAATAACATTTGGTAAAATTGTTCAATACAGGAGGTCTGTGCAGAAAAAGTCCAGCCATTGTTGAAATGAGAACGGTTTGCATGACATCTATGTAACCTGGTAGCCAAAAAGAGTGGACTTGAATGCGCATGTGTGAACAATAAAGATTTCACTGTACTTGTCAGTGGAGGCACTAGATGTCGTTGAGTGAGCATGTGCACTGTGTGGCTGTCGCATTCATTCAAAATTACTGAGAGAATAGAGCAACAAATCTGCATAAAATTGTATGCAAAACTTGAACATTTCTCAGTAGAAGCTATTTGGATGATTTAGAAGGCTTTTGGGAACAATGCAATGAGTGCAGTACAAATAAAAGTGTTGTACAAATGCTTCAAAAATGCTTGAGAATCTGTTGAAAGATTTTCAACCCTGTGACTTCTGGCTTTTCCCAAAACTAAAATCACCTTTGAAAGAGATGAGATTATGGTGATTCCAAGAAAGGATTTTGCTGTGTGTTTTGAACAGTGGAAGAGACACTGGGAGAACTATGTGAGGTCCCAAGGTCCCTACTTTCAAGAGGACTGAGTCCCATTGTCTTATGTACAATATTTCTTGTATCTTCTTCAATAAATGTATTTTTTTTTCATATTACATAGCTGTATACTTTCTAGACATACTTTCTAGATAAGCAATATATGCAGGTATATGTACAAAAGAAATAACAAGGCAATGAAGTGAGCAATTTTCTACACGTCTCAAGTCTGGGGAGCTTTCTTTCCTTTCTCTATTGCCAATGAAGAATGGGTGGAGAGACCTAAAGCAGGCAGAAGACAGCAGATTTTGACAGAAGTGGGTTGTCATCCAATGATATGTTATGACAATGTCTTGGAATTAAAAAGAAATGTCTCAGAGATCGACTCCTTTACATGACTGAGCAGCAGAGATCTTGATAGAATGAGAGATGATAATGCTGCTGCTCCTCTGTTCATGATCCAATGATGTAACTTCTTCAATCTTTCAATACAAAGTAATAAAGACGTGATAGTGAGATGTATATGAGTGGTGATGTATCTACACATTATTATTATTATTATTATTATTATTAATATTATTGCCATTTATATAGGACCAACAGATTCTGTAGAGCTTCACAATATTATGAGAGGAGGAATGTAACTATAAATTGTAACGTAACTATAAATTGGACAATTACAAGAAAACTTACAGGAACAATAGGTTGAAGAGGACCCTGCTGAAACAGTCTATAGGATGTGGGATATAAAACACATTAGGACAGGAAATATCAATCAAATAAGGTGGGAGTGAAGCAGAACTGGAGGAGAGAGTAAAGTGCTGCCCTATAGGAGAGAGCAAGAGACAGGTGTGTAAGGTAGAGGTTACTCTAATAGGCCATTAGCTTTCCTAAAGAGATGGGTTTTAATGCACTTCTTAAAGGATTGAAGACTAGGGGAGAGTCGGATGGGGATAGGTAGGCTATTCCATAGGAAGGGAGCCGCTCACGAGAAGTCCTGCAAGCGTGAGTTGGCCGTACGGGTGCGAGCAGCGGCCAGGAGGTGGTCATGGGCAGAGCGGAGGTAACGAGGTGGGGCAGACCTATGAATCTGTGAAGAGATATAAGAGGGGCTAGAATTGTTCAGTGCTTTATATGTATGGGTTATCACTTTGAATTGACTCCTATAGGATACAGCAAGCCAATGTAAAGACTGACAGAGGGGTGAGGTGTGAGAGGACCGACTAGAGAGGAAAATAAGTCTGGTGGCGGCATTCATTACAGACTGTATCGGGGTTATACGGCTTTTTTGGAAGACCAATCAGGAGAGGGTTACAATAATCCATGTGGGAAATTACTAGAGCATGGACAAGTTCCTTGGTAGCATCTTTTGTAAGGATTATTCAGTCACAATCACATCATTCAGTGCTGTAGCTTTATGCCCATAGGAATAAAATTAGGCAATAAATACACATGCTCCCAATCAATATCCCACAATCCTTTCTTAGGACACTATGATCACTGTTCACTTGCTTTATTTGTGCATATAAAAGGTCACACATAGCATACCACATGCTAATCACACCCAAGCACAGGGGTGGAATGGGATTGCCCAACATACAGCTATACTACTACACAATTCACCCATGCATAATAGTGAACTGGTCATTCAAACCTGAGGCTAAACTCTGGATTCAGATAGTACAATCATTTGTACCCACTCTCCTGAACGCATTACCGTGGCTGGTAGCTGTGACACCAACATTCAGCCTTCTATTCCAGCCTACTATCTCAGCAACACTATCAATATGGAAAAAGATAGCTACTAGCTGCTCAGAGTAGTAGAACAAAACAGTTTTACATGTCCTTACAAAACCTACAATTAGCCAACCTTGTCCTCAAACACCCGACACCCCTGCAGACCTTCCAATCATTTAGAATTGCACGCCTACATAAAAGTCTGCATACCCACAACTAGAACCCATAACCTGACTAAATTTGAACTGACCTGTTCTGCAGACTCTAATTCCCCCTAGACTTTGCTCTACCTGCTGTAAACTTCTTCAGGATTATATGCAATCTACACTCCCCTATTAAACCCTATTATGGACTAAGACACTAGCATCGCAGCTAACAGAATAAGACTGGAACAAGATCTTTTCCTACACTTTTAATGCACACACTAGTGTCATCCTACAAGAAAGCAATTATAAACTTTATCCAGCCAAAATCCACAAATTTATCCCATCACACCCACCAACTTGCTGGAGATGTGGCCTTACTCCCGGCAAGATAGAACACATTTGGTGGTCATGCCCCAAAATTACTAGATTTTGGATGCAGGTGCAAGAAACAATACAAATTATCATGGGTCATAAGATTGCACTATCTGACCAAAATGCTCTTCCACCACATTGATGTGCCATTGGGAAAATACAAACACTCACTAATATAACTCTTAACTACATCTAAATCGGTAATAGCGTGAGCTTGGAAAAGCCCAAACCTTCCCGGCATTGTTGCCTGGCTTAACAAAGTTGAGCATTACAGAGTGCTTGAAGAATTCAGATGGGCCTCGCTTTGTAAACTTACTAAGTATACTGCCATATGGCAACCCTGGATAATATACATGAGGGAGGAGGGAACATGAATAAAGACACTACTACATGAAGTATACGTTTTTTGTTCAGTTAATTATGTATACTTAGCTCAATGTAACAATGCACTATGCGATATTACTTAGATGTAACGCACAATCGACAAAAATTACAACATACTGGCACCCAATGTAAATGTGATGAATAGATTGACGGGCTCAGGCTTATGTACAACTGTATGTAACCATCCTTATCCTGAAAGAAATTGTATGTATTTTGTGTCCTAATATTAACAGTTTAATGCTACGAAAAAAATGCATAATCCACAAACCTATAATACGTGCTACGTATGTATTTTGATCAGACAATGCTTGTCATACTATCTTTCTAATATGTAAAAATAACTGATCCATGTAACTGTCAATGTATTACTATTTATATTATTCATGCAATAAAATATAATAAATAAAACAATTAAAAATAGGCAATAAAGTTTAAAAATACTTCAGATGTTTAGTTTGTTTTCCAACTATAAACTGATTTTTTCTAAGACTCAAATAATGCATGTGACAAAACGCCTTTTGCCAGCCTCCTTCCGCATGACTATGGCCTCTGGGAGATTGGACCCTTTAAAAACATTATTCAGCCATACCGGATAATATTTCACTACTTCTGGCCCTTTAAACACTATGGGGGAGGATTGGTACCTTTTTATATGGCACTTCAGATGCAGACGAAGTGCCGAAGTCATCGAAGTGGCCACCATTCGACAAAGGAACACGTTGCGGCGGCCATTTTAATGTAGTCAAACGCAGTCAGCGGTGTGTGCTAGTAAATCCATGGAACTAAAATCGGCTACACAAATGCACAAACACCGCTGACCCTTACCATCTCCTCCACCTCGACGCTTCAGCTAAAGTCGAAGTGCGTTCAACAATTCGAACGCCATGTTACACTGTGCTATTTGCACGAACGGGGCCCGTTCGTGCATTCGAATGGGACTTAGTAGTTTTTCTAAGTGAACTGCCTTTAACATCGGAAATAGACAGGCCGCACATCCCAAATCTATGGAACTATTTTGGGCAGGAAAATGTGCTTGCGGTCGGTCATAAAGGACTTCCGCCTAACTTTTTATGTAGGGATTTGTATGATTTTTGGTTATGTCTATATTTAAAGTATGCTGATTCCGAATATGTAGGTTTTATGTGAATATGATGCATATTTTTAAAGTTATAGTATATGTAAAAAAAGTGTATTTTTCCTGCCTGTGATAAATTACATTAACCCATTGTGTTCAGTAATTATATCACAGGCAGAGGGGAGGGATTGTATGTGTGTGCTGGGTGTGTTTTATGGTTTGCCTGTAAATGATTGGCTGTATTGTGTCCCACCCTGTGGGATGTCCCCTTGCATGGGGACTTGCATAAAAGTCAGTGTATGGTTATTAAAAGTTCAGATCATCTTGGACATTCATGAAGTTTCGGCTCATGTTTGGGGGATTGGAGAACTACATTCTGGGGATTACTATAATCACTATACTCCCCAGGGTATAATCACTAAGCTCTGCTAAGAGCTGGTTCTTGTTCCTGCTCTCTGGAATTGGAGAGGTTGACCTACTGGAGCTGGACCCTGGGCTTGGGTCCAGAGTGGGTGGAGACGGCAAGACCCCAACCAAGCTGCGGTGGTTCATGGGGTCTGCAGTGGTTATAGTGTCTGACGGAGTGCTTTGAGTCTTCGGGAAGCACTAGGAGCATCCATCAACGGAAGCTATCCGGTCGGGGTGCCAGCGGTTCCGTTACAATGCAATTTTATATTTATGATTCTAATCTGCAGCCTCTAAATAAAAATATGAAATATTGGACTGGTACCCTACTGAGGATATGTAGAAATTGATTACAGAACTTAAAGATATCATTTCTAGATGGAAAGGCCTAGAGATCTTGTGTTGTGGGTGAATAAACATACTTAAAGCATACTTGGTTCCAAATATGTTGTACCTTTTTTAGAGCCATTCCAGTCCCTTCTGATATAATTAAAGAAATGGAAATACTTTTATCTGCATATCACTGAGGTTCTAAGAAGCCAAGCGTTCCTGGGTTCACACTTAAAAAAAGATAGAAGGATTGGGTTATCCAGACCTACCAAAACGTTCATGAAACATGTAGGCTTTCTCATTTATTTATGTTAAGCATAAAACTAAATAGACATTTGGGATGATACAACTTAGAAAGGAGTAATTGTAGAGGTGTTGACCCTTATATTTTTTATGAATAGACTGTAAACATTATAGACAACTTAATATTTCTAATCAAATATGGATGGGTTAGTGAGATGGCTCTTTAAATTTAGAAATAAAGGTGAGAAACAGAATACTTTGAATTATATCACCAGATCTAGACCCATTTTATCCCTTTCCTTAAACATAGAAAAATTGGATATCTCTCACTGGTAGTGATGTCGCGAACATAAAATTTTCAGTTCGCGAACGGCGAACGCAAACTTCCGCAAATGTTCGCGAACGGGCGAACCGCCATAGTCTTCAATAGCCAGGCGAATTTTAAAACCCACAGGGACTCTTTCTGGCCACAATAGTGATGGAAAAGTTTTTTCAAGGGGACTAACACCTGGACTGTGGCATGCCGGAGGGGGATCCATGGCAAAACTCCCATGGAAAATTACATAGTTGATGCAGAGTCTGGTTTTAATCCATAAAGGGCATAAATCACCTAACATTCCTAAATTGTTTGGAATAACGTGCTTTAAAACATCAGGTATGATGTTGTATCGATCAGGTTGTGTAAGGGTTACGCCCGCTTCACAGTGATAGACCAAACTCCCCGTTTAACGCACCGCAAACAACCGCAAACAGTCCATTTGCACAACTGCAAACTCCCCATTTGCACAAGGTTGGATACCAAGCTAGCCATGTCCCGTTACTTGTCCTCACTGATGTAATTGAAGGTTCCTCCACCCAGCAACGTACAACACCAAGGGTCCCCGAAAGGTGACAACAAGCCCCCTGTATTTTTTTTTTAAATGTACACTACTGTTACACCAGATATAAGTTGCACTGGTGTGACACTGTGCCCTGGCAGGCCCTGAAACGCACACGTGTGAAGGAAATTGACTGCTATTATTTCACAGTCAAATTTCTAGTTTTTTTTTTTAATGTACACTACTTTTACACCAGATATGAGTTGCACTGGTGTGACACTGTGCCCTGGCAGGCCCTGAAACGCACACGTGTGAAGGAAACTGACTGCTATTATATTACAGTCAAAAAAGTTGTGTTTTTTTTTTTTAAATGCAAGCTATTGTGACACCAGATATGAGTGGTGGCACTGGACAAGTGGGCACAGTATACGCTGTGAGCCTGACACACACGCTGGCAGGCAGGCAACTGCAATTAGATTACACAGAAAAAAAAAGCAGACTGATGTTCTAGCCCTAAAATTGGCTTTTTGGGGTGCTGTCCTTACAGCAGAGATCAGATGAGTCCTTCAGGACTGTATTGGACACTGAATACACTAGCCTAGCTATCGATTTCCCTATTAAATCAGCAGCAGCTACACTGTCCCTCCTCTCACTAAGAATGCAGCTTCCGGGGGGCGGGGCCTAGCTGTCATGGAGGAAAGACGCACTTCATGTGAGCTCCCTCAATATCTCACTTTAAGCAGCTATCAACAAGCAAATTTATCCCCAGAAGAAGATGACCCAGCAATGTTGCTCCTACCTGACCGACCCAACATGCTTAATAGCGGTCAGCAACTCGACAGTTTTACTTACCTCCGCGTGGCAAGTGTGGCCTGGTGCTTACAGGGCGGGAGAGGCAGCCGATCTCCAGATCCTGGGATGCCAAGGAGCAGCTACTTCCCGGAAGGAGCTCCGTTACCCCCCCACTCGGACCGGTGGGGGTTATCCCGGTCCACCCCTGAGAGGCTGTCTGGAGCTAATGGACGCACAGAGCACAGCCGCCCAGACTGACATACTCATCTGCGACTCTCCCAATATGGCGGTAGCCGCGTGTCCTCCTGGTACCAGCAAAGCATGGCAGGATATTGAGTCTAAGCTGGACAGACTCTTTAATCAATTTTGGAAGCAAATAACAAGCAGGAAGCCCCAACAAGCTCCACCACAGCCCCAACAAGCTCCACCACAGCTAAGCGAAGCAGTCCCCATTAAAATCCACCAACGCAAAAGGCGTCGAAGACGGGACCGGAGGCACAAACAGAAATGCAGAGCCTGCCCCACGTCAAGCACTCGCCTCCACTTAAGCCACCACAATCCCGCATTGGACGTGAAGCACCACTGGAACAGATCCGACCACCCGACAAAACAAGCTTCCACCACATCAAGCCGCGAATCCGGCACTCAGCCAGAGACTTGCCTTTGTTGTTCCAGGTATCAGGGACTCCCAGGGTCTGCACCTGGCGCCCAGAAGGGATCGGATGAGCACAAGCAGTAAACAGCAGCCTGCCAAGCATGTCCCACTATAGCCGATCCGCCACACCATGCCTTTGATCACATGAACTGCTCTCTGCACATTAACTAATCGTAAAGTAGCAAGCATTTAAACATGTCATTATTTCACTTCCTAAAGAGTTTATTGTCGTAGTTCCTTACATGCCTTTACCTTAACCGTTCATGTATTATGTTATTCACTAGTCTCATCTCATGGGGCGACTCACACTTGATTTATAACTAGTGGTGGAGCTGCTGATATAAATACACAGGTGATAACGTGCAAGCTACACCCTTACCATGACAGCCATCTTTCACAACAATGTACTGCTATATACTCATACCGTCAGTGCAACTAGCCATGATATACGCACGTTCAGCCTAGCATGCTCAAATATAACACACTTCTGTCTAAAAAAAAAAAAAAGAATGCAGCTTCAGAATTAATCTAAATTGTATGCTGTCTAGGAGGTGGGAGGGTCTGGTAGGGAGGGTCTGCTGCTGATTGGCTGGAATGTCTCTGCTGACTGTGAGGTACAGGGTCAAAGTTTACTCAATGATGATGAATAGAGGGCGAACCGAACATCGCATATGTTCGCCGTCCATGGCGAATGCGAACAAGCTATGTCGCCAGGAACTATTCGTCAGCAAACCGTTTGGGACATCACTACTCACTGGCAATCCTTTGATATAAAAAAAAGTATCAGATCTTTATGATAATGAATAATGAAACTCTTTTTTTTAACTTGCAGGATAAATTTAATCTTTCTCCTAGAAATTTTGCATGTGTAATATAGTACTACACGGTATTAAAAGATCACTCAATTTAATTAATTATAACAATTAAGTAGATATATCCCTAAAGAAACCATTCATATATTTTTATCTATAGGATTTCTTTGGCGGTATATGAAAAAATAGGTTGCGAAGCTGCAGACACAGTGTCTGCAGCTTTTGCAAGCCCTCCCTTTCTTCCCCAGCACAAAGTTCCAGCCTGTACCAGGGAATACTCCAATCAGAGGTTTTGATTGAGAAGTCTCTGTGCTGAAGATGCAAGCATTTGGACACACATGAGACTTCCGCTTTCTTGTGCTTCTCAATTTCTTGTAACACAGCTAGGTAGAAAAGGTGAAGGCAGGTGTGTGTTAACATGGTAGCAATCGAAGGAAAATGTTCTGTTTTTTTTTTTTACAAATGTGTGATAAATAGAACGCAGAAATGAAAATTTGGTTCAATATGATTTAACTTCACTGACTTGGTTCCCATTGCTACATTGTTTTACAATCATGCTAAAACAAAGGGGTTTAGAAAAGGGCTGCATAAAAAAACAACCGTTCAATGAATTTGTCCTTTTGATGTTTGTTTGTTTGCGTAGTTTTGTAACAGGTTTATGTGGCATATAAACCCCTCCCGTGCTACAGGAAGTGATTTACTGCACAATTAACACATTTTCCCTAATTGATCCTATGTGCCCTAGAAAATGAGGCCAGCAATCTTTTAGTTGTACTTTACGTTGTAAAGAAATGTAATAAACTGAATGGAACAGATGCTTTACTTCAAAGAAAGTTATTTATGAATATGAGCAGAAAAGCTCCAGGAAATAACTATTAAAAAGTTAAGAGTCTTAGTCTCCAGTGGACGAATGATGTAACACTGACTGAAAGATTAACTGTAGTTGCTACACTTGTGTGACCTGTAGAAATCAGTCATTGAGTAAATGCAATCTGTATTTTTTATTAATGAATGCACTCTACTCCATCCAATATTACCCTTGGGATAGTAACCACTTAGCTGTGCACCCTCCATTTCACTTAAAATAAATGATAGGCATTTCTGAAGTTGCGTGTTGCATCTTGTTTTGTCTCTTGCTGAATATTTATGGAGCTCTCATTTCAATGCAAAGAACACATGTAAGATGATTTAAAAGGCAAAGTAGTTCAACTGATCGAAAGAAATGACTGTAAAACAGCATTCATATGTTCACTTCCTACCTGTAAAAGTAATTTGTAGAAATTAAAGTAAAACTATGTATTGTTATATTTTGTTCATTTTAAATAAAGTGCTTCCCTGCTTTAATACTATTCTGACATAAGTTGGGCGAAATAATTATTTCCTTATCTGAATGTTATATAGGACATTTCAAACTAAATATTTCAAATTGTAATTCTAAATGGCAACCTCGTATCTCTGCCCATGCTGTGTTAATTAACCTTTCCACTTTGAGAAGTACAGTACAGAATTTACTTCCTGTGAAACTGCTGAGGGCATTCAAACAGCACCAGTTATTAGAACTATATTTATTAATATATGACAATTAGAAAGGAATTATGGAAATAGGTTTTATAAAAAACGAAATTGAAATAGTAATGTTCTTGGCTTATATACAATGTAAAATATATCTGACATATAGACTAACACCTAATACCATAATAGTTGCTAATGGGAGTAAGTGAAATTCATGTATTACACATAATACTGGGACTATATAATTTAATGTTCGAATGCACTATGTGTAATCAGTTAAAAACGTGTAATGCTTCATTTGTAATAAAAAGGAGCTATGCTGATAAATCAGGGAATTGTCATTGAAAAGCATACTTGTAGTAACTTACATATGTGTGTAATTGTGGCTTTATCAGTACCTGCTTATAGGAGTTATCAGCAGTCAATTGAGACATTTCTCTCGAGACTTGCCTGTCAAAGGGCTCTGATTGGTTGACTTTCTAGCCAACCAATCAGAGTACTTTTACTGATATTACCTTGTATAGGATTTTTTTGCACATGATATCAGGGCTGACATAGCATGGGAAAGCCTCTGTAATGTGCTATTTCCAGCTGGATGGCTGCTCACTTGCCTAAACTTGAACTGTCCAAAACATAACGTCTTGTTTTTCCCAGCTCAAGTGCTGCTACTTCTGTGTCAGTCTCCCTCCAAGTCAACGGTGCTACCATCAACTCTACCTTGCAGGCTCTCTGGGTAGGTGTTGTCTTTGTTCCCGATCTCTCTTTTACTCCTCATGTCCAATCGATCACTGAATCCTGCCACTTCAATCTAAAAAATCTAAAAAATATAGTGCATATACTCCCCTATTTAGCACCGGACACGGCTAAGATGCTGATTCATGCCACTATCCTCTCTCGCCTCGACTATTGCAATCCACTTCTCAGTAGTCTCACATGTTCACAACTTGCCCCATTACAGTCTTTTTTTTTTTTTTCAATGTCTCGTTTTTATGACATATAGAAAAATACAGGGGTACAGAAGGGAAGAAGGGGATGGGGGAACATTTCATCGACATGAACATGGACATTGGTCGCTTTTGCTGGCATAGAATTAAATTGTCACAACACATAAACTTTCGAGCATTCAAGAGTCAACATCTGGTAACACCTGTAAGCACAACAGGGTCTGACAGAGTCTTACAGAATCTAACAGCAGGGGTTGATAGCGACTATACCCTTGACCTGTGTAAGTTTGTGTTCAATGTGTCCCTCTCGACAGTTGTCGGCTAGGGTGGAAGCGCAATGGTCATCTATCGAGCGGTCGTGGTGACCGGGCATGTGGCATTGCGAGTCTCAGTGTCTATATCCTGACTATTTTTTCCAGCTTTGCCAGAAGCGTGTGTGTTTGATCTCTTGCCCTTTAAGCCTATAAGCTAATCGTTCATACTCATAGGTCGAGTGGACCTTATCCCTCACCTCCTGGATATGTGGGGGGATGTGCTTTTCCATCTGCCAGCTATACTGGTCTTAGCAGCCATTAGGAGGTGGCAGATAACCACCCTGTGTGGCGAGGCCAGCAGCCCAACATATATATGTAGGAGGCAGCATTCAGGGCGGTGGGGGACAGTAACTGCAGTGGTTTTCAACATCAGATCTCTGACTTGCTGCCAATAGCTTGTTAGTTTGGGGCAGTCCCAGAATATATGCAGCAATGTACCCTCCCCGCCACCACATCTCCAGCATGACTGTGTTGCTAAGTGGTACATCTGGGCTAGTCGTGCGGGGACTAAATACCATCTCATCAGAAGTTTGCAGTACGCCTCCCAGGGGGCTAGATTGTGGGAGGATGATCGCATGGTTTGCAATGAGTGCAGCCATAGAGGGAGTGGGAACAATATATCTAGGTCGCGTTCCCATAATAGCATGTAGGGGTGTTTTTTGGAGCTGTCAGCATTGTTAATCGCGTTATAGCACAGGGATAGTGGTTTCTGTGTTTGATGGGTGGATAAACACTGCCGGCTGAAAGCCGTCAGTTGTTCTGCTTCGCAGTGTTGTAGCCTCAGCGAAGTTAGGATATGTTTAATACCAGATGTTAGTTTAGATGTGAGTTAGGATGGGAGCAGGGTCACAGAACGCCCCATCTTTTCGGTCAAGTCCGTAAGGCCTCTTACAAGGCTCCTCAGCAGTCAGTTCGTCTATGGGTTGTCACCCGAGTCGCTAGTCAGTCCAGTGGCTCTGTTGCGTTACTGGGGATCCCCCCTGGAAGCACCTTTCTGTTGGAGTCCTGGGTCGCCCCCTTACCCAACATTCTCAAGCTGCCCCATTGGTTTGTAACATTCCCACATTAATTGCGTACTGAGTCCTAGTTAACGGGTTGCAACCTGAACATAGAAACAATAAACATATTAAATAACTGTTAACATATCAACGTTGATGGGAGGGTGGATGAGAGCCATAGCTCATGGGTCAGTAAGTATTAAGCAGCTTGCGTACTGTATTAGGGTCACCCCATGCCGCCTGTCCCCCGGGTGCAATGCTCATGCCTGTACCGCTCAGATCACGCAAATCCGGGGGACTGGGAGCACTGTAATGTGAGGGACACCTCCTTTCAAATGTGTTTTTTGGGGACTGGGAAGCTTAGTTGCTTATAGCCGGTCCGGACTGACCGGTCCGAAACTGTATAAAACTCAAGCAGTCTCCTCATCAATTTACCCTTATGATAGCCTATCACCTCGTGCACACCATTAACATTTGTACTCTGTACTCTTCACCCAACACCATCTAGGGTTACCCAGTAAAGCATGAATTATAACGATACAGTTGTGATACTCATTTTTTGGTCATCAGGAGGCCCCGGGCGAACCCCAATCTAGTCCCGTGTAGTAGGCTCTTTGTCGGCCCCTGCCATTCTCCACTCCGGCACCATTTTCGTCGGGGAGTTGCATTTAGGGAATGCTTGGCCTTGAGCGTGATGTAGGCCCCACTCTTTCAGTCTCACCATTCCCACCTCTGGCTCCAGAATCGGCACAGACCTTCCCCGGTACCATACCAGCAACTTTGTTGGATACCCCCACCGATAAGGGATGTTGTTGTTTCTCAGGGTCTTGGTGACATCCACAAATTCCCTCCTTCTCGCCATCGTTGCCGCTGAAAGGTCGGCGTAGATCTGGATGTGCTGATAAGGGTCAGGCAGGCTGGTAAGTTTCCTGGCTGCATTTAGAAGTTGTTCTTTGGTGCTGTAATGATGGAAACAAGCAATGGTGTCTTTAGGCATGTCATCGGTGAGGCGTGCCGGTCTCGGTAACCTGTGCACTCGATCAAGCTCCCCAGCAGGGTCATCAATATTCGGGACCAGAGCCTTGCAGAGGGTTTTAAGATATAGTGGGAGTGCCTCAGCGCTAATGGAGTCGCTGATGCCTCTGAATCTTAAATTGTTGCGGCGTGACCGGTCTTCTATGTCCGCCAGTTTGTGTTTTAGGGCCGTTTGGTCCTTTTCGAGCCTCTGCAGTTTATCGACCACGTCGTTATGAGCTGCACATAGCTCCTCTGCCTTGGTTTCCAAGTGGCTGGTGCGGCCGCCTAGATCCACAATTTATTTTTTCAATTCACTGGTAAGTTGGCGAAAGATGGAATGTAGGGACGTCTTTAAGTCCTGGAGCATGGAATGTAGGCTTTTATTCGTGACCGGTACATCGTCTGGCTCCTGCGGTTCACTGTCCAAATCAATATGGCACTCCGGCGATGGCGGTAGATCCATGTGGCCGTCGCCATCTTGTGTCAGATTCACACAGTCTTTTTTACCTTGGCGTACCGGGTCGGTGAGCTTGGTTTGCTTCGATGGTGCCATGAGGTTATCGGAAGGTAACCCTGCTGATTTCAGCGATGTGTCGTGGGTTTTTGCAGCTCAATTGTCGCTTTGAACCTGGTGAGGTACAGAGTGATCACAGCATGCAACTGTTCCGTTCGGCGGTTAGTCACGCCCCCCCCCCCATTACAGTCTTTAATGAATGCGGCCACGAGGCTCATCTTCCTATCTGCCCGCACCTCCCATGCCTCTGTCTATCCGTCCCTGCATTGGCTTCCCATTAGAAATAAGGCTTAATTTAAAATTCTGATACTTGTTTACAAATCTTTACACAATACTGCTCCATTCTACCTATCCTCTCAAATACACAAGTATTTCCCTTCTTGGCCCCTATGCTCTGCCTCTGTTCGTACTCCCACCTCTGATGCTCACCTTCAAGACTTCTCTAGGGCTGCACTGTTTCTATAGAACTCCCTTCCTGCTCAAATAGACTTTCACCCAGTCTCCACTTTTTGAACTCACTTTTTCAGGAAAGCATATCAATTAAACAGCATTTACTCCCCACACCATGATTCCACTCCTGCAACTGTCATAAAAACAAAAACAAAAAAACACACACTCAACCCTTAGTGCAGTGTTTCCCAATTGGTATTTGGTGGAACCTTTGGGTTCCGCAAGAACAAAAGTGGCGTTTACCCATTGGATGGTCCAAGCACTAAGTGCCACCCAATCGGTATTGCAATACCCTGTGGTATCGGATGCTGGGAGGAAGTGATCCAGCAGTCAGCAGCACTTCAACCTCATCCAGCAGCAAGTCAGCAGCACTCAGAGCAAGTTACCCTCCTGCAGAAAAAAGGTAACCTAACAGGAGGGTGACTGTGAATATAAACATTTAAACCTTTGTATGTATCTGTGTGTACCTATGTGTCACTGTGTGTATCTGAGTGTGTGTATCTGTGTGTCACTGTGTATCTGAGTGTGTGTATCTGTGTGTCAAGTTGTGTTTGTGATACTGTGTGTATCTGTGTGTCAGTATGTGTATCTGTGTGTATCTTTGCCAGCGTGTGTATCTGTGTGTGTGTGTGTGTGTATCTGTGTTTCAGTGTATCTGTCAGTGTGTATCTGAGTGTGTATGTGCCAGTGTGTTTTTCTGTCAGTGTGTATCTGTGTGTGTATGTGCCAGTGTGTATCTGTGTGTCAGTGCGTGTAATTAAGTGTGTATGTGCCAGTGTATCTGTCAGTGTGTGTATCTGAGTGTGTGTGTGTGTATCTTTGTGCCGGTGTGTGTATCTGTGTGTATGTACCAGTGTGAATCTGTGTCTCAGTGTATCTGAGTGTTTGTGTATGTACCAGTGTGTGTATATTTGTGCCAGGGTGTGCATATCTGTTTGTGTATCTGCCAGTGTGTTCATCTCTGTGTGTGTGCCAGTGTGTATAACTGTGTGTCAGTGCATCTGTCAGTGTGTTTATCTGAGTGTGTATTTATATCTTTGCGACAGTGTGTGTATCTGTGTACGTATGTGCCAGTGTGTGTCTGTGTGTCAATGTATCTGAGTGTGTGTGAATGTGCCAGTGTGTGTATCTGTGTGTGTCTGTGTGTATATCTGTGCGAGTGTATGTGTAAATGTGTGTATATGTGTGTCAGTGTATCAGAGTGTGTGCGTGTGTGTGTGTGTGTGTGACAGTGTGTGTATCTGTGTGTCAGTGTGTGTATCTGAGTGTGAATGTACAAGTGTGTGTATCTGAGTGGATGTATGTGCAAGTGTGAATAATATACTCACACAAAAAAGGGGGTATACTTCCTGCAGGATGCTCCAGAATACTGCATAACTAAAGAAGGGGCGTAAACCACATAAAGCTTCTATAACCAGTGATGGCTAACCTTGACACCATAAATTGCTTCTGGACTTTATTTCCCATGATGCTCAGCTGACTTTTAGTGTAGTCCAGAAACAATTTATGGTGTCAAGGTTAGCCATCACTGTTCTATACTGAGCCAGACTGCAGGCTCTGCACTTGTAAGTATAATTACCATATATAAGTTACACACATTTTAAAGTGAAACTTCACTATTGTTGCACATTTCCTTTATCCTGAGGTACCCTGGGAATATATGCTTTATTAAAGAGTCGAGTGGCCAACCGAAACGGACCAAGCAGTTCTACACACCAGAGCTAGATCTTATAGCTCTACACTATGTGAGTGTTCCATTAGCACCTTAATTTGTAATAATATGTTTTAAGATTTTAAATTAAAAGGTATTTTTACCAGACGTAAGGGAAGCAAGACAAGTTATGGTAGGCTATGTTTCACATACAAGATATTTTTAACCTGCATGACTGATGAGTTAGTACATTGGCCCTTGCATTCTGACAATATCAGGGGAACAGGGTTTTAAATTAATGTTACTTTCAGTTTACTTGAGGGATATCTTCCCCACTTAGTGAGAATTTGCACTGTGTTTGCTCTGTGTTTGCAGTTCTATAAGGTTTAGTCTCGACGTGAGTCTAACTACACATAGTTTAGTCTGAATACATTATTAGGTGCTAGAAGTATCCCATGATAGTTATAATTACATTTGGATGCACTGTAGCCAAATTTAAGCTATTATAATAGTACTCAGAGGTACTAATTTTGATCAGGTTATTTCAAAGCAAGGTTACCTCTTTGTACCGCAACATCACAACGTTTTGTGGATGGAATCTTGTGTTCCAGGATGATACTTATTAAACATTTATCAATTTTCAGAGCTTTACATTCTTGTTGCTTTCTTATACAACAGATATGTTATACACAAGGGAAGGGGTTGGTGCAGTGATGTATTTATTGTGAGACGAGCAATTTTTCTTGGGTGTCACTTTCCGGGGGGGGGGGGGGGGCGACAAAAAACGCAGCCCCCCAAATACCCCAGCAAATACCTTGCTTGCCTTTTGTGTGACCCCCCCTCCCCCCCCCCCTTTAAGGCAGGCGGCAACGAGCTTTGTAGGAGGGCAGCGAGGGCAGCGAGGGAGTGTTAAGAGTTTCTCTTGCTCCACTGGTTCATGCGCCCTTCTGTGATACCGGGAACCGGAATATGGCGTAATTTTGCCCCTGGCATTAGTAAGTGTTGTGTGAGGGAGTAGAGCAAGATTACAGCTCCCTTGCCATCTCCATTCCGCGCCCAGCAGCCACAGAGGCTCCCTCCCCTGCAGCACAGGAATTCCCCCTGCCCCCCCAGCAGCACTGGAGCCCCCACTCATCCCCTCAGCAGCACTGGAGCCCCCACTCCCCCCCTGCAGCACTGGAGCCCCTCCTACCCCTCCCCCTTAGCAGCACAGGAGGCCCCACTATGCCCCCTCATCCATAGTAGCACAAAAGCTCCCACTAGCCCCTCAGCAGCACAGGAGCCCCAAATCCTCCCCCCAGCAGCACAGAAGCCCCCCCTTCCACTGCCCCCGCTCCCCACAGCAGCACAGGAGCCCCCACTCACCCGCCAGCATCACAGGAGTCCCCCCCCAGGAGCAAAATAATCCCCCCAACAGCACAGGAGCCCCCATTCTCCCCCCTCCCCCCAGCAGCATAGGAGCCCCCACTTCCCGCCCTCCAGCAAATAATCCAGCAGCACAGGAGTCCCCAGCCAACAGCAGCCATGCTGGACCACAGGGAAAGAATCCACTCCAGTTCTCTAGGTAAGGAGTCTGGATGGATTTAAATAAAAATAATTTAAAAAGTAGTAATTTTTGAGTGTATGATAAAATGTATGTGACTGTCAGTGAATGTGTATGTCTGTCTGTCTTTCAGTGAGTGTGTCTGTCTGTCACTGTGTCTGTCTGTCAGTGTGTGTGTCTGTCAGTGTGTATCAAATCAGTGAGGATCTACGTGCCTGTGTGTATCACTGTTGTGTATCTGAGAGTGTGTGTCTGTCAGGGAGTGGGTGTGTTGGTTTAACAGTGTGTGCCAATGACCTTATCAGTTAGTGAGTGTATGTCAGTGTGTGTGTTGGTCCTAAATAGGAAGGGGGGGGTGCAAAATTAGGTTAGGGGATGTCCAAGTTTAGTCCTGCCTTGGGCAGCACAAATCCAAGATACACCACTGGGTGTGGGTTGGTGACACACGCTCATGCTCTTCTGGATACACGTGGTAATATATAGCATGAGATTGCAGACATACTGGCCATAGCTACAACACAAAAGGGAGCAGGATGACTTTGTGCATCAATTATCTCAGAAGCCACACTTATCTGGGTTGAAGGCACATGTGGCTGACACAAGCCCAACACATTTTTAAGATATCAAAACAAAGTCCTGATTTAATTATGACGAGCATTATCAGCACACAATAATGGTGTATTATGGGTTTATTGCCCCCTGGAGTACCACACAAGTCTTTTTTTCTGAAGATACAACTTTATATGATTGGTCACAAGGGATATAAACTAATTAAGTAGAATCTCTGCACCTGGACATATTGTACTTTAATGAACACTATTTCTGTACCAATTAAAATTGAAAATTTCAAGTTGCTCATTACCACCATTTATTAAATAAACTATCCTCATTGATTACTAGAGTTCCATGTGGACAATGCAATTACTCTACACCTACTGTGTACAGAACATGATTTACTGTGGCGTGGTCAGATGATTTTTGCTTACAGCTTGCACATAAGGAATGGTGAAAAATGTTAAATCTCACTCATCATACTTGATAAATATCTAACTCCAAGAAGCTAATAATATGTTGCTAACACAGTGGTATTATAACCCATCTGTTTTACATCATATGTTCTCTTCAATAGAGAGTAAGTGTTGATACTGTCAAACCGAAGTCGGCTTATTCGCACGTATTGGGTGGAATCACATACTTGATCAGTCTCTATCATTCTCTCCATATGGCTATTTGTTGCATTGTAACAACCTATCTCCATTTGAATACAAAACGTATATTTGTGTTTAATCTTTTGAAGGCTGCCAAGTTACTTGTCACATTGACCTGGAAACAATCTGTCACCAGAGGCGGCTCTAGACTTTATGAGACCTTAGGCGAAATGCAAACATGAGGCCAGACTAACAAAAAAGTGTCACATATACACATTGATGCACTGTCTACCTGTGTATGTGCCTGAGAGTGTGTCTGACAGAGAGTATTCTTGTGTGTGTGAATGTATGTCTCTGTGAGCATGTTGCGGTTTTGTCTGAGACCCTATGTGTATGGGGTAGCTGCTTGAAGTGTGTTGTGTGTATGGGGGGGTGATGGTGAGAGGGAGAGACGGGTGATGGTGTGGGGGTGATGGTGAGAGGGAGAGGGGGTGCGATGGTGAGAGGGAGAGGGGGTGCGATGGTGAGAGGGAGAGGGGGTGCGATGGTGAGAGGGAGAGGGTGCGCGATGGTGAGAGGGAGAGGGGGTGCGATGGTGAGAGGGAGAGGGGGTGCGATGGTGAGAGGCAGAGGGGGTGCGATGGTGAGAGGGAGAGGGGGTGCTGGTAATGTGAGAGGGAGGGGGTGATGGTAATGTGAGAGGGAGGGGGTGATGGTAATGTGAGAGGGAGGAGGGTGATGGTAATGTGAGAGTGAGAGGGGGTTTATGTGAGAGGGGGGTAATGTGAGAGTGAAAGTGGGTAATGTGAGAGTGAGAGGGGGTAATGTGAGAGTGGGGGGGTTATGTGAGAGTGAGGGGGGTAATGTGAGAGTGAGGGGGTAATGTGAGAGTGAGGGTAATGTGAGAGTGAGGGTAATGTGAGAGTGAGGGTAATGTGAGAGTGAGGGGGGGTAATATGAGAGTGAGAGTGAGTAATGTGAGAGTGAGAGTGAGTAATGTGAGAGTGAGAGGGAGTAATGTGAGAGTGAGAGGGAGTAATGTGAGAGTGAGAGGGAGTAATGTGAGAGTGAGAGGGGGTAATGTGAGAGTGAGAGGGGGTGATGTGAGTAGGAGGGGGTGATGGTGAGTGGGGTGAGGCTGAGGGTGGTGACGGAGGGTTATGCTGAGGGTGGTGAGGGGGTGGTGATGAGGGTGATGCTGAGGGTGATGAGAAGGTGATGCTGAAGGAGGTGGGGGGGTGATGCTGAGGGTGGTGGGGGGGGGGTGATGCTGAGGGTGGGGGGGGTGATGCTGAGGGTGGTGGGGGGTGATGCTGAGGGTGGTGGGGGGTGAGGGTGGTGGGGGGTGATGGTGAGGCTGAGGGTGGTGGGGGGTGATGGTGAGGGTGGTGGGGGGGTGATGGTGAGGGTGGTGGGGGGTGATGGTGAGGGGTGAGGCTGAGGGGGTGGGGGTGATGGTGAGGCTGAGGGTGGTGGGGGTGATGGTGAGTGTGGGGGGGTGAGGCTGAGGGTGTGGGGGGGTGATGGTGAGGCTGAGGGTGGTGGGGGGTGATGGTGAGGGTGGGGGGTGAGGCTGAGGGTGGTGCGGGGTGATGGTGAGGGTGGTGGGGGTGAGGCTGGGGGCGGTGGGGGTGAGGCTGAGGGTGGTGGGGGTGAGGCTGAGGGTGGTGGGGGGTGAGGCTGAGGTTGCTGGAGGGTGATGGTGAGGCTTAGAGTGGTGGGGGGTGATGGTGAGGGTGATGGTGAGGCTGAGGAGGGTGGGGGTGATGGTGAGGCTGAGGGTGGTGATGGTGAGGGTGGGGGGTTGAGGGTGAGGGTGGGGGGGTGATGGTGAGGGTGGGGGGTGAGGCTGAGGGTGGTGGGGGTGAGGCTGGTGGTGGTGGGGGTGAGGGTGGTGGGGGTGAGGCTGAGGGTGGTGGAGGGTGATGGTGAGGCTGAGAGTGGTGGGGGTGATGGTGAGGCTGAGGGTGGTGGGGGGTGATGGTGAGGCTGAGGGGGGTGGGGGGTGATGGTGAGGCTGAGGGTGGTGGGGCTGAGGGTGGTGGGGGTGAGGCTGAGGATGGTGGGGGTGAGGCTGAGGGTGGTGGGGGTGAGGTTGAGGGTGGTGGAGGGTGATGGTGAGGCTGAGGGTGGTGGGGGTGATGGTGAGGCTGAGGGTGGTGGGGGTGATGGTGAGGGGTGAGGCTGAGGGGGTGGGGGGTGAGGCTGAGGGGTTGGGGGTTATGGTGAGGCTGAGGGTGGTGGGGGTGAGGCTGAGGTGTGGGGGGTGAGGCTGAGGGTGGGGGGTGATGGTGAGGCTGAGGGTGGGGGGTGATGGTGAGGCTGAGGGTGGGGGGTGATGGTGAGGGTGGGGGGTGAGGCTGAGGGTGGTGGGGGGTGATGTTGAGGCTGAGGGGGGTGGGGGTGAGGCTGAGGGGGGTGGGGGTGATTGTGAGGGTGGGGGTGAGGCTGAGGGGGGTGGGGGGTGATGGTGAGGCTGAGGGTGGTGGGGGGTGATGGTGGGGAGTGATGCTGAGGGTGGGGGGGGTGATGCTGAGGGTGGTGGAGGGTGATGTTGAGGCTGAGGGTGGTGGGAGGTGAAGCTGAGGGGGGTGGGGGTGATGGTGAGGGTGGGGGGTGAGGGTGAGGCTGAGGGTGGTGGGGGGTGATGGGGGTGATGGTGAGGGTGGGGGCGTGAGGCTGAGGGGGTGATGGTGAGGCTGAGGCTGAAGGGGGTGGGGGTGAGGCTGTTGTGGTGATGGTGGTGGGGGGTGAGGATGAGTGTGGTGGGGGGTGATGGGGAGGGAGAGCCTACCTTTCCCTGGTGGTCCAGTGGGCTCCCTGGTGGTCCGGTGGCCACTGCTCCCGGTCTGCAGCTCCGCAGAGCTGCAGACCGTGTAGTCTCGCGAGATTTCAGAGCGTTGCCATGGTAACCCGCGACAACGCTCTGATTGGCCAATTCTCGCGAGTCACATGGTCTGCAGCTCTGCTCACTGCGGAGCTGCAGACCAGTGTCTGCGATGGTGGCCGGGCAGCCAGGAGGGGCCTCGCACCCGGCGGCATACCGGGCAAGCCGCTGGGCCCCCTCCTGGTGTCAGGTCCTCGGTCAGTGACCGAGGACCTGACACACTCTGCCAACAGGCGGTTTAGGCGGCCGCGAGGCCCCCGCCAGCGCGAGGCCTTAGGCGGCCGCCTAAACCACCTAATTAGAGAGCCGCCTCTGTCTGTCACTCCATCTATTTCTGATAGGGGTTGTCAGATCGAGATTCTCCAATCTGACAACCCCACATTCAGTACAGGGCCTTCAAACTAGGGTTATTCTCCAAAGTTTGAAGGCCCCATACTAAATGTGGCAAGACCACCCTGCTGCATACGGGATCATTCAAACTGAAAATGCCAAATTTTATTCACCCTCTTCAACAATGTCCAATTTTTTTAATTCAGGCCCCTGGTGGACCTGAATTTGGTCTGGATTTCAGCTGCACCATACTCTGCCAGATGGCTGAAAGGAATTGAATGCTTCAAATCCAAACCTAGATGCTACAAATCTATGTCTGGATTTAAAAAAAAAAATGAACTAGTTGCCTGCTGGCAGCACTAGCAGCCAGTTGGCAAATAGTTAAAAAATGTTGGCGTTGCAAGGGTTAATTATGTGACGACTGGTCAGAGCTTGCTAGCCAGCCACTACATTAAATAGTTAAAAAATAAAAAGTCTTTGCGGGTCAATAAGACCCCTACATTTCTATAAGGGAGATTTCTACAAGGGAGATGTCCCCCACCTGCCAGATATCTTGTAAACTTTAGAAATTTGCGACTGTGCAACCATTGCTGTGAAATAACGGTGGGGGGAAATAGTACCAACCCACTGACATTGGGCAAGGAATTTAAAATAAAAGGAGGGTGGACTGATTACTTTCCACCCCAATGAGCCCACCAATGGCCAGCAAATTAGGGCAATAAATTGGTGAGACATCCTTATGTCCTACCCGCATCAATCCAGGATCAATGAGTGTGGACTTTTTTAATATAAGGGGGAACAAAGTTTCCTCCATGGTTCTCATCCACAGGAAGCAGTTGGAGACCTTAGTATTAATATTCTGGAGGAGGACCTAGTGTGGAGGCTTAAGTTAAACAGTGGGGAGATGGATTTGCTATTCACTAGTACTTAAATTTATCATGTGATTGCATAAAAGCAAGTGAAGTATAATATGTAAATATGCGTCTTGCCAGATCCATTTGGTTCCTATTCAGTTTCATATCGGTGCTTTCTGACACTTCCAGATACTATACTTTGTATAGGATTCATATGTGAAAATATTGTTTTTAATCCAGATACCTAATGGATCTGTGTGATTCCTGCAGATTTCTGACCGTATTTGGCTGGGAAATTTCAGCAGATTCCCAACTGTATTTGGCTGGGCAATTCCTGCAGATTCCTAACTGTATTTGGCTTTAGTATATATGAGAGTTGCTTTTGCGGTTGAAATCCAGTCATTTTCACCGGCTTATGTCTGAAACAAATCAGTAGTCTGAAACTACCGAGTTTCTTTTTGCATGTATTGCTGTATTGTGCAGGGGACTTTCCCCTGTCTATCAGGCCTTCTTGGCAGCCAGGATATTTACCCTCAGCTGCGATCATGACAACCCAACTGAGACAGTCTCCGTCCAGCCAATCCCACCTAGCCAAACTAATTGCCTGCAGGGGGACTGCCAGGTTGTCAGGCAGATCCTCCAATGTATACTTAATAAAATAAGGTAATTCAGTATAAATAATACATAAATATAATTAGGATCAAATTATATGTGTGTGTGTGTATATATATATATATATATATATATATATATATATATATATATATATATATATATATATATATATGTATATATATATATAAACAAGTCCGATGTCTGGCACTCACCATAACACCAAACAAACTGATTTAGGAATACCCAGGTGTTTCTAAGCGAAAAAATCCATAAGGTAAATAAAAGAGCACTCCACAGGATTTTTTCAAAAGTGTATAATTGAATTTGACGTTTCGACGTTTAGATGTATCTTGATAAAGATCAAGGAGGGTCAAACCGTTGATTTCAATTATACACTTTTGAAAAAATCCTTTGGAGTACTCTTTTATTTACCTTATGTGTATATACTTTTATTATAAGTGTATTTTATTATAGTACACTTCGAAATTGTAAATAAAAATAATTATTTATAGATAAACTACATTAATTTATTAATTATATATTGGTGGGACTTCCTGACAACCCATCCAGAAATACTAGAGAATTTAATTTGCAAGGCCTATGTTAGATCCTGTAACCTTCCAAAAACTCCTAAAACCTGTACTGTTGGGGGTTACTGTTGTACTTGTTATGAATATCTTAGAGCAGGATATATATAATGACAATTATATCATCAGTGAAAGTGCAGTTTTTGTGTGAAAAATGCAAAACCAAATATAAACATTAACTTTGGCTAGGGTTGTGACTGCATGGCTTCTTAAAAGACTGAACATACCCCATTTTGAATTCCCTGGGTTGTCTACTTTTGCAAATGGTATGCCATGATGGGGTAATTTTCATGTCTGGGCTGCCATACGGTCTCAAATGTGTAATAACTGAAATGGGCAAGCCTTATATTTGACCCTGCAACTTTCCAAAACATAAAACCTCTACATGACTGACGGTGTACTCGTAGGTTATCACAGTATACATATGTGTGTTTTATTGCATTTTTTTCCCATATTAAATTGTGTTCCATATGCAAATATTTGATGTAAAATGAAAGCCCTATTACTCCTGAATAAAATTATATATAAGTGTGGTTGCACTTAATATGAAAGAGGTAAATTATGGTTGAACAAACTTTCCAATCAAATTTTAGGTTTTGATTCAGAACTCGGACAATTGCCTCCATTAACAGCTCATGCAATAAGGTTTCACATTTTATATTTTGTCATGTGATGATCTTCTATATGCACATGTTGTTCTGCACATGTCTATTCTTTCACTTGTAAACATTTGTTACATGCCAATAAAAAAAAATGTAAACAAATTATTAAATAAATAAAAAAGAAAAAGTCTTACAGGTATGATTACACTCATTTCTCATGGAAATGTATCTTTGTGTGTATTTAGTAATGCTAATACATTTTACCAAAATATAATATTGAAAGCCAGTTAATATTATAGATGAAAATGGTAAGTAGAGCTAAATAGGAACATCCATCTTATTAGAGATAACATTCTGTTTACTAATAAGAAAACATAATTTATCTAGTACTGGTGATTGTATATCGTTTATTCCTAATTTCTCTTTTTAGAGGGTACAGCTTTTGAAAAGATCCATGAAGAAAAAAACTTCTGTTGCAGATACACAATGATAATGGTGTACAATACGATGTACTAAAAGATGTACAATGTCTGAATGTGAGAATAAAAGATCCAACACAGGTTGAGCAATTGCCTGATGTGAGCAGTCGGGCATTGCAAAGCCTTATATTAATTCCATTAAACATTGTGTTGTATTAAATCATACATCAGTGGAGAGATATTTTAGAGGTCAAATACAGAATATATTCAAGAACAGTAGGAGGAAATATAACCAGTGCATTGTGGGATATTGAGGGCATGACATTTTTCAAACCGAAATGCACTGCTGAGTTGAAAGAAGTGTTAAGATTTAGTAGTAGTAGGTCAGACATGTGGTTAATATGATAAGGAAAAATAGATAACTTGAAAAGATTGTTGTAAAGCTATGGCAATACTAGATAAATAATGGTCTTGATACTGGTCATATTTGCTAAGCTGGTAATTGGAAAATAAGAATGAGTTAAGTATATAAGAAGCAAAATATTAGAATGTAAGCTTGTTAGTGCAGGGTAGTCTTCACATACTGTTCCTGATTTCAGGGTTTTATTTAATGGGATAATTTCCATAGAGAGGGCGGCTCCTTTTTGCAATGTACTTTTCCTATTTGCACCTAGATGAAACGGGTACGAAATTTAGCCAAAATTTCATATTTGAGGCCACTTTTGCTACTTTGGCTTTATATTTGAACTTTATTTTAAATTCCCAATGAGTCTCACTTTGGTGACTAAACCTGTAAACGGTTACAACAAGCATGGAGGTAAGCACTACAAGGGTAATTCAGGATGAGAATTCAAAGTGTTTTATTTCTGGAGTCCTAACCACACCTTCCCTGATTGTGACTAAAACAGCCTCCCTACTAACTGCTTGATAATACGTTTTCATTTAGAATAAATATTAGCATTACCTCTATATTGCTCTTTTATTTGCCTGCTAGTGCAATGCAGCCTTCTTTGTGATGAAGCAGAGTGTGTGTCACGTCCTGTTCCTGCTGCAGATCATTTCTGGCGATGGCTTCTGGTATCTAGTACTCTTTTTCCAATACATGTTTAGTTTTTCTGGTTTTCTATTCTATGTCTGGTTTTGTTTATGCTGGGTTTTCTGAGTTCATTCCTTTATTCTGTTCCTGGAATTTCCTGGATTCCTTTAAATGTTTGTTTTTTGTTGCCACACCTGTTCCTTTGCCATTAATCCTTTTGTTTCAGTCTGGTCCTGTAAGCAGTGGTTTCATTTCCTCTGCTCATTCACTTGCAGGTAAGTGCTGTGTGTGTTTTATTTTGTTTATTTAGTCATACATATCTAGGCAGTTAGCACCCACTGTAATTAGAGTACTTTGGCGCAGTGGTGGGCTGCATACATCTTGACCATTTATGTATGTCTAAATCTCCAATGTGTTACACACATAGTACTTAGTTATGTCTCCTCTTGTTTTGCCTTGTATCTCTTGTCTTGTTTTATTTTGTATTCCAAGTTCATGTACAGTCTTGTGCCGTCCATGCCTTGTTCTGGTTTCCCTCATGTCTTGTGTACATGTTCTGGACTCCGCTTACTGTCCTGTTCCGGTTTTAGGTTCATCTAGTCTTGTCTTATATTGTTTGGTGCGTGTTCTAGTCTTGCCTTGTTTCTAGTACTGTATACATATCTGCTGCGGAGCCTCCCTATACAGATCCTGGGAGGTCTGCATATTTTCACCTAGCTCCTGGGATCCGCAGAATCTGCATCAGGGTCCTAGTATGTGGCCGCACAAACCCTGGTGCTCAACACCAGGAGGCGTGTGGTTACCCTGCACCAGGCCCTGATTGTTCACTTCCACGAGGTTGACTCCTATCATCATTAGGCACACAGGGGTCCTGGTCTCCGTACTGCCACCCGCGACGGTGTGTTTATTTTAGAGGTACTTACCTTCTACTCTGTTAATTGTTTGCTGATGCAAGGCAGCGTCTTGTGAGTGAGTTTAATAGAGTAAATCAAAGCTTTTAAGTTGTGCCTGCATCTGATAATACACCTGCTAGAATCCGTGATTATTTAATAAAATATTATTTAATGATTTAATAATACTATGCTGTTTACACAATATAAATGTATATGTACTTTTATAGCTACTAAATGTACTCACTGTGCTGATAAGAAGCATTTGAATTGACAGTGCCAGCATGAACAATGAAGTTAGTGTGGATTAAAATAGAGTGGATTAATTTAGCTACACAATTTGCAAAAGTGGTAGGCGGTTTAGCGACTAGGAAAAATAATTTAGAAAAACTCATAAATGCATATATTTTTCTTTTGGATAAAGAGTTGAGTCTCTTTATCTTTTGGATAAAGAGTCTTGAGTTGAGCAGCTAAAATTTTCCCTGCCCTATTGCCATCTTTGAAAAATTTGTGTTTCATTTTCATTAGGAGGTATGTTGTTTTGGATTGTTCCATATCTCTCAACGTGGCTTGAAGTTGGAGTATCCGCGTTGTGGTGTCATGTGACGGTGTTTGTTTATTTATATGGGTGAGTGTGGACAGTTCAGTGAGAGTGTCTATGTGTGTTTTCGTGCGCTGTTTCTTGTTGTAGCTAGCGTGCTTAATGAACTGTCCCCGAAGGACTGCTTTGTGGGCCTGCCATAAAGTCTCAACCCCTACATTGCCCGTATTATTCAACTCAAAATATGTTTCCAACTCCTTTTTAATTTGCGTTACCAATGTATGGTCTGTGAGGAGAGAGTCATTCAGCCGCCAAGTGCGGTTTCCACTCGTGGGGTGTTGCGTGGTAATCGAGAGTGTAATTGGGGCATGGTCAGACCATGATATAATATCGATATCGGCTTTGCAAGTTGTAGGGGCTTGAGTTGATGGAATTAAAAAGCGATCAATTCGGGAGTAAGTATTGTGTACTAGAGAGTGGTGTGTGTAATCCCTTTCCAGAGGATGGAGAGTTCTCCAAATATCCACGTATCCGTGTGTGAGTAGGGTAGCTGTGATTAGGGAAGTCGAACGTGCCCTTTGCTGTGTCGTTTTTGGTGCTATCCTGGAGGAGGATGTAATATCTAATGTTTGATCAATGATAAAGTTTGTGTCACCCCCCACAAGGATCTCTCCGAATTTATGCGCTTTCGTGAGAGTAAGAACATGGTCCAAAAATATGTGTTGGCCATTGTGTGGGCCGTATATATTAACTATTGTGTATTGGGCATTATTAATTATGCATTGCAATAGGAGATAACGACCTTTCTTGTCGCTTATTTTTTTAATTAGTTGGAAGGAGACTGTGTTGCTGATTAAAATTGTAACCCCTCTCTTCTTTGTCTTATAGGTGCTGTGGTAGCCTATTGGAAAATGGGTGGAAGAGAATTTGGGTAGTTTGAAGGTTTGGAAATGAGTTTCCTGAAATAGAGCCACATGCGCCTTGTGTTTTCTTGCTTCCATTAGGGCCATGCGGCGTTTATGGGGTGAGTTCAAGCCCTTAACGTTTAACGAGAGGATATTAAGTGCCATTTAAAATGGGTATTTGGGATGACATATAATATTGCTGTGGGACATAGATTGCAGTACTAGGTAACTTGGTAGGGGTCCGTCCCCGACTGACGTGTCGATAGGGGGGCCTCTCTGAGATAGTAACTTAGTATATCGACACCTAATAAGGCGCCTAACCACAGGTGCGCTAGGGTTGTATAGGTGATTGACGGTCATGTCGTGGCGACAACGTGTCACTATAAAGGAGGGAGGGTGGAATGGAAGGGAGGGAGAGATAACATAAAAACAACTACTTACAGGAATAAGGTCTCCAGCTAGAGACCTGGTAGTTTCATAAGTGTTGGGCATCTAAGCCCTCGTGGGGGTGGAGATTTCCCCTTCACTACAGGGAGATCCTCTGGTAAAAGGGCTATGTACACAGGTTGAGTTCTGTGTTTCCCATACCAACTTCTATAGCAACAGTGTACCCGGACCCAAGATATGAACCAGTTCAGGATATTAAGAGTCTAACTTTCCCAGTTTTCTCAATGGTACCCCCGAGAAATGGGTGGATTCTTTTAGTACATCCTGAAACGTTAAACAAACATAACATGCAAACTTGTAACATCATATTCAAATGTGACATAAATGTAGACTAACGTGCCCTAGTATAGCTCCGTCGTGATATGGTATGTAGTGGGAAGAGCGACCTGCACCTCTATCTCTGTACATGATCAGGTGGTGGCCAGGGTTTGTATGTAAGGAGGAATCCGATTTGTTTCCTTAGGTACCACAAGCCTCCCAAACTTCATGCATATAATAGATCTAAATCATCTGGATCATTGTGTCTCAAGCAATTCCCAGATCAAATCCCTCCAGCCAACCGGGTTTGCTCCCAAGGCATGCAGCGATCCGATGGGGACAACATAAATGCTATATGAAGTGATATGAGGCCGAAAAAAAAATTATTTGACGGGCCCAAAGGCCGTGAGGGCCTCTTCCCTATTAATAGATGTGCTCTGAGATTAGACCGCATACTATGTAGGGCAGCGGTGCGGACTTAAAACAACCCAGACTCAAACAAGCCTGTACTAGGTACACTTTGATAATTTCACATGTTACCACCGAATTCAGTAACCCGGTGTAAAGTTGCGGCGGCATGCGCACTGTGAGCAAACATCTTATAGTTCAGACTGTCCCAAGAAATTCCCAGATCGGATCCCTCCAGCCAACCGGTTTTGCGCCCAAGGCATGAAGCGATCCGATGGGGATAACACATGCGGTATATATAAGAGTTTGTGGCCTTGAGAATTACCCGTTAGGGCCAAAGCCCCTGAGGGCCACTATCCCATAGCTAGAAGTACTTTGAGACTAAACATCATACTATATTATGCGGGGCAGCAAATGGAGGACACTGCAATTCAGTCACAGATAAACGTGCAAAACATATAACTATATACTTTCATACGTTACCACCGGGTCTAATAACCGGCCGTAATAGTAAGAGTAATCATACGATCCCTTAAGGCCACTAGGGCCACGTGTAGGAAGAGTCATTTATCTGGGGCTTGAACTCCCCAATCGTGAGTAAGTCTCATCGGTGCTTTAGCCTGCTTTTCCGTAGTTAGGCCTTCGCTTGCTTCTGGTGTCAACGGTATGTTCCATTCTTCCAAAGCTTTCTTTCCCGCTTCTGGGGTCAATAGATGTTTCTCCGTGCCGTTGCGCCTGATGATGATGCGGGCCGGGAACCCCCATTTATAGGGTATGTCTGCTGCTCTGAGAGCCCTAGTGATGGGCATAAAGCTTTTCCTTGCCGCCAATGTCGTCGCTGAGAGGCCGGTGTACAGCTGAATCTTGTTATATGCATCTGGAAGAGTTGGTTTCTTCCTTGATGCTGACATGATCGCCTCTTTGGTGGTGTAGTAGTGGATCCTCGTTATTGTGTCCCTCGGTGTAGAGGGAGGGAGCTGTCGAGGTCTAGGCAGTCTGTGGGTCCTGTCCAGCAGCAGTGCCGATTCTGGGAGATCGGGGGCCAGTAAGTGAAACAGGGCCTGGACATATGCAGCCAAATCATTAGGGCCTACCTCCTCTGGGATGCCACGAATTCGGACGTTGTTTCTCCGATCTCTGTCTTCGTGGTCGGCGAGTTTGCTAATTATAGAAGCGACTTTTGCGTCTAAGAGATCATAGGCCTCAGCCACATTATTATGTGCAGTAATAATTTCCTCGGTTTTGTTCTCGAGGTAGTCTGTACGTTCCCCCAACGCCTGTACATCAGCTCTAATATCTTTCGCCAATTTTGCAAAATCGGCTTGCAAAGATGTTTGTAAATCTTTTAACATTCTTTGTATCGATGAATCAGTGGCTGGGAGTTCTCGTTGAGAAATAGTAGTGCTATCGCTACGGCCTGAACTCGAGGCCGGGGATACTGGCCTATCAGCGCCATTTTGTGTGCGGCGTGGCGGCGAGGACATCGCCGTGATCTGGAGCGAAGAAGTTTCTTTCAGTTTAGGTTTTTTAGAGGATCGTTGAGCCATGATGGAGGGTAAGTACTCGGGTAGGTATGTTGTTTCTCAGGAGATTAATCTCTCAAGTTATGCTGGTGTAATCGCTGTATTAGGGGAATCTCGCTCGGAGCTGATCACTCACACATCCGACTCCATGAGCGGTCAGACCACGCCCCCCGCATATATTTTTCTTTTAACTTTATTTTATGAGGTTTAAAATGTCATGTTAAAACTAAATTTCTCTTTGTCCATGCAGCATACACCACCACTTTTGAATGTGTTGGTATGTGGACTTACATGGAGCGGAGCAATGATGGATGTTTGTTAAGAGATATTATGAGTCCACTACCTCTAAGTTGGTTTACTTTTCTAGACCCTCCTGTTGACATAGACACAGACAAATGAGTCATACTGTGTGTGTTTCCATTCGCATTGCATGCAGTGGTAGCTGGCAAAGATGGCAGGTGATATTGGTAGTTTAAAGTACCTAAAGAAATATACTCAATTACCCCACAGACAAAAATTAACACAGGGTTTGGGTTGCCAGGTTTATTTTGTTAATGGCGGTGAGTCCGGGAATGGATTTTGGGGTGCAGGATGGCAGCCTATGGCTGCTGTTGATGACCTTGTTGCCCAGCCCCCTTTCAGGGAGCTGCCGGCGCACACGCTAGTGTGTCGGCAGGACCATGAAAGGGAGTATGTGGGCTCTTCAATGAGAGCCATTGCAGGTGGTATGGATCCTGCAGATTACAGCATGAGTGTTCGCACTGTGGTGGGGCTCACCCGGCGTCAAGGTGTTTTAAGAAGGCTCCACTCAGGAAAGGACAACATATCTCAGGTGGAGGAAGCCGGTGAGCGTGGAAAGGATGCGGCCGTCGCTCGACCGGTATCCTAGGCGCCGGGACGCGCAAGTTTTGTTTGACAGGTTTTTGGATCCCCTGTGTTCCTTTAGCCTCTCTGACCTTTGCGGGGAATTTGCAGTCAGTGGTGGGGAAGGAGATCAGTTTGGAAGACAAGCTCGAGAGGGAGGTTCGCCTTGGACGTATTGCGTGCCCCTTTGATGGCCTTCCTTTCCCTAATTTCTCTCCTCTGGGCTTGGTTCCCAAAATGGAACAAGGATCTTTTCGCTTCGTTCACCACCTTTCGTACCCCTCGGACGGGTCCATGAATGATAGTATTGATAAGGATGTGTCTAGGGTGCGGTACGCCTCCTTTGAGTTGGTTCAAGATGCCTGGGCAGGGGCCCAGTTGGCAAAGTCAGACATCGAAGCAGCATTTTGCTGCCTCCCGGTTCATCCAGACTGTTTCCACTTGTTGGGGTGTCAATTCCAAGGTTTGTAATTTTTTCATATGTGTTTACCCATGGGTTGCGCCATTTCCTGTTCGTATTTCGAAATATTTGTTTCCTTTCTGGAGTGGGTTGTCTCCCAGGTGGCGGTTCTGGCCTCACTGACCCATTACCTGATGACTTCCTGTTTATAGGGCCGAGTTCTTCACAGGACTGTGTGGTGCTTCTGGAATCCTTTTGGCGGGTAGCGGCGGACTTTAGTGTGGTGGCGGGTAAGACGGTCAAGCCGTTGGTAGTGTTGTTGTACCTGGGCTTTGAAATCAACTCAAATGCAATGGTGTTTCAGCTTCCAGAGGATAAGTTGGTGCCTAGTGAGTCAGGTGAAAGGCGCAAAGAAAGTTTTGCTGCGCTAAATGCAGGTTTATTTGGGGCACCTTAATTTTGCGTGTCGAGTTCTGGCCATGGGCAGGGCGTTTTGTCCCAGGTTGTCCCTAGCAACATTTGGGGTGACACGACCGTTTCATTCTATTCATATCACTGGGCGCCTCAGGGAGGACCCCCAGACTTGGAGTTCCTTTATGGGGACGTACAATGGGCAGTCCTGCTGGATGCATTCTGCGATTACCATTGTGGACTTGGAGTTGTTCACGAATGCCTCGGGGTCTGTGTGCGCCAGGGCATATTTCCAGGGGAGTTGGTGTGCAGAACGTTGGCCACAGGGTTGGCGGGACAGCGATCTCATGGGTAATTTGACATTCCTGGAGTTTTTTCCCATTGTGGTGTCTGTTGAGGAGTTTGCTAATTGGAAGGTGATTGTTCGACTAACAACTTGAGTGTAATGCATGTGATCAATCGCTCCACGTCTGCGTCTTAGTCTTGCTGTATTTGCAGCATAAAGTATGGATTGTGGTGCACCACATTCCTGGCACCTTGAACATGATAGCTGACTCACTTTCTCGGTTTCAGTGGAACTGGTTTTCGCGAGGCGGCCCCAGAGCCGGCGCAGACAGGGATACCTTGCCAGAAGAAGCTATGGGACCTGGTTTCCGACATCTGAGGCGACTGTTGAGGGATTCGTTATCAGAGTCCATGTGGAACTCCTACATGTCGGTTTGGCATCGGAAGTGCAGTGTGGGGTCAATCGGAGATATTGCTGGGAGTTTTGGGAACACACTCTCTCTCGGGGTCCTTGTTCGTCCTTTCTTTTTTGTTTTGTTGGTTTGGTTGGCAGGATGTTACAAAAGCGTTTTGCGTTTCGTGCATCTTTGGTTTGGAATTACTGCTGGGGTATTTAACTCCTTCCTTCAAGCCTCTATACCCCTTACCTCTTATTATACCTGATTTGTGTCCATAGACTTAGACATTGCCAGCAATCACTCAGCTTGACATTTATAGGTAATTGCGTGTGTGCACATACATGCATATACATTATATTCATACCTTGTAGTTCCTCCCTGTATCCTGTTTTATACTTCTATTTTCTCCCTTGGACTATTAAAGGTAGGGCCCCCCTTTCCTATGATTTATGTTAACTCTCCCAATCAGGACTCTCTAGTCCACTACTGCTTACTTTGCCACTGTGGGTTATTCCCCATCTTGGGGAGAGCAACATTGGGCACACTTTGGTACTGATCCACTAGCCCCTTTCTGTATTGGGAATTCTGTATCAGAATCTATTATCTCTCTATTTTTTGGAAGAAACTTTGTCAGCCAGACTCGCGTCGTCTCCTCTCCTTCGAGGTTTTGTGTCAGTTGTTAGACTTCCTGCCGCAGGTCTGTTTCTTGGGGTATGAGGTTTAGTTGTTCCGGGTTGCCTTTTTGTTATGTTTTTTTTTGTGCTCTTCGGGTGGGTGAATTGGTGGCCCCAACTCGGATATCTGAGGGCGGGTTGGTTCTGTTAATTCAACAGTCTAAGACGGATGCTAGGGGAGCTGGTGCGTGGGTTCGCATCTGCGTGAAAGGTGGTCCTTTTTGTCCAGTAGCTATGGTTTGCAGGTTTCTGGCGGTGCAGGGTGGTATTGGGGGTTCCCTTCTTATCCATCAGGATGTTACTTAATGTTTCCAATTTTCTCGGTGCTTAGGGCCTGTGTGAGTGGCGGGGAGTTGGATCCCTCCTGTTACTACTCCTGTTACTACTCACTCATTTTGCATTGGGGCAGCGATCAAAGCCAGCGTGTTGGGAATCCAGTCGGATGCGCTTAAGCTCTCGGGCAGGTGGCAGTCAGGTCGCTTTTGGCTTTATGTGCAGCCTCACATGTTGTAATTGTCTCCTCCCTCTCTCTCCCTGTTATTTACTTGTTGTTCTTGTAGTTGTCTGTTTTCGCAGGCATGGCTCCCGATATGTCTGGATCCTGGGCCATTCGTATGTGTATTAGGCAGCCAGGTGGGCCAAAGCCAGAGCATATTGGCATAATCTGGGGTTTCCATGTGACTTAGTGCGGATACGTTAGAGGTGTTTCAGGGGTTTGCCTTGGGACTATCTGTATGCAGAGTGTGCTCAGCTTAGTCGCTGTGTTTCGGGGCCGGTTACATTAGTGCTCCGTGTGGGTGGGAACAATATTATCCGTTGGCGGTCAATCGACCTAATTCATGAAATGAAGCAGGACATAGCATGCTGTTTCGCGCTCTTTCATGAGTTGACGCTCATATGGTCAGAAATAATTCCTCGGCCAGTTTGGTGAGTTTTGGGTAGGGGTAAACCCTTAGAATGTTGCCATCAGAAAGTTAATATGTTCATTTCTAGGTTTGTGTGACGACTTGGAGGGTTTGTCATTCGACACTCGGAGTTGGAAGGAGAGAACTCCAATGTCATGAGGCGGGATGGGGTTCATTTGGCTCCCGTTGGTCTGGACAAATTCAACATGGGTTTGCAATCAGGTGTTGAGGCTGCACTATCTGTGGCGGGGGTGCAATGCCGGAGCAGTTGTCAGGATCACTAGTTGATCCAGCACGTAGAATTGTATCACACCTAGGGCTAAAAGGTAATGTCTTATCGGGCCTTAGAATGGCCAGACTTAATGTACCAAAGAATAGAATACTTGTCGAGGTCGAGGACACAGAATGAGACACAACGATAAGGGAAAGCGAAAAGTCAGGGATACCAGAATACAGGGAAGTCAAAACGAAGCCAAAATCAATAACCAGAAATAAATGCTCAGGAACACACTCTCAGACAACCACTAAGGGAAACCACGACAGGGCAATGAGGAGAAGTAAAATGTGTTTAAATAAGTCCTTTACAAATCTGATTGCCCGAAATCGGCCTTTGACCCCAGAACATGCATGCGCATTTCCCACGTGACGTCACACGCACGCCGACGTCATTATCAACGTGGGCGGACGTGGGGCTATAATTTGGTGTTGATCTGCAGCGGCCGACGTCCATCAACATGTTGCAGGAGTCAGGTACACTGAGTGCAGATCCCGTGAGGTGAGGATGAATGTTACAGCGGCATAGTGCACGGGAGGGCGGTATCGCGGTGGCTTGATCCCTGGACAGCGCAACTGTGAATAAAGGAGGAAGACACAGAGTCGGATTGGGGAGACGACAGACCGCACGAGGGCTGAGGGCAAGTGCCGGGAAAAGAGGCTATAGAACTGTCTGTTGGGTTAACAGCTGACAGGTTATGGTTATTTGAGTTGATTTAAATTTAATAACCCTGTGACAATTACAAGGAGTAATTGGTCTGCATGTGATTGACTGGAGAGTGGGGCGGATGTAACATGGTTAAGTTATAAAAGTGCAGATTTTTATTAAAATCTGCACTTTTTGTAAATCAAAAAAGAGGACACAATCTTCACTCCTAAAACACTTCAGGAAGCTAACGTGCATTAAGCATGTGGAGTGTTCCTTCAATGCTACAATTTCTGAAAAGTACAACAATACATTTTAAAAGACTGCATATATATATATATATATATATATATATATTAGACACCAAGGTCCTTGCACTCAGACTAACCCAGATATTTTAATGCCGGGTGCACTTTAAGCCATAGCCAACAATAATAAAATAATGAAAAAAGCCTTGCACTCATGGTCTTATAACATAAAAAAAGGTTTTCTTTATTACTAGTTATTCCATAAAATCATCAACGTTTCAGCCCTCATCCGGGGCTTTCTTCAGGATCAACCAACAATACATAACTAACATAGAATGCTGTATTATATAGCCCATAAGAAAAGAAAATAACTCACCACAAGTGATCGGAGTCAGACTATCAGCATCCTCCCGGACCTTATGCGTGTGCATGACCTACCCGGAAGTAGTGAAAAAGCAAGTAATCTGGTTGCCATGGTTACGCACTATTGCAGAGAACACCATGGTAAACACAAAGCGTGTAGACCGTATCAGAGAAAGGAATAGAGATCAAGATCCCCAGAAATATAAGATATCATATATAACCAATAAGCCCAAGAAAATGTTAAACAAGTGAAACTCCTTATTGAGGAGAAAATGTAAGTCACATAATATAACTATGCATGGATGGACTGAATAACAAGCTCAATTAGAAGTCCAGTAAAAGTAAGGAATGATTGCATGCTTGTGCTGAAAGCAGGTAAAGTGCACATATAATGAATACATACAATAGGTGGAACACACATCTGATGATTTCTAGAGGATAAAACTAAATAACATAGTATAGTACTGTATGGTTAAAATGTATTATAAAAGATGAAGCAATATTATTCACAAGCCCAGAGCCAAATTAGCATATGGCTCTCATGGGAAGCGTAGTGGGACGCTTAATAGGATGTCCCCATCCTTCTTCTTGTTGCTCATTAAATTATCTTTGTGGTTGCTTGGTAAAGATGAGATGTTCAGGTATATTTCAATAAGAAAAAACCTTTATTGGTAAAATAAATAAAAAGTGCAAAATAGCATAGAATAGAAGTTCCAAGAATATAAGAGTCCTGTATATACAGTCTGATCCAAAACGCGTTTCGCCCTATGGTGGGGGCTTCCTCAGTTGGTGTCAGTCGACACTTCTGGGGGGCTTCCTCAGCTGAGACCAACTGAGGAAGCCCCCACCATCATCAGATGTGTGTTCCACCTATTGTATGCATTCATAATATTTCTGTGTAAGTGGTATAAGGGGTTTCCACTTGGTGGTTTGTAGCTATTTTCTGCTACCACACACTCTTTACTACTGTATATTCACCTTTTTACTCCTTTGTAAAGTGCACATATAGATGTAAAGGGCTGCGTGCAAAATATAAAGTGCATATATGAAGTATATTCAAAAAAGGAAGCTGTACTAGAAAGTAGTACAATACTTAAGAAAGTGAAGCAGTGCCATAAAAGATTAATCTAAATCCAAAAGAACTTAATAATTGCAGAAATGTAGGCATATATAGAACACAGCTGTGGGCTTAATATAGAACAAGCACACAACACACAAATATTTAGTGTGTGAGTATATGCACTTCATAACAATACAAAATCTTATAACAAATTATCTTGATCTTGCGCAAAATTCTCTTAAAAAAATTCTCTGAAGAAAACATGTCTGATAAAAAAAATAATGGATAAAAATAAATAAATAAAAAAACTTGACCAGATTTGATGTAGCTTAATTATGTATAAAGTGGTGATAGGATATTAATTCATTCAAGCCATAAGGAGACACCGTATTTAGTTCATAAATCCGAAATGTTGAAGTTGTGGTACAATGAGGCTTTGATAGGTTCTATGAATGGTTCATCATTCAAATAAGCGAAGGTATCCTCAATCCACGTACTATTCACGATAAAAGCAATAATAATTTATTTAAATTTTTCTAAAGATATGGACAATGTTACGAATAATAGTTTTAACAGATTCTGCTGTGTATTATGATGAAATGGTATACATTTGTAACATACGGTAGACAAATGGAAAGAGAACCTCGCTTGTTTGTTTATGAATTGTTTATGGATAAAAAAAAAAAACAAGTAGAATAATGATGTCAATGAGTGTTTATCAGGAAAGCGGAAAATATTACACATCTCTTACTAATGATGATATCATTCTTAGCTGAAAACATCTCCCCCTCAAATGCATTTGTAACAGTAGTGACGCACACATTCCATTAGATAAGTGAACAGTATACTTTGTTCAACCTTGGGACTCCATATTTATACTGCTAGCCCAGAGTCTTATTTCCAAAACGTCAAAAGAGCAGACACATTAATGAACACAAGAGCGGCAATAACTATTGAGTGAGAAAGATGCTAAGGGTGCAAACTTATCATTTTACAGTCTGACGAAAGTCTTCGTGAGTTAACCAAATAATTCCAGTAAGCAGTGGACAAAGCCAATCAATCTGCAATCACTGATTTGCTGAAACTGCACGTGTGAAATGGGCTGTAAGTTAGTATTATTAATGGGTAAACATTTTCATTTTATCACCTCATTGACAATCAATAGTTGGACAATTAAAAGCCAAACAAGCAAATAAACAAAGACTACATACAAATAGTGTATTGATGTGTCTTGCATTCTTTATTCCATATGGAAAGCAGGCATGCATCACATAAACATGTAAGCTGAAACATAAGAGTGGCCAGCTAAGCCAAATTGTCTTTTTCTCTAGATATTTTTTCTGTTTCATTGTCAGAGTGTAATTCTTGGAGCAGTGACAAAGATAGTTCTGTTCTCAGCTTACTGCTAAGAGCTGCAGCACAGTGCAATTACGCTGTGATTTTGCATGAAAGTCGTAATCATACAAAATTGCTTTCAAGGTAGAAATTTTCAGACGTAAATGCGTTTTTTTTGTTTTTTTTCTTGTTTTTTTTTCTTTTAAGCATGTTGTCAACCACAGCAAAGACACCCAAAGTGTAATTAGAAATTATTATTTGTATTTTATACCATGTGGTACAGCAAAGGCCTCACATATTTAAATGAGCAAAAATGAAATAGACCTATAACTTAAGCAATTATGTAACAATATGAAAATAATGATTGATAAACAGAAATAAATATAAAACATTGTGAGAGACAGACAGACACAGAGGCAGATTAGATAGATAATGATCAATTTGTTTCAAATGTCTCCGGAATCAAATCCAAACTGAGATCCCGCAAAATATTTATCTCTTCCAAAAACAATTCTACATAAACGTGTAGTATGAAGCAAACTAATTCAACTATGTGGACATTTTGAATGTGAATGACTATCAGGGGTCACTAAAAGTCTTACAGAGAGCCACCGAGAGCACCACAGCAGGAGAGAAATGATAAGTTAACTACCTTTTTTATTTACTTGGTAAGTTAAACTGCTACAGGACACTATTGCATTAGGAATGTACATTTGTATTGCTAATGCTATAGTGTTCCATTTAACATAGTTGTTGTTTTACAAATACATATTTCTATTGACATATAGTGCATAAAAGGGCATGATAGCTTATTAGGTCAGGATAAAACAAATAATCACAGTACTCACCTCAACTTCTATCTCGCAATTTTGACAATTTTTTCAGTTTAAAAACAATGCAAACCAAAAATATCTGCAATGTAAGTTCATGTTTATGCTGTATGAAATAATGTAAATTAGCCACCAGTTTTTTTTTCTTTTAAATTTGTACTTTTATTGAATTTTTCATAACAATTGGGGTACAGAAAGGAAGAGGGGTGGGGGATAAAAGGTAAAAGGCAAGTACACACCAAAAAAGAAATTATACTCCAATACATTTCAATTCACAATGTCAGCATATTTCAGAACTTGCAAGTCCTGACTTTGTATTTAGTGGCATTCTAGTTATATACCATACCTAACAGTACAGTGCTACAGGTGAATGTGTTATTGAGGAATGACTCCTGTCTAAAGAGCACAGCTGCATGATTGCCTGCAGGTTTTTCCTCCGTCGAAGGTTGGACAATTCGACCCTACAATCGAGGGTGGTCGCCCTTTGGTCATTGTTGCTGCTGAGTATACATAAGTTTACTTGTGCTGCTCCCTATTATCATGAGGTCTTCTATACTGCTCTTCCCTTCTATCTGGTTGTCCAGCGCCTATGTGGGATGTAAGTTCTAGGCTATGGTACTGACAGTGTGTCAAAAGTTATCCATTTGTGCCAATTATTGTGTGTGGCATTCCTATGTTTAGGCGTAGCTGTAGATAATTGCTCATACCTAAGGTATTGTCGTATTTTACTATACAATAGTTGTGATGGTGGGCATTCTTTCTGCTTCCAGTGATATGCTAGGAGATTACGTGCTGCCATGATTACAATGATCATTAGCTGTCTATCTTTGTAAGGGGTGGTCATAGGTATTAGAAGAAATAGACCTATCTCAGGTGTGATCTTACCCCGGAGGACCCCTAAGGAGTTACAGATCATCTGGACCTCCGTCCATAACGGTCGTATATTCGGGCAGTGCCACCATATGTGACTCATTGTACCTCTGTGAGATACCATCTATAAATCAATTTTTTGTGTTCTTCTACATGTGAGTAGCAGGATGTGATACCTTTTAGCGCTAAGATTGATCGCAACCACTGATCTTTAGTAAAGCGAATAGCTTGTTCCTTATTCCACTGTGCCATAAAGGAGAAGTCTGGCATCGTGTTATTATGTCTTAGGGCTGCATAACTGAGGGATAGGGAATGGGCCCTGACTGGGGCCTTACGGCATCTGTCATACAGCGCCAACCTCTCTTTGCTGGAGTTATCTGCAAGTTGTGGTGTAAGTATTACTCGCTCTTTGATTATGCGCTTTAGTTGAACATATGGGAAGATGAAGGATGGTGGGAAACTATATGCGGCTTGTAAATCTGGGAAGGGTATGATGTCCCTCTGTGAACATAGGTCATTAATATGGGTAATTCTCAGTTCCGACCATTTTACTAACGATAACCATGGAGATATAGATTGTAGTGCCCCTATGGGTTCCCATTTTAGGAATTTGTTATTAGTCGCTTGCAAGCGGTGTAACTGATCCCAAACTTGTATGGTGGCCCTGGTAAGGGGTAATAGTGCTTGGGATTTGTCTCGTAGGCATTTAGGCGTCCACATATAGTGTATAGCTGAGCTTCCTGTACCGTATTCATTCTCCATGTCAACCCACTGTAGTGTATTTTTTGGAGCATGTAATTCAATAGCTGCTTCTAGTACTGCAGCCTTATGGTACTGTATAACATTAGGGAAGTCCAATCCTCCTAAGCTAACCGGGGTTTGCAGCAGGGATAGGGGAATGCAAGGTTTTTTATTTTCCAACACTAAAAACAATAACAATTTCTGAATTTGAGTGCTCAGCGAGGGTGAGAGAGGTAGTGGCAACATCCTGAAAACATATAGTAATTTCGGTAGTATCATCATTTTGACAGTATTTATCCTGCCTAGCCATGTGATCTGCACATCTTTCCATTTATGTAAAAGTTGCTTGCACATTTGAGGGAGTGTGGATATGTTATGCATGGCTGTTCTCCTAGGAGTAGTAGCAATTTTGACCCCTAGGTATGTGATGTGAGAGTGTCTCCAGTCAAAGGAGAAGTGGGTTTTCAATGTAGCCGCAGTTGTGGTCGGCAGTCGGATTGGGAGTGCTTGGGTCTTAGCTTGATTCAGTTTGTAATACGAGATTTGTCCAAAGTTATGTAAAGTGTGCATGAGATGTGGTAGGGATTGTGTAGGCTGAGTCATGGATATTAGGACATCATCCACAAACATGGCCAAGTTGTATTCCTCGTGGTTTATCTGTATTCCCCTGATGTTTGTGTTCTTGCGGATTGTGTATGCTAGCGGTTCAAGGGATAACACAAACAGGGGGGACAGCGGACACCCCTGGCGCGTGCCGTTTGTGATCTTAAAGGGGTTCGATAAGAAGCCGCCACTGGAGACTTTAGCTGCCGGGCTGGAATACAGGGCCAATACGCCCGTAATGAATGTTAAGGGGAAGCCACATTTAAGGAGAACTTGCTCCATGTACCTCTAATTCAATCTATCGAAGGCCTTCTCTGCGTCCAGCTCCAGTAGAAGACCTTCCATTTTATGTGTTTCCATATGGGCCAGTATGTTGAGGATTTTCCTAGTGTTGTCCGACCCGATTGGTCGTTATGCGTTATTCGGGTGAGAATGTCTTTCAAACGTTCTGCTAGAGCTTTAGCGTAGATTTTCGTATCCCTATTGAGGATAGAGATTGGGGGGAAGTTTTGGCATAAATTTGCTGGTTTACCAGGTTTGGGTAGTGTGGAAATGTGTGCTAGTAGCATGTCCGGAGGCATAGACCCTGTTTTAAAACAATGATTTAAGAGGTCTGTTAAGTGAGGTAACAGTAGGTCGGAGAAAGTCTGATAATATACATTGGTAAAGCCATCGGGTCCTGGGGATTTGTGTGTGGGCAATTTATTTATAATGTTTAGTATTTCTGTGCTAGTGATGGGGCGAGTAAGGGTCTCTATTTCTGCTTCCGTGAGTTTAGGTAAGTCAATGTCAGCCAGGAAGTGTTGAATTTGAGTACCCGAGGGGACGTGAGTAGACTCTTGTTTCTCTAAATTGTAAAGGGAGCTATAATAGTTTGCGAATTCTTCCACAATGTCTTGGGGGTTCATCAGTTTGCGCTTATCTGAGGATAAAAGAAATTCCACTCGTGAGTGGGAAGTACGTGTTTTAAGTTTGGAGGTGAGGATTTGCCCTGATTTGTTGCCTTGTGCAAAAAAATTGTGTCTGTATCTTTGTAGGATATGATTGGTTTTGTTTAGTTCCATCTCATTGAGCTGGGTTTGTAGTGTTCGAAGCTTGTCATATTGTGTTTGTGTGGGGTTTTGTTTATTGGCGTGTGTGATGACCATGATTTGTTGGAGAAGGTTATCGTAATTAGCCATTCTCAGCTTTTTGGCATAACTGTCGTGTTTGATCAGCGAACCACTTATGGGCTTTCCATATCGTGTCAATATTTGAGTCTCCTGAGCAATTTATGTCGAAGTACGTTTTAATGTCGTCTCTAATGTGTTGAACAATTTGGGGGTCTTTTAATAAAGATTCGTCAAGTCTCCAGGATCCTTGGCCCTTGTTTGTGAATTTCTCTGTTATTGTCAGGGTTATGGGTGCATGGTCTGACCATGTTATCTGTCCAATGCTTGTTTTCTGTACTATCGGAGTTAAGGAGTGAGGGATCAGGAATCTATTGATCCTAGAATATGAGTTGTGCGCCTGGGAGTGGAAAGTGAAGTCTTTTTCGGAAGGATGTAGCACTCTCCAGATGTCTAATAGGCCTGCTTTGTGTATGTGACTCCTAACATGGTGTGTAATGGTGGATCGTTTCTTAGCAGTGGCGTGTGACACTGTGGTGTGTGATGTAGTGTCTAGGTTACTATCTAGAAGAAAATTTGTGTCTCCCCCTATAATCAGTTTACCGTATGTATGTGTTTGGGTGAGTAGAATAATTTTGTCTAAATTTGTACCTTGGTTATCGTGAGGGCCGTAGATATTCAGAAGCGTGTACGGTTCGTTATTAATCTGACATTGTACTAAAAGGTATCTCCCTTCTTTGTTCCCTACTTTCTTGTGAAGCGTGAAGGAGACATCCTTACTGACCAATATTGATACTCCTCTCTTCTTTTTTTTGTATCCTACATGGTACCCAATAGGATAGAATTTAGACGAGAATCTAGGCATTTTGTTCCTAAGAAAATGACTTTCTTGTTAGAAAGCTACGTGAACTTGTAGTTTCTTTGCCTCGGCTAGAGCTAATCTCCTTTTATGAGGTGAATTAAGCCCCTTGGTGTTGAGTGAAAGAATAGTTAGAGCCATTTAAGTGGTACATTGATGCTATCCCTAATCCTTTTATGCGTATATCGCACCAATTTGGGAGTTATTAGTGTATATTTATAACCTTTTCTTGGCATTTGTACAGAAAGAGGCAAGGTGTATTGTCTTATCTTTTTTTGTGCGTTTACCTTACCAGTCAAGGAATTTTCTGGTGGGTACCCTGAAATAGGTGAGCTTTGAGGAGGGAGGAGGGGGGAAGGGTAGATAGCCAAGTGGCAACTATATACAACATGGAGTACAGACGGTTTCCGTCTGTGAACGAGAACTGATCTCGCGGCTCTATGGAGCCAAAGTGGGGGAGTGTGTTCGTGAGGCTTGAGAAACTGCCCAATACCCTTGTGATATCTCACATTCTTGTGGTAGTTTGGGGGTGAGAATGTTAGGCTGGTAGGCTACATACAATGCTACATTTAACCTATAACATTCCTGTTTGGTAAGATGACATTAAAATAATAAAATAATAAAAACATCATCTGCAATCATGTATGTATATGCTCACGCCTCTCTATGTCTGTGAACCAGGTCCATGGTAGAGGACGGCAACCGCAAGGATGTTTGCTTCTTATTTTTTTTTTCTGTTTTTTTGTTTGTTGTTTTCCTTTTTTTTTTTTAACTCAGTCCTTGTCATTTGTGTTTAGACATCGATATCCAGTCTTTGGACACTTTTGTAGGCGATTTGCGTTGCTTGCTAGGCGGGTCTGCAATCTCTTGGGGTGCGACGGGCAGGTTCCAATCTTTGAGCAAGTGGACGCCTTCTCTGGCAGTATGGATTTGGTGCTACACTCCGTTCTTCCTGACAATAATCCGAGTGGGGTAGCCCCATTTGTAAGGCATATCAGCGTCCCTTAATGCTTTGGTGACCGGTGCCATATCTTTGCGTTTAGCTAGTGTCGTTGCCGACAGATCTGTGAAGAGTTGTATGCTATTGTATTCCTCTGGGATGTTATCCCTGTGTCTTGCTGCTCTCATGACACTTTCTTTAGAAGTGAAATAGTGTACTCTAGTGAGTACATCTCTTGGTACGGAGGCTGCAAGGAATCATGGCTTGGGAAGCCTGTGTATACGATCCAGGCGCAGGTCTGTCTCTGGAAGGTCCGGGCAAAGTGCTTTAAATAATTTTATGGTGAAGTCTTGTAATTATGCTGGCTTAATATCCTCCGATATGCCGTGCAGGCGTATATTGTTCCTTCTATCGCGGTCCTCATGGTCCGCCACCTTTGCAATCAAAGTGCCGATTTTAGCTCCAAAGGAATCATAGGCCTCTACTAGGTTATTATGGGCCTCTATGATTTCTTCAGTTTTTTCTTCCAATATAGTTGTACGCTCCCCTATGGCTTTGATATCAGCCCTAACATCTCGGGCAAGCTTGCTGAATTCATTTAGTAGATTGTGTTGCAGATTGTGTTGCAGTGAGGATTCAGAGGCTGGTGCTGAATTCCCCAGGGAGACAAAGGTGCTGTCACTCCGATCGGAGCATGCTGCTGGTGATGTGGGGCCTCCGCCGCCATCTTGGGCCCGGTTCCTGGGTGGTGTGAGCGATGTAATCTGTAGCTCTGCCGGGCGCAATTTAGTTTTTTTGGGCGTCTGTACGGACATTGTTGGTCTGTGCAGCTTACCGCTCAGTTTTCGTGCTGGGTAAGGCAGTTTATGCTCGTCTATTTGTGGTGTAAGTAGTCACCCTCGTCGGAGCTGGGAGCTTACGCGTCCATGTTCGCGCGCTGCCAGGCCACGCCCTAGCCACCATTTTTTAAATGATAAAATGTCATCTGAAATGTCATACAAGTGAACAAAGAGAGAATCCTAAGTAGAAAAGCAATTTTTTTTTGTGTTGAATATAAGTATTGTCCACCAATTAGGGTTAGTAACTGCCTTGAATACTGAATTGAATACTGTTCTCCCCTGTCTGGAGGCAAGGTTGTTCAAGACATCCACCAATACTGTGTCAGACACAGATCCTCCGCATACTTCCCAAACTTTATATCAGTTTGCATACCACTTTACATGCAATGTTATAAGTGACCTTGGTAAAAATTTTCATAGAATCTACAGACAAATCATTTAATACGTGTATATATAAGTTTTTCTAAGTTTTCACATTACAGGCACTCCTCACTTACCAAAGTTCTGTTCTCAAGACTCTGTTGTAAAACCAGTGGCGTCGCTAAGGGGGGGCCAGAGGGGGCCATGGCCCCCCCTACATCATGCTGTGCCCCCTTGGGGCCCCCCAAATGCCAGCAACCTGCTGGCCATGTGCTTCAATTCTATTCCCTCGGACTGTAACAGTCTGTTACAGCCTGAGGGAATGCAGGACAGTCTGGCCAGAGGAGCTGGGTGCTATCTGTGCAGAGATGCTGGGGCCAGAGAGAGCACTGACAGGCTCCCCGGCACAGGCCCCGCCCTCAAACCAAGCCATGCCCCGCCGTAAAGCAGCAGACCTTGCTGCTGCAGAAGATGGCTGTCTGACCCCCAGCAACAGCCTCCAGTGACAGGTAGGCTTAATAGGCTTGTGTGTGCATGGACTCAGCAGTCTGTGTGTGTCTGTGTGTGTGTGTGTGTGTGTGTGTCTGTGTGTGTGTATGGACTCAGCAGTCTGTGTGTGTGTGTGTGCATGGACTCAGCAGTCTGTGTGTGTGTGTGTGTGTGTATGGATTCAGCAGTCTGTGTGTGTGTATGGACATAGCAGTCTGTGTGTGTGTGTGTGTATGGACTCAGCAGCCTGTGTGTGTGTGTGTGTATGGACTCGGCAGTCTGTGTGTGTATATGGACATAGCAGTCTGTGTGTGTGTATATGGACATAGCAGTCTGTGTATATGTGTGTGTGTATGGATTCAGCAGTCTGTGTGTGTGTATGGACTTAGCAGTCTGTGTGTGTGTGTGTGTGTGTGTGTGTGAACATAGCAGTCTGTGTGTGTGTGTGTGTGTGTGTGTGTGTGTACGACTCAGCAGTCTGTGTGTGTATGGACTCAGCAGTCTGTGTGTGTGTGTGTGTGTGTGTGTGGACTCAGCAGTCTGTGTGTGTAAGGACTCAGCAGTCTGTTTGTGTGTGTGTGTGCATGGACTCAGCAGTCTGTGTGTGTGTGTGTGTATGGATTCAGCAGTCTGTGTGTGTGTATGGACATTGCAGTCTGTGTGTGTGTGTGTGTGTATGGACTCAGCAGCCTGTGTGTGTGTGTGTGTATGGACTCGGCAGTCTGTGTGTGTGTATATGGACATAGCAGTCTGTGTGTGTGTATATGGACATAGCAGTCTGTGTATATGTGTGTGTGTATGGATTCAGCAGTCTGTGTGTGTGTATGGACTTAGCAGTCTGTGTGTGTGTGTGTGTGTGTGTGAACATAGCAGTCTGTGTGTGTGTGTGTGTGTGTGTACGGACTCAGCAGTCTGTGTGTGTATGGACTCAGCAGTCTGTGTGTGTGTGTGTGTGTGGACTCAGCAGTCTGTGTGTGTAAGGACTCAGCAGTCTGTTTGTGTGTGTGTGTGTGTATGGACTCAGCAGTCTGTGTGTGTATGTGTGTGTGTATGGACTCAGCAGTCTCTGTGTGTGTCTGTGTGTTTGTGTCTGTGTGTATGGACTCAGCAGCCTGCGTGTCTGTGCGTGTGTATGGACTCAGCAGTGTGTGTGTGTGGACTCAGCAGTCTGTGTGTTTATGGACTCGGCAGTCTGTGTGTGTGTGTGTGTGTGTGTATGGGCTTGGCAGTCTGTGTCTGTGTGTGTGTATGGACTCAACAGTATGTGTGTGTGTGTGTGTATGTGTGTGTGTGTGTGTGTGTGTATGGACTCAACAGCCTGTGTGTGTGTATGTGTGTGTGTGTGTAGACTCAGCAGTCTGTGTCTGTGTGTGTATGGACTCAGCAGTCTGTGTGTGTGTGTGTGTGTGTGTGTACTCAGCAGTTTGTGTGTGTGTATGGACTCAGCAGTCTGTGTGTGTATGGACTCAGCAGTCTGTGTGTGTGTGTGTCTGTGTGTGTGTGCATGGACTCAGCAGTCTGAGTGTGTGTGCATTGACTCAGCAGGCTGTGTGTGTGTATGGACTCAGCAGTCTGTGTGTGTGTGTGTGTGTGTGTGGACTCAGCAGTCTCTGTCTGTGTGTGTGTGTATGGACTCAGCAGTCTGTGTATGTTTGAGTATGGACTCAGCAGTCTGTGTCGGTGTGTTTATGGACTCAGCAGTCTGTGTTTGTGTGTATGGACTCAGAAGTCTGTGTCTATGTGTATGGACTCAGCAATCTGTGTGTGTGTGTATGGACTCAGCAGTCTGTGTTTGTGTGTGTTTATGGACTCAGCAGTCTGTGTGTGTGTTTGTGTGTATGGACTCAGCAGTCTGTGTGTGTGTGTATGGACTCAGCAGTCTGTGTGTGTGTGTGGACTCAGCAGTCTGTGTGTGTGTATGGACTCAGCAGTCTATCAATAATTAAAATTCCTGTGAGTTGTTGTGTAAGAAGGGCCCCAGTGCATTGCTTTGCCCGGGGGCCCTTAACGCTGTTAAAATGGTACTGCTTGTGTGTGTCAGTGAGCTTCTATTTAGTGAGCATGTGTTTGTCAGTGAGCTTGTCTTTAGTGAGCTTGTGTGTGTCCCTGAACTTCTTACTAGTGAGCCTTCTGTTTCTACAAGTGAGTTTGTCTGTAGTAAGCTTGTGTGTGAGTCAGAGAGTTTTGTCCCAGGGATTCCCAGTTTGGCTCTGCCAACGAGTGCACTTTAGCGCTGAATCATCTGTGTGACCTGTAACACGCGTCTGGGAGCTGCTGTTGACAGGTACTAGTAGTCTAGAAATTGGGACATGGGGTATATGGTCAGCTATCTGTATAATACAGATCTGTGTGTATATAATATCCCGGGATAGTCAGTGCTTCCTGTATAGTGCTGCTCTCTGTACAATACAGGCCTGTGTCGGTATAATATCTTGGGACAGTCAGTGCTGCTCTCTGTCTTGGGATATTATACACAAACAGACCTGTATTATACAGAGAGCAGCACTATACAGGAAGCACTGACTGTCCCAATTTATTATACACAAAACCCTGTATTATACAGAGAGCACTGACTGTCCAGGGATATTATACCCAGACAGCAATTGATAGCTGTGTTGCAAAATGTCCTTGGAATTTTTTTTCAAATGTTGGCAACTATGGCACTGTGTCAAGGGAAATGTGTTTGTTTTTTAATAATCCCTGGTGGAAAATAATAAATCGTCCACCAGGGATTATTAAAAAAACAAAACACATTGTGTCGGGGGCGGGGCTTAACATGCGGCAGGGGCAGGGTCAAACTGCGGCGAGGGCGGGGTTAAATGTGCCCCCTTTCTTTTGTCCCTGGCCCTCCATGTGCCCCCCCTAAAAATGAGACGCCACTGTGTAAAACAAATTGGTCGGTAAGTGATGATGCACTACGGAGCATGCGCACCAGTGGTGGTCTATGTTCAGGGAAATTTCATAAAAGAAAAAGCATAAACAAACTATAGAAATATCAAACTGGCACTTTAGGAGTTAGATGGACTGGACACTTAAAGCTCACAAAGATATATCACATTATAAATAATTAATAGAAATAATAGAAGAATTCAGCTGTGCAGGATAGGTTTCATATTAATTTTAACATAGATAATCTTCTAGTTAAACCCCTGTTATATAAATATTAATATAATTATTATTGACATGAAAACTAGGGTCCCTCTATAGATTGGCCATAGAGCAAGCTGTTAAATAGGTCAGTAGACTGGAACACATGCAGAATTATAACAAGAGTGCAGCCAAAACATATATGTGTGATTATAGCACTTGTGTAGGCAAGCACTGGTCTGTAATTGGCACTACATCATTGTCACGATCAGTCTGGATTTTTTAATTGATTATGCATTCACAATCTCTAGAAAAAAAATAATTTATCTTTGCTATATCACTGTTTTTTTGTTGGCTTCTAGATAGTCATCATAAGAAGCACTATTCAGTAGCACTCCTTGTAACATAAAACATTTAAAGATGTAATGTGGTTGGTCATTTATAGTTTATATGAAAAATGAGCTGTCATTTTATTTTATACTTGGAGCTGCTGCATAAGTGAAATATGGAATATTCACTGGCAGGCTAAATTGCTATGCAAATAAAAAAAAAATACACATTTTCTTGCAAACCGATTTTTTTTTTTTTTTTTTTATGACAGCCTGCAAGACTTGGGTATTATATAATATCATTTTATAATTATTATTATTATTATTATTATTATTATTGATTTTTACATTAAGCATACGAAAGGAGAAAATAACAGTTACGATCAAATTTTTTTCTGTGCTTAAAAATCACAACATGAAATATATGCAGCCAATAAAATCTTTGGTTGTACTTTCTGTAAACTAATAATGCATTGCCATTTCCACAAACAAATCAGAATATAGATACTCGAATTACAATAAAAATGTAAAGGAACATAAGTAAAACTATGTAGAATTATGTTAAATGGAAGAAGTGCATTGCGTTATGGGTGTGTCTGTGGAACAACTTATCATTCCTGCATTGTTTCTTTAAAATATCATATACAGTATACACAAACAAATCTGAATGCACAAGCCACCAATACCTCCGTTTCGGCACCTTACAGCCTGCCATTTTCAAGGGTGTTTGCAAACACCCTTGAAAAAGGCAGCCTGTAAGGTGCCGAAACGTATTGGTAGCTCATGCTCTGTCCTAATAGGCTTATGGAATTTTGGTAATTACTCTTGTATATAGTATTTGGCAATCTGATTTGGTATATTGTATGTTTTATTTGTTTCAATAAAGGATTTATTGGTCAAATAGATTTTGCAGTTATCATAGTGTGCATTCAGATTTTTTGTGTATATATATATATAGTTATTGGGGGCACTTAAGGGAGTGCTTATGAGGTTTGCACCTAGTTGCATAATTTAAAGCAGATTATTGAAAAGCAGTTTACTCTCCATGCGTTTTGTTGTTTTTTAAAATATGATACCATAAAGTGTTACTCCCTTTTTATAAAATAATTTTATTTAGTTTTCAATTCCCCACTGGCTATTATTCACTAGCTCTCTTATCATGTAAAGAATAAACTTACCAGCTCCCTCCGCCACCATTGCGCACTTGTGGTCCAATTAATTCCTTCTCATAGAGATGTATTTGATTGGACCATTCTACAGGCTGAGTGCATGCATGGGTAGGAGAGTGTGGGGAAGGAGGTGCACAGGAGAAGGAGTGAAGTTAAAAAAAATTAAGAATTCAATTACAATTGTGACAAACTCACTACTTCTCATATTCTAAAGGACAGTTCCCCTCTAGTTCGCGTTATAAGTTTCCCCGAACACAAATGTGTTTCATCAGTTTGGCAGCTGGAATCTACCGAACACCGACCACCCCCCTGGCTCATTAACTACAAACTAACCACAAACTTAAGTGCTCTCTCTGTGTGGAAAATGGTGGCCATCTTGTCTCACGAACACAGGCAGCTGCACTTGGTCATCGAACGTATGTATTCAAAGTCGGATACATCCACGTGCAAACCTCGGTGATCTTGCGTTGACGCCTGCTTCTGTTCCCAACAAGACAGGAGACCGCTGTTCAATAGGATTATTTGCACAGCACCCCTACCCCTCACAGACATAGCATCCCTAACCCCCCACATACAGCACCCTACCCCCCCACATACAGCACCCTACCCCCCTCATACAGCACCCTACCCCCACATACAGCACCCTTACCCCCACACACAGCACCCCTACCCCCCCACACAGCACCCCTACCCCCCCACACAACACCCCTACCCAGCCCACACACAACACCTCTAACCCCCCACACACAGCACCTCTACCCCCCCCCACACAGCACTTCTTCCCCCCACACAGCACCCCTCAGACACCCACAGCACCCATCACACACACATACACATACACTGCACCGCTTAATGCAGTGTGTGTATTCAGCGAACTGTGTGTGTGTTGTATTTAGCAGTATGTCTGTGCGTGTATTCAGCAGTCCGTGTGTGTATGTATTCAGCAGTCTGTGCGCATGTATTGCATTTGTTGGAGATACTAATACATATAAGCTTAATTTTATCTATTTATTTCATTATTTAAAATTTGTATCATTGAACTCTGTGTTCTTCTTTTCAAAAAAATATGTTAATTAATTAGTTCGGACAACTGTACAAGTTGTTTTTTTCTAAACTAAACCTCAGTAAAGAGTTGGCAATTTGAGGGGAAAAAAAGTTGGTATGTATTGTGGTTTGGGCACTCAGGCTCAAAAAGGTTTGTCATCACTGCACTATAGTACCATCTTATTCAGTATAATTTCTCATAGCTGTAACAGGTGAAGAGAGGGTTTTTGTTAATTTTATCGATTTAAAGCCATCAAATAAGTCTAGTCTAGTGGACTCCGTGGGGTAGTAACCTATCCCCAGGAGGTTTAATTTCCACCCTTAGAGTCAGGAGTAAAAGAAACGTTACTGGTAACTGGAGTGTGGGTAGTGGGGAGAGGGAGGAATCATACCCACTGTAAAATGCCTATACTGGTCATATAACAGTAAGGGTAGTGTGTTGTGGTTGTGAGGGAACCGGGTAGGTTCACGACTGGAGAGCGTCCATTTTGGAGTTTTGAGTTGAAACCCAGAGGGTCAGAATGTATAACTGAAAAATAAAATATGACTCTAGCAACATAGCCTTTAAGAAGGAAAAATAAATCTGCAAAAGAGGTAGATTATACATGGAACAGGGGCTTTAGCTGTCTCTTATATTGAAGCATGCCTGCATCTACCACCATAGGGCACGGTTTAGGTGAGTCAAGTCACCAACTGTGACAGTGTCCCTTGGGTAGCCTAGGGGTGAATATTGAGATTTTGGAGGGATCCAGGTTGGTTAAGCGTGTGTTTGTGGCTCCAGATCCAGCAATAAGGCACAGTCTGTTCAAGCTTGCTTCCATCTCTTGTAGGCTCTTTGCCTGGTAAGTTGTCCCTTGATATGAAAACACAAGTTGTCTGGGTCCCCCCCAGCGGTAGGCTTTGGCTCAGAGAATCTTCAGCATTGGTTATAGCGACTTGAACCAGGACAGAGTGTTCTTTGTGAGGTCGGGGAACACATAGATGAGTGAGCTCTCAAACTGTAATGGTGTCCCAAGTATTGCTGTGAGTAGTGATGTCCCGAACAGTTCGCTGGCGAATAGTTCCTGGCGAACATAGCGTGTTCGCGTTCGCCACGGACGGCGAACATATGCGATGTTCGGTCCGCCCCCTATTCGTCATCATTGAGTAAACTTTGACCCTGTACCTCACAGTCAGCAGACACATTCCAGCCAATCAGCAGCAGACCCTCCCTCCCAGACCCTCCCACCTCCTAGACAGCATACAATTTAGATTAATTCTGAAGCTACATTCATTTTTTTTTTTGTATTATTTTTTTTTTTTTGGTGTTTATTATACATTATCCTCCATAGCCAGTAACCTGTGTTTATTATACAATATCCCACTATAGCGAACGCGAACGTGAATTTCCACAAATGTTCTACTTGGGGAACCCTAGTCACCTGGGGGAGGGGGGTTAAATATGTATTTAGGGCCCCCACCTGCTGCTCAGAGGTGGGGGCCAGGGGGGAGGACATTAGGTCCCCCCAATTTGTATTTAGGGCCCCCACCCACCGCTCAGGGGTGGGGGACAGGGGGGAGGATATTAGGCCCCCCCTTATTCTTGTTTAGGGCCCCCACCCACCGCTCAGGGGTGGGGGCCAGGGGTGAGGATATAAGGCCCCCCAATTTGTATTTAGGGCCCCCACCCACCGCTCAGGGGTGGGGGCCAGGGGGGAGGATATTAGGCCCCCCTTTATTCTTGTTTAGGGCCCCCACCCACCGCTCAGGGGTGGGGGCCAGGGGGGAGGATATAAGGCCCCCCTTATTCTTGTTTAGGGCCCCCACCCACCGCTCAGGGGTGGGGGCCAGGGGGGAGGATATAAGGCCCCCCTTATTCTTGTTTAGGGCCCCCACCCACTGCTCAAGGGTTGGGGCCAGGGGGGATTAGTTTTAAAGCACGTTATTCCAAACAATTTAGGAATGTTAGGTGATTTATGCCCTTTATGGATTAAAACCAGACTCTGCATCAACTATGTAATTTTCCATGGGAGTTTTGCCATGGATCCCCCTCCGGCATGCCACAGTCCAGGTGTTAGTCCCCTTGAAACAACTTTTCCATTACTATTGTGGCCAGAAAGAGTCCCTGTGGGTTTTAAAATTCGCCTGCCTATTGAAGTCTATGGTGGTTCGCCGGGTTCGCCCGTTCGCGAACATTTGCGGAAGTTCGCGTTCACTGTTCGTGAATGGAAAATTTCATGTTCGCAACATCACTAGCTGTGAGGAATAGGGCCCTGTCTCAAGTGGATAGGAAGCGAATTATTAGGTCAGCCATGGGGGTCGCTGGGGCAGTCGGATATTTCGGTATGTGGAACATACCATCTATTTTCATGTTTTTTGCCTGTTTGGGTGGCCTTTGTGCTGCATATAGCCTTCTGAGGTAGTGTGGCAGCTCTTCCATGTTATTTGTGTCTGGAACGCTTTAGGTTTAAATGTTGCCTATGGTCTTCTAGTGTCTCAATTTGAGCTTCCATATCCTGCTGAGCCCACTGTATATTGTCCAGTCTCTGTTCTATATTGGTCTGTTTCGGTGTCTTTGGCACCGATTGTTGCTTCCAGCTGAGTGAGTCTACTGTTGGCTTGTTCTATGTTAGTCTTGACTTGGGAGTGTCGTCTGTGAAGTTCACGTGCAGCTCTCCAGCATTATTTTGAGAATTGCCGCAGTAACCAGTTCCCGGTCATTAGTGGGTAAGGCAGATGTCCCCCCTGGGTTGTAGTGAGGGTTGTTTCTACCTCTAGGTCTGCGATAAAGTCATCCGTGGAATAGGAGGATCCATCATCTGGCGGCACCATGCAGACCATGCAGTTAGACCATGCAGTTAGACCATGCAGTTTGCTGTGATCGCCTGAGGAGATCCCCTATGTGGCGGCTTGTGGGTGTCCTATTCGACTTGTTTTTTTTTTGTTTTGCATCCCAATCCAGAAGCAGTTTCTAACCTCGTTCCAGTAGATTTAATTGTAAATATTGCAGTTTTGTGTGGCAGATTGTCGGAGCTCATGGCATGTGCGACCGCTCTAGTTCGCTGCTTGCTTCGCCCCCCCCACCCCCAATTACCATTTTTATGTGTAGATTTGGGATCCAGATCCGATTCCTATTGGGCTGAGCACCCCACCCATCCTCAATAGGTGCCCCTTTGGATGTGTCCATTGAGGAGTCTTGGGGGACAGTTTAATCATCAACTATTGCTGGTAGCATGTTAACCACCCATGTTAAAATTAGTGTGGGAACCACCAATATTGGGGTACTGTGACTTCATGATCGGCTTAAAACATTACAACCATCTAGTGCCCTTGTTGTAATTTGGCATTTTCTATTTCTTCACCTTATACAACATTTACTCTGCTTTACTTTTATTATATGGGAAAAGGAAGATAGACTATCAAGCTCTATTATCCTTTGGTCTCCTGTGATTCTTGCCTGGGGTTATAGTGGACAAATTCCACCATTAGAATAAGCCTTTACGTATGAGCTTATCCATTAGGAAAGTAAAAAGAACATATATATTAGGGCAAAACATAAAATACAATCATTAATGAAAATAGACATACTGGCAGTATACTTCTTGAATGTCAAATGTCCTATGTGCTAGTTTCTATTATGCGTCATCTCTTTTGATCTTACCAAAACTATTTATCTATTCATGGGTAATATTTTAGAAGTCAACTAATTTACCGTGCAGCTCAGTAGTATGTACCCATGCTGATTTTGTTACTGTTTTAGATAGTATTTAAGTAAATTTATGGTTACCACTCACATAAATATTCACTTGAATGTTTATTTTTTTCCCCTATGTTTGATTGACAAGACTGTTACGTGATGTCTTTAACTTTTTCTAAGAACGTTTTCACTGCAAACACAAGCTCATTTTATAAAGGTAATGCAATATGTTACTGCTTAATGAAAAAACGTTGCATGTTTTATTCCTTGTAATACCTCCCTAAAATGGACGTCCTCCAAGAATTTTATATTTCCTGCTCCTTAAAGCTTGTTTTATATTTCAACTTCTGTAATGGTCTGCTTGTTCATCCTACAGTAGGGAACAATGTATTCTAAACAATTGTCTGAAAGCATTTTCCCCAACAGTTATTATCTAGGTATTACAGAGAGGTAATCCAAGCTTGTCAAAATCATTTTATTTTTATCCAGGTTAGCTTTCTCATATACAGCCTGGTTCATACCAAGGCATATTATAGTAATGTATCCCTAGGTTTTCTTGGCAGCAAACTGTTTCATCTTATGGAATACTGCATTCCAATCATCTTACACTGAACCTGTGTAATTCAAGTCTTAAGCTTGGACAGACCAATTACTGTTGCACATGTAGCATTGCACAGGATTTAATGGAGAAATCGACTAGCATCTGGGTGAAAGTTATTTAAATACATTTTGTCATTATTTTCTGTCTCTATCCATGTTCACATTAGTGGCAAAAAGTTTTGCATCAAGCTCTGGTTATATGTGACAGACACTTTTCAAAAGGTACTGTTACTGCTAATGCTTTTTGTATCAAGGTCATAAAAGGAAACAAAAAAAAAATAAAAAAATAAAAGACATTACAGATGCAGGGTAGTTATCGACCATCTTGAAGTTCAAAGAACACCACCCAAATGCTAGATTTCTTTTGATATTCCTTAGATAATTGTCATGACGAAGTCTTATGTGAGCTGAAAATATAAACTGTAAATTATTAACAGGCAATACAAAAAAAAAAAAAAAATCTGTGGCTTATACTAGTAAATAGAGGTAAGAGTGATGTCCTATACTGAACTGCCAGTCGCCACGTTTTTACTGGAATCATATTAATTCTTGCGGGCAGAGCTTCAAAACGGTCCTTGGAATACTCTCTACCAATATGATACCTGTAACGGACCGTTTCAGCATAAAAGGGGAAAAATCCGTTTAGGCGATAATCCCCTTTTCTGGATACAGGCACAGCTACTGCAGAACACCACACTCCCGATCTGGATACGAAATAACACTCCGAACTGGAACAGCTGAACAAGAAAAGCATACAATCGGATTACACTCTTGGCAGTCAGCTTACAATCCAATCCCCCCCAAGAACGAGACGACACTTCATTTTGAGGGTTAAGCAGGAACTGAGGACTGGGACACCCAGTCTGGCTTTTATTACAAACAAGTACATACAGGACACTCCCAGGGGGAGGATGAAATTAACCAATCACAGGGATGTACCTCCCACACATTTCCTCCCCTTAGATTAACAGTTAAACCAATTATTACATACAATAAAAATACAGTTTTTACACACACACTGTAACTTTAAAACCATACATCCAATTTCAATAAAAGTTGCATATTCAGACTCAGCATCCATCAAACATAAACACTTCCAAAAATCAGCCAAATCCCTCCAGTGGATCAAAAGTTAGCTGGAAGTCCTTTATGACCGACCGCAAGCACAATTTCCTGCCCAAAACAGTTCCATAGATTTGGGCTGTGCGGTCGGTCAATTTCATGCCGAAAAACGAACGGGACTTAGTCTCTGGAGCTGCAAGTTCCGTATGGGAGAAGGTAAGGGTCAGCGGTGTTCGGCAGAATGTGTAGCCGATTTTAGTTCCACAGAATCTTTAGCATACACCGCTGACCGCATTCGAGGAAACCAAGATGGCCGCCGCCACGTGCAATTAACCGGCAGTAACCTCACAGCCTGGGAGGTAAATTGCCTGCACACTTTAGCTTCTGGGTGGTCCGCCTGTGTGGTACTTGGTTCAGTAAGCCCTATTTACTGAACCAAGAAGGGGAGAGCCAGGAACAAGTCATTTTAAAGGTCTGGGGACATAGTCTTAAAGGGGCATTGTTCACCAAAGTTACAAGATGTCCCCAGACGGTTCTTAAAGGGCCATACACACCAATAAAAGTCCATACGTTTTCAGGGGCCATAGTCTTAAAGGGTATTGTTACCCAAAGTCTCAATAGGTCCCCAGACAGTTCTTAAAGGGCCAGTAGCAGCAATAAAAATTAGTACATGCCCAAATATAGTCTTTAAGGTGCAATATGTCCAGGGGCCATAGTCAGCGGGCAGGAGGCTAGCAGCCAGGCTTCTCCAGCCCACAGTGGCGAAGTTGGTTTCGCCACAATCCTCCCCTTTACCAATTAGACTAACAGGGTATCTGACCTCCTGCCGGTCAGTGCCCTGGTTAGTCCAGCAACCCACCCACAGAACAGAAGTAGTAGAGCAGCCCACCCATAATAAACAGTTACCACACCTGGGTGAGGGAGAATTTCGTCCAAGTTCAGGGGCCTCCCCACGGCTGTGTGAGAGACTGATATGCTGTCTTGGTGGGTTGCTGAGGGGGCAGAGACCAGCGGTACTCTGTCCTGTTGCCAGCACTACCACGGGAGTAGTCTGGTGGGAGCCTGGCTGCTGGAGACCGACTGTCTCCCCTTTAGGTATATCGCTCTGTGGCTGGGGGACAGGACCGACCGTCCCTACCCCTGGGGCTGTAAGTGCAGAGACTACGGTCCCATCTGCACAGATGTGGGGCTTAACATCTCCCCTTGGTGGGTTAGGCTGCCGCTGGAGAGAGGGTGTAACAAGCTCCTCTCTCTGGACGGTAAACTGCCGCTGGGGAGGGGGGTTAGCAGGCTCCTCTCCTTGCCACTCTCTCTGCTGGTGGAAAGGGGGACCAGCTGTCTCCCCTTTCATTCTCTTGTCCGGCTGCTGGGGTGCGAGACTGACTGTCTCTGCTCCCTGCAGGACACACTGCCGCTGGGGAGGATGGACGACACCATCAGCTCCCTGGGGTACACACTGCCGCTGGGGAGGAAGGACGCGGCTCTCCTCTCCCTTTGCTTCACACTGCCTTCTTGGCATATCACGTTGCTGCTGGGGGGCAGGAACAACAACCTCTGCCCCCTGTAACTCAGCCTGCCGCTGGGGAGGAAGGACTGCACCTTCGGCTCCCTTGGACACACACGGCTGCTGGGGAGGATGGACGACACCATCAGCTCCCTGGGGCACACACTGCCGCTGGGGAGGGAGGACGCTGCTCTCCTCTCCCTTCACTTCACACTGCCTTCTTGGCATCTCACTTTGCTGCTGGGGGCCAGGAACAACAACCTCTGCCCCCTGTAACTCAGCCTGCCGCTGGGGAGGAAGGACTGCACCTTCGGCTCCCTTGGACACACACGGCTGCTGGGGAGGATGGACGACACCATCAGCTCCCTGGGGCACACATTGCCGCTGGGGAGGGAGGACGCTGCTCTCCTCTCCCTTCACTTCACACTGCCTTCTTGGCATATCACTTTGCTGCTGGGGGGCAGGAACAACAACCTCTGCCCCCTGTAACTCAGCCTGCCGCTGGGGAGGAAGGACTGCACCTTCGGCTCCCCTGGACACACACGGCTGCTGGGGAGGATGGACGACACCATCAGCTCCCTGGGGCACACATTGCCGCTGGGGAGGGAGGTCTGCAAACCCCCTGGCCCACTCTGATTCCCGCGGCAAGTACTCTCGCACTGCTTTCTTCACACACTGTATTAGCTCCTCTGAGAGGTTGGGTCCGCATAAAGCCAGCACCGCGGTGACCTCTCTGTCATACGCCTCTTGAGTGTAGCTGGGTGCCATGTTTGCTCTGCTGCAGTTGGTTCCTTGTAGATAGGGGCGCTGTACGGGTACTGGCGTTGCCCTCACTTTGTAATCCAGGAATGGTGTTGTCTGTAGCTGTCCCTCTGGTTGTAGGAACGATCCCACCACTGCCACCAATTGTAACGGACCGTTTCAGCATAAAAGGGGAAAAATCCGTTTAGGCGATAATCCCCTTTTCTGGATACAGGCACAGCTACTGCAGAACACCACACTCCCGATCTGGATACGAAATAACACTCCGAACTGGAACAGCTGAACAAGAAAAGCATACAATCGGATTACACTCTTGGCAGTCAGCTTACAATCCAATCCCCCCCAAGAACGAGACGACACTTCATTTTGAGGGTTAAGCAGGAACTGAGGACTGGGACACCCAGTCTGGCTTTTATTACAAACAAGTACATACAGGACACTCCCAGGGGGAGGATGAAATTAACCAATCACAGGGATGTACCTCCCACACATTTCCTCCCCTTAGATTAACAGTTAAACCAATTATTACATACAATAAAAATACAGTTTTTACACACACACTGTAACTTTAAAACCATACATCCAATTTCAATAAAAGTTGCATATTCAGACTCAGCATCCATCAAACATAAACACTTCCAAAAATCAGCCAAATCCCTCCAGTGGATCAAAAGTTAGCTGGAAGTCCTTTATGACCGACCGCAAGCACAATTTCCTGCCCAAAACAGTTCCATAGATTTGGGCTGTGCGGTCGGTCAATTTCATGCCGAAAAACGAACGGGACTTAGTCTCTGGAGCTGCAAGTTCCGTATGGGAGAAGGTAAGGGTCAGCGGTGTTCGGCAGAATGTGTAGCCGATTTTAGTTCCACAGAATCTTTAGCATACACCGCTGACCGCATTCGAGGAAACCAAGATGGCCGCCGCCACGTGCAATTAACCGGCAGTAACCTCACAGCCTGGGAGGTAAATTGCCTGCACACTTTAGCTTCTGGGTGGTCCGCCTGTGTGGTACTTGGTTCAGTAAGCCCTATTTACTGAACCAAGAAGGGGAGAGCCAGGAACAAGTCATTTTAAAGGTCTGGGGACATAGTCTTAAAGGGGCATTGTTCACCAAAGTTACAAGATGTCCCCAGACGGTTCTTAAAGGGCCATACACACCAATAAAAGTCCATACGTTTTCAGGGGCCATAGTCTTAAAGGGTATTGTTACCCAAAGTCTCAATAGGTCCCCAGACAGTTCTTAAAGGGCCAGTAGCAGCAATAAAAATTAGTACATGCCCAAATATAGTCTTTAAGGTGCAATATGTCCAGGGGCCATAGTCAGCAGGCAGGAGGCTAGCAGCCAGGCTTCTCCAGCCCACAGTGGCGAAGTTGGTTTCGCCACAATACCAATTAACTAATTTTGGCTGAGATTCCAAAGCAGTCACTGTAATTAATTAATCAAGGTAACATACATTTCCATGTTTCTAGTCCTGTCCTACTGACTTTAGAAATCTTCCATATAAATATAGTTTTGAAAGAGCATAATAGCAAACAGTATCATAGATAAGACTAGCTTGAATCTAATAGTTATTGAATAATGAATACTGTTTGCCCTGGCTTTGCCTTGTCTTTGCCTTGTCTTTGCCTTATCTTTGCCTTGTCTGAACTGTATTATTTTTTTTTTAACTTGTAATATAAGTGAGAATTGTTACTTCCAGGATTTTAATATATTTAATAAAATGTGTTTGATATCTGACATATAAAAATAAATACAGAAAGTCCCATCATTCTACCCTAGAGATGAATGCCTCGATCTTGGCTCACAGACAATCATTAGATTTATCCTTTTCAAATGCCAGTCTGCATTGTTACTTCATAGATAGATAGATGGAAAAACAGTAACAATATTCTGTTTCCCTTCCCTCAATGCAATGTACACCTTCAATGAGCCTGAAATAAAATGTTTTATGAGGTAAATTGTTTATTTTTAATATACAATTAAATGATTAAAATAAATCACAGTATAATACTAAATATTAAATGAACACAGTAGCCTCAAGAATACATATCTGTATTCCTAATACTACATTCCTGACATAACTGTATAGTTTAGCCCCGCCCCAGGTGTTTAAAAATAAATAAAAAAAATTAAACAATTTACTCATCTTTTCTCCAGTGCAATCTCCCCTTTGGTGCTGCTGTGACCTCCTCCATGAGGGACATTATCCTGGAGGCATGCCTCCAGGATGACAGTCCAATCAAATGCTACTCGCCACAGTGTGCATAAGGTTCTGCCATAGAGAATCATTGAATGCATGAACATGTGACATCATGGTATGTTGCTGTATGAGAGCCAGGACTTAAGACTTCTGTCTCTCGTGCTCTGAGGGTTTAGGGGAGTGGCTTGAAACTGCACTTTCAAGCCTTCTATTTAGTGAAATAAAGAGTTTTGGAGAGTAAGAGAGGGAGATAGGACTGCAGGCACTATAGCAACTTTAATAATATGAAGTTGTTAAAGTGCCTGCAGTTTTCCTTTAACTCACGTTCTAGGTGACTTTCATTGTTTCATTCAATAATGTAATTTACAGAAAAGTGACAGTTGTCCTTTAAGTCAGTGTTACAAAAGTTTTGCTGATATTATTGATAATTATGCATGAGTACAGTATTTGTATGTATGGCATCTCTCACTTCATGCACCCAGAACATCACAAGCCAAAATGTGTGTCCAGGGTTGCAGGACCTCTTGTGAAGATGGGAATCCTCGCATAGCTCTCTGTGTGAACTTCCTTGATGTCAAGACATGGTTGAATTTTTGACATTATAAGATAAATACTTTCTGTGTTTGAAGGTAAAATTATCTAGTGCTCACTTTGCATAAGTTTTAGATCTCAGAGAAAAAAGTTTGATTTGGAACCAATACAGGAGGCAACACCGTGCCCAAAGGCTGGACTACAGTTAACAATCGGAAGCATTTGATCTGAGGCAACATGAAATCATACATTTACTTTTGAGTTTCTGGGAACTGAAACTTACCTTGCTATATGTTGTCAGAGACATCAGGAGAATTTTAAACAAATGTATCTTATACTAGAAATGTGATGCGCACATTGTTTTAACATTAAGATTAGTTATACATAGAAATAACATTTACTTTTATTCCAAAAACTTTAAAATTTAATTTATCTAGACTTTTGCAGTTGCATACTTTAGTCTGTGTTCTTGGCGCATGATATAACTCATGTGTTAGCATAAAAAAACATTATTCAAAAAATAAGTCATTGGCACAGGAGCCAACTGAAATATGAACTAGAAATCTGAAAGTGACTAAGCTCTTAGTATACATTTGAATATATGGCAAGGGTTGTGCAAAACATGATCTTCTATAGAGTAAAAACCAAAGAAAAAGTTACCTGTGCTCTCTCCTTAATCCCTCTGTATATTTAAACAAATGGAGGTCATTTAGTAACTCCAATGGCCATTGGAGGGAATGTCCACCTGCCAACGTCAAGGCAGACCCCTCCCCCCCCCCCCCAAGTGGATCCTGCACTGGCCCTTCATCTTGCTTCCTTGAGCTTCTGTCTCACTTTGCTCCTTCTCTTACTTTACCTTCCTGCTCCTTGCTGATGCTTCCTGTAGGCTGCCTCCCCCATCCCTCACTTACCTGATCTATAGGCTGCCTCCCACCATCCCTCACTTACCTGATCGATAGGCTGCCTCCCACCATTCCTCACTACCCTGATCTGTAGGTGGATCCCCCATCTCTCACTTACCTGATCTGTATGCTGCACCCCTCATCTCTCACTTACCTGATCTGTATGCTGCACCCCCTCATCTCTCACTTACCTGATCTATAGGCTTTCTCTCCCCCATCCCTCACTTACCTGATCTATAGGCTTTCTCTCCCCCATCCCTCACTTACCTGATCTATAGGCTTTCTCTCCCCCATCCCTCACTTACCTGATCTATAGGCTTTCTCTCCCCCATCCCTCACTTACCTGATCTATAGGCTGTCTCTCTAAATTTCTCTAAATGATCTGCTTTAAGCATTTATACTTATTCTGTTTAACTTGTTTCCTTAACTGTGTTGTACTATGTTTAGTTACTATTTTATATTTTCTTTAATAAAAATCTTGTTAAATAATTTACCAATACTTAAAATAATATTTTTCTATGAAATTAAATTCTAGAGACACTCTGGGGTGCCTTTGTAACATTCTAGAATAATTTATGGTTGATATATTTAAGCAGGATATTTAAAGTATTTATACAAATAAAAAAAAAACTTGATGACAATCTTTCTAGGTTAGTTTTTCTATTCAGGTGACAATGGAAAACGAACTATTTCATACATATATCTACCAGTGTTTTACTTTCATTGCAATTACCAATTTAAACAGACTTTAGGAGTTTCTTTAAATCTAACATAGTGCATTTATGGCAGCTGTGTGTGTGGAGACCCTTCCTGTTTTATAGTCCCTCAAGTGGTATACTGTGCTATAATTTTAGAACATTATATTTTTACAGAGAGAAGTAAAAGGTAGCACTTCATAAATTAACTTAACTGGAATATGTTTCTAAAATGTGTGCCAAAAATAATATATTTGTAGTTATTGCCAAGACAGAGGTTTGGTAATGTGTAGCCTAATGTATATGGATCCTAAACCCCAATAATATAACATATATTGAGGTTTGAACTCAATAGAATCTATTCATTCAATTTCAGGTTCAGCCATGTAACTTCCCCCTAAACATTTAATTATTTCTGCAGAAAAAAATCTCTGCATTTTTTTAAGGGTAATATTTTCCATTTGACATCGTTTGTCTTTCACGACCAGTCTGCAGAGAGGATAAAGAATGTACTGTGACTTAATTTTTATCCCACCTGCGTTCTGATATTTATATTTTCTGACCAAATTGAAACATTATTTTAATAAACATAGCAATATGACTCAGTGCTGATTACAGTAATATTCAAACAAGGAGTTGATTACATTCTTTGTATGTAGTACATAGATTTTGTTACAAATGTAGTATAAATAAAACATTATATGTACTAATCTTATACATGTAACAAATGTGTTTTTGAGTTCTGAAAATATTTACTATAAGAATCCATTCTGCTGTATTAAGCTCTTGCCTAGAATAGAGAGGCTCTATCTTGACTCCCTGATAATCACTGTTTTAAAGTACCGTACCTTTGTCATGCCCCAAAAACAGCTCATTAGATTGAATTTAAGATTTATCTATACCTTTGTTTCTGTTTTAATTCAAGTTTTACTTTTTTGCAATAAAAACATAGGGGTACAGACAGGAGAAAGGGACATTCAGAGGGAAAGCGTATACAATGTACATACACAGCATATAAGCACATTATCCTGTATTACAAAACTTTTCAGTGCAATAAGTAACAATATATATATACCCAGCCCTGTACGTTGACAATGGGTTCCTCAGTTCAGGAGATACCCATCTGTGCCTGCGAAGGCAGTGTCTCAGGGGATTCCATCTCATATAAGTATAATGCATCTCCTTATCCTGCCGAGCCCCATTGTGGTCTATACTGTTGTGTGCATAGCTATGTTGTAAAACAAAACATTATATAAGGGAGATTAGAAAGGGGGGGGGGCGGGGGAAGGTAGGACAGATATCCTGTCAGGTAGTTGAGGGGAAGAAAGGGTTAGGGTATGGTGGGTACCAAATATGTAGGTAATTATTATGTTTACCCTAGGTGGACCAATACAGATTTTCCATTTCCCTCTCAGTTTCCACCCTGTCCACCCATTGGGCTACTGTGGGGACTTCAGTTTTTTTTTTTTCCAGTAAACCGGTATAAGGTTATTCAGCTCCCTCAGTCAAAACCACAGCAGGTGCTGTTTTTGTTGGTACTGAAAAGTGTGAGGCCATCCCAACAAAACCTGGGACGGGGGCAAGGTATGTGGGAGCTCAAGAATGTTGGTGAGTTTGGCTACTATATTATTCCAGTATTCTCTTACGTGCGTGCAGGACCATCATATGTGTTCCATATATCCCACATCTCCTTCACACCTCCAGCATCAATAGCTAATTGTGGGCCAAAACTCGTGGAGTATATGCGGTGTCCTCTACCACCTTGTTATGCATTTGTAGAAGGACTCTCGTCTAGATAGGCTAACTGATGCAGTTATTGTTTTATTAAGAATGTGTTCCAAATCTCTGGCTGACATATGTATGTGTAGTCCCCGCATCTGTTTCCTTTGGAAGGTGTGCACCTCCTGCTCACCGTGGGTTAAGTGTAACAATTGGTATATTTGAGAGAGTGAACGCTTTCACTTACTCAATGAATTGCAAAGTCGTTCATATGGAGTAAGTGCCCTTGCAGTCTAGTGCGGTATAACTGAATGCATTAGGAAGTGCTTCAATTGCGAGAATCTCAGAGCGTCATTCAGCGAAGGATGCCCTTTAGGCCCCTGACGAGCAATAACTTTGGGAGGTTCATCTGCTGTTAGTATGTCACTGAATTGTGGGTTCACCAATCCCAGCATTTTCGTCAAAAATAGTGCTCCTCTGCCTCCTAGGAGGTCTGGGTTATTTGATAACGGGGATATACAAAGGGATAAATTCTATGTATTTTTGTGTAATCTCCATTTTTGCAGATTATGGTGTATAAGGGGGTGCGGAACCTGCAATATTTTTTGCAAGTGGCAGGTGTGGTTGATGTGTGTGAGCGTCAATCGCAAAGGCAGAAACCTTTATTCCATCCCCCTGGTCCCATAGCCTCGAATGTTGTCATTGGTCCAGAGCCAGAACAAAGACGAGGGGTGACAAGGGGCATCTCTGCCTAGTGCTGTTGCTAATCTGAAACAAAGACGAGTTCTGCCCATTAACCCTAACCGTGGCCGTAGGTCCCCTAGCCCAGTGCCGGAAGTTAGGTCCGAGCTCCAGTGTTTCAAGGGTACAAAAGAGGTAATCCCAATCTACTCTGTCGAACGCTTATTCGGCTTTGACTGAGAGCAGAAGAGTTGGGGCTTTAGATGATACTGCCCCGTGAATTATATTAATGATTCGTGTGGTATTATCCCTGGCCTCTCGACTTGGTACAAACACCGCCTGATCTGGATGTATAAGTTCCGGAAGAACATGTTGGCCAATATCTTGGCAAAAATCTTAAGATCAATGTTGATCAGGGAGATGGGCCTTAAACTTTTGCATAGAGTAGGATCTTTACCTGGTTTAGGTAATATTGTGATCGATGCGTTCAACATCGGGGGTGGGAGATCTGGATGAATCATTTTTCCACATACTAGGAGTGTCACACCTCACAGGATAGTCAAGCTAATAGAGTACTATATTCTTAAATTATTCAATTAGTGAGACAATCTATTATAATGAAATACAATGGGGCTAGGTAATTTCACCAAGTAAATCAAAGTTTTGGTGAAATTACCTAGCCTCATTGTATGTCATTAAAAGAGATTGTCTCACTAATTGAATAATTTAAGAATATAGTACTCTATTGGCTTGACTATACTGTGAGGTGTGACACTCCTCGTATGTGGAAAAATGATTGGAGAGCTGATTATGTTTGACAATTGTTTAACTATAATAGATTGATTATAGTAATTCACATGTTTTATCACTTGTTAATTATTTTATTCACCTATATATTGTTTGTAAAGAGATGTGTTCAGTAGCTTGTCAAAGGCCCTAAGGGGTAGAAACGTTGTGCAGTTCTTGGGTCCAATTTTTGCCTATCGTTTGGAACAATTTGGAGTGCCTGTATTATTTTCTACAATTATACTTTATACATGTTCTCTTTGGAACTGGGACTGATCCAGCAGCACCTTGAGATTCCAAAGCGAAGGGTTGAGTGCAGTTCCATCATCCATATATTAAAATTTGATAATGGCGTCTTGTGGCCTGTCTTGGACCCAGTTGAAAAGGATTGTGAGAATTTTTATTATATTCTCCTGTTCTTCATTGCACCTTCCCCTATTATCCAAGTCTTCTATTTTTCATTGTAAAAATAATATAGCTTCAGTGTGGGATTGTTGGAGGGTGTGCATATTAAAGTGTTGCAGGGCCGTCAAGTATATGCAGCCTGGTGCCTATGCGGCCTACCTCTTTGCGGAGTGTTTGTAGTTTTTCTCCAAAACTTTTCTCCATTTTGGAAAACATCACCTCGAGGTCGGTCTTGGAGGGTTATTGTGTGAGGAGTGTTCTCAAATCAACTCCTTCCATCAAGCTGCCTGATGGTGCACTACTGGTCGGAGATTTCCCGGCCGTCGCCATTTTGTATCGCGGGTCCGGCTCCGATTTCTCGGTGAAGAATCGCCTCAAGGAGGTAAGGGCTGTGGAAGAGGTATTGCCCGCTTGTGCCTTCGATCTCTTCGTTGCCATGTCTCTTAAATCACTGGGATTTCTATTGATTAGGCCTGTTCTGAGCGGAGCAATGTCAAGTAAGTTACTTTTTCATAACAGGTTCACTTTAAGCTTTTCCCTTTCTGGCATTGAGCGCCGTATGTGAAGGAGGAGAAATAAATACATTGCTACTGTGTTATATGATTCAATGCAATGTGTGCCCTGGCTGTGCCCTAAATAAGCTTGATTATGATGTACGTTGCTGAATCTTGAATATACATTTATAACCACAAACAGGGAAGGGGAGTTTGTCACAGTAGGGGTAGAATTAAATTGATCAAATGTATCCAAGGGTATTAGCATTAACATAATTATCTTTTACTGGAAATAACGCTAAATAAAACAATGAAAATCGCCTACAATGTGTGATTATTATGTTTCCTGTGATGTGTTATCTGGTAAATGTATATTCAAATGGTACAATACAATATACACACTACTATAGATAGTAACTGTAGTGAAATGTATAAAAATACTTAACTTAATTATAATGCAGCCTCCCAAAATTGTTACCCAAAGAAGACAACCTTTTCATATATAGATAACCACAAACAACACACAAGCTTCGGGATACGGCTGGAAATGAGTCTAAAAGGAACATAAAAATATACAAAATAGTGAAGTACAATTAACACATTTATATGCGCTGAATACAAATGCACTCACAGAATTGAGTAGAATATATCGCTCATAGGGTGCCTCCCCTGATTGAAATGGGGGGCTGGTAGTCCCTTGGCTCCTTGTAGGATTCCGTAATGATGCTCAGGACTCCAAACGGGCAATGGTAGAAAGAAGTGCTTTTATTGATAAAAAGTGAATAATCACCATCAATATAAAGTATAATTAAAAGAAAAAACGGTATTACTATGGTTACTACACCATTTTCTCTTTAGTAGATAGAATATATTGCTCTTTATTGCTTTTTCCGACCATATATTAATGTTGAAACATAACGAAGGTGGAACGCATATGAGCCGCAGGTGGAACGCATATGGAACGCAAGTGGAACGCGGAAGTGTGGTACAATCCCTACTTCCGGTTCTGGTCATTCGAACGCGCCAAATTTGATGACAGCAATGCGAGGAAGATGGAAAACAGCTGAACAGCTCCCTCACAGGACCAATCAAGCAACGGACACTGGACACCACCCACGGAACCACCAATGGACATAGGGACTAGCCCTATTTAAAGAGGACTCGGGGATGGGGGGGAATAGGATGTGTTTTTACATGTTATGATTGTATATTGATTTTATTTTCATATACGGTCCCTGATGAAGTTCTTCGCAGAACGAAACGCGTAGGACCATACAGTTTTTTCTTTTAATTATACTTTATATTGATGGTGATTATTCAATTTTTATCAATAAAAGCACTTCTTTCTACCATTGCCCGTTTGGAGTCCTGAGCATCATTAAGGAATCCTACAAGGAGCCAAGGGACTACCAGCCCCCCATTTCAATCAGGGGAGGCACCCTATGAGCGATATATTCTACTCAATTCTGTGAGTGCATTTGTATTCAGCGCATATAAATGTGTTAATTGTACTTCACTATTTTGTATATTTTTATGCTCCTTTTAGACTCATTTCCAGCCGTATCCCGAAGCTTTGTGTTGTTTGTGGTTATCTATATATGAAAAGGTTGTCTTCTTTGGGTAACGATCTTGGGAGACTGCATTATAATAATTAAGTTAAGTATTTTTATACATTTCACTACAATTACTATCTATAGTAGTATGTATATTGTATTGTACCATTTGAATATACATTTACCAGATAACACATCACAGGAAACATAATAATCACACATTGTAGGCGATTTTCATTGTTTTATTTAGCGTTATTTCCAGTAAAAGATAATTATGTTAATGCTAATACCCTTGGATACATTTGATCAATTTAATTCTACCCCTACTGTGACAAACTCCCCTTCCCACATGAGTTTGCCACGAGCTCCTGGAGGAGCTTGCTTGCCGGTCTCCAGACTATGGGCCCTGCAGGGAAACCTGTAAAAAACTACCGTTAGCACTGATTTCAGCACTGTTTGGGGCATAAGACCATGTGCACGGTTAGTCAAAATTATGACTTCCATAAAAATTCCAAACCCCTGAACCAACCTGGGTAATTTTTGGATATGTTGGTCACCCAGATCAGGGCTATCAGGGGATTTAACTGTTGTGTTGTTATAATAAATAACTTACCTGAGGAAAGTCAGCTTGTCATTCAGCACCCTCGTGGAACGATCCCCGACCGGTGCGGCATTATAATGAACACCGGTCGCTGCAGTCCCACGAAACAATATAGCCCCGCCTCCGTCCTCAACAAAGATGGCGCCGACGTGCGTGTGACATCACGCAACCGATGCGCACACACATTTGGGGTCAAAGGCTATGTACAACCAATCATAACCTTAGGAGGGTTATTTAAACTCAAAATAGCATTTGGTCAGTGCCCTGTCGTGGTTTCCACTAGTTGGTTGTCAGAGAGTACGTTCTTGTTCTACTTCTTTTTGGTATTTGGCTATGGCTTGTATTTTGACTTTCCCTTATTTCTGGTATCCTTGACTTTTGGCTTGCTTCCTCGTTGTGTCCATTTCTGTGTCCTGCCCTCGGCTAATATTTTGACCATTCTTTATTACCTTAAAGGGAAACTCCAGTGCCAGAAAAACGATCCGTTTTTCTGGCACTGGAGGGTCCCTCTCCCTCCCACCCCCCAATCCCCGGTTACTGAAGGGGTGACTTACCTGGGACAGCGGCGATGTCCCTCGCCGCTGTCTCCGCCTCCGCAACGCTCCTCCTGGTGATTACGTCGGCCGGTGGGCGAGACTAATCTCGCCCACCGGCCGAGGAGACCTAATGCGCATGCGCGGAAATGCCGCGCATGCGCATTACGTCTCCCCATAGGAAAGCATTGAAAAATAATTTCAATGCTTTCCTATGGGGTTTTGAGCAACGCTGGATGTCCTCACACAGCGTGAGGACGTCCAGCGACGCTCTAGCACAGGTTTCCTGTGCTATGGACCAGGAAGTGACCTCTAGTGGCTGTCTAGTAGACAGCCACTAGAGGTGGAGTTAACCCTGCAATTTAATTATTGCAGTTTATGAAAAACTGCAATAATTACACTTGCAGGGTTAAGGGTAGTGGGAGTTGGCACCCAGACCACTCCAATGAGCAGAAGTGGTCTGGGTGCCTACAGTGTCCCTTTAAGTCTGGCAATTCTAAGGCCCCGGTACATGTTGTGCTTGTTCATTGTGTTATAGAAAATATGTAAAATTGGTGAGAGCACTCAATATAAAACAACTCAAACTTGGTCTGTCAATCTAAAATGTTAAAACAAAAGAAAGACATAGGGTAATATTGTTAACATATAATATTTGTGCAGTAATTACTGGTCTTACTCACATATCCAGAGCCACTTAGAAGTTGGCTCAAACTTCAGGCTTATAAGCAGTGGAAAACCAGGACTTTATATTGGAACCTCCGAAAATTTCTTCTTTGCTGCTGATACCTTCACTTTCATTCAGAACGCCAGACAGATGAAAGTTGAAATGGAATCAAATTTTATTATTATAAATAAAATAAAGCTGGAAAACAATTCGGTAAAATCAAGTCCCATAAAAGTGAAAAAAGTCCTGTCCCTCAACGCGTTTCGGCTTTCGCCTTCATCCGGAGTATGTCCACTGCTGTAAATCATTCGTTTATATGTAGGAAAGTTTGGCGCTCTTTTTCGAACTGCCCCTGACGCTCTTCCGCTTTGTCATTACGTCCCGTACGTCATGACGTCAACCGGCGTTCTTACTTCATGACGTCGTCTATTTCCGGATTATTTCGTCTTGCTCTGGAAAAAAGACGGCTTTGTTCGATTCGAGTTGATGTCAGGAGAAAAAAGAGCTTACGATATTTTAAAGTAACAGATATCACACTAGCTTAACATACATATGTTAATACTAGATAATAAATAAACGAACCAAACTCAAAAATATATCTTAATCAAGTATAGTGTGTCATTGAAATTTTAAAACAACATCGGTAATATAATTAGCATTATAATTTTCAATTTTAAAGGGACATCAATATACAATTAATTAAAATACTTGTTCATTTTGTGTTACATAGTTCTGCGTGTTGGGTCATTTAGTAACCATGACACCTGCTTAATGGTAAGAAGTCATAGAGGCACCGGACGCTTGTAGCAGATTGCTCCATCATGCCATGGTCAAGGTGTACTTGCAGTCTTGACTGCTGAGGTCACCGTAGGAACCTGGCTGTCCAAGCTAGACACAGGTAGGTGCAATGTTGAGGCCTAGCTTGCAGTTCTGAGTGAAGCAGTGTCCGTTGCGTCTCCAGTTGCACTTAGGTAAGGATTCCCCTGTTCGCCTAGGAACTGCCCTTCGAGTTTGCTCAAGGCTAGTATCTGGTTCTGGCTCATTTGAAGGGGGGATGCTCGGTATGAGGGGATGTTGCTGACCATATATCTTCTTATCCCAGAAATCATTAAATAACTTGTTTAGTTTGAGCAGGATGTAAGGCAGCTGTTTTCTGCTGACAGGGGTGCAACATCCGCCATTTTACAGGAGGTATCTGTCCCGTTGTGTAGCTGAACATACGTGCCTCCAGACCCCACAGCAAGATTACCCTCACCGGTGGTGGAGGGAGGAATATGCTCTGGTGAACCCTGCCAAATTCAAGGAGCCCAAAGGCAGAGGGATCGGCTGCCTCCCTCTCGCTCACGTGTAGTAGGCCGCAATCTTTCTGAGATCCAGTACTGCCTGGCACCGGTCAAACTCTGGTAGATTTATATATGTTATTACTGTTGTGAGTGCTGTAGGCAGTGGATTGTCAAGTATAATCGATCTAGTTGGTAATTTAGCAGTTTTTCACCCGGAGTTCGTCCATGGTGCATCCGGCTGGCTCTCCAGACTTTTAACAGGCCATGCATTTAAAAAAAAATTCACATCTCAAAAATATTCTGTTGTGCACATGTGAACTAAATCAGTAACTTTAAAGGTAAAAGTGTTATATTTTTTCAATTCAATTAAATAATGTTCATTAAACTAGCATTGAAATGAGATGTCTTTACTTTACAAACAATCTTATCTACACCATGGGATAGTTCATATAACCCATTGAAGAAAAGTGCCTTTTTCATTTTCACTAATTACATGATATAAAATACTATAAGGCAAAATGAAATTAAATTTTTAAAATCAGGATGTTGATCTGCTCAATTATAAATAAAAATTAATTACGTAAACCGTCTCTATACAACCAATATCAGCATTAGGTATTGTGATACAAAATTAAAATAATTAAAAACTATTCACATCAATTGCTAGGAGACACAAACCCGTGTTGAAGCAAATAACTTTTGAAAAAATTATGCGTAATTGTGCAAAAGACAGTAGGAACCCAGTCAGTCAGATTTGTAACGCCATACAAAATAACACAAGGTAATAGCAAGACAGCATGTTTAATTTCAAAGTCCCAATCCAAAGTTAATTTAAAAAATCCCAGAACAAAAAGCTCATAGAAACATTGTTGAAATGTGAATATAATTAGATAAATGGAATAATAGATGACTGAAATGTTTCAATTGATGCTGGCATCTAATTATTCTTTATCATTTTAACCTAGGTGCAAGGTTTTGGAAAAGGGTTTCTAAATACATAGGTGTACGAATAATGTTACTGGCATTCACAGCAGCATGAAGAGTGGTTTTCAGATTCATCTCACTGGAATATAATAGAAGCTTTATATTCAAGCTGATTAAACTATGCACGGTGTTATCTTTCATAGACTGGTTGAACCCATAGAAAAATAAAGGTGTCTCTATTCACCTTAATAACAATGAACCAATACAAAAAATCCAACCTTCAAACTGCAGTACATTCTTTATAATGAAGATATATATATATATATATATATATATATATAGAGAGAGAGAGAAACAATACAAATTAATACTTATCTCAAAGAGATACAATGCGGCAGCCTCCCAGGTCACTACCCAGAAAAGATGACCTTACACAGCAGAAATATGGGATAACAAAGAAGTTTGGGATGCGGCTGCAAATCTACAACAAACAAAACACATACATAGTGTGATACAGTATAAAAAAACAAATCGCATAAATGTAATGCACTCACAGGATTTTGTGGAAAATTAAGCCTCAGGGTGCCTCCCCGGATAGCAATGGGTGGCCAAATTATCCCTTCTGTAGTTCACCGATGGATACACAATGCAGGACTCCAGAAATGGTGAAAAAATAGCAGCTTTATTAGTAAGGTGGGAAAAATACCACCAAACAATTAATAAAATAAAGTATAAAATAAGATATAAAATATCAAGAGGTCCATATATATCTTTTATATCTTATTTTATACTTTATTTTATTAACCCCTTAACGCCGTTACGGCGTGCTATGCCGTCACGGGTTAAGTGGGCTTTAAAGCCGTTATGACGGCATAGCACGCCGTAACGGCTTGCAGCCCCAGGAGGTAAGATGTACTTACCTCCGCCGCGATCCGCTTCGGGAGGACTGCCTCACAGCCCAGGCAGCCCTCCCACGGCAAATCAGGCCCCCGGGGGCCATGTGATCGCTCTCAAAGAGCGATCACATGGCCCTCTATAGCTGGCTGTGGATCTGCCAGCAGGGGGACTGTTTGAAATATCAGACAGTCCCCCTGCTGGTGGGAAGTATAAAAAAATAAATAAAATACAAGTGTAAAAATAAATTAAATATATTTTTACATATATATAATATGTATATATATTATATATATAATATATATACATATTATATATATGTAACGTCATACAAAGTGTATTTTAATATTAATATAAGTATATATATTAATATTAAAATACACTTAGAATGACGTTACATATATATAATATGTATATATATTATATATATAATAGATGTACATATATATATATTATATATAAATACGTATAATTAAAATAATAAATAAATAAAATAATAAAATAAATAAATAAAATATTGAAACAAAATTTAATATAAATTATATATGCATATGTAATTTCATTCTAACTGTATTTTGTTATTAATATATATATATATCGGTAACAAAATACACTTAGAATGACATTCTATATATATCTATATATATATATAAAATACAAATAACCGCAAATAATGGAAAATGTATTCATACTTACCGTAATTTTCTTTTCCTGGCTATTATTCATGGCAGCATATACACATGGGTTAGCTCCTCCCCTTACAGCCGATAGGACAGGAAAACCACCAAGGTTTTAAAAGGAGGCTCCATCCCTAAGGTCCTCAGTCAGTTTACAAGCTCTACAGTACATAAATAGAGACATTAATGGGTGGGAAGTATATGCTGCCATGAATAATAGCCAGGAAAAGAAAATTACGGTAAGTATGAATAAATTTTCCATTTTCCAGGCTAATCATGGCAGCATATACACATGGGGAATACCCACGCTTACAAAGGGAGGGACAGAATAGCCAATCAAATAATCAGAATAATTCAACATAGATAGAAGAATTAACTGAGTTAAGTACTTGAGTTCCAAATTGTGCATCATAGACTGTTTTAACGAACAGTATGAAATGCCAGACAAACGTGTCTAAAGAGGTTCAAATGCTAGCTAACAAAAAGTGTCAGCGGAAACCATTACCATGGCAACCCATGATGCTGCAACAGCATGAGAGGAGAGTGCCCTGATACCCTCCAGCACAGGTAGAGAACGGACGTGACGTCCAAATTGTGCCTCACGAATTACTTCAATGTCCAATATGTAATGCAGGACAAACTAGTTCAAAGAGGTCCAAATGCCAACTTTACAAAGTTTCAGCAGAGACCATTGCCATGGAAGCCCACGAGATGCTGTAACAGTACTAGTGGAGAATGCCCCAAATCCTTTGGTACAGGTAGAGAATGGCATTGAAAGGCTCTCACTTTAGGCAGGATCTCTGGTGCTACCAGCAAGACAACCATATCCTGTTGAAATTCAGTGAATGGGGGTACACAGGATCAAGCCTGGAGTTCACCCATTTTCCTTGCTGGGGTACTAGCCACGAGCACTTTCTGTGCTACCACCATGAAAGCACCTTCTAGAGGTTTGAATAATGGTTCAGTCAGGGCCCATGAGAGCAGTGGTACGTCACACATTGGCTTCACCACACTCCGTGGAGGCATGATTTCATTCAATGCCTATATGAAGCAAAGTGCAGCTAAGTGCACACATTCACCTTGCTGAGGTACAAGTCACCAGCAACAGCAACGTCTGGGCTAAAATCATGGAAGCTCCTGCTAGAAGTTCAGTCAGAGTCTGTGAGACCAGTGGTACGTCACATATTGGTTTCAACACCCTCAGCGGAGGCTTGAGTTCAATTGTTGCTTACATGGAGCAAAGCACAAGGGATATCAATGCTCAATCGGTACCCTTCAGTACAGGTAGAGAATTACCTAGATAAGCATTCACCATAGGCAGGATCTTCAGATGCCAAATGCAAGATGACCATATCTGTTGAAAAGTAGTGAAAGGGGGTTCACAGGATCAAGCCTGGAGTTCACCCATTTTCCTTGCTGGGGTACCAGCCACCAGCACTTTCTGTGCTACCACCATGGAAGCTCATTCTAGAGGTTCGAATAATGGTTCAGTCAGGGCCCGTGAGACCAGTGGTACGTCACATATTGGCTTCACCACACTCAGTGGAGGCATGATTTCAATCAATGCCTATATGAAGAAAAGTGCAGCTAAGTGCTCCTCTAGAGTGTTATAACACAGAACCTTTCAAGGCCTGAACAAGGAGTAATTCCAACAGACAAAAGCATGTCAAGCTTAGTAAAGCCTGTATAGGATTGTTAGAGGATCTCAATGACCGTCTCAGGGATGCCTATACTAATATGGACCCCTGCATCAACACCAGAACTTGAGGATCCTGGTGTGTCATGGGGCCTTGTAATAGGTCTGGACATACAGGAATTTCCCTTGGAGGTTCCAGAATCATCTTATTCATCATAGGAATTTGAGTCGACACGGTCTTCCACTGTCACCTTTTGCATTGCCTTCTTAGGAAAGTCGAAAACAGGAAAATATGTACATCAGACTAAAATTCTAAATTTGAGTCAGTGTATCCTGAACCTGAGCATTCTGGTCCTAGCATGTAAAAAATACTTCTGGACCTGGTAGGTCCAAGAAATGGCCATCAGATCTATGTAGGGTATCAGACAATCTGCGTCAACCCTGAGGATACGTCAGGACCTGGTTGCCAATCCACCTTGTCCACAGTTATTCAGCTCTAGCAAACAGCCATTGTATTCTGAGCCACTGGTTGTTCTTCTGTGCCCTGATTATGGGCTGGAATTCCATCAATACGTATCTGTGAGACCCATCTTGGTAAATATAGGATACAGTTGCATTGATTTTTGAGCAAATTTGGACCCACTCATTCTTCAGCAAGCATCTGAAGTGAAGAAGAACCTTGAAAATGACTCTTAGTTCCATACAAATGAATGGAAATATTGTGCAACATGTTCCAAACACCAATCTTATAAAAACTGGAATTCGAGCTAATAATCGACCAATGAGGTTCTGTTCACAGGAAACTCAGAGATCTAATCCCTCTTTCAGCTGCCAGGGAAGGTGTAACTCCACTGATGGGGGACATAGTAAGTGGCTGACTCCAATAATCTTTCTCTTGTTGGATCAAGATAGGAAGGATCTGTAAGGAATCCAGAGATGCCATTGGGCCCATCTGACAAGTCTGCTGGTGGAAGCCAGGATTCCTAGTAGTTGTATCTATTTTCTTGCTGTTAACAAGCAGAAATGAAGAAACTGGGAGAGAAAACCTTTACAATCTGTGGAACTGTTCCAGAGATAGGGAAAAGCAGAGCATAGAATTTTCCACTCAGGAATGTCAACCACTGAGCTGGTCTGAAACTGCTTTTCTTGATATTCATCAAGCAGCCAAACTTTAGGAGTTATGAAAGAACTATATACCTCTGTGTGCCTGCCTTCTGAGGGCTAAGGCTATCAGAAGTAGATCCTCCAGCTAATGGAACCAGGTGGAGTTCTGGACTCTCAATAACACTATAAGCACATATAAAGATTCTTGGGGTCACATTGAGGCCAAATGGTAGGTTCTCTTCTGAGCTAATGCCGAAGATCTCTGCAGATTGGACTGAAAATAAGCATCCTTGAGATATATAGAGGTAAGGAAATTATCCTTCCAGATTGCTTGAGATATGGATCTGCTTGACTCCATCCCGAAGACTCTGACATTCAGCCTCTTGTTGGCCCCTCTTATGTCCAATGTAGGCTTTCCTGTGCTTTTCCTCTAAGCACCAGAAGAGAGGCGAAACTTGTCCCTGGAACTGCTCTTGTTCTGGGACCTAAAAAAAAATATCACCTCTTCGTCCAGAAGGCTTCTTCCTTCAGTGCTTTACCTTTTGATTCATTGGTCTTAATACTCCTGTTGGTATGGGGACTCCTGTGCCCGTTAAGAAAAAACTCCAGTCTATATCAATCTGGACCATGGATACCACACAAGCCTCCAGAGTATGATGAGCCCAGGTATGTGTGATCAGAAAAATGAGGCTCCTAGTACCGGAGGAGATATGTTCATTGCTGAAGAGCAAAACGACTGCGTTATAGCTCCATTAGAACCTTGAAAGGCAGGTTTACCAACTGCCATGAGTCACCTCTGGAGTATTCCCTGCAGGGCCAGTAGCTCCATGTATCTCAAATACTGGTCACTGGAGGTTCTCCGGTCTGACTATGACAATGAGGAGCTGGGATCCTTGGAACTTCCATCCTAAGGTACCAATATCTTGCAGCCCTCATTCGCCTTTTCAATGGAATTATCCAAAGTTTCCCCAAACAGCACCACCCCTTCAAATAGAATGGTGTAGAGGGCAGACTTGGAGGATGAGTCATCATCCCAGAAATAGAACCATAATGCTTTCCTAGCTGCTATAGACAAAGCCATTTGATCCAGAGAATATCCTAGTTACATCTAGGGAAGTTTCTGTGAAGAAGCCAGTTGTAACCTGAAGACTTCAGACTGCCTCTTCAATCTTGGCTTTTAATATCTCTCTCCATAGTAGCCTTGAGATCTTTAATCACATATTTCATGTTTGTAGAAACAGCAGCGGAAGTCACAGCTGGCTGGCCTCCTGCAATGGTAGGCGTAAAATTTTGGATAGGTCTGCGTCCACCTATGATCCATAAGTGTGCAACTTAGGTGGTGTAGTTCTGGGGTTGGAAATAACTTCCTCCACAGGGTAAAGCCTGGCCTCTTTTCTTACCCCTAAGGCCTCTGGAACTTACTTTGTAAGCCCTGCCTGCATGTCATGTGGCTGCACAGTGATAGGTCATGCTGAAGCGACAACCTTCTGGAGGAAGTCAGTGCATAACCGATTCCTTCCACTGTTTTCACCTCATAACCAGATCCTGGTGAAGAATCAGACACCTGACAAATAATAATAACTAAATATTACCTGTGGTAAGTATTAAAAAATGTGCACTGTTAAATTCTATAAGAAACCAGCGAAACAGCTTTAAAACAGGCTGAAGACAGCACTTATCCAAGTCTGGAGACACTGAAAATACTTACCAAATAAGTGTGGTAGGTTTACTGTACTTTTCCCTTTATTTTAGGCACTTTCTGGCAATTGCCCTTATCCAAGATGGCTGCCACAACTTGTATTCCCACAATGCAAGTCATCTGTATTAGGCCCAATAAGGCACAAACTGCACACATGTGGGCCTATTCCGAGTGTGTTTGCTGTTTAGAGACCAGGGAGAGGACTCTGTCTGAAGCCTACATGGCCCCTAAACACCCAGGGTACCGGGAATAAATCACTGGGACCGAGGGGAAGCAAAATAGATAACAAAAGTGCCTGCAAGGGAGTTGAATAGGCAACCACGTGCAAAAAGTCAAAGTTTAAAGGCACCACAGTCTAAAGGCCTCAAGATATAAAAGGTAACACAGTTTTCAAAATGTATCACAGTTTTAAATATATCAGTCTTCAAATGCACTGCAGTTTTCCAAATGTACTGCAGTTTCAATACATGCAAAAGTATTAAATGCAAATTTAAATGAAACAGTTAAATGCCACACAGCTGAAATGCAACACAGCTTAAATGCTTCCTAGCAAAAGCACAACCGCATAATGTACCACAATCTTAAAAATAAGGTACAGCTGTATAATGCACTAGTTTAAAGATATCAAAGCTTAAATGCATCACAGCATAAAAGCACAACTGCATAATGTACTACAGTAAATCAGGCAAATAAAGTAATGAAGATAAAAAACATACATGTCCGTAAGTTAAGGGAGCAAATTGCTCACGTCCTAAGGGCTGTAGGACAGGAAAAAGACTGAGGACCTTAGGGATGGAGCCTCCTTTTAAAACCTTGGTGGTTTTCCTGTCCTATCGGCTGTAAGGGGAGGAGCTAACCCATGTGTATATGCTGCCATGATTAGCCTGGAAATATATATATAGATAAATACATATAATTACATAAAAGATTACATTAGTATACACGTAGAATTTAAATACCTATAAATGCATATATATTAAAATTCTACATGTATATTTAAATAATCTTTTAACGTAATTATGTGATTTGATTAATTAAAATTTGATTGACATGCCTGACAACACAGGGAGAAAGTGCAGCGAATTTAATTTGCAAGCACTATATTTGACCCTGTAACTCTCCAAGACACCATAAAACCTGTACATAGGGGGTACTGTTTTACTCGGGAGACTTCACTGAACTCAAATATTCGTGTTTCAAACTGGTAAATTGTATTACAACGATGATATTTTAAGTAAAAGTGACGGTTTTTGCATTTTTTACAAGCGAACGGCACTTTTATGGTCTATATTATTGTTGTAATATGTTTTACTGTTTTAAAACACTAATATTTGTGTTTAGTGAAGTCTCCAGAGAATAACAGTACCCCCCATGTACAGGTTTTATGGTGTTTTGGAAAGTTAGAGAGTCACATATAAGGCTTGCATTTAATTTTTTTCACATTGAAATTTGCCAGATTGGTTATGTTGCCTTTGAGAGCGTATGGTAGCCCAGGAATGAGAATTACCCCCATGATGGCATACCATTTGCAAAAGTAGACAACCCGAGGTATTGCAAGTGGGGTATGTCCAGTCTTTCTTAGTAGCCACTTAGTCACAAACACTGGCCAAATATTCTTTTTTTGCTTTTTTCACACAAAAACAAATATGAACGCTAACTTTGGCCAGTGTTTGTGACTAAGTGGCTACTAAAAAAGACTAAACATACCCCACTTTCAATACCTTGGCTTGTCTACTTTTTCAAATGGTATGCCATTATGGGGGTAATTCTCATTCCTGGGCTACCACACCGTCTCAAAGGTAACATTACTAATCTGGCAAATTTCAATTTGAAAATGTAATGTTCTATATTTGACCCTGTAACTTTCCAAAACAACATAAAACCTGTTAATGGGGGGTACTGTTGTACTCGTGAGACATCGCTGATTACAAATATGTGCATTTTTTTTTGCAGTAAAAGCTAACCGTATTATGACATTCACAGTTAAAATGTCAGACGGAAATGCAAATTTAAAAAAAAATCTTATTTTCTCACATTTTTTTTTACTTTTATTCATAATAAATGATGTTCCATATATGAATAGTTAATGATAGATTAAAGCCCTGTTTCTCCTGAACAAAATGATATATAATAAGTGTGGGTGCATATAATATGAAAGAGGGGAACTACGGGTGAACAGACATTTAGCGCAAATTCCAGTTTTTGTTTACGTTTTGTTTTGATCAGAACGTGCACTATTGACTCCGTCCTGAAGGGGTTAATTGTTTGGTGGTATTTTTCCCACCTTACTAATAAAGCTGCTATTTTTTCACCATTTCTGGAGTCCTGCATTGTGTATCGGTGAACTACAGAAGGGATAATTTGTCCCCCCATTGCTATCCGGGGAGGCACCCTGAGGCTTAATTTTCCACAAAATCCTGTGAGTGCATTACATTTATGCGATTTGTTTTTTTATACTGTATCACACTATGTATGTGTTTTGTTTGTTGTAGATTTGCAGCCGCATCCCAAACTTCTTTGTTATCCTATATATATATATACATACACAATTTAAAAGTTTCAGTGATTAATAAATCTAAAAGCACAACCAGATTTAGCAATGGACTGCTTCCTACACGTATCTATTTACTATGGACACAGATCCCATCTATGAATACCTATTTTTTTGTTCCTTTTTTAGATATACAGTGATGGGAAATGGAAAGTGCACCCACTTTGAATTCTATGGTTTTACACATCAGAACATAATAACAATTATCTGTTCCTTGGCAGGTCTTAAAATTAGGTAAATGAAACCTCAGATGAACAACAACACATGACATATTACACCATATCAAGATTAACAAAACAAAAAAAGCCATAATGGAGAAGCCATGTGTGAAAAGTACACCCTTAATGCTTCCAGAGAGATTTAGAGGCTAAGTAGCAGACAGGTGCTGCTCACCAAATGCCCTTGATTAATTTATCATCAGCAAATGTGACCACCTCTATAAAAGTCAGAAGATTAGCAGTTTTCTGGTCTGGAGCATTCTGGTGTGGGTTAACACAATCCAAGGAGGAACGACATCACCAATGATCAAAGAGAAGCATTTGTTGCTGCCCATGAAACTGGGAAGGGATATAAGCTAATTTCCAAACAATTTAAAGTCCATCATTCTATAGTGAGAATTATTATTCAAAAGCAGAAAACATCAACTCAGTTGCCAGTGTTCACAGGAGTGGACGTTCCAGTAAATTCACCATAAGGTCAGGCTGTGCAATGCTCAGAGAAATTGCAAACAAAAAACCAAGAGTTACATCTCCACAGGTCTCAGTTAGCATGTTAAATGTTAAGTTCATAACAGTACAATTAGAAAAAGCTTCAAATACCACACTTGGATCTGGTGCTATTAATTAACAAGTGTTAATAAACACACTTGTTAATAAATAGCAATAGTTCCAAGTGTGGTATTTGAAGCGCCTCAATATTCCTCTTTTGGGTTTAAAATAATAGTTAGTATTACTGCTACACCGGCCTATTTTCACAGAATACTAGGAAGTCCCAACACGTGCCTGCTGCTTGATCCACTGAAGTCCATACTCTTCAAAATATAAGAAAATATCTAAAAAAGGAAAGCGCAGATACAAGGTGCTCCAATCGAGAATAATTATCTTTATTTACCCAACGTAAAACATGCAACTGATTGCACTCACCAAATAAACTCCAGTTCAGAGCCAATGATACAAATAAATAGCGAGTTCGGCATATAGAGTGAGAGGTAGAAGCAAACTTGTCGGTACGATCCTCCTGCAATGCTTCTGTTACAGGGTTCACCTGCTGGGTCCACCTCTAACGACGTCCCAAATAAATGCATTTTCTAGGAAGACATTCCACTGTCAAGAATACAGGACTGTTCTTTGATAGATAAGTTAAACAAAACATGCGCACACCTACACAATCTCTCGCTGTACCTGTACTCCACCCCTTGCTATCCTACTATCTTACGTAGAGGCCCCAAAGTATTTTCTCATTTTCTTCAGCATTTTATTCTCTGTCCATGGAACATAGCATCTTAAGAAAAATGTAATATTGTCCTTTAAACCAAGCAAGTAAGCTAAGCAATTAGTTGAAAAAAGCACTATAGACTGCATGTTGCAATGTCTTATGAAAGGCATCCATCTTAGGCTAACGGTATCTATTTTTGGTATTTTCCACAGATTCAAAGAAAGAAAGATCTTATCGAAGGAAATCTTATCAACTACCCTTTAAGGCTTGTTCCTTGGTTATTTTGTATTTTGTATTTTTAAAATTGAACTATTGGAAAGCGTAGATAGCTAACAGCACTCAAATTTATCCTCATTGATTGTTTCACTGTAGTGTATCACCCTCATTGAAATGACCTTTATATTACTGGAATGGTCCATTCAAAGCTATCCAAATGTGAATCTAGATAGTGAATGACCTTGACTTTAAAATACTTGACTGCAGATGGTCATTTGATTAATCCTTGCAGAGAAAAATCATGAATAAAAATGGAAAGTAATTTAGTATTGATAAAAAATGGGATCTTAATTTACAACCAACAATTACAACACAGCTATAGCCTTTTAAATATATATTTGTTTAGGATTAATCAATTTTCTAAAAGTTATTCATGTCTGGTTAATGACTATTGGTATTGACAATGTCTGGTGAGTGGACATATAAGGAGCAGCCTCATGGGGTTTGATGGAGCAGAGGTTTGTGGGTAGGTATCAGGTTGAATGTGCAGAGGTAGCACGAGCTAGGTGTTAGGCACAGGGCAGCGAGTGCTGCTTGTTTCGGCGGGAAGCTCGCGCTCAGGTAAGCTCCCTGATTAGTTCATTGCTGCGTGAGCTACCTAGCAGCGGGAAATTTAAAGGCACCAAAAATTATTTCACCTCAGCTTGTGCCAGACAAATTGAAAGTTGGCTGTTGTAAGTATTAAGCAGAAGCTCTTACCTCAGGAAAATGTCTGGCACAGTTGAGTCTCTTTTGGAACATCTCAAAATGAAGGCTTTAAGCTGTGGTGATGCAGAGTGTTTGCAAGCATGCCTGGAGTCAGCCCCTGGTACTTCAGGTCTGAATGAGTTAGAAGAGGAAGGGGTTGAACCAGGGCCGGCCTTAGGTCATTAGGCGCCCTTTGCGAAAATTCTTCACAGAGCCCCCCCCCCCCCCCTCACCAAGTTTCCTGTATACAGTCACACACAGGCACAGGCAGACAGTCACACAAACAGTTACAAGCAGTCAGTCAGACGCTCAGTTACAGGCACACATTCACAAACAGTTACAGGCACAAAGTCACACATAGTTACAGGCAGACAGTCACACACAAAATCACAAGCAGACAGTCACACATACTCCATTACAAGCAGACATTCATACACACTCCGTTACAGGCATGCAGACACTCGCGCACACTGATAGGCACACACACACTCAGTTAAAGGCAGATAGTCACACATACAGGCACATGCACACACAACAGCACAGCTACAGCGACACAGTCAGACAGTCACACACACACACACACACACACACAGATAGGCTGAGATTCCCACAGACAGTCACACAGGAAGGCAGTCACACACACACACACACACACACACACACACACAGGCAGTCACACAGACAGACAGTCACACACACACACACACACAGTCAGTCACACACACAGACAGGCTGACAGTCCCACAGACAGTCACACAGGCATGTAGTCACACACAGGCAGGCAGTCACACACACACACACACACACACAGGCAGTCACACAGGCAGACAGTCACACAGACAGACAGTCACACACACAGGCAGGCAGCCAGTCACACACACACACACACACACACACACACAGGCAGGCACACAGACAGACACACACGCAGGCAGACAGTCACACACACGCAGGCAGTCCCACAGACAGACAGTCACACACACAGGCAGGCTGTCAGGGGTCCGCGGGCGGCTAGTAGGGGAGGCTGCTCGCAGCTCGCAGCACTCACCCTCAGTCCATCGCCGCCCGCGGTCTCCCCTCCTCCTACCTGTCGGCGAGCGGCGTCTCCTCTCCGCCGCTCGCCGCTCACATCCGTCACGCCTCCCAGCGGCAGCATGTATAACGCTGCACGCTGGAAGGTCGTTGATTTATGCAAACGCCGGGGTCACGTGAGTGACCCGGCGTTAAAGCAACAGTACCACAATCACAGTGGGAGGCTTAGATATCTCCCACGTGTGATTGTTAATACTGATTGGAAGTTATCCAATCAGAATTTAACCTAGGGTATTTATGCTCACCTTTCCTGTTCCCCCCTGCCCTGTTGTGGTCTTTGCTGTATAGTATTGATTCTGAACTTGTGATTTCTGGTTACGTACTCTCTGGCTTGTTAATCTGACTTTGTGACTTTCTCCTACCCTTTGACCTCGGCTTGTTTATCGTTATCCTGTTTTCTGATTCCCCTGACTCGGCTTGTCTCCTGACTATTCTGTGTGTGCTTAGCCCGGCCACTCTAAGGTCCGGTACGGCACCTTTTCTGTGTGTGTGTGTCTGTTAGCGTGTTGGGTTCCCGGAATCGTGACACAGGCAGTCACACACACACAGGCAGGCAGTCACACAGACAGACAGTCACATACACACCCACGGACTTACCTCTGGAAGGGGTAGTGGATGCAGTTGATTGTTGGGGAAGCAAGGATGCCTTCCTTCTTCCCTCTTCATGTGCAATTTCAGTAGGTATTACCAGGGACTTTGGGTAGGTATTAGCCCCGCCTCCGCCTTGCGATAAGCTTTGCCCCTGCTGCTTGTTAAACCCTGCCCCCACTCCCGGGTACCTGTTTTACCTCCCCTGACACCGGCCATGTGCATAGCTCCCCAAGGTCCATGGCGCCCTGTGAGGCCGCACAGCTCGCACACCCCTAAGGCTGTCCCTGGGTTGAACTGCAGGAGGAGCATTCAATGGAGGAGGGTGCTTGCTGTTACCTTCCTACAATTAAGGGGCCAGTGCAGGAAGATCATTTTGGTGAGAGTGACCATTGCAGGATTTGTGAGGCAAGGCTTAAAAGATCCAGAGAGATTTTTTCACCATCTCCAATAAGAAGCAAGAAGAGGCAGTGGAGCAGGAAATCAGATCAAAGGTAGAAGAATAAAGAGGCTGAGGAGAGACCTAGGCTGTATGAAGAGAACGAAGCTGCCCAGGAGGTCATGGGTCATAGTCAGGAGCTGGGTGAGTCACAAAAAACTGTAAATAATGCTGTTTTAAGTGAGGTAGTTTCTTCACTTGAAAAGACTACTAAATTATTACAGACACCTAGTTTAGTGAGAGCTTGGGACCAAGGCAAAGAATTAGTCGCAGCTAGTCCTAAAGTGACACAGTCTGTGAGGGAGGTGGTTAGAGTGAAAGAAACTTATGAAGAAAGCATTAGGGTGTGAAAGCTCCCCTCTGGTTTTCATTTAAGTAAGTCAATAAAAGATAGGATATGGAAGGGGGAGTACATTGATATTCTATCGTTGCTACCTACAGCAAAAGAGTTTACTAAGCTGGAGAGGGAGAAAAGGGATGAAGAGAAGAAAAAATTTATACCCAGGTCCCTTAACAATTGGCTTCAGGCCTTTTTCATTTATTCCAGTGTGCTAGGTGAAATATCCCAAATTGTGTTGTGGTTTTATTTCAGCATGCAGAAGCTATTTTGGAGGCTTATAAAATTTTGGGGGGGATTTGCATGGTTTTTGTTATGATGAAGAATTCCACCAAAAGTTAGCGGTTCATAGTAACTTGAAGTGGGGTATGAAAGCTGTAGGGCTATGGGTGAGCATGATGTTACCTCAGATGGCAAAAGGGTATATTAGGGAGCACTGATGGCAAAAGGGGATATTGAATCTGCTTTTTGTTGTTACCTATTCACCCGGAGTCATTTAACTCTCTAGGTTTTCAATTTGAAGGGCAGTATTTTTTCGATAAGTGTTTCTCAATGGGTTGTGCTCTGTCTTGTTCATATTTTGAAGCATTTGCGACTTTCATTGAATGGATAGTTCAGTATGAGTTCGGTTTAAAGCACATAATGCACTATTTGGGTGATTTTTTTTGTTTGTGGGCACTAAAGATAGTGGCAACTGTAAACACTTATTGGACAATTTTCAAAAGGTGATATATGAAGTGGGTATGCCTTTGGCTGCAGTTAAGATGGTATTACCCACCTGTTGTTTACAATTCCTTGGTATAATCATTGGTTCATCAAATATGGAGTTTAGATTGCCAGAAGAAAAAATATCAGATAAAGATGCTGATTCAACAGGTAATGGGTTGTGAAAAAGTGGCCTTAAAGGTGCAACAGTCCTTATTAGGTGTGTTGATATTTGCATCAAGGGTGACTCCAATGGGGAGAGCATTTTCTAGGAAATTGGGCATGACAATAGCAAAAATCAAGTCTTCCTTTGCACACATTAAAGTAACAAGAGAAGTAAAACAGGACCTGAAAATGTGGAAGATGTTTTTGGAAAATGTTAATGGAATGTCACTGTGGCAAAGGGAGTACTCAGATTTTCACAGTCTGGAGCTGTTCACAAATGCAGAAGGTGCCATTGGTTTCGGTATATATTGGTATGGACGGTGGTGTGCGCAAGAATGGCCAGAGTCATGGGCGCAAGAAGGGTTAACAAAGAATTTAACATTGTTGGAATTGTTTCCCATAGTAGCAGCCATATACTTATGGGGGAAGAATGGAGAGGTCACATGTGACAATTTAAGTGTAGTCATGGTAATCAATTCATTGCAGTCTAAGTGTAAAAAGGTAATCATTGTGCTTAGGCATTTGGTCTTAAGGTGTTTGTATTTAAATATTTGGCTAAAAGCCAGGCATAACAGGTAAATTGAGTAGACTGGCTGATGCTCTTTCACGATTACAACTACAGGAGTTCCAGGAAATGGCACCTCGAACAGCTGCGAAAGGAATCCAGTTTCCGTCAGACATTTGGGAATTGATTGGGGACAGTTGAGTGCCTTTTTAGGGATTCAGTGGCCGCTTCAACTTGGCTGACTTATGTCAGGGCATGGAACGAGTGGTTTAATTTTAACAATATGATTGGGACTAATCCATTGGGAGGGGATAAGGAGAGTGCAGTTCAATTTGTAGTTCATTTAATGCAGAAAGTTGTTTCTAAATCGAATTAAGCAAGCAATTTAGCAGGGGTGGATTTATTTCATAAGTTGTGCAATTGTAAACCAATCAAACAGTATTTCATAATCCATCAGCTTTTAAAGGTTATAGTAGAAAGTTTCAAGTTAGGGATAATAGAAAGCCCATTTCATTTTCAGTTTTAGCACATTTATTTGACGTTTTGGAAGTAGTATGTTATTCACCTTTTGAGCTAGTTTAATTTAGATGCCCGTTTATAATAGCCTTGTTCGCAGCATTAAGGATTGGGGAATTAGTTTCTAGAAGTAATTTGTTTATCAGGTTTTCAGTGGGAGGATATTATAGTTAGTAATAAGAAGGTATATTTATTAGTAAATCAAAAACTGACCAAGACGGTAAAGGCAGATGGTTGTCATTATTTGACATCCAAGGTTCAATCATGTGCCCAGTGAGAGTGGCGGAAGAATATTTATTATTGTGGCCAAGAGTGGAAGGTCCATTCTTTATGCATGTTGATTCTACCCCGCTAACTAAGTTTCAATTTATAAAAATGTTTAAGATATGCCTGGATAAATAAGGTTTAGGCAAGGAGTGTCACTCATCTCATTCCTTCAGAATCAGAGCTGCAACGGAAGCGGCAAGGTGCATATTAAGTGGTGGAATCATTCAAAGGCTGAGAAGATGGGATTCTAATAGATTTCAATTATATGTCAGACCTCATTTGATGTAAAAAAAATGATGAAGGAATTATTTATGTGTAATCAGTTAACTGGTTTCATCAAAGTTTAGTGTTTCATAAAATTGGTGCATATCTCTATTTCTGTTAGGTAGTAGGAAGCCGATGATTGCCTCCGTTATTGGTCACTCGTTTGTAGCTTGGGTCCAGAAGAGGGCACAGGAGTGCACATATGGCAAAAACGTGGGTTTGAAGAGCACTTCCATTCAAGTATTTTAGAAAGGCATCCGTGGTGCTAAGTGGTCAGTTATTGGAAATATTGCAACAATGTTTATCAATTTTTCGCTATCCAGATTTAATAATAGTGCATTTAGGAGGTAAAAACATTAGGGCTATAAAATCAGTGAATTTGTTTAAGAGAATAAGAAAGACTTGGCTTTTGTAGCACTAATTTTTCCGGAAATTCATTTTATTTGGTCAGAAATTATAGAAAGACATTGCTGGCTAAAAGTAAGCTATTTGAAACCGTTGAAAAGGGTGCTGAGAATTAAACAGAGCGCTACAAAAGTTTTTGCCACCTTTGGGAATGCGTTTGTACAGGCACATAGATATTGAGGGCAGTTGCGCAGGTTTCTATAGGAGCGATGCAATTGATTTGTCCGACATAGAATTGGATATGTTTAATTTGTGTATTCAGTCTATGGTGGAGATGGCCATGGGCGTTGGGGGACCACCGAGTTTGGTTGCCCAGAAGCTCAGTGGCGTTGGGATATAAAGTGTAAAAATCAGAAAAATCAGTCACTAATAGAGGTGTATAGGTAAAGTAGGAGCTTATGTGGTGAATCTCACAGCACCACCAAAACAAGGTAAAACAAACACTTATACAAAGTTTAAGAATAAGATAAGCTCCACACTGGAGAAAGTAAATACCACCTGATAGTACAATATCCAGAAAAAACAAAAACTGCACATAGCGTTATACAGTACAGAAATAAGGGGGGGGGGGAGGGGGAGGGGGGAGGCAAGTGAGAAAACTCACAAGACTTCAGGAAATTCAGTCTTGTCTCCCCAGAAAAGTGATATAGATACGTTTGTTGGTACATCAACTGGCAACTGTAAATTATAAAATGAGAGCCAATAGCGTAATAAGGTTAAAACAAACACTTTAATGCTTAAAATTGCACTTACAAAAGGGCAATATGTTCAGTCATGTCTACACCCAAGGTGGACCCGAAACAGTACACTGCAAAGGGTTGGTGGAGCAGGAACAGTAATCAAGTAAAAGGACAATAATAAAACAAATAAAAGTCCCAAAAATAATATCCAACGCGTTTCGTTCAATCCGTGGACTTCCTCAGGGATCTGGGACAGTGTCATCACTTCTCTGTTTATGTAGGTTTCCTGATTTCTGACCTTCGATCAGCTGCAGACAATCTCAAAAACAAATTAGCTCCAAGTTTGCTTCCAGATAGAAAGAATACGAACCAAAGAATGATAACATTGGGTACTAAAAGTAAAGGAAGGTTTTATAGTTGTGGTAATTGTTCGACATGCATGCACCAAAAAAGTGTAACAAGACATTTTACTGGCACTTATACTCAGAAGGAATATCAAATTAAGAAGTTTATACAATGTTTCTCATCTTACGTAGTTTATATGCTACAATGTGGCTGTGGAGCCCAATATGTGGGCAGAACAAAATGCAAGCTACACGTTAGAATACGAGAACACTTTAACAATATACAGGGCCGTCTTTAACGCGGGGCAAACGGGGCAGCTGCCCCGGGCCCAGTTGCTCCTGGGGGGCCCAGAGCAGCTGCCCCGTGATTTGCGCAGCCCCCCTTGGACCCGGCGGTGCGGCTGAACAGAGCCGCACCGGCCCGCACGCTGAGGAGGCTCCCCGGGTGGCTCATGCACTAAGGGCCACCCAGAGAGCATGTGTGAGCAGGGGCCCGGTCTGGCGCTGTGACGCTTAAACAGTGCGACCGGGCCCCTTCCTGTATCGGCTGGGAGCCTCCCGACGGAGAACACAGCCGCGCGGGAGGAGAATGGCAGGGAGGGGAGTTCCAGAGGAAAACTCCCATCTGCCTCAGCCTGCCACTGGACCCCAGGGAAACCACCCTCCAGGAAAAGGTAAGAACCTGGAGGGTGGCTAAATGTATGCTTGTGTGTAAGTATGTTTGTGTGTGTCAGTATGTCTGTGTGTGTATGTATGTATGTGTGTGTGTATGTCAGTAGGCCTGTGTGTGTCAGTATGTCTGTCTATGTGTATGTCAGTATGCCTGTGTGTCAATACTTCTGTCAGTGTATGTGTCTGTGTGTGTCAGTGTATGTGTCTGTGTGTGTCAGTGTGTGTCTGTGTGTGTCAGTGTATGTGTCTGTGTGTGTCAGTATATCTGTCAGTGTATGTGTTTGTCTGTGTGTCAGTATATCTGTCAGTGTATGTGTCTGTGTGTGTATGTATGTCTGTGTGTGTCAATACGTCTGTCAGTGTATGTGTCTGTGTGTCAATACGTCTGTCAGTGTGTGTGTCTGTGTCTGTGTGTGTATGTATGTCTGTGTGTGTGTGTGTGTGTGTGTGTGTGTCAATACATCTGTCAGTGTATGTGTCTGTGTGTGTCAGTATATCTGTCAGTGTATGTGCCTGTGTGTGTATGTATGTATGTCTGTGTGTCAGTATGTCTGCCAGTATATATTTGTGTGTCAGTGTATGTGTGTGTCAGTATGTATCTGTGAATGTTTTAATGTCTGTCTGTGTGTATGTGCCAGTACGTCTGCCTGTGTGTGTGTCAGTATGCCTGTGTGTGTGTGTCAATACGTCTGTGTGTGTGTCAGTATGTCTGCCAGTATATATTTGTGTGTCAGTGTGTATCTGTGAATGTTTTAATGTCTGTCTGTGTCTGTATGTGCCAGTACATCTGTCAGTGTGATTGCACATTGGGCGTAATTATGGGGAGGGATAGGAGGGGCAGGGCCCAGGGGGCCCAAGAAAATGCATTGCCCAGGGTCCTAATCATATTAAAGACGGCCCTGACAATATACGAAAAAGGAAAACTGACCACAGTGTCCCTGTTATGGTACTTTTTGAAAGTAAACCAAAATGTTCAAATGTCTATCTGTTCCTGTCCAAATCAATAAAATTAAATTGCGTATATACGCTGAAGTAATTAAGTCTGACACACAAGGTTCAGGTTAAAATAACTTCGAGAAAGTTTATTGGCAAGTGCAGTAAAAGCGGGCGCGCAGGCCCTTTTAAGAGGCATTTTGCGTCATCATTGATTATTAGAATATCAGCAAATAAACATCATCAATTGGATTAATTTGTTAAGTGTCGGGGTTAGTGTCTTACCTATTGGTTCAAAAAATTAAGAGGTTAGTCCCGTGTCCACCCACCGGAGGTGGGATTATTCTGGACACGGGTGGGGATAAGGGGGTCCTGAGCGTCATTTTACACGGTCAATGATATCAGGCTTCATGTCCAGGTGCAAGGTCTCTTATGAATAGAACATTTCATTACTACTGTGTTCTCGTGGCCTTCAAACTATACTATCTTACAAGTCCTAAGGAGTAGCCGGCAAGTCTTAAGGAGTAGCCAGCACCTCCTGGTACTTGTCCTTGCAGGAAACACAGTCTTTGTCTACTGTACTAATTGGGTTGAGAAGTTCAGTCACGTAAGGTAGTTTTAAAATGAACAAGTTAAGTCATGAGAACAAAATGGAGGATTGAAGAAGTCAGGTTAGGAGGACAAAATGGAAGAAGAAGTCACAGTATAAAGTTAAAATGGAGTTAGTACAATAATTCAATACAAGTACAATAAAGATTTTTTAATAATTCCACATCATCCCTAGACACTGTAATGCATGTACATCTTTTCAGTGGCATAATTTAATAGCCATAGGAATAGATCAGATGCCAATACATTGGAGAGGAGGCAATAGGTCTAACTTAAAAACCCTCAAGTCAGGCCTCAATATAGATATAAATTTGGCTGGGTTGATTTAATCCTTTTCTATTTTGTCTAATTTTTGCCTATAAACTTGTTTTATTGTATGTATATGGATTGTCAGCAGACATTTCCTGGGATGTTTTACATTATATATACATGTCACGTGCGTGTGTGTGCGTGTGTGTGCGTGTGTGTATGTATATGTATATGTATATGTGTGTATATATATATATATATATATATATATATATATATATATATAACATATTTTCCTTTTTCTCTTTTTCCTATTCATATTTCCCAGGATCTATATGTCTGTTCATAATTGGAATTGGAAACACAAGTGAATATACTTTGGTGCATTTATGTATATTTTTCTATGTTTATGTTGCCTGTTTCTCAAGCCCAAATAGTAGTTGCGCGTGCGCTATTTAATCTGCATGTACGCATGCATGAGTTCTGTTTAATGTGTTAGACGGTGTTCGATGATATTGTACTATCAGATGGTATTTACTTTATCCAGTGTGGAGCTTGCCTTTTTCTTATACTTTGTTTAAGTCTTTGTTTTGCGTTTTGAGATGTCACCCTCCTGGGCATCACAGGAGGGTGTATTTGGTTATTTGGTTATGATATATATTTATGGCTACTGGATTTAAGGGACGGAGCCTGGAAATGGTTAATGGTTTATTTGGTTTTGGTTTAAAGTTATAGTATATTTTTATTATAATGGATGTTGATGTTTAGATTGGAATTGTGAAATCCTTAATAAAGGTTCATGGCCATTCTCCAAATGTTTCAATTTATCAAAATAAACATATTAAAGGAAGAAGTTGCTTTGTGTTTTTATTATACTATATATCATTAAGAATGCAATCTTCAAACCCAATGTTGGGTTTGATAGAGCAGAGGCTATTGGGTAAGTATCGGGTTGGGGTTTACAGAGGCAGCGCGAGCAGGGTGTTAGGCGCAGGGCAGCGCATGCTGCTTGATCAGGCGGGAAGCCCGTGCCCAGGGATGGTTCCCTGATTAATAGATCGCGGCACGAGCCATCTAGTGTCGGGAACCTCGGAAGTATAGATTTATTGCGACAAAATGAATTTATCTTAACTTGTGCCAGACAATTAAAGGTTGGCTTCTTGTAAGTATTTGAGCTGCAGCCCCACCCACCCACCCCCTTTTCAGTTATGAATTTTGTTGTGACCTTATTATGGGATATAAGTCACCCTCCTGGGCATCACAGGAGTGTGGATTTGGTTTATTTGGTTTTAATATATATTTATGGCTCCTGGCTTTAAGTGGCAGAGCCTGCAAATGGTTAATGGTTTATTTGGTATTGATTAATAGTTATGGTATATTTTTATTATTTGTTGATGTTTAGATTGGAATTGTGAAATTTGTGATAAAGGTTCACGGCCATTCTCCAAATGTTTCAATTTATCAAAATAAACATTTTAAAGGAAGAAGTTGCTTTGTGTTTTTATTATACTATGTATCATTAAGAATGCAGCATTCAAACCCCATGCATTTTGTGTTTATATACAAGGAAAAACAATACAACAATAGCAAAAATAACAGCAGCAATAACAGTGTTTCATACATTGAATATATGAAAAGATAGACTACTGTAAGATTTATTTGCTGCATCAAACTACAAGAGTGTTTATCATTTTTTTTTTATTTTTATAAAGTTAGCCTTTTTTCCAGTATTGTTCCGACTTTTTACTGACCAGCCTCTAAGGTATGTGTATCAACTAGGGGCTGCTTACCAACAGCAAAAAATAGTGACACAGAGTTAGTCATCAGCTGTCACAACTGAAAGCAAGCTGATGCCTTGTGGCTTACGACTGGCTTACATTAATGGCTGCTGCTAATGCAAAAAAACTTAACAGCAACCTCCGACCTTATGGAAACAAGTTGACAACAGCTAATCCCCTACAACACATGTTTTCTGATATTACTTTGAAACCAGGGCCAGACTGGGAATGAAAACCAGCCCTGGAAATAATTGCATACCAGCCCAACAGCATACAAACTAATACACTGCCCTCCTCACCCCTGTCCCTCCTCTCTAATGTGCTGACCCCTCTGCCCTTCCCTTTCCCCCAATTCAATACACAGCCCCCCTCCCACCAATACACTGCACCACACCCCCCAATTTCATACACTGCCATCCCACCAATTTAATACACTGCCCACACTCCCCATAATTTTAAGCACTGCCTCCCCCCAATTTATCACACTACCCTTACCCTCCCTCCCCCAATTTAATATACTGCTTTCCCCCATTCCCCTAATTACACTGCCCTCCTCCACTGTACTACACTGCCCTCCCCTCACTCCCCCAATTAAATACACTAATCTCCCCCTCACTCTCCCCAATTTAATACTTTGCTCTCCCTCTCCCCCTAATTTAATACTTGTCTCCCTCCCCGCAATTTAATACATTGCTCTACTCCTCACCAATGTAATACACAACCCCCTTCCACAATTTAATATGTTGAACCCCCTCCCCCTAATCTAATACATTGCTCTTCCCCAATTTAATACACTGCCCCCTCCCCCCAATTTAATACACTGCCCCTTCCCCAAATTAATACATTGCTCTCCCCTATTGCCTCAATTAAATACACTGCCCTCCCCCAATTCAATACACTACCCTACCCTTCACTCCCCCCAATTTAATACACTGCCCTCCCCCCAATTTAATAGATGGATCTCCCCCATTGCCCCGAATAAATACACTGCCCTCCCCCAATTCAATACACTACCCTCTCCCTCACCCCAATTTGATACATTGCAGTCCCCCATTGCCCAATTAAATACACTGCCCCCCCCCCAATTCAATACATTCTCTCCCCCTCACTCCATATTCAATACACTTCCCACCCTCTTATTTTAATACGCTGCCCACCCCCCTAATTAAATACACTACAGAAAGGTCCCCCAAGCCCTTCTTCCCCTACCTCAAGATGAGCCCTCTTCCAGTTCCAGTCCGGCCTGCACAATTCTCTGCTCAAGCAGGCACTGTGAGCTGGAGGTAAGGGGGAGTGGCTGGGCTGGTCTGTCAGCCACTCTGTGCACTGTAGCACCACCGCCTCGCCACCGTCGGATATGACTGCATACGCTGTATGCTCAAATCCGGCGGCTAGCAAGGACCAATACTTTAAGATCCTGCGGCCGCTGGCAGGTCGCAAGAGCACGTGATTGGCCTCCAGATAGGAAAGTCAATCAGGCGGCCTACCAGGAAATTTACCGGTATCCTGGAAGGTCAGTCCGGCCCTGTGTGAAACCCTAAAGCACATATCACAGCATATTAATCTACATCACTGAGTGATAAAATACATGAAAAGACCAGACACACTATGTAAAAGGTAAAATAATTTTTATATAAATAAAATGCATGTTTCATTTAAATGAACAATTCCCATAACATAAAGTAACTTCAAAAGTGACATTGTTATGGACAGAACACTTAAATGGATAAAATGTCTATTTTACTCTGTGCATCTGTGTTGATTTGGTGACTGTTTCCCCTTCAACCCCTCCCCCTCCTTTATTCAGTGACTGCTCACTTCCCCCCCATCAAGCGAAGCCCTCGTGTAACAAAATGGAGATTCACTGTGTTAAATTGGCTGTCAGAGGAACTGCTTCCCTTTCTAACCCTCCCCCACCTCCTTTGTTCAGTAACGTCTCTCTCTCAAGAACTTGCCACGTGTAATAAAATGGTGCTGGGATACAAAGGAATGTCATCTGACGATGCTGGGATCACGCCCAGTGGGATGGTATCAGGAAAGACCCCAATTGTTGCATGTATACTTTGTGTTATCTATGACTATACATATGACGTATTTCTGGCTTATAAGGGGCTCCCACCCCTTGGAATAAACACATTCCTGAAGTCTTTCATGAACCTGAAACTTGTGTCTGGTGGGAATTACTTTTAGGAAGCGTGCACGCAATTAAATAACCAATTTAACACAGTAGATAATTTGCAACGGTCAGAATTTTTGTGAGCAGATGCTTTTGCTAACCAACTGATCAAAAATAGTGAGATATAGCATAAATATTGTTTTGTTTGTCACTTAATATTATTTTTCTTCTTTTGCGAAATGCATATGTTTGCTAGGATGTTTGGGTTGTGTAATCCTGGCAACCATTATGTTTTTCTGTTTTACTTGAGCAACAAAATGTTTTCAACACAAATAGTGACAAGGTTGGAACCCTGTTGGTAAAAAGGAGAGCCTACTAAATACTAGCTGTTGTAAATAGTGACGGCCTACAATTTCTATTTACTGACAAAGTTAGAAACAAGTCCCAAATGTCCTTATCTCTTGCAGATTTAGGCCAGGCTCTGTGCAACATACAACAAAAAGTAAGAGATGTCATTAAGACTATAACACTATAAGACTGTAACAAACGTTTGTTAAATCTTGAAGTTAGGTCAGTTTAAGGATTTAGGGGAAACGTTTAATTTTCCCTTATTCACTGCTATTAGACAGTATTTTTCAGACTCTTAAAGAAACTCAAGGCACCATACCAACTTCCTCTCATAATGTTATAATCGAAACTGGATGTTCTTAGTGCCGTTATAGTTTAAGGGGTTAAACCGTTTACAAATGGTTTAACTCCACAGTTGTGTAAAAGGTACTCTTACATACCTTTCTCACGCAGTTTTTGACTGGTACTCATTGAAGCTCACTTTTTCTCACTTTTTCTCTCTTCATTTCATCGGTGGTGAGGGGGGGTTTATAGACCCAGTGTTGATTCACAACGTAGGTGAAACCCCTTCCTTCCTTTTTGGGAGGAAGTGCTACAGCCTATACTTTTGAGCTGTTTGCTTGTAACAGTGTTATGCTAAACTATCTATCATTTAATTCTACATTGTGATACATTTTTGACAGCAGTTGTTTATTTACGGCAATTCAATCAGAATTTATTTTATGTTCATTTATGGTGTTTTTTTATTATTGAGAGTTATATTTTATCTATTATATAGTAAAATATATTTTCTATATTTACTGTTGTCTATGTGTATATACATTAAATATTATATATTATTGGTTCACATTTTATCAATAGGAGCACACACACTAATACTTTGTGAATATTAATCCTCTTTCAAGTTGCTCTCCAAGGTGTGTAGCTGCCCACATTGATTTGGTATGTTGTATGATTCTGTGTTAGGTCATCCCCTATTTTATTTTAGTATTTGTGTCCATGGTACCAATACTGTGAATGTAATGTATTAATAATCCATATACTTGAAAGAAAATAAGATTTAAATAAAGGGACACAGTAGGCACTATAACCATTTCATCTTATTGAATCAGGTATAGTGCCTGGAGTCTCGTGGTGCTGTTTCTCCATTCAGTGTTAAACTATTTGTGAGCATTTTAACACATAATGAGGGCCCTTGGCCACCCACAGCTCAGCCTCCATTGGAAGTATGAGCAGGGTAGAGATTACAGACTTCATTTTAGCCATGCCAATTCTTACCTGCAGCAAGTGCTGTGATAGGTTGAAAGTGGTCAGCTGACATTATAAGACATTCAAAGTCACCCACTGATGCTCAGGTTAATGCTTCCTCGTTATTCCAAGAAGCAAAGAGGGGATGCGCTGTTGGGCACTCTTCGTTTAGCATTGAAGGCCAAGCTAATAGGTTTTCACTTATAGACATTGATCAAGCCAAAACTGGTAGTCGAGTTTTTGATTCTGTGATTTGTAATCACTATTGTCAAAAGATTTTAACCCCTTAAAAGCGGAGGGCGTACTATTACGCCCTATTCTAAGCAGCTCTAAACGCCGCAGGGCGTAATAGTACGCCCTTCGTTTTTTTTTTACTTACCCGGTCGCCGGCGATCCCACCCCAGCGATCGTTGTTGGGAGGACTCCCAGGGAGTCCCCTGCGGCAGATCCTTCCTCCTGCAGCCCCCCCCCCCCCGGCCATGTGAGAGTGAGGTCCTTGCGAGGACCTCACAATCACATGGCCAAGTTAGCTGGCTGCTGCATTGCCAGCAGGGGGACTGCATGTAATGACAGTTAGTCCCCCTGCTGGCTGTAAATAAAATAAAATAAAGTTAAAGTAAGTGTAAAAAAAATTATATACTTAGATCATATATATATAAGTATATATATATATATATATATATATATATATATATACATATACACACACATACACTGTCTAGGTGTATTTTACTATTTATATATATATAATTATATATAGTAATATCAAATTACACGTAGACTGATACTGATTAAATATATATATAATTATTGTTATATATATTTATATATAATATTAAAAAAAATATGTAAATACGTAAAAAAATAAAATTTAAAAAATAATTAAAAATAAATAATTAAAACATATATAGAGATGTGTGTTATTTTGTTCTAACTGTATTGTGATATTAATATATATATATATATATATATATATATATATATTTATATCAAAATACATGTAGAACGAAATAATATATATATCTATATACATAAATATATACATATATATCACTATATATATACTTATATATATAAATAAAAATATTGAAAAAAATTACATACACACATATATATATATATATATATATATATATATATATATATACATATATACATATATTAATTCTACATATATATTTATGTAATATTTTTACATAATTAGGTATCTTAATTAATTACAATTAGCGGGACCTGCCTGACAACCCATGCTGAAAGTATAGGGAATTTAATTTGCTAGCACTATATTTGACCCTATAACTTTCCAAGACACCATAAAACTTGTACATGGGAGGTACTGTTTTACTCGGGAGACTTCGCTGAACACAAATATTAGTGTTTCAAAACAGTAAAATGTATTACAACGATGATATCGCCAGTAAAAGTGACTTTTTTTGCATTTTTCACGCACAAACAGCACTTACATGGACAATATTATTGCTGTGATACTTTTTACATTTTTTTTACTAAAAAAGACTGGACATACCCCATTTGCAATACCTTGGGTTGTCTACTATTGCAAATGGTATGCCATTATGGGTGTAAATTTAATTCCTGGGCTACTATACAGTCTCAAAGGCAACGTAACCAATCAGGCGAATTTCAATTTCAAATGTAACGTGCTATATTTGACCCTGTAACTTCTCAAAACACCATAAAACCTGTACATAGGGGGTACTGTTTTACACGTGAAACTTTGCTGAATACAAATATGTGTATTTTATTACAGTAAAAACAAACAGTATTATTACATTGACAGTTAAAATGTCATGTAGAACTAACAAAAAAACCAAAATTTCTTATTTTCTCCCATTTTTTTTTTATATTAAATTACGTTTCATAGCTAAATATTTGATATTAAATGAAAGCCCTGTTTCCCCTGAATAAAATGATATGGAATAAGGGGGGTGCATTTAATATGAAAGAGGTGAATTACGGTTGGACAGACATATAGCGCAAATGCCAGGTTTTGTTTACGTTTTGTTTTGTGTACATTTGGCTCAGTCATTAAGGGGTTAATAAGTAATAAATATATTCAACCATGACAGGTGCATAGTGTATGGAGTTATACTTCCACAGATCTCTTAAAATTTTACATTGAATGAAGATTTGACTGTGTCCGTGAGGTTATTCCAAAATTGCGGTTCTCTGTAGGAAAAGGAGGATCAAGACACTTTATTTTTGTATTGACGTAGGCTAAATATCGTGCTAGTACAGGATCGGAGGTTATAGGAGGTGGGAACAGCTGGGGAGAGCATTCTACTCAGATAGGGTGGCAGCTTTCCAGAAAAGCTCTTATGCACAAGGCTGGAAAGATATGTTTATGTCCTACCTGTATTCAGCAAATATGTGTTTGTGATGTGTCAACTATAAAATGAATACAGAAATCCACTCTGCTGTATTTACCCCTATTCAGGGCTTGAGTGCTACCATTTTGATTCCCTGTCAGCCATCATTATAAATGTTCCACTTTTCTCCAAAAAACATTTTGTTTTGTTCTCCTCCTTATTTGTACTTTGTACCTTTGCTGTGTACCTCTGGACTGGACTGAACTGGATTGTAATGCCAAGTACTACATTTTAAATATATACCTGTAACAGGAAATGGAGTCTCATAAGAAAAATAAAAGGCTTGCACAAATGATTATTATTAAGGTGACTTTCAATATTTTATTCAATGGTATCATTTACAGAGAAGTAGTAGTTCCTCTTCAATGAGCTGGAATTTACTCTGAATATTAGGGTTTGTACATGGTTAATAACTCAGAACATTTTGCAAGAGCGCCAGGCTCTGGTCATTCACATCGCATTTGACCTGTTAGCAGTAGTTAAATTCTACCTTTTTTCATGTCCGAAACAAATTAGTACATGGAAGGGAACAATTAATTCTATGTGCATCATGAACTGACAAATATCCTGCCATCTGAGTTAATGAAGGTAATCTTTTAAATAAATGGGAATACATTTAAACGTAGAGTAAATGATCCCTAGCTTTTCAACCTTGTTCATGCACAGCTGCATATATGTGGATAATAGTACAAAAATGTCAAATAATCAAAAGCAAAATAATCAAAAAGCTGTATAAAATAATTTATTAACCACGGCCGGATTAAGAGCCTCATAGGCCTGGAGTTGAAAGCACTGTAGTGGTTATGGTTTTTGGATTGTTCCTTTAACTGGATGTTGCAGACATATGTAAAACTATATCCAAGTGCCCATATAAATTATCAATATATCAGTATAAACCTATATTTCAATTCACACATGCACACTGGGTATATCAGTTCTATAAAACATCTGCATTATGTCATTAGTGTTATTTTGCCACCCAGCGTCTAGCCAAATTTATTCTCCCTACTGCCTATATACAATATGAGGTGCATTCAATATACTAAAACCCATTACTTGGGGCTCTGTAATCCCACACTCTAATTTCAATTTTAAATGGCACAATTAAGGCAGCAATAGCTGATTTGGAGAATTTTTTCAACTCACTTTATTCACAGCTTGCCCACTTAACCCTCTATTTTGCAATTTCGATTTCAATTTTCTACAATTGGTGGATTTGTGTAATACTGTATAACACACCCTGACATGTATAACACAAGCTTACATGTAGGTAATATAATATGTATTATACATATACATGTGTGAGGTATGTGATGCATAGGCAGTTTTAAAGCCTATGAATTTTAAAATATGAGTATATTTTGTGAGTCCAGTGCCAGGAAAACATATTAGTTTTCCTGGCACTGCAAGACTCTGTAGTGCCCCTCTCCCTCCCACCCCCTATCCCAAGTTGCTGAAGGGGTTAAAACCCCTTCAGTGACTTGCCGGAGTCCAGCGCCGATGTCCTTCGGTGCTGGGTCAGGCTCCGCCTACAATCCTCCCACGCACATTAGACCTCCCCATAGGAAAGCATTATTCAATGCTTTCCTATGGGGATTTCGGCGACGCTGGAATCCTCACATAGCGTGAGGACGCCCAACGTCGTAAAACACACTTTTCGTGTTCTAAGAACACGGAAGTCCCTCTAGTGGCCACTAGAGGAGGACTTAACCCTGCAAGGTAATTATTGCAGTTTATAAAACGCCGGAGTCCGGCTTCTGGTATACCAAATGGTGCCATCCGCCATTCTGGTATGGCTAAATGGTGCCATCCGCAGCCTGTGCCAAAGCGGATCCTCCCACTACTTCTTGAAACCCTGTGAAGGTGGAGCACGTCGACATCACTTTGGAATGTGACATGGCGTTTTGTGCCTCCGTGCCTCCATGTCCTCCACTGTCCAGCTGCGGCCATTGCAACACTGACTGACACACACACACTCTCTGACACACAGACACACTCACTGACAGACACACACACACTCACATTTACTGACAGACACACACACACACTCACTGACACACACAGGCAGGCACAGTCACTGACCCACAGACACACACACACACACACACACACACACTCTCACTGACAGACACACACGCACACACACAGACAGACACACACTCACACATTTACACATTCTTGCATAAACTCACATTATTGTATTTATTCCTGGGGTCCAGTGGGGATCTTCTATCTGGAGTTCAACCTTGCTGCTCCTCACTACTCCCTTGCATGCAGTTTAGTGATGCCGGGTGCTGGAATATGACGTCATATTCCGGCGCCCGGCATCACTAGAGAGGGCGTGCGCGAGGGAGCAGTGAGGAGCAGGAAGGCTGAGCTCCCTCGCTGCATCCACCTTCCTATCCTCACCAGCCAGGTGAATGTTAGAAAAGTAGGCACTTGCAATGTGGGGAAAGCAGGTGCCTAAGCCTATACTCGCGGCTCCCAGGGCCGCAAAGATATCCATTGTGGGCCGCGAGTTTGACATGCTTGTAGTACACTGTACTTGGACTCTGTAATATCCCAGAACACACTGTACATTACTGGGGGCTCTGTAATATCTCAGTGCACACAGCACATTGCGAGGAAATAGTGAGTCAATACAGTGGGGTCTGTGCAATACTATTGAAATCTAAAGACTATTGTGCAAGTGGTGGGCTGCATACTATCACAATTCCCCATTTCTGTGCAATTGTTTTATATTTAAAATTTTATCAGCATAAGTACCTTAATAAATGTTGCTACCTGAATTATGGATTAGCTTTAATTCTTTCAAGTGAATGCCAGGTGTTTGAATTTTAATCCAATGCTCTTCATGGGTATGATCCTCCTGAAACGTTATAGTATGGAATGGCACTTCAAATCACTCTTCATGTGCAAATGATGTTCCTTTGGGGAGTGTGTTCTATAGTTTATTTAATGTTGGAATTTATTGATCTGTACTTATACGTTCATTTAACACAAGGTATTATTTTTTAGGGACATAAACAGAATTTGGGGATGATAGGCTGCAATGAACAGCACTATCACTAGCTGTCAATATACATTTTACACATAAACATAGTAATGACTCTGTTGTAACTCAAAATGTGTTGTTCTTTTATGCAGTGCTTGATACTAACTTGCAAAAAAGGAGTTGAAAATGTTATACTATTCACTTGCTGATATCGAACATTGTTTAATAGGCCTATTGCAGAAGGATGTGCCTGGAGCCGCCTACCCCTATATTATTTCAACCCTGTTATAACAGTATAGGCCGCCAAGCCACTTCATCTTAATTAAATGGTCTGGGTGCACTGTCCTTGTCCCCTTAACCCTACTATGTAAAACATTGCAGTGTGCCAAAATCTACAATGTTTTCATTGCAGGGCAAACTCCTCCACTAGCAGCTATCAAACTGACAGCCACAAGAGGCGCATTCGATTACCAAAACTCCTCTAGGAGGAGCATGGTATTGGACATTGCATGCCTCCTCCATGACAGCTCTTGTGGAGGAGAGCTGAACAACACCAAGGGAGCCTTGTAGCTGAAACAAGGTAACTAAAACTTACATTTTTAAGCTTAATTTTGCTTTTTGGGGGATGGCCTGTCTACCAGCAGGTGCAGGAACACTATATGGTACTGGTGCTTCAGGAGGAAAACAATACAGGGATTATACACTACTGGATCAAGCTAGATGAAGTAGTAGGCAGCTATTCTTAGTGATGCAATTTCCATAAGTTGATGCCACACAGAGACGTACATACCAGTATAGGGACCATAAAATTAATAAAGTTCAGGCATAAGTTACACCTGGATTTTCTTTTTTTTGATTTAGTGATTTCACTCTATTACAAAGCATATAAAAATAGAACTGTATACACAAATAGCTCTTCTCCTGTGTCGAGGTAGCGTGCTAATAAACAGCATGTAGTTTCACATTATTAAAATATGTTACATACATAGAAACACTAATTATTGCTGATTTGTGTATGGACAACTAATGAAAATGAAGAATGAGTAGCAGTAAGAATACAAAATTTGCAGCCTGCTTTGTGTCTGCTATAGTAACACCCAGCCTAGGAAAACTATCCACTGTTAATAACAAAACAGCAACTGCAATTCATCGATAAAAATGGAATAATAGAGGAAAGTCTCCTGCTGTACAGATACCAACTGGTTCAAGTAACAAGTACACTTTAAATAGCAATCAGTTGCTGCACAGATGAATGTTCTGTGTACTGAAAGATATTTTTTAAATACATGTTTAGTTGCTGCTTACATGCACAGATTTCAGGCTAGGAATTTCAGTTCTTATCTGTACTGGTTATGTTGCCAGGAATGCACTGTCCACTGGCAATTCATGTAAAAAAAAATAATAAAATGTAATTAAAATCTCAATATAAATAAAGGAAGTATCATAGATAGATTGTTATTTGCAGAATACAAAATCTATAATCAATTTGAAGAAAAACATTAAATTCTTATGAAATTCCTTTAGTAATTCATCACAATGGGTAAGACCAAGGAATATAGTTGTGAAGTGTGGCAAAAGGTTGTTGAGCTTCACAAAATGGGAAGTGCCTCGAAGAAAATAGAAACAGCATTGCACATGTCATGTGTCCTTAAGGGGTTAATGTGGGCGAAGGTAAGTTTTTTTTATAAAAGTCCGGTATGCAGCGCCGGCGTACCTAAGAACGTCGCACCTGCTGGGGACCGGAACAGAGGGAGACCGGGTAGCTGCCCGCCGCGCCCCAGGTAAGTTGGAAACATCCCTGACTGCTATGTTTGAATGCAGCCATGCCGGCAGAGATGTCGGGAGCTGTTACAGCCACTCCCTAAGTACCTGGAGACGCTTCATGCAGAACATACAGTGGAATCTGATTTAGAAAAGGTTTGCTCTTTATTAAACAGAACATATGTTTTTTAATAACACTCAATAAAAGGGATTCTAGGAGGAGTATCAATAATTACCAATCAAATATTGACAACTAACAGTTTGTGGAAGCAACATGGTAACAGCATATAACAAATTATAACGAATTATAGCTCTAACATTTATCTAGGGTAATGTATGAGGTGGGATTTTATTAGAATAGGAGGATGTTGGGGTGTTGTCTTCTTAGAAGAGGGATAAGCAAAGATTGTAATGTACAAAACAATGTACATGACGTGGAAGTCCTTGCAATGCACAAGGTTGATAGTATAATGAGTTAGCTAAACAGAAATGAACACTTTCACCTACGTCACCACAGGTTTTTGGAACGGTTTTAAGAAGAAAGCCTCTACTCTCATCCAAAAACAAACTTCTTTTCTATGAAGTTCAACAAGCCAAGGTCAAAATACACAAGAATCAAGACCAGAAACGCGCTCTCAGATAACCACAATGGAAACCATGATAGAGCACTGAGAAATGGACAAAAAAGGTTTAAATAGCCTTTAGCCTCTTTAATGTTTTTTGTTAGAATACATGGCATCATTATCTCTATCAAATATCAACAGATAATAAATGAACACCTGACTGCCACTGCCAGAAAGCTTAAAATAGACTGTGGTTGGATCTTCAGCAGGATAATGATCCAAACTACCTTAAAATCAACCATAAAAATGGTTTATGGTCCACAAAATTAAGGTCCTGCCATGGCTATCATTGAACCCCCATAGAAAACCTGTGGGGTAAATTGAGGAGAAGAGTCCACCTTGAAATTTAAAGGATCTGGAGTGGAGAGATTGAATAGAGGGACGGTCTCAGATCCCTTGTCATGTATTCTCCTACCTCATATTTACCAAGCGTGGCAATATTAGTGGAAGCTACACTGAACAAAATTATCAACGCAACACTTTTGTTTTTGCCCCCATTTTTCATGAGCTGAACTCAAAGATCTAAGACTTTTGTACACAAAAAGCCTATTTCTCTTAAATATTGTTCACAAATCTGTCTAAATCTGTGTTAGTGAGCACTTCTCCTTTGTCGAGATAATACATCCACCTCACAGGTGTGGCATATCAAGATGCTGATTAGACAGCATGATTATTGCACAGGTGCACCTTAGGCTGGCCACAATAAAAGGCCACTCTAAAATGTGCAGTTTTACTGTATTGGAGAGGTCGGGGGGGGGGGTCAGAAAAACAGTCAGTATCTGGTGTGACCACCATTTGCCTCAAGCAGTGCAACACATCTCCTTCGCATAGAGTTGATCAGGTTGTTGATTGCGACCTGTGGAATGTTGGTTCACTCCTCTTCAATGGCTTTGCAAAGTTGCTGGATATTGGCAGGACCTGGAACACTCTGTCGTATACGCCTATCCAGAGCATCCCAAACATGCTCAATGGGTGGCATGTCTGGTGAGTATGTTGGCCATGCAAGAACTATGATGTTTTCAGCTTCCAGCAATTGCATACAGATGCTTGCAACATGGGGACATGCATTATCATGCTGCAACATGAGGTTATGGTCATGGATGAATGGCCATCAATAAAATGCACCTGTGTTCGTTGTGCATAACAAACGCCTGCCCATACCATAACCCAGTGATCGCTAACCTTGACAACATAAATTGTTTCTGGACTACATTACCCATGATGCTCAGCTAGCTTTTAGACTCTAAAAGCAAGCTGAGCATCATGGGAAATGTAGTACAGAAATAATTTATGGTGTCAAGGTTAGCCATCAGTGCCATAACCACACCACCACGGGCCACTCGATCCACAGCACTGACATCAGCAAACCGCTCACCCACACAACGCCATACACGCTGTCTGCCTTCTGCCTGTACAGTGAAAACCAGGATTCATCCATGAAGAGAACACCTCTCCAAAGTGCCAGACGCCATCGAATGTGAGCATTTCCTCACTCAAGTCGGTTGCAACGACAAACTGCAGTCCGGTGGAGACCCCAATGAGGACAATGCGCATGCAGGTGAGCTTCCCTGAGACGGGTTGTGCCAGTTTGTGCAGAAATTCTTTGGTTATGCAAACCGACTATTGCAGCAGCTGTCCGGGTGGCTGGTGTGGTTACACGTGATCTGCGGTTGTGAGGCCGGTTGGATGTACTGCCTTTGTAAACCCCTTTGGAGATGGCTTACATGGGCGTAGGAACCAGGGGGCATGGGGGGGACGCATCCCCCCCCAGGAAATCATCCGGGGGGGACAGATAATGCAGAAATCCCCCCCAGGTCCGCTGACCAAAGGGGAGCGCAAAAATCACTTGTCAAACTGACAAGTGATGTTTGCCGTCCCCCTGACAGGCTGCGTGCGGCTCCATAATGGAACCGCACACAGTGTACACTGGGAGGGGGAGCGCCTCCCCCTCCCGCTCTGCATAGGAGCGCCGGGTGTCACGTGACTACCCGGCGCTCAGTCTGACACCGTGCGCTGCTTGAAAAGGTCCCCCTCCCCTGCTCTGTGCGGTAAAACGGCAGGGAGGGGGACAAAAGTGTGCAAGGAAGAGAGTGGAGCCGGCGTCATTATAAGCTCAGACGCCGGCTCTGAAAAAAAAAGCAGCTGCCTGCCCTGCCACTGCCAGGTATTTAGTATGGAAGGGTTAGAGGGGAGATATAATTTGGGGAGGGGGAGGGGGGTGGGTAGAAAAATGAATGGAAGGGGTTAGAGGCTACTAATAGGAATGGAGGGGGTGGAAGGGTACTAATAGGGGTACAAGGGGATCCTAATATGAATGGAGGGGGGTAGGAGGGGGTACAAATATGAATGGAGGGGGTTAGGAGGGGGTATTAATATGAATGGAGGGGGGTACTAATATGAATGAAGGGCCAAGGGGGCTAATAATATGACTAGAGGGGGTGGGGCTGTGATGGGGTAGTAATATGAATAGGAGGGGGTAGTAATATGAACGGAACAGGTATGGGGGGTATTAATATGAACAGAAGGGGTATGGGGGGTAGTAATATGAACGGAAGGGGTATGGGGGGTAGTAATATGAACGGTAGTGGTATGGGGGTTAGTAATATGAATAGAAGGGGTATGGGGGTTAGTAATATGAACGGAAGGGGTATGGGGGGTAGTAATATGAATGGTAGGGGTATGGGGGGTAGTAATATGGCTGGAAGGGGTATGGGGGGTAGTAATATGAACGGAAGGGGTATGGGGGGTAGTAAGTGTCCCTAAATGGCAGTTAGGAAGTGTGGTCACCCTAAGTCCGGGCAGCCATTAACACGGGGCAAAAAGGACAGCTGCCCCAGGCCCAGTTGCTCCTGGGGGGCCCAAGGCAGCTGCCTCTTGAGCCCCGCTGCCCACAATAATATGCTAAAAATGGTCCCTCTCAAATCTTGATCTGATTCAATCCTCCACTATTCGGCATGGCCACATATTAAAGGACTTTGTTTTCTCCTCCCGACCTCCCTTGCCCTCTGCGTACGCGCGTTCCATGATGTCACGATAACGCTAGGGTGAGCTCCGGTCTCCTACAACTGCAGAGCAGTGCCTCACGCTTTCAGCCCTGAACCCAGATCACTGCTGGTGTCTTCAGTACTGTAAGTACAAGAAGATATATTACTTGTTTTATGGGGGTTAGGAGGCTAGGTGGTTGGAGGGGAGACAATTAGGGACGGGTGGATAAAGGGCCAGGGATATCATACTGATTACATGGAATGCTCAAATGAATGAAAAGTAGTTAGATTCCCGATGAACGGGATCTATGGTGTGTCCACAGAAACTTATGTAGGGGTTAACCCTTAGATATATAGCAACTATGTAGACTGGAGGTGGTCATAAGCCCAAATAGGCACATGAGCACAAGAAAAAGATTATGTGAGTCTACCCTTGATGGACAAAAAATGAAAATAAAAACACCTTTAATGTAGGGTATAAATTCCCTAGAAAAATAAAGGAAACTTATAAGTAGTTAACACATCTAATAAAATATAAATAAAAGTGGGGGAGATAGTAGTATATCAATATGAGATAGGAGTGGGCGATTAAATAGTTCACAGTACAGTACTGGGATCCTTTAAGTATTACTATGATCTATATGAGAGGTACATAATACCTACTGATCATAGTATAGACTAAGAATCCTGTATAGAGTGGCGATAGATAGTTTCCCTTATAAGTAGAGCCGTTACTTAGTATGCTGTAGGTTTAGAGATTGATACAGTTGGGACACTTGACATTAAAGACAAAGTGTCAATTGTATTCAAGAACCTCCAAAATCCTATCTGTCGGTAGTAGGCTTAAAAAAGGGGTATCCAGGCCATACTATCTTGAGGGGATTAAATAGGAACTACATGCTTGCTGATCAGAGAATATCTAGGACGTATTGTCTATCAAATCTAGATCATTCCAAGAGATCTATAGCTAAGCCTTAAAATAAGTATCTATCATACTACCCCTATCGATGAAACTGTTAAAGAGTCGCTTAATCTGGTGTAGGATTAGAGGTTGATGCAGTAGGGACACCGAAATCATATATAGAGTGTCAATTCCATACACAAAAAACCTCCAAGTCCTATCTGTAATTAGGTAAGCGTTAACAGAGTGTTCTCTTATTAGAGGGCTAAACAATGTTTGTAAGCTGCAGTATACTGTTGTTTGCGAATAGACACTTCAGGCTTATTGTACAGAAGGTATCTCGGACGTAGTGTCTATCAAGTATAGATCATTCTAAAGAATTCTGTAGCTTGGTCTTTAAAACAGATATCCATTACAACGAACACAGGGAATGCTGCTGCTGACACTGTTGCAGAGTTACTAAATAGAGAGTTTACCACTGTACTGACTATTTGAACAAAAAAAGCTCCAACCTGATTGGAATAACAATCTCATATATGCCTCATAAATCTCCCCCACCTAGTGAACACACAGAGTGCTAGTGATTAAATTAAAAGCATAACCTAACGCACGTTTCGGCGCTATGCAAGCGCCTTTTTCAAATCTCATATTGATATACTACTATCTCCCCCACTTTTATTTATATGTTATTAGATGTGTTAACTACTTATAAGTTTCCTTTATTTTTCTGGGGAATTTCTACCCTACAATAAAGGTGTTTTTATTTTCATTTTTTGTCCATCAAGGCTAGACTCACAGAATCTTTTTCTGGTGCTCATGTGCCTATTTGGGCTTATGACCACCTCCAGACTACATCGTTACATGGAATGCTCCCATCCAGACAGGGATATCATTAGTACAGTACTATCTGCACATTGTTTACAAAAAAAAATGATAGACATTTTTATTTCATACATTTGTGATGATTCTTTTTTTCCCTCTATGACACTATAGTCACCAGAACCACAACGGCTAAACGTAGTAGTTTTGGTGTTTATAGCATGTCTCTACAGGCTTTTTAATGTAAGCGCACTGCCTTTTCAGAAAAAGGCAGTATTGACATTACTGCCGAGGAATACCTTATCAGACGGCCACTAGAGGTGCTTCCTAGTCCAGTGTTGCAGTCCAACACTAGCATTCACACTGAACACTCCTCATAGAAATGCATTGATTCAACGCATCTCTGTGAGGAGATGCTGATTGGTGCAGCACAGTGTTTTGCCACGCATTGGGTTGGCTGATATATGCTCAAACACTGTACATTCCTGTGCATTGTACTGATGAGGTGATCTGTAATACGCTCACAAACTGCACTTTCCCATGCATTTTATTGCTGAGGTGTTCTGTGATGTACTTGCACCTCACACATTACTGTCAGTTGTATAGCTGTGGCACTATGCGATACACTGATATGCTTCACATTATATTATTTCACACACACACACACTTAAAATTTAACATTATTATTATTATTATTATATTATTTACATAGCGCCATCAAATTCCGTAGCGCTGTACAATGGGATAAACAACTCCCAGTTTACTGAATAAGAATATACCCGGCGAGTAAGAATGCTATCCCCCCCAGATCTGTGGGGGTTCCTGCGCCCATGATGGCTTATGGTAGAGAAATGAACATTCAATTCACGGGCAACAGCTCTGGTGGACATTCCTGCAGTCAGCATGCCCATTAAATGCTCCCTCAAAACTTGCGACATCTGTGGCATTGTGCTGTGTGATAAAACTGCACATTTTAGAGTGGCCTTTTATTGTGGCCAGCCTGAGGCACACCTGTGCAATAATCATGCTGTCTAATCAGCATCTTGATATGCCACACCTGTGGATGGATTATCTTGGTAAAAGAGAAGTGCTCACTAGCCCAGATTTAGACAGATTTGTGAACAATATGTGAGAGAAATAGGCCTTTTGTGTACATAGATGGATTATCTTGGTAAAAGAGAAGTGCTCACTAGCACAGATTTAGACAGATTTGTGAACAATATGTGAGAGAAATAGGCCTTTTGTGTACATAGAAAAAGTCTTAGACTCAGCTCAAGGTTTAGCTCATAAAAAATGGGGGCAAAAACAAAGATGTTGCATTTATAATTCTGTTCAGTGTACTATATAGTGTAAATCTGCAAAACAAAACTACAAACTGGGGTATGGGAAAAACCACACCAGCATGGAGCAAATGAAGTGCATTTTATCTGCACATCACTCCTGTTAATTTGGTTATTGCTTATTATCTGCTTTAAGAGCATTTAGTCGTGCTTCAGATATTCCATCTGCTCCTTTCGTGTGAGTGCTATTTTTCCCCATTCCTCAGTTTGTGGTTTGTTTTGTGGATTTAAACTATGCAGTACCTTTTGGCTTTATTTTTCCTAAAATCATAATATGGTATAATGTAATTTGTTGTTGTTTATCTGAGGTTGTTGCCGCCCCCAAACAAGGCATCTGCCTTGGACGGCACTTTGCCGCCCCCAGATCCCATGCTTGCCTCGTGTCCTGGAGGTCTCAAGAGCTGGCCAGCTGGCCACCTTTGAGCACCCCCGAGGCTGGCAGCGGGCAGCGAGGGAGCATACTCACCTGTGCTCTTCCTGCTCATCTCCCTCCGCGCCGCTTAATGAAGCCGGGAGCCAGAATATGACATCACTCCGGCTCCCGGCATCACTAAGCGGCACGCAAGAGAGCTGAGCAGGAAAATCAGAGGTACCTCGCCGCCTACTCAGCCTGTCCGCCCCATACCTGCCCACCCAGCAGTCCTACTGGACAGGTAAGTTATCCACTCCAGCTCTCCCAGGGAGGCTGGATGGATAAAAAAAAAAAAAAATTGTGAGAGTTTGGGGAAATGTCTGCATGTGTGTGTGAGTGAATGTGTGTGTGTCTGTGAGTGAATATGTATGTATGTGTGTCTATGAGTGTGTGTATGTATGTGTGTGTATGTAAGTGTGTGTGTCTAAGAGAATGTGTGTGTGTGTGTGTGTTTGTGTGTGTCTGTAAGTGTGTATGTCTAAGTGAATGTGTTTGTCTGTGAGTGAATGTGTGTGTGTGTGTGTGTGCGTGTGTGTGTCGGTCAGTGAATGTGTATGTGTCAGTCAGTGAGTTTGTGCGTGTGTCAGTGAGAGTGTGCGTCTGTCAGTGTGTGTCCGAGTAATAGTGTGTGTCTGTCTATCAGTGTGTCAAATCAGTGAGTGTGTGTGTGTTTGTCATTGTTTGCCAGTGTATATGAGAGTGTGTGTCTGTCAATGAGTGTATGCATCTATCAGTGAGTGTGTGCGTCTGTCAGTCAAAGTGTGGCCTTGACTGGAAAGGGTGGGGAAAATTTAAATTAAGTGGGGTGGGGTGCCCGAGCACCATTCTGCCTAGGGCAGCATAAATCCTAAATACACCACTGGGAGCACCCATGAATTACTTCACTTGCGGTTTCACACTCATGTTGCGAGTGCAAACGTTCTGATAAATTGGTGTGAACGTTCTAATAGGGCACCGAGGAGATGCTCGTTCGGGAGACGAACGAGTTGGGAAACAATCCATGAATGCTCCCCCTAGCTGGCTTTCGTCTGTATGAATGGCGGCCACCCAGAAAAGCACTCATTAATTGTATTCCTTTGCGGTTTGCAGTTTGACACTTATGTTGCAAGGTGTGAACATTCTAACCTAACATTCTAAATGAGGTATCGGGGTGGTCCCTGTTCAGGAGGTGAATGAATTCACTTTTTGGAAGACATCTCGAACGCGGAGCGGGCACAATAAACAAAAGGATGGGGAATCACAGATAATAAACAAAAAGGCAATTCACTAACAGTCGGTGGTTCAGCCACAGTTGTATTTACCTAATTTTAAAACCTGCTAAGGCCCAACTATTTGTTATAATGTCCTGATATGTAAATCCATATAATTCAAAGAGGGAGTACTTTCTTCTTCCCATGACTGCATGTCTATGCTTTTTTTTTATTGTACATATTGTATTAAGACTTTTCAATGGAGTATAATAATCTGTACATAGTTTAATCTGCAAGTCACAGGTATACAAGGTGTTACATAAGGAATAATGTTACATTATTGGAAACATGCAGAGTATCTGCATTATAAACCATTGGCATATGTTACATCCATTAAGTAAAAACATACTATTTAACAGAAACATTTATTTAGATATGTGAATATAAAGTATTTAACATGTACTTAACACAGCTGTTAGATTTTACTAATTTTTTTTTTTTCCTTTTACAAACGATGACATTTTATTTACATTACAAAAGATATCATAAGATTATTCTCATCATATCATTAATAAATAAAAAAAAATATGAAATTGTTGAGAGTACACTTTTCCTTGCATTTCGAGAATTTATTTACAGAAAAAGCCTTAGGAGGCAAACATTTTGAGAAAACAGACTGTTTTATCCACAATAGTGCCTTCTCACCATTCTAGAAATGTTATGTGATATTTATAAAATAAACAAGGATTAACAAATTCATTACCAAATGTAGGCCTTGATATTGTTGGATAAGCTTTCCAAATGATTTAATATTTTGGATAAACATAATATTTAAAAAATATATATATATATATATATATAAATTATTATTATTATATTATATATATATTATATATAATATTATTATTATATTATTATTATATATAAAAGCAATACCATACTTTTAATACTTATAAATTTGACTCTAGTGAATTTCTAATGCCTTTCACTGAGAAGTAAATGGGCTTTTTAGATATATATTTTTTTTAGATAATCCTTCTTTGTGATAACTATTTTACCTTGTGACTGTGATTAGTGAATGGTCATAATTTCACTCTAAATCTTCTATTTACAGAGATGGATTTAGTAACAGCAAAGTGCAGAGTAAAGCTGGCTGAATCTTAGTGGTGTGAGATTAAAATAGATTAAAGATGGGATAGAAAAAGATGAAAGTAAATGTAAATGTATTGATATATTACAGAGGCCCTTAATATAGTAAACATATTAATCATCTAATATACTAATGTCCATGTATTAAAATGAGCAGTATTTATATCACCTTGGAGAGCAATGAAAATACTGCAAATCATGCAATGTAGACAACAAAATATGGCATTTCACAGAATGGCTTTGTGGGATCAGACTTGGTGAAATATGTTTTGTTTTTCTTTTTGATGTTTGATTTATTTTTTTTATGAAACACATAGAATGGCTGCCATGGTGTTGATTCCACTGTATATTTGTGTGTTGCTTTGTGTATTTTCAACTACTTCATGTTGTAATAAAGATTGCTTCTTCTCATATGTGTATATTTAATATGTGGAGAGAAAAACCTGCGTCAAAATATACCCTGTAGAGCGCTGATATAATACACTTACCCTTAAATAAGGGAACATACAATATACCAAATGTCTAAAAGAGAAAATTAGACAAAATCTGGTGCAGTATATCTAGATAACTGGATTTATATGTAGCTCACTCACATGGCTCCGAGCCCTGGGGGATAGGCTCAGATCACAAGCGCAGGGGTATTTAAAGATAATACCAAAACTTTATTTCAAGTCCCTTGTCTTCCTACTGCTTCCTGCTATAAAGAAGAGGAGTGCCTCCTTAAAGGTACAGTGCACATATCACTGAGAGCCCAAGGTGAGCAGTAACCTGTATTAACACTTATATTGAGGATAACACACCAGATCTGTCTTGTCTGTCTTCTCTTTGAGTACTTGAATTTCCAAATAGAAGAAGTTTTAGTATTATCATTAAATACCCCTGTGCTTGTGATCTGAGCTTATCCCCTTCCCCCCCCCCCCCCCCCCCCCTCAAGGCTCGGAGCCATGTGAGTGAGCTACATATAGATCTCACAATAAATCCAGTTATCTAGATATACTGCACCAGATTTTGTCTATTTTTTCTCTTTTAGACATTTGGTATATTTTATGTTCCCTTATTTAAGGGTAAGTGTATAATATCAGCGCTCCACTGGGTATATTTTGAGGTGTTTTTTTCTCTCCACTCAAATAACACTCCACAATTTGTTTTGCATGATTTTGTGTTAGAGGTACTTACACGTGTGTTGAGCTGCTTATGTTATTATTTCTGTAATATCTCTCTAAGTGCCCTATATTGACACAGTACACTTGTTCTATCTTTAAAAAGTATTTTACCTTTGAACTTTTGATTTTTTAGTATATTCATTGCTGTCCTGAAATGAATCCCACTAACTGCATACACTGACTCTGAACAACTTTAATTGGAAATGTGGGTACAAAATTTGCATGAAAAGTGATTCCGTATTATTATTTTTTACCTTGTGAGGTGGATAATTTTTTTGTTGTGCTGCTATACTACCGATGCTGCATTTAAAAGGTATTGTAAATAAAACAAATCATCAAGGCACTTTCTTTTTAATCCCTTAAGGACACATGACGGAAATATTCCATCATGATTCCCTTTTATTACAGAAGTTGTGTCCTTAATGGGTTAAAACATGTTTTCACAGATTTCGGGTGATGTCTACTTCAGCAAGAAAGCTGCTTGGACATCACAGTTAACAAACTAATCTCCCATGAAGCAATTTCAGAATGATGCACATACACATCCCAAATACGTTTCAGCAACAAAATTAAAGTACTGTCAAAGTGGCAAGATTCTATGTATTTGTATAGTTTAGATGTCAGAAAATATAATGCCTGTACTATTACAAGAATAAACAAAATATGTACCTTTTTTAATTCACACTTTTGATGGTCAATCATTTCTTGACGATCCATAATTTCTACTTTAATATTGTATTTTTTACAACTGTGTACATGAAAAATGTAAATGAAATTATACAATAATTAATTTATTAGTAACATTCTCATTTTGTCCATATCAGAAAGATGGAATGATAAGTGAACCTCTAATATACTAGTATTCCTCAACTTCACTATTACTTATTTGTGTAATGATATCCTATTAATTTTACACTGCAAATGTTGTTATTCACTCTTCACTATTGATATCAGGAACAAATAAATAACACAGGCACTTACAAGTTTATGAACCTAAAACAAAAGTCTAACATGGTAAATTATAAAAAAAAAAATTATTTTAAATCTTTAAGATTTAGTGTAGAATGTGACATCCGTTTACGCATGTTCAACTATGAACTATATCATATCAGTTCTGAGTCAGAGTATTTGTGTAACAACTTGTGGAGAAGAAAGGTTATGTAAAATTATTCTTTTAAATATTATTTGAAACATTGAATAAAAAAATATTGTTTTAAGCACCAGTAAATATATATGTACTAGGTTGGTATGTGAATCAGAGGCAGACATAAATGTGTTGCATTTCCAGGTGACCTTCAAAAAATCATTAAAAACCCACTTCTTCATAAAAGCGTATCAATGAAACTGTTAATAGCTCCCGACTGTTTCCTCTCTTGCAACTGTCATTAGTCTGATATTATCCTTACCTTTTGTGTCACTTTACCCCACTCCCTCTAGCATGTAAGCTCATTGAGCAGGGCCCTCAACCCCTCTGTTCCTGTGTGTCCAACTTGTCTGGTTACAACTACATGTCTGTTCGTCCACCCATTGTAAAGCGCTGCGGAATTTGTTGGCGCTATATAAATAATAACATAATAATAATAATCAGCACTAGGCCCCATCTTCTCAAGATGTCCCTTGTGTGCATATGTACTAACAATCTTTTTCACAATATCTTGAAGCTTTATTCATGTGCCCTGGCTGTCATCCAGTATGAGAGCAGCATTACCTTTGATACTTTTAGTTAGTTTTCAAAAGTGCCATTCACACTGAATAGACACTTTCACTTTAAGTGAAAGACAAATTTAGAGACATTGTCTAAATATAATTAGGTATATAATTATCAACAACTTGCTCATGAATAGATTAACCTTTAACCTTGTAAAGGATGTGGAGTGGAAACTGTTTAAAGATATACATCTAACCAGCCTGATGAACAAAGCCTTATGCTAACATTGAGAATATGCATACTGATGTCTGCTCTCCAAGGGGCTGGAAAGCAACCTAGCACTATGGCTTCACAGATGCTCAAATAACTCCTAATTTCCTTCACCCCTATTGAAACTTTTACTTGGGCGAATAGTGTAGCACCGGGTTCTCCACACTCTGACCCTCCAGAAGTTCCTGAACTACAACTGCCATGATTCTTTGAATGAAAGATAGTCAGAGAATTATGGGAGTTGTAGTTTAGCAACTTTGGAGTTTGGAGAGCCCTGGACTGTAGCAGAAGTTAGTAAAAAAAAAAACACATTTATTTTTGTTGCACTTCCTTGCTGTTTCAATTTTGCTGTCCCATTAAGCATAAGTGTGTACACTCCGCATTTTCCCTAGCATTGCGCATGCATCTTTGGTACAGCACTGCAAAATTTAACAAATGTACAAATTGTGTTTTGCTTTACCCAGCAATCCATGTAAATGTACAGCTCTATGAATAATATATAATTTAATATATTAATAAATAATTATTTCTAAATAAATAATAATAAAAAAACAAAAAAATATAAAGAATGAAAAAAACACAGTTTAAGCGAACATTTAGTTATTAGGTTGTGCTAAAATGAAGGAAATGCCAACTTCCCTTTAAAATACTCAAGATGCAGTTTACACAAATATGATATATTCCATATGAGGTTGAAACAGAGATAATGATAAATAACCTGTACAGATATGTTCCATATAGAGCTGTAATAAAGAACATCTGTCTAAATGAAAAAAAAAAAAAAAATGATTTCATAAGAATTGCATTTGCTATCAAAAGTCCAGCATTCGGAACCTTGTGTGTTACTAAGTGCTAAATATGATCACTCATTTTACAGCAGATCTAAACTATATCATTGAATAATTTAGCTGAGAACATCTGCGTTCCTGTAGAAGCTTTGTAGAAAGCAAGTGACTTTCAAGCTTAAATTGCTCCGAACATATCTGCAGTTCTGCACTTCCTTTGATTAGTGATGTGAGGAATGGGATTCACACTAGTCTGTGCCAATATGAAGCAGCTGTGTCAAATGAAATTCATTCTGAATGTGCTTAATGTTGTGTGAGCTGCAAATCCTTTCTCTGAAAGACCTATTTCCCCTTTCAGTGCACTTAAGAATATAAGAATATAAACAACTTAAAGCTGATGACTGCAATTTGAATATACACATACACACTAAACAATATTTAAAAAAAAAATAAAGGTAGATACAGGAGCATTTTTGTTAAAGTAGCAACAGAGAGGTCAAATTTTGCCACTTTGGCCTTGTTCTTCTGGACAGCTGTATGTTCTACATGCTGTTGGGAGGTACATGAATTGTGCTCTAGAGGAAAATGTGATTTTTTTCATGGTGGGGTTCCTATATAAACCACAATGGAGAAAGGATTCCTTTCCCTCTGTAAACACAGCTTAGCATGTAAGCTACCCAATGCTGGATAGAAAGATACACCCTGTTCCAAATTATTATGCAAATTCTATTTAAGTCACAAAGATTAAATATTTTCTTTTTCAGTTTAACTCATGGATGGCATTGTATCTCAGGGCTCTTTTGATCACTGAAAACAATCTCACCTGTGATAATTAGATTGCCAGGTGAGCCCAATTTAAGGAAAAACTACTAAAGGAGGGTGTTCCATAATATTAAGCAGAGCACTATTTTCATGCAATATGGGGAAGAAAAAGGATCTCTCTGCTGCCGAAAAGAGTGAAATTGTTCAATGCCTTGGACGAGGTATGAAAACATTAGATATTTCACTAAAACTTCAAAATTTTCCTGGTGTTGTCCGAGCCCTGTCTTGTTTTAACAAAGCCAGATTGGTCGTTATGGATTAGTGTAGGGAGGATTTCGGATAGTCTGTTCGCTATTAACTTGGCATAGAGTTTGGTGTCTGTGTTGAGTAAGGAGATTGGCCGAAAATTAGGGCAGTGTGTGGGCGCTTTTCCCGGTTTTGGGAGTGTAGATATGTGAGCTGTCAACATCTCAGGTGGCAGCGATCCCTCAGAGAAGCAGTGGTTAAACAGTGTAGCTATATGTGGGGAGAGGATCGGTGCAAAAGATTGGTAATAGAGATTTGTGTATCCGTCTGGGCCCGGTGCTTTGTGTTTGGGTAGTTGTGCAATAGTTTTTTCTATTTCTTGTATGGTGAATGGTGCAGATAGGGCTTTAATGTCTGCAGGGGTGAGTTTGGGCAGGTTTGCTTTGGCTAAAAAGGCCTGAATAGCGGGGGATTGGGGTGGGGTGATCCCAGGGTCATCCTTAAGGTTATAAAGGGTACTATAGTACGAGGCGAATGCCTCTACTATATCCTGTGGGTCGGTAAGTTTTCGCTTGGAGCTCGTACATAAGTAGGCTATCTTTGAGTGTGCGACACGTGTTTTTATCTGCGCTGCTAGGAGCGCCCCTGCTTTGTTGCCTTGCACGAAAAAGTTATGTTTATAGCGTCTGAGCATAAAAGTCGTTTTTCGTAGTTCCAGGTCGCGGAGTTTGATTTGTAGTGTCAGAATTTGGCGTTGGAGGGATTGTGTTGGGTCCATTTTATTTTTGTGAGTAAGGGTTGTTAGGTCTGAGATTAGAGCGGTATATTCTCTAAGTCGTTCTTTTTTGGCGAAGCTACCTGCTCTAATGAGCAGGCCTCTAATGACCGCTTTGTGCGCTTGCCATATAGTGGAAATGTTCACTTCGGGGGTCATGTTTGTTTGGAAGTAGGAGATCAGGTCCGCTTTTATTTGATCATTAATTTTGGGGTCCGTTAGGAGGCAGTCATTTAGCCGCCATGACCCTTTCCCTGTAGAGGGGAAGTGTTCTTCTAAAGAGATCGTGATCGGTGCATGGTCCGACCAAGTGATCAGGCCTATTTGGGCTGAGAGGACCTTATGCATTGTCGATGCCGGTAGAAGAAATCTGTCAATTCTTGTATAGGTATTGTGTGCTGGGGAGTGAAAGGTGTAGTCTCGTTCTAATGGATGTAGGATTCTCCAGGGATCTAGAAAGTTGTTTTGTAGTATGTGGTTACATAGCGCTGTTGTGGTTTTATTTTGCTTGCGGGCTGACGCAGAGGTGAGTTTGTGGGTTGATGTTGTATCTAATGAGCAGTCTAAAAGGAAATTGGTATCGCCTCCTAAAATGAGTTCCCCAAATTTATATCTGTTTGTTAAGGCAAAAATATTGTCCATAAATTCCGTTTGATTTGTGTGTGGGCCATAAAAGTTAAGGAGAGTATAAGGCTCATTATTAATGTAGCATTGTATCAAGAGGAATCTCCCTTGTTTATCTCCCACTTTTTTGACTAATGAGAATGCCACAGCTTTGCTGATGAGGATGGAAACACCTCGTTTCTTTTTCTTGTAGCAGGAGTGATAATCGTGGGGGAATGTTGCGGAGTGGAATTTGGGGCGGTTTCCCCACTGAAAGTGGGTTTCTTGGAAGAAAGCGATATGGGATTTGTGTTTTTTCGCTTCTTCTAATGCCAATCTCCTTTTGTGTGGGGAGTTAAGGCCTTTGGTGTTCAAAGATAATATCGTAAGTGTCATTTATATTGGTGGGGCCAGATAGCTATTTGTGAGGCAGGATAACCTGGTTTGAGCCTCTTACTTTGCAGACTTGTATTTGTCTTCAAATATCTCCGTGAGATATGAGGGTTTGTACTCCTAAACGACCCTGTGTGTGGATTTCCAGTTGCGACTCCACAGCCGTGCGCGCTCTTAATCTGAGCCGCATGTGGTAGTGTGTGCTTTATGCGGTTGGGTAGGTGTGTAACCAGGGATGGGTAACAAATACATCGGGTATAGTGAGGTAACTGGGTGGGGAGAACTATGTACAGGTGTCTGTCTCGGCAAGAGCCTTGCGTCTTTAGACGGCAATAACACGGCTCTTTTGAGCCTGGGGGGGGGGTTAGCAAGTATCGAGACATTTGACCCTCTATGTCTGGGCATAATCGGATTTGCCCTGGGTTTCCCCATCTCCCTAGCTGTGGATCGCCCAAGTCCATGTTGCAGTTCCAGTAAGCTGCCTTGAAAGGCGATTCACCCATATGTACATGTAGTTTCCCCTTCTTTTATTTATGTATTTATTTATTTATATATATATATATATATATTTTTTTTTTCATATGTTTGTTTATACATTTTTATTTTTTTTTTTTTTCTTTGGCAGTTTTATTTATTATTTTTCTTATTTATTTTTTTTTTGTATATTTTTTTTTTTTATATATATATATACTAGTTCATTAATGGTGCTTTGCTTGTGTTGTGGGGTAGGGTGGACGTTTGTCACGGGCCACTTAGTGGGATTAGTGTGTAATGGTCTTAGGCCGCAGCCGATTTTCTCTGGGAGCGTGGGTGATAGCCTCATTGGCGTCGCCTCAGTGACCGGGGCCCCGGCACTTCGGCGAGGCCTAGTAGGCGAGCGGGAGTGACTCAGAGTGGGTCATGAATATATACATGCATTAAACAAACATTTTGTTAAATATAATTAGAAAACATATAAGAGGTGGAACTAAGATCGGTTCTCGTAAAAGAGAAAGGTGGGTTATCGTGCCCGTTATCGAGTAAACAGGCGCTAGTGTGGACACTGTCACTTGGCTGTAGCGACTGCGTTCCAGTTGCTTTGGACCTTCTGCGGCGGTCTGCGTTGCTCTTTGCGCTCTCCCTGTGGGTGTTCTCTCGGCAGAGCAATGTCCCATTCAGCGAGAATCTTTCTGCCGTCGTCTTCATTGGTGATGTGCCGGTCTGTGCCGTTGCGCCTGACAATCAGCCTAGCTGGGAAGCCCCATCTGTAGAGCACATTAGCTTCGCGCAGGGCTCTTGCTATCAGGGAGAGCTCTTTCCTCTTCAGGAGAGTGGACGCAGAAAGGTCAGTGTATAATTGAACCCCTTTGAATTTCTCCGGTAAGATTAGTGCTTGCCTGGATGCTCTCATGATCTTTTCTTTTGTTGTGTAATAATGCAGTTTGGCAATTGCATCTCTGGGTGTTGATGCTGGCAGGGCTTTCGGCTTTGGCAGCCTGTGGATCCGGTCAATGAGGAAATCTGACTGGGTGAGATCGGGGACCAAGTGCTGGAAAAGGTCAGTGGCATAGGCCTGGAGGTCTTGGGGGAGAACCCCCTCTGAGATGCCGCGGAGGCGGATATTGCTGCGCCGGTCCCTATCTTCGTGGTCAGCGACTTTTTCCGTCAGGCGGCTTAGCTGGGTTTGCACGTCTGCATAGGCATCCGCCAGGGTGTTGTGAGCGGAGATGATTTCCTCTGCTTTGTCCTCTAGGCGCGACGTGCGATCTCCGAGCGCCTGGATATCGGCCCTGATGTCTCTCGCCATTCTAGACAGGTCGGCTTGTAAGGAGGTCTGCATGGTTTGTAACATTTTGTGGACCGAGAGGTCCGTAGCTGGAGCCATCGATGGTTCCGAGACTGAGGTGGTGTCGCTGGCGTCAGAGTAGGCCGCTGGTGAGCGCTGCAGGTCGGCGCCATCTTGGGCCTGCGAACGTGGCGTCGTCAGCGCTTGTATTTGCAGCACGGATTGCTTCTGTTTATTTTTTTTGGCAGATTTGGATGCCATTCTTGTGGGAGACCTGATGCAGGTTTAGTTAGTAAATTTGGGCGAAATAAGCTCTATCTATTAGCTGTGGAGGGTCAGTTCATGGAGGAGCTAACAGCTCATGCGACCGTCCGGTTGAGCAGTCAGGCCACGCCCCATATTTCACTAAAACTTAAGCGTGATCATCACACTATTAAGAGATTTGTGACTGATTCAGAGCACAGACGGGTTTGTGCAGATAAAGGCACATTGAGGAAGATTTCTGCCAGATCCATGCACCAGATCAAGAGAGAAGCTGCTAAAATACCATTACATAGCAGCAAACAGATATTTGAAGCTGCTGGTGCCTCTGGAGTCCCACGGACATCAAGGTGTAGAGTCCTCCAGAGCCTCGCAACTGTGCATTAACCTTTTATTCGGCCACCACTAACCAATGCTCACAAGCAGAAATGGCTGCATTGGGCAGAAAAATACATGAAGACTAATTTTCAAACAGTCCTGTTCACTGATGAGTGCTGTGCAACCCTGGATGGTCCAGATGGATGGAGTAGTGGATGGTTGGTGGATTGCCACACTGTTCAAACAAGGCTGCGATGTCAGCAAGTCGGTGGTGGAGTCATGTTTTGTGCCGGAATCATGGGAAGAGAGCTGGTTGGCCCCTGAAGGTGTAAAGATGACCTCTGCAAAGAATGTGGAGTTTCTGACTGACCACTTTCTTCCCTGGTACAGAAGGAAGAACTATGCTTTCCGTAATAAAATCATCTTCATGTATGACAATGCAAAGAATACCTCTGCATCAATGGCTGCTATGGGGATAAAAGGAGAGAAAGTCGTGGTGTGGCCTCCATCCTCCCCTAACCTCAATCCTATTGAGAACCTTTTGGAGCATCCTCAAGCAAAAGATCTATGAGGGTGGGAGGCAGTTTACATCCAAACAGCAGCTCTGGGAGGCTATTCTGACATCTTGCAAACGAATTCAAGCAGAAACTGTCCAAAAACTCACAGGTTCAATGGATGCAAGACTTGTGAAGCTGCTATCAAATAAGGGGCCCTATGTTAAAATGTAACATGAACTGTTAAAATGTTTAAAAAGTTAAAATGTTGTTATAAGTTTGATTGAAATAGCTTTTGATTTCAGTAAATTTGCTGCAAACACAACAAAAAACAATTTTCAGTTCTTTACAACCTATAAAGTGTTTTGAAACTTACTGTGCCTAATAATTTGGAACAGTGCATTGCAAGTTTTTTATGTTTAAATAAAATACTGTTATCATTAGGAGGTTTGTTCAATACAATTTGAATTGTACTCTTAATAGTTGATAACATGAGAATTATGGTGACTGTTATTTACATAAATTATTTAGGTAAATGAGAAAAAATATAATTTGCATAATAATTTGGAACAGGGTGTAGATAGATAGATACACTGGCGTACATACCGCCGTCCAAGGGGTCCATCGGGTGGCCCATGCTGTCAGGGCCACACGATGGATATGGATTGTCAGGGGGCCCGGTCAGTGCTGGGCGCTTTAACAGCGCGACCTGGTCCCCTCTGATGAGTTCACACGGAGCTGGGAGGAAGTGACCGCACGTCACTCCTCCCAGCATACACAGAGCCCGCGCAGGACGAAGAACAGGGAGTCAGAGTGGAAACTCTGACTCTCAGCCACCTGAGCCACCACTGGACCCCAGGGAAAGTCACCCTCCTGCACCTAAAAGGTAGGAAAGAGGAGGGTGACTTAAACATTTTGTGTGTGTGTTTGTATGTATGTGTGTATGTGTCTGTCTGTGTGCCTGTCTGTCTGTATGTGTGTGTCTGTCTGTATGTGTATGTGTGTCTGTCTGCCTGTATGTATGTGTGCCTGTTTGTATGTATATCTTTGTATGTATGTGTCTGTCTGTCTGTGTGTGTGTGTGTGTGCTTGTCAGTAAAACATTTTCAGTCTTAAAATTATTCAACCCCTTCATGGCAAGTATCTTTAGTACTTAACCCCTTAAGGATGGTCTTCAAATGAGTTTTTTGCATTTTTCACACACAAACAAATATTAACGCTAACTTTGGCCAGTGTTTGTGGCTACTAAAAAAGACTTGGCATACCCCACTTGCAATACCTTGATTTGTCTACTATTGCAAATGGTATGCCATTATGGGGGTTGTGACGAAGTGCCATTCACCACCTGTGCCTGGAGGGGACTACTGGCTAGCCTCCTGCCTTCCGACTATGGCCCCTGTGCTGATAGCTGTATTTTACCCTGCAGAAAGGTTTATTTGCGTATTTCTGCCAGGGCGTTTGGGACTTTCAGTATGTGAGTAGTGCTACACCAGATAGCTATGCAATGGAGCCTATTCGTGTAATGAAAGACTATGGAAAAGACTTTGGCTCTATGGTTATTGAACTGTATGTATGTGATCTGAGCGCCATTCGGTAATAATGTGCGCTCAGATCTAAGCTATCTGGAGATATGTTGCATGTATATGTTTTATGTAGTAATTGGTTAATGGAGTCTTGCCTCTGTCCTGGGAGATAATTTGATTAATTCCCAATTATCTCCAGGATAGAGAGGAGGGATTGTGATGTCACTGTGGGAGTGTTTTGTTTGTATTGTCTGTCATATTATCCAATATGTGTCCCATTGTTCCATCAGGTCCCCTAGGGGAGTGTTCACCTGGTGGACACTGACATTAATACCGGGCAGGTAGCCCTCAATAAACCAGACCTACTTGCACCTTTCTTGAAGCCTTGGCTCATGCTTGGCGGAAGGGATACCTACACTCTGGGGATTGCTATAATCACTTACTCCCCAGAGTAAGCTCTTGTAAGAGCTTGATTTGTTCCTGCTACGCTCTCTGGATTTAGGAGACTTTCACCCACTGAGAGCTGGATCCTGGTCGTGGATCCAGGGTGGGTGAGAGACGGCAAGACCCCGGCGCAGCTGCATCGCTGGAAGTGGGGTCCGCAGTGCTGATGGTGTCGGTTGGAGTGCTTGGAGTCCTCAGCAAGCGCTAGGAGCATCGATTGGCAGAGGTACTCAGTCGGAGTGCCAGCGGTCCATCACAGGGGTAATTCTCATTCCTGGGCTACCATATGGTCTCAAAGGCAACGTAACCAATCTGGCGAATTTCAATGTGAAAAAACTGAAAAATGTAACATTCTATGTTTCACCCTGTAACTTCCCAAAACACCATAAAACCTGTACATAGGGGCCACTGTTTTACATCTGAGATGTTGCTGAATACAAATATGTGTATTTTATTGCAGTAAAAGCAAACAGTATTATGACATTCACAGTTAAAATGTCACGCAGAACTAAAAAAAAACAAAATTTCTTAATTTCTCACATTGTTTATATTTTATTCATATTAAATTATGTTTCATAGCTTAATAGTTGATGTTAAATGTAGGCATGTGCATGGGGAAAATTTTCGGTTCGGTTTGGCATTTCAAAATTCGGGATTTTCGCAATTTGGGACTTCGGCAATTCGGCCCTTCAAGACTTCGGAACTTCAGCAACTTTGGCAACTCAACACTTCGGAACGTCGGAATTTTGGAACTTTGGAATTTCGGGACTTCGGCACTTCGGGACTTCTATTGCAGCCGCTTAGTAGATAACTCCCACGGTATTAGGGAGTTATCTACCAAAAGGCTGAAAGACCTAAATTGGTATTTCAGACACATTTACTAATACTAAGTAAAAATTACTTAGTATTAGTACATTTTGCCCCTACTTGCTATACTGCGAGTAGGGGCATGTCTATTAAACAGTGAGCAGCCTGTTTAAAAAAAATAGGGTCCCCCATCCCTAGCCCTCACCCCTGACATGCGAGGGGGCTATTAAACTAAAATAACCTATTGCCCCACCGGCCACCACCCCTGAGTGGCGGGTGTGGGCCCTAAAGTAAAATGATGGGGGGGACCTATTGTCCTCCCCCCAGACCCACCCCTGAGCGGTGGGTGGGGGCCCTAAATACTAATAAGGGGGGGAACCTAATGTCCTCCCCCGTGGCCCCCACCCCTGAGTGGCGGGTGGGGGCCCTAAATTGGAATACGGGGGGGACCTTATGTCCTCCCCCGGTTCCCACCCCTGAGCGGTGGGTGGGGGCCCTAAACAAAAATAAGGGGGGGGGGACCTAAGGTCCTCCCCCTGGCCCCCACCCCTGAGCGGCGGGTGGGGGCCCTAATGTAAAATAATGGGGGGAGGGGACCTATTGTCCTTCCCCGGGCCCCCACCCCTGAACGGCGGGTGGGGGCCCTAAATCAGAATAAGGGGGGCTGCTCACTGTTTAATAGACATGCCCCCACTCGCGGTATAGCGAGTAGGGGGCATAATTTACTAATACTAAGTAATCTTTACTTACTATTAGTAAATTTGGCTGAAAGACCAATTCAGGTCTTTCAGCCTTTTAGTAGATAACTCCCTAATTCCCACGGTATTAGGGAGCTATCTACTTATTCATTCCTGTCATTACATTGAATGGCCAAGTAACTTACATTTTATATGAATGTATGTTACTTGATTGTTGTAAGTGTTGCAAATGCTTACAGCTGAATTCTAACTATGTTTGTATACTTTTTATTTAAAATTGTATACAATGTAACATTCTTCTTCTTTCACTGGGTAAGTATATTAGTACTTAGGCAATACTGTGCTTCGGAACTTCGGCACTTTGGCACTTCGGAAATTTGGTAACTTCAGAACTTCGGGACCTCGGCAATTCAGCACTTCGGCAAATCGGACAGTCTGAAGTACCCTAATGTCCGAATTTCCCGAAATTCGTCCGAATTCATATTCGGACCGAAACGAATTGCACATGTCTAGTTAAATGAAAGCCCTATTTATCCTGAATGAAATGATATATAATAAGTGTGGGTGCACTTAATATGAAAGGTGAATTACGGTTGAACAGACATATAGTCAAAATCCAAGATTTGTTTATGTTTTATTTTGATCAAATCGTGTACATTTGGCTCAGTCCTTAAGGGCTTAAATTAAGTAATTTAAATTACATTCAGAGCCCAGATAACCTCTGATTACTTAGAAATGTATCTACAACTTACCGAAATATATAAAATCAGAGGGGAGGGAAACACATCATAGAAGTATGGCAAATGGTCCACAATGGCAACTAAATTTGTTCCTAGTTTGTTGCAAAATCCAAAGTGCTACAAACTGGGTTGTTTGCCTTTTTTTGGATCAACAGCAAAATAGCAATAAACAGATGTGAGAAAGATTGAACTTGATGAACACGTGTCTCTTTTCAGCCTATAGCTATGCAACCATGTAACTAATGCTTCAAATGGTTTCCCCAAACTCAACTCAAAATGCAACTTACAGTGACTTTTTCAGTCTCAAAATTGTTCAATCGCTTCATGGCAAGCATCTTTAGTACTTAAATTAAGTAGTTTAAATTACATTCAGAACCTTGATAACCTCTGATTACTTAGAAATATATCTGAAACTCACAGAAATATATAACATTGGAGGGAAACACATCATGAAAGTATTGCAGGGAAAATTTCAGGGAAGTTTATGTGAAGTTCATTCACATTAAACATATATGGATGCACGTTATAAAATGGTTTATCCCACTAAAAAAAACACACAGTTAAAAAGCATTTCACAAGGTTATTCTCCATCCCCTACTTCAAATGGTCCACAAGGGAAACTACATCCTTTGAAATGAAAGACATCCTGGTAAGCCAGAGCATGTTCTTTAGGGCAAATACATATCACACATTTTAATATCACAACATGTCTTCTTGGAGACACATACTTTGAATTCTGAGTTGTCAGTTTGCTTCATTTAGCCTAATAATTTTAATTCACTTTGAATTCGCAATGACAACCCTGTCATGGTTATTCATTAAACACTGGATTTTGTCAGAATGCTAATGCCTGAATTCCAACCACAATGGTAATTCTCATATTTGCAAGTCAAATACGGTCAGAAGTCGGTCCGAGTGACTCTGCAACAGTCACAACAACAAACAAATATGCATACGCTGTCCAGATTAAAATCAGTGCTTTTCGCATCTGAACCTAAGTGAATGATAACTTTTTGTCCCTAGAAAGGCCCCGTATTTTATGGGCCTCATACCCTATAGAATGGGGCCTGTAAAATAAAAGGTGAGGACATAGTCCCCCCATGCTCACACCTGTAGTCAGCAGGTGGAGACTACCTATTAAACACCCCAGCCCCAACCCATTGGTGATTGGAGGAGGTTATTATAATTTAATGGGGGGACCCATTGGTGATGAGTGAGGGCTTTAAATAATTATATAAGTGGGGATGCAGATGTCATTTCCCACCCCCTCAATTAGTGGCATGTTCCATCCCCAGTTGACTGGGAGTCCCCATGCTTCTAGTTACCCCTTTTAATTAAATGATAAGGAGAGCATTAAAACAAAAACTTATACTTACCATCAGAAGTATTTTTTCTTTGAAATCTTCTATTCTTCAGCCCCAAAAGAGGCCAAATTAAAATACATTATTTGTGATGCAACTTTTGAAAGCTGAATAAAGCTTCAATGTGAGAAAAGCCTTTATAAAGGCTTTCATATGCTTTGAATTGTCATTAGAATGCTCGAATTGATTAGCCAATAAGTTAACAATCAGATTACAGGCAAATCACTTTTCTCAAAACATGTGGAAATTTCCAGCAAGCAAATAGTAAGGATTTTTAAGCATTTGGGCTAGATTTTAGCTGTCTGGTTGCATTTGTACTGACTAAAATTTAAACCTAATTCGGGCTCATTCGATTAACTAGCATGAAAAATGTCCGGAATTTGCAGTCATAATGTCCCCACATGCAGCCATTCGGATCTTAGTGAATATTTTGTGAAAAGAAACCCCTCCTTAAATCTAGCCTGATGCCATTCACTTGCAGAAACCAACACATTCCAGTTTTATCCAAGCTGGAACGTTCTCCTATAATTCTGTTTTTCAATTTATTTTTTTAAACATTTTACAATTTTTATATTCACCATAATACATTGCTCAATACATAAACTGCATTGTTTCCTAAGCTGATAATGGTAAATCCATTATACGCCAAGCTAATACATTTGGCAAAATAGCAAGGAAACAAGAATTATACAAATTAAAGTCAATATTTTACAAGGATAATGAGATGAGTTAAACAAACAGTTCTTGATTATTTTTCTTCTTATTACTTTTGTAGGAATTTCTGATTCATGACTAATAATATTCTATACCACAGTTTTTCTACATTGCTCCCTAACTTCAACATCTCAAACCTTTCTCCCTAATCAGCTATCATTTCAATGTTGCCAAAGGTACAATATATATACCGGTGTGTGTGTATATATATATATATATATATATATATATATATATATATATATAATGTTAGTCTCTCCATCCAGCATTTTATGCTTTGAAAATATATATTTCCTATGACAGCTATTTGGCTAAACAAATTAAGTTTCTCTCTTGTAACAGAAAAGCTAAATTGCATCATCCATTTGCAGCAGCCTGTAATTAGTGCAAGCAAAAAAGACGTCATCATTACTTTAAGGGATCCTATAGTGCCAGGAAAACAAAGCCATTTTAATGGCACTATAGGGATAATAGGTCCCACCTCCCTCACACAACCCATCCAGTGGGGTTTTAACCCTTTCAGCCACTTACCTGAATCCAGCACCGACAGCCACTGGGGGCAGACTTAGAGCTGCAATGTAAACATTGCAGTTTCTCTGGAACTGCAATGTTTAACATTGCAGCACTAAGTGCAAAAGGGTCACAGCACCCAGACTACTTCAATTAGCTGAAGTGGTCTGGGTGTCCACAGTGTCCCTTTTAGCATACATCTCAGAAATAACATAACTCCAGTTGATACTTAATTTCACATAATCACTACTAGAACTTGCTTGATCACTTTGTCTCAATGTTTTTGTGTAGCCTTATGTAAGTGTTATGTGTTTGTAGGTTTTATACAACAAAAAAAGTAATAGTGGGGGCGTGGCCTGCTGCTGAAGCTGAACGGACGCATGTAAGATCAGCTCCGGCGAAAAGTGACCTACAGAGCCATAAACAAGCAGCATACTGAGCGCCAACCACCAAAATCAGACACTTACAGACCGGAGGAGGTAGGCATCATGTCCCAAAGGCAGAAAAATAAAGCGGGGAAAGCTGAACGAGCCTCGTTCTTCCTCACGAAAACGGCGGCCTCCAGGCTGAGAGAGGGCCAGGAGCCTGTCCAAGATGGCGGCGAACTGGGAAGGCGGGAAACCTCTCCCTCACCACACACATCCCCCTCTCGCACGCCAGATGAACAACCCCTGACTATGGGGGGCATCCGTGCCATGATGGAGGAATTTACAGACAACATACAGAGGAACATGAAGAAACAGCTCCAGGAGCTGACAGCTGAACTACATAAAGAAGTGCAGGAGGTAGGAAACCGCACCACACAGATTGAATCAAAACTGGATGAGCATGTTGTGGCCCATAATAGCCTTGCAGATAAAATCCAAGAATTAGATAATATTCTGGAGACACACAGACTAAAACTAGCAGACATGGAAGACAGAGCAAGGAGAAACAATTTCCGGTTCCGTGGAATTCCAGAAGCTGTGCAAAATGCAGATCTCCAGGACTACCTGTCCGACCTATTCCAAGCTCTCACTCCAGAAATTCATCCTGACCAATTGATTATTGATAGAGTACACAGGCTGCGCAGACCTAAGCACCTACCGCCCACGGCAGTGAGAGATGTAATTGCTAGAATTCATTTTTTCCATGCCAAGGAAAGGATCATGAGAGCTAGCAGAAACACAGACATGCCTGAAAAGTACAAATCAATTAAAGTATTTGTGGACCTGTCAGCTGAAACATTACACTTCAGAAAGTCCTTGTCGCCCATCACCGCGATCCTGAGAGAACAGAATGTGAACTACCGCTGGGGCTATCCGGCCAAACTCCTGATCTCCCACCAAGATGCAATCCATCTAGTCACAGACGCAACACAAGGCACCCGCAAGCTGAGAGACTGGGGACTGCCTCTCCCACCCGTTGGACCCGAAAAGTCAGCAAAGGTCCCGAGAATGTCACCGGAATGGTCGAACAACTGAAACACCCGGGATATACGTAACTATACAACACATACACCGTTAAACCTGGCTAACACGAACTGATATATGATGTTAATTAATGCCGACAGGCACTCTCATTTTAAAATGCAGTACAAACCCCAAAATATCATGGGCCTTACAAGCTTTAGATCTATCATCGCAGCAGCTCTTATAGCTGGTTAGACTTTGACTCTGCCCATTACGCCATTGGTACTACACAAAGGTGTAGACTTCGCAATAGACGTTGTCATCCACAGGCGGCCAGGCGGACACTGCCCAACTGAGAGATTTAACGGGTGTCACCGAACTATATTGGTTATCTTCAGTTTATGTTTATGTATTGATTGTTTGACGAGTTTACATGTACTTAATTTGAAATTGCTCTGAGGTCTCTAGGTGAATGACCGACATGTTAGACGGATTCACCTGCACCCCCCCCACTACCCGCACCTACCGGCTAGGTGGCGAAACGCGGCCCCGATTATGGGAGCCTTACTGGGTACACCACCCACTGACTGACCTGAACCCTCCCCACCCCCCCACCTTAACCCCCGACATACAAAACTAAAATTGCATCCCCAAATGAAACATTCCTGTAAACTATATCAGTATATAGCGCATAATAACAACTTTAAGATGCCACCACATACAGATGGGGCACGTATTCAAACACTGTTTCTAGAGACGCTATTAACACAACATGAAATTATTGACTTATAATGTAAAGGGGTTGAATACCCCAGGTAAGAGACGTCTTTTATTGCAAGAACTTAAAGCGAAAGGGATTGACATAGCCTGTATTCAAGAGACCCATCTAAAAAACACTAAAACCCCCGAACTGTACGCTAAATACTACCCAACCCAATACCATACGGTCTCGACAAATAAGACCAAAGGGACATCCATTTTAATTCATAAAGATGTAGCATTCATAGAGCAAGGTAAAATGATTGACCCTCAGGGCAGGTTCATCATTCTACAAGGCCTTTTCAACAATGCCCACTATACCCTGGTCTCAGCATATTTCCCTAACACAGGAGCAGAGTTTTTTCTCCACCGCCTCATGCAAAAGATTGAACTATACAAGCTAGGGGGTGGATCCTCTGTGGAGATTTTAATTTCATCACATCTCCAGAGGAAGATACCACAGCAACTCCCCAAGGAGTGAGGCGTGGACAAATGGTATCCATGTGTAAAGCGATAAATGCACGACTCACACTACACAACCTATATGACAGCTGGAGAGTCCTCCACACTGGGGAGAGAGACTATACTTTCCACTCTAGGGTGCACAATACTTATACCCGGATTGACACCTTCTATGTTGATCAACAAACGCTAGCACAGATCTCCTCCTGTGATATAGGTGAGATAACTTGGTCAGATCATAGCCCTGTATACCTAGAGTTGTTTGACTCGTTCCAATTCAAGGGGAAGGGGACCTGGCGGTTGAATGAGTCATTGCTAAATGATCTCACATTCCTAAAACAGGTGAAAGTAGAATTAGAAGAATACTTCCAAGCCAACTCTAAAGGGGAGGTACCCGACCAAACAGTGTGGCTAGCACACAAAGCTGTAGTGCGAGGACTTTTCATTAGGCGTTCCTCATATCTCAAAAAGAATAGACAAAAAACCCAATTAGAGTGTCAAAAACTATTAGCAGTGGCAACGACTCAAAACAAACTAAACCCATCTCCGGCCTTAGCTAAACAGGTGCAGACCCTCACGAGTCAATTGACGGACCTAAATGCAGCGAAAACCGCTTACTTTCTCCAAAGGCTGAAGGCGACCACTTACCACCATAGTGGTAAAGCTACAAAATATTTAGCCAACCGCCTAAAAGCGAGATTAGCGCACTCCAAAATCCCCCACTTGCTCACCGCCGAGGGAAGAAAGGTACAAAACCCCATGGACATAGCACAAGAATTCGCAAATTACTATGCAGGCCTTTATAACCTAGAAGACCAACCTGGTATGAATCCCTTAAACGATACCTTGATTCGCTCACACCTAACAGAACTCCCCCTCCCAAGACTAGACCAGTCCCAGCTCTCGACACTTCTTGAGCCGATTACCATAGATGAAGTCCTAAGTACCATCCGCCAACTGCCCACGAGTAAATCCCCGGGGGCAGATGGCCTATCCAACTCATACTACAAAGCCTTTGCGGACATACTTGGCCCGTGGCTGGTAAAGACGTTTCAGACGGCAACTGACACAGGGCAACTTCCCCCAGAAATGCTCCTGGCCACAATAGTGACCCTGCCCAAACCAGGAAAAACCCCAGACCAATGTAAAAATTTTAGGCCCATCTCATTGCTGAATACGGATGCCAAAATCTACGCCAAAATATTAGCTAATAGAATGGGTAAAATCCTTCCAACATTGATACATGATGACCAAACTGGGTTCGTGCTGGGGAGGCAGGGGATGGACAACGCTAGAAAACTGTCCCTGGTTTTGGAGAAGATGCGGGGGGCTGGCCCGGGTGGTCTACTACTAGCCTTAGATGCAGAGAAAGCTTTTGACCACCTGGGCTGGCCCTTCCTTCAACGGGTACTAGAGAGGTTCGGGTTTCCACCGCAATTTATTACCCAGGTATTTGCCTTGTACTCACGCCCCACGGCCCAGGTTCTGCAAGCTGGATTTAATTCCACACCGTTCAAAATTACGAATGGCACGAGACAGGGGTGTCCCTTGTCACCCTTGCTCTACGTGCTAGCCCTAGAGCCGTTACTCACGGAGATTAGGAACCACCGGGATATAGAAGGGGTTGACTGGCACGGGCAGACGATAAAAATTAGTGCGTTTGCAGATGACATTTTGCTGTATGTCACAAACCCTGAAAAATCCTTACCTATCATAATGAAACTTATAACAGACTACGGGGCGATGTCCTACTACTCTCTTAACGCCACTAAAACGCAAGCACTGGGCCTCCGACTAGACTCGCAGGTACTAACGAGACTGAAGAGAGACTACCCATTCGAATGGAGAACTGGGAATCTAAAGTATCTAGGCCTGACGTTCACTAAGAATCCAAATGATATGTTTCCCTCTAATTACAATAGGGTCTGGAAGGAATGCACGGAGGTCCTGAAGGGATGGGGACAACTTTTTTTATCTTGGGCGGAGCGCATCATAGCACTTAAAATTACCATATTGCCCAAACTTCAGTACCTGTTTAGGAACCTCCCGTGGCAAGCACCAAATTCATATTTTAAAAACATACAGTCTAAGATGTTACAATTCACATGGGGACCGGGACGGGCGAGAATCTCCCAAAAAGTGTTAATGGGACCTGTGAACAAAGGGGGGATGGCATTCCCACACGTCAAATCGTACCACCATGCCGCGATACTGGCATCACTGCTAACCCACCTTACGAACAAAGACCAACCCCAGTGGGTACAGATGGAAAATCAAGCCATAGCCCCTTTCCGAGTGCCTCATTTATTGTGGCTACGGTAAGCCACCAGACCAAGTAACATGACCTTGCCCACGCAACTTAAGTTGGCATTCAACACCTGGGATATAAATAGGCCGCACTTTGAGTCGCATAGCCCACTTTCTCTAGCAACACCTATTGAGGCAATTCAGTATTGTATCCCCACATTCAATGCAGCACCATGGAAAAATAGGGGAGCTACACACTTAGCACACTTGTATAAAGAGGGCAAACTGCTGCCCTTCAAGGAATTAGGCCACATATACAACATCCCACCCACATCCCAATACTCCCACACACAACTACAGTCCTTTTTACACAGACACGGCAAGGACAAAACACAACAGCGGGCCCATAGAGGGGAACTCTCCACCTGGGAGAAAATTGGGACCGCAGGGGTACTCCCACCTAAATTTAAGCCATTATCTGAATGTTACAAAAGTATCCGACCATGCCAGCCGTTCCACAGTTCCACCCAGGTGCTGCAATGGTCCGCAGACATAAATGCTAACTTAACAGATGACCACTGGAAACATATGATAACCTCGGTGAGGAAACTAGTGAAATCAGCCCCACTTGTAGAACAATACCAAAAAACAATATATAGGTGGTACATGGTGCCGACTCGTCTACATAGACTATACCCCCAAACACCCCCGACGTGCTGGAGATGTACTCGAGACCTGGGCTCCGTCCTACATATCTGGTGGAGATGCCCTAAACAAAAGAGGTACTGGGAAGATGTACAGCAAATTATAACCCAATCTACCAAAACCGACGTAGCCTTAGAGCCCCTAACATTTCTATTGCTGGACATGCCTCCAGACTTACCTGCTATAGTAAAGAAACTGATATACCATATCCTATTGACAGCACAAAGGGTAATAGCGCGATCCTGGAAGTCCCCCACAGCCCCGAAAGCCCTCCACCTTATTCAAGACATAGATAAACAGTTAATTTACGAAACGCAATACACCGCGGCACACTCTCGACAGCAGAAATATGGGGGAGCTTGGGAGATGTGGAGCTCCTGGAGACAGGAAACGGGGGCCACCTGGAATCACTAAACCACTGAAATAACATAGAAGTCTCTCCTAGGTAGGGGACCGCAGATAAGGGGACAAAGGGTAAGGTACACACATAGCTCCCTTGGAGCTCATCAATAGGCAGTACCACAGGGTAGAAATCCACAAAGAAATGCGAGGTCAGAAGAGGACAGGATAGATCGGGAGGGATCTCCCGGATAGTTGCAGGAAAGGCCAGGATTAGTCACGGACGTGACAGGCAATGAATGTGTAAATGAATATGTGAATATGTTATCCTCCTTGAGCTGGTGTAGACCAAAAACGCAACAACCTCAAAACACTAATGTACATCTGCAGTAAAAGGATTGTATAAATATACTGGGAATGTAATACAATTTCGTCATGTAACTGTATGTCGACTCCTCCCCCCCCCTCCCCCAACCCCCTTCTTTCTTCTGTACCCTCACCCCCTCCCCACCCTTCACTATGACATGTTGAAAACTTAATAAACTTCGTTTCAAAAAAAAAAAGTAATAGTGTGTAAAGAGCACCTAAAATATTATTCAGAAGTAAAAGTATAAGTGCTAAAATTCATGTAGGGTAACCTTATTTCTCTCACCAAATATCAAACAATATCTAAAATAGTCTAAAAATCTAAAAAAGTGAGTCTTAATATTTTAGGCTCCATTCCATGTGAGTGTATCTAATATCTTACATTCTACTTGGTGCTATTACCATCTGCACTATATATGGTATTTAGTTTTCTATTTTCCATATGCTGCCATTCTGACTGCTTATTAGACACATTTATAATAGGGTAAGTCACCCCTATTTTATAGTGCTCCACTATTTTTGTAAGGCGTTTCACTAATAATATATTTTAGATAGTGTATTTTATACAGTCAACAAAAGATATTATACAGTATTCAGTTTACAGTTCATTTTTATTTATTTATTTTTTTATTTTATTGATTTATTGGGGATTGTGGCCTTATAAAAGCAAACTCTTAGATCTAAGGTTAATCTAATCTAATCTTTAGATTAATCTTTAGTTTTTTTGCGGTTAACACAGTGAACTCTACGTAATCTACGTAATCTTTTTTGTCATTCTATCTTTATTATTAGGGCAAGTAAATAAAACAGCACAAGCAAAATGTGTTATAACAGTTAGACACATATGTGATTAAACTGAGAAGCACTCAGTTACTGTGATAAGCTAAATAAGTGTGTCTTCTAGCTAAAATAGCCTCATTTTTGTAATAAAATATAACAGACGTTAGAACTACAACTTGACTAGGCTCAGGCTTAAACAGAAGGAGTAAGTTGAAGTGAACCATGCTTGCAAGAGGTAAATACAGTTGTGCTCAAAAGTTTGCATACCCTTGGAGAATTGATAACATATGACCATTTTTAAAGAAAACATGAGTGAAAAGGCAAAAGACTTTTACTTTGTTTAATGTGAGATTTATATTCAACAGGTTATAAAAGAATGTTTCCAGAGCAGCCTGCATTTCTCCGTAGATTACATGTGTTTTTTTTTTTTTGTATCCCGAACAATTCTTCTGGCAGTTGTGGCTGAAGTCTTTCTTGGTCTACCTGACCTTGGATAGGTATCAAGAGATCCCCAAATTTTTCACTTTTTAATAAGTGATTGAACAGTATTGACTAGCATTTTCAATGCTTTGGATATTTTTTTACATTATTTTACATCTTTATAAAGTTCCATTGCCTTGTTACATAGGTCTTTTTACAGTTCTTTTCTGCTCCCCCCATGTATCCCCAAGTATCTAGCCTGCTCAGTGCATCCACGTGAAAGCTAACAAACTCATTGACTATTTATACACAGACAGTAATTGAAATTTAAAAAGCCACAGGTATGGGGCATTAACCTTTTAATTGCAATTTTAACCCGTGTGTGTCACCTTGTGTGTCTGTAACTAGGCCAAACACTCAAGGGTATGTACACATTTGATCAGGGCCATTTGGGTTATTTCTGTTATCATTATGACTTAAAATGGAGCCAAACAACCATGTGATTATAAATGGCTTTATATGATCACTATCCTTCAAAATAGATTTTTTTTTGCATAATCAGTCATATTTTCAAAATCAATGCCAAAATTTCACAATTTCTGCAAGGGTATGCAAACCTTTGAACACAACGGTGCATATAGAGGATTATGTAGGGCACAACAATAGAGCAAAACTTTATTGTCATATTGAAAACAGCTAAGCAATAAGTAAGGTCTGTAGACACATCAGCTGATGCCAATAGATGGAGAATACCAGCATCCGCCATTCAGCCACTATGGTGGGGCTCTTCCAAGTAGCCCAAGCCTCCACACACCTGGCACACACTTGCCCAGGATGCCTGTATTCGCACCTCCGTATTCCAGTTTACCTGGAAACTTGAGTTAGAGATCCCCAAATCAATCAGGCAATATTTGGAGGGAAGAAGCTTGTGATTCTGCAGTCCCACTCTGAGGTTAAATCATGTGCTGCGTCAGCCTCCTTTGACATCTGTTCTGCTGTGCCACTCTGAGGATAGGTGAAGAATATCACAGCAGGTGATGATGGCCAGCGGGACGACTCTGGGGTATTTAGTCAGCAGGAGTGAAGGAAAGTTCACAAAAATTGAGCTTTGCCGAGAACACCATAATTGAGTGAGTGTGAGGAGGTGCACGTGGTGGGAGGCCCCAACTGGGCAGCCATCTTGATTGCTAGGCTTTAAGTCACTGGTAGGATTAGGTCTAGATGAGGTGCTCATTCCGTGGGTACCACAAGCATTTCCGTGGGTTCCAGAATATCCCCCCAAAGGCGGGGGGACCAGGATCTGAACCGGCAAATTCTACTTCAAGGCATTGGGTGCCTCCCCCTCCTTGGTGTGTGGTCTCAGGCTGCAGGGAAGCCTAACATGGATTGTGTTCACCAGATTCAGCCACAAGAGTTCCAGGTAGTTGTCAGGGTGTTCCAGAAGGTCATAAACAAGATGCTGCCCGAAAAAGGAGCATTAATGTAAAAAATTAGACTTAATTAGAGGATTTCCCTGCGGAGCTGCATCACTGTGTGACCTTTTTGGTTGACTGTCAGTCCCTGCCCTGATCTACCTTATTTAAGGGCAAAATTGGGCAATACAATTACACAATTAATTTTATTTTTTTCCATGATCCCTATGATATGCACAGTATAATTAAAGTTTTATTGAATAAGTAGAACAAGATGCCTAAAATCTATATGATTAGATGAGTCCATTCAGTAAATATCAAGTATAACTACAGAACGCAACAAAGAGGTTTACGTACTTGAATAACTAAATGCTTAGGTTTATTGCAACATGGAGCAATCTTTTCAAATACTAAGTACTACTGATAACACTGCTTTCTTGAATGTAACAAAAAAAAGCAGAACTGCCCTTTCATTGAACACATGGGTGTTCCTCGCTTAGATTTAGATTTGGGTGCAGAAAAAAACATTTATTAAATGTGTGCATATGGGAGAGGAAATTCAAGGAAGAAGCCTTCAGATTCTGTTAAATACAAATAATGAAAAGCTGGCTGAGAAATATGGGAAAATTGGGAATTATATTGTAGCTAGAGATAGAGTAGCAGACGTAACATTTTTTGTAAATATTGTCACAAATAGTTTTCCAAGATTAGGGTTACTTTGTTTGGTTGGGGAAGCTAGCCAGGGCCTGCCTTAGGGGTGTTGCAAATTGTGTATTGGGCAGGCAGGGGTGTTGCAGATTGTGTTTTGGGGAGGCAGGGGGTTGCAGATTGTGCTTTGGGGAGATGGGGTGTTGCAGATTGTGTTGTGGGGGGTGGCAGTTTGTGTTTTGGGGGTGGGGGTTGCAGTCTAGGTTTTATAGGATGTGTGGCCATGGGGTGCTGCCAATAAGATTTTCACAGGGCGCCTAAATGTCTAAGGCCGGTCCTAAAGTTAGCTATGTGATTGCTACTACATAAATGTGATCTATAGAGCTAACAAAAATATGTATATATTCCACTAAAAATAAAAATGAAGGGCACGTAAAACTCATTCAACCACTAGCTGTAAAAATACCATGTCATGTTAATATTTCTGCTGTCATTTTAATAGATTGAATACTAGAATAATTATTTAGCATCACTGCCACTGTATTCCAACATAAACCTTGGGAAATGTTTTCAAGTTTGTTACTGGCTATTATTAAATCAAGGCTAATCAACCAAATACAATTATTGTTCGATAATAATAACATCCAAGGTTTCATCTTAAACATACATCAAGAAGAAAGTAAAGTAGAGCCCTCTTGTGGTGGGATAAGCATCTAGAAGTAAAGAATATCAGGAATTTGGTGGAAAAGGAACCTATTTTGCCTGACATGAACATTGCTATTCTATAACCACACGTGAAATTTAAGAATAATTCCTTATCTTTATTGCTACTAAACTTACCAGAACCAAAACTTAGGCCAGATTAACCTTCCCAGTTTTACAGACTACAATCTGATAGTACTGTACATGCATGCTATAGACTGGATTAGGGAGTGCAAGCAGCCATATGTCTTTACTAGATTAAGCTCATGTCCCTTATATCTATCTCACATCCTTGTTGGGAAGTCAGTGTATACACCTACTAAAGATACCTTAGCCATGGCTTGTCAAAAATACTAGTGAGGAGTGAGACTTCTTCAGGTCACATTTAGAGCAAAAACAAATCCTGTTGTATCCAGCCTGATGTGAGGCTCTATCATTGCTTTTATAAGTAATGACTTGATGGAATCTGGGAAGTTGCACCCAGCAAAAGCTCTACAGGGCAGATACTCTTTACTACTTGTTGTGACTAGTGGCCTAGGTAAAGCATTTCCCAAAACCAAACACTCATAATGTGATTGATGCCACGCTCATTATGAACATAAACACTTATCTCCTGATACCGTTGTAGCAAAGTATCAAAAAAGTTTACTAAGGTCTTCTGTAACCTCAATGAAAATGTTACTATGACTCTCTGCTTGCTATTCCAAATACCTGTCATCTAAAGCTCTTATAATCCATTGCCCTTATATCATTATTGATTAAGGGGAGACTTGGCAGTGTTAAGGCATAAAATCAATCTTAACTCAGTGGATACTTACAACTAAGCTAACCATTACATTTTAGTCACGTTTTTTTTTTGTTGCAATTTATGACATACTTTTAACTGGGCTAAAATGTCTTTAAATAAAGATACATTTACTAAATACTTTTTTTTTGGAAAGCCATTTTCTTTTTCCAAATTTATCACAAATGTGATCTACCATTCAGGACACTGAATTATATATCAGAGGTCACACCGTATTTCAGAGAATGTGGTTTATCAATACTGATTAGACAAAACACTTTTTTAAAAACCATAAAAGTATTAATACTTTCAACCAAGATAATAATGGCTCCATAGTGTGTTTGGTGCATAATTAACATTTTACTATATAATACCCAGAGGTACCCTGGGGGGGACGAGGGGGGATATATGTATATATATATATATATATATATGAATGTATTTGTTTTGCTTTATGTTCATTTGTATAAGCTGTCTTGAATAAATAGATTTATGAAAACAAATCAGACATTTTCAATTTCATTAGAGTAAAGAAATAATTTTGTCTAGTAATACAACATCTATAGAAGTTTGTCCGTAACTTGAAACCATCATTCTGAACAATGGTCTACTGTGAAACATTTTCCCATATTAATTATTTACGGGACTGTAATAGTATTAAGAAGCCAAGGAATGCACATCACATTACTTCTAATGGCTGATCAAAAGGCTTATATTTTAACCTGTGAGATCTTATATATTGTACTATTCAAGCAATGCTTTCTGTTGCTTTAGGCAAAGGGGATGCTTTATCTTTCACACCGTTACATGCAGAAAGAAAAACGAAAGATTGCACTCTGATTCTATTCATTTACTTGTGAAAAGTATTACATTGACTCTTCTTGTGTCTTGTTTAAATCCAAGAACTTAAAAATGTATATGTAAAATTTGACCATATATTCAATACAGAATATATAATATCAAAGCTTATTAAAAGTAAGCTGCATGATTCTTTGAGCTCCACATTTATTCTTTCCTGTAATGCTAGATTTCTTCAATAGATGCAAAACAAAATGCATTTTTTAATTTTAAGAAAGTTAGTAAGATGTTACTACAGATATTTATTTGTGATATATCATTATTAGTTAGGGAGCCAATTTAAGGACTGGAAGAGGGGTGAGGTGTGAGAGGACTGACTAGAGAGGAAAATAAGTCTGGCGGCAGCATTCATTACAGACTGTAGCGGGGCAATGCAGCTTTTGGGGAGAGGGTTACAATAATCCATGCGGGAAATTACAAGCTCCTTGGTAGCATCTTGTGTAAGAAAGGGGCGGATGCGGGCTATGTTTTTAAGTTGGTATCTACAGGATTTGGCAACGAACTGGATGTGAGGCTCAATGGTGAGTCCTGAGTCAAGTATGACGCCAAACAGCGTGATTGCAAGGATGGGCTTATGCAGATATATCACTGACTTGAAGGGAGAGCGAGAGAGGAGGATCAGTATTAGGAAGAGGAAAGACAAAGAGTTCAGTTTTAGAGAGATTGAGTTTCAGAAAGCGCAAGGACAGTCAGAGATGGAAGAAAGGCAAGCAGTGACATGTTGCAAGAGAGAGAGGTCCGGGGAGGAGAGGTATATCTGAGTGTCATCAGCATACAGGTGGTAGTGGAATCCAAAAGAGGCAATACGTTTGCCAAGAGAGGCAGTATAAAGAGAAAATAGAAGGGGACCAAGGACAGAGCCTTGGAGAACTCCAACCGAGACAGGACGAGAAGAGGAGGTATCCTTGGAAAAGGAGACACTGAATGAGCGTTGGGAGAGATAAGAGGAAAACCACGAGAGGACAGAGTCACAGAGACAGAGCAATTGAAGAGTTTGAAGGAGGAAAGCATGATCAACTGTGTCAAAGGCAGCAGAGGGGTCAAGGAGAATTAGTATGGAGTAGTGACCTTTGGATTTAGCTGCGATTAGGTCATTAGTAACTTTGATAAGAGCTGTCTCAGTAGAATGGAGAGGGCGGAAGCCAGACTGAAGAGGGTCAAGGAGAATTGGAATTGAGGAAGCGAGACACACCGGTAAAGACAAGTCTTTCCAAAAGCTTTGATGAAAAAGGGAGCAGGGATATGGGACGATAGTTAGAGGGGGAGGATGGGTCAAGAGATGGTTCTTTCAGGATAGGTACTGAAGTGGCATGTTTAAGGTCAGCAGGAACAGTGCCAGAAGAGAGAGAGCAGTTGAAGATGTGTGTTAGGGAAGGCACAAGACAAGGGGAGAGAGATCTGATGAGGTCAGAAGGGACAGGATCGAGTGGGCAAGTGGTGGGGCGAGAAGAATGGAGAAGCGCAGCCACCTCTTGTTTAGTAGCCGGGGAGAAGGTCTGAAGGGTAGGAAAGGCACGATTTACGTGTGGTTGAGAAAGAGAACGACAAGGAGGGGAGAATTCTTTCCTTTGCTGTTCAATCTTGTTGGTAGAGTAGCATGCAAAGCTATCAGCTGTAAGGTTAGTTTGGGGGGTGGCCACAGCAGGGCAGAGAAGAGAATTGTTGAAGGTGTCAAAGAAATGTCTGGGATTGCGGGAACATGAACTAGTGAGAGAGGAAAAGTATGACTGTTGGCGAGGGCAAGGGCTGCGCTGTATGAACGCAATATGAATCTATAATGGAGAAAGTCTGCCTGGGTGCGGGACTTCCTCCAGGAGAGTTTAGCACAATGGGATCAACTCTGCAGATAGCATGTTGATTTAGTATGCCAAGGTTGCGGTTTTGTCCTCCTTGAGGTGCGTGTTTGGAGTGGGGCTGCAGCGTTCAGGGAAGAGGTGGAGATGGCCAGTGAGGGACAGGAGAGGGAAGGGATTGATAGCAGTTGTGAATCAATGTCAGCTGACATCTGCTGGAGGTCAATAGAATTAAAGTTGCTCCTGAGTTGAGGGGGATTAGGCTGAGGTTGTTGGGTGAGAGAGTAATTGAGAGCAAATGATAACTCTCATGCTATAAATTAGTGATGCACAGTTGGTCTTAACTTGCAGTGGCAACTAGATTTGTGCACAGTACAAATCTTTCAGTTCTTCTGAATTGATATTGTTCTGATTTTTGAAAATGTTTCAATTAAACTTTTTTTTATTTAACTTTCAGTTAAAGTTTGATTAGAAATGTTGAAATTGAAATGGACACCAAATCCATCAAAATTCTGATGGATTTCAGTTCTGATCAAAACGAATCTTCAAGTCTATAAAATATAAGATTCCTTATGAAAAATGCGCTTCAGAAGGAATACAGAATATCATAATTTAAATGTAGTCACTGTTAAATTGTTACACATAAAATCCCACTTATTTCACACAAAAGCTTTGTAGGTTCTGTCGAAAACAGTTCACATTAGTACTCTGGATCAATATGAGAATTATAGTCCTGATCATCTGAATTTCTTTTAGTTCCTTGTTACTTTTAAAGGAACACTCCAAGCTCAATAACTTGACTAAGCCCAGTAGTGAGCTGAAGATCTTCTGTCTCTCACTTCCGGCTGCAGAAATGTGGGGAGCAGCACCTGGAAGACTCCAGTAAGAAGTCAAACCTGTAGACGTTATGGTGCATGAATTATTCTTTTAATTCATTTACATCATGCGTGCTTGTTGTCTGAACAAAATATGAATATCTCCATTATGCTGTTGCTTAACTTGGAATAAATGAGAATATATTAAATTTATGATGTGAAATAATGTAATAGCTTAAAAAAAATGGTTATCGGAACTCTTTGTCCAAGCAAGCAACCTTCTTTGAAATATCGGGGGAATTTAGAAAACAGAGGTAGATTAATAATGAAACTGAAATGACAGTTGCCTGAGGATCCCGTGGTCAACCACATAATCTACTTGCATTAAAATGGCATCTGAGTTTGAATAGAAACATTTAGTAAAGTGATGAGTAGTGCAAAGGAGACAATGTTTAATTACCTCTATATTGACAAATCCTGTAACACGACAATGGGTATCTACTACAAATCAGCTGACCATCAGTGCACATCACTCTGTTAACATGCTCTTGTCCATGTTGTCATCGGTCTGTTGGAAAGAGGAGTTTGAATGGGATTATAAATCTGTAAACTATGATGCAGATACCTTAAAGCAAGCTCCCTTTTTAACTGGACGAGGAAGGAAGTGGGACCAAGGAGGAGAAAGTGTATTAGATAAATAGGAAAATATATAACATGTAGAGGGAACTCTATTGATTAACGTAGAGTGAGAAATGTTAGGTAGGCTGGATGCCAGAATTACATTTATATTTAATTACCCAATTAAATAGGTAATATTGGTAAGAGGAAATAATGAATTTGAGAAGTGGATGAGACAAGAAATAATACAGGGCACAAAATTAGAGACAGAATAAAAAATTAAATGTGTAGTTTTTAGCAAGAGAGAAATCATGATGTGGGTAAGTTGAATGAGGAAGAGGGGATAACAAAGTGATCTAGTTGTGGAATAAAGATGGGATATTGATCTTGAAATGTTTTTAAGATTAAAGAGAATGATAAACATGCAGATTGGTATGGGGATAACAAAGTGATACTTTAAGATAAGGGATAATGAAGCAGACAGATTAAGGAAAGAAAATATATAATGGAGTTCATCAACTATGAGACAATCAAAACATTTTCAGAACATGCAAGACACCCGTCATATATTTAAATACATATTAGATTAATAAAGAATGTAACAATCATACAATACCCAAAGAGTAGAGAACATCCGTATAACACATATAGCACAAACTAAAGTAACAAGATAGCCACAAACATATATAATTTTTGCTTCAGTTCTATATAACATTCAGTAACCTAGATGCATACAATGCATAATTTATGTAGAAAATGTAAAGATTGTGTTGGATTTGATGTTTGTCATCTGGTATGGCCAGATCAAGGTGGGAGGAAAATAAACCGAAGCAGATTTGCTAATTTCTTGGTATAAATTCATTCACAAAGACAACAGACAGTTTTGTGACCATATTTGTTATATCAGGACATTGGCAGTAATTACCAACACTGAACATTACTATAAATGTATTGTGCTAAATAACTTCACCTCTATCTCCACCTCAGTAGAACTAGTCCTAATATTAGGATCTATTTTTCTCTACTGGTACATTTCTTTTGACAAGTAAAACACTGAATCAGAATAATGTTCCTATTGCATCAGTTTTGTTAAAAAAAAATATTGTAGGGCAGACTAATCAAATCATCAGTGATCTTCGCTTTATGTGGTTCTTTATCCCTTTGACCCATAATGACTATTCTTTAAACATTGCTGAGTCTCACATACATCATATAAATCATCAGAATATAATTCATTCTCATTTTAAATGCCACATAATCTTAAAATAAAGAATCGTGTAGGGCTTAGCATTGGAAATCTTACATTAACAGCTTATCTGTCTGCAGTCATAAGCATCTGCCTCTTTTAGGAATTTCTATATTTTTAGCCAGTTGAAATAATGCCAAAAATAATTGTCAAAAGTAGAATTAGATTGCTTTCACTCCCAGTGTTTGAAGTTAAAAGGAAAGATTCTGAAAAGAAAAAAAAATATTGCAGAAATGTAATTATTTTTTTCTAGACAAAAACTGAAATTAATTCCCAATGATATTCTTTTTTACTCTGTGCTAGTGTGTAATTTGTTCAAGTTCTTCATTTAAGGCCAAGTGCTCCAATGAATACATCAATAAAATAACTACTCAGAAAGAATGTGCAAAATGTTACGAGAGAGAATTTGGATGACAAATGTATGATTATATTCATCAATATTTTCTCCCAGTCTTCCTTTCACTCTCAATCAGCCATTTTTATCTGGAGAACTTCCATTTTACCTGCCCCTGAATGTACATTTCTTTAGTCTCTGCTACAGTTTCCATTGTCTCTTCACCAGTGTCCTTTACCTGCCTTCATAATATGTGATGGTAATTCTATACGCATGTGTGTGATGTGCATATATGCAATATTAAGCCACATATGTGATAGGAATTATGTGTGGGAGAACAGCATGTATATTTATCTACATGTGTGATGGAAGAAGTGTGGGGGGCTGAATGAGTTGATGAATACTGTGTTTATGACTGCATGCATGGTGGGTATTGATTAGGTGAGTTTGTAGGAGCTGCATGTGCATTATGCAAGGTGTGTGTGACTGCAAATATGATGGAAGTTTTGTATGAATGTATAGATCTACGTGTGTGCTACAGGATATTTTTGTGTATATGTCTTCATGTTTGAAGGCAGTTGTATATGTGAGTGTGTAGGAGTTCTTGATGTGTGAAGACTAGTGATGTCCCAAACTGTTCGCTGGCGAATAGTTCCTGGCGAACATCGCTTGTTCACGTTCGCCTCGGACGGCGAACACATGCGCTGTTCAGTCCGCCCCCTATTCGTCATCATTGAGTAAACTTTGAGCCTGTACATCACAGTCAGCAGACACATTCCAGCCAATCAGCAGTAGACCCTCCCTCCCAGACCATCCCACCTCCTGGACAGCATCCATTTTACATTCATTGTGAAGCTGTATTCTTAGTGAGAGTAGGGACAGTGTAGCTGCTGCTGATTTGATAGGGAAATTGATAGCAAGGCTAGTGTATTCAGTGTCCACTACAGTCCTGAAGGACTCATCTGATCTCTGCTGTAAGGACAGCACCCCAAAAAGCCCTTTTTAGGGCTAGAACATCAGTCCGTTTTTTTTTTCAGTGTAATGTTATTGCAGTTGCCTGCCTGCCAGCCTGTGTGTCAGGCTCACAGCATATACTGTGCCCACTTGCCCAGTGCCACCACTCACTCACCATCTCCCGCTTCCTAAAATCAATGCCTTATATACACATCCCCTGATAGGGGACGTAACAGTGATTAAACTGATAAGAATAGTACTACTTAACACACCACTCCTATCTGGTGGCACATTAGATTGCACGAGCAGTGCCCCAAATTTGAAGTAGGAGGACCGACCAAGCATCTTTTTCCATCTCCCGCTTCCTAAAATTGATGCCTTATATACACGTCCCCTAATAGGAGACGTAACAGGGATTAAACTGATAGGAATAGTACTACTTAACACACCACTCCTATCTGGTGGCACATTAGATTGCACGCGCAGTGCCCCAAATTTGAAGTAGGAGGACCGACCAAGCATCTTTTTCCATCTCCCGCTTCCTAAAATCAATGCCTTATATACACGTCCCCTGATAGGGGAAGTAACAGGGATTAAACTGATAAGAATAGTACTACTTAACACACCACTCCTATCTGGTGGCACATTAGATTGCACGCGCAGTGCCCCAAATTTGAAGTAGGAGGACCGACCAAGCATCTTTTTCCATCTCCCGCTTCCTAAAATCGATGCCTTATATGCACGTCCCCTGACAGGGTCTAGGAAGAGAGACCTTCGATGACATCAGTGAGGACAAGGAATGGGACATGGCTAGCTTGGTATCTTGTGCAAATGGGGAGTTTGCGGTTGTGCAAATAGACTGTTTGCGGTTGTTTGCGGTGCATTAAACGGGGAGTTTGGTCTGTCACTGTGAAGCGGGCGTAACCCTTACACAACCTGATCGATACAACATCATACCTGATGTTTTAAAGCAGGTTATTCCAAACAATTTAGGAATGTTAGGTGATTTATGCCCTTTATGGATTAAAACCAGACTCTGCATCAACTATGTAATTTTCCATGGGAGTTTTGCCATGGATTCCCCTCCGGCATGCCACAGTCCAGATGTTAGTCCCCTTGAAACAACTTTTCCATCACTATTGCGGCCAGAAAGAGTCCCTGTGGGTTTTAAAATTCGCCTGCCCATTGAAGTCTATGGCGGTTCGCCCGGTTCGCCCGTTCGCGGACATTTGCGGAAGTTTGCGTTCGCTATTCGCGAACCGAAAATTTTATGTTTGCGACATCACTAGTGAAGACAGGTGTGTGAAAGGTTTAATGTGTTTAAGGGAAATATGTGTGAGTATGTGATGAGAAATGTGTGTGAATGTCTGGTTGGTGTGTAAAGGTTATGTGTGGGACAGTAATTTGCATCATGTGTGTGTGCGGAAGCGAAACTACTTGCAGTCATCCCTTCTTTTCTCAACCAGTGTTTATGCAAACATGGACAAGCTGGCACTTAAAGCTTTATTAGATCTCTGCAAAGATAGTTTGTCATTACAATACACTAAATTAGAAAGATATATAAAATAGAACACTGTTAATGTTTGAATGATACATGCATTCTTCTGTGATTATTTCATTATTCCACTAGGAAGTATAGCTTTATTCACATAGAAAATGTACTGATTTCTTGTTAATTAGAATATGTTTCAATATGTTTCTTACCATTAACTTTTCACTACAGTTTGTTTTATGATATTTTTTTTATTAAGAAATACTCTATGATCCTGGTCCTTGATGTCTAATAGCTTTTAAATGATGATACTTTCAGATATACATATACAAATTTAATAATATAAGCCCCAAGCTTAAAATAGGGATATATACTTGTATACCTCGAAAACAAAAGATGTAATACAATTAAGAGCATTGCAGAGAAATAAAACATTTTTTAAAAATGGCACAAGCAAACATGTAATCTACATTGCAAATTGATAACAAGGGTTTAATGTCCCTCTCTCACAGAACAATTTCATAATAATGATGGTGCTTTCCTAACATATGTAATCAAAAATATTGCTTCAGAATTATTTTTGAGTATGACCTTCACAGTCTGGTTTTCCAATGGAAAAGATACATCTATTATGAAGAATAACAAAGGCTTTAAAATGTGTCCATAGTATTTAGGGAAATTGTTTAGAGCCTAGCATAATGGGAGGAACCATAGTAAAATTATCAAATTAAGTAATTGAAAAGGTTTGGAATTGAAATTGTCTTACTTTCCATACTTAAAATATATAGCAACATAAAACTAAATGACTGTCATTTATTTAAAATCAATATATTTTGCAATATCTATAAAAATGCTGTATTTTGCAAAACCCAGGCAGTATCCGTGAGATCAGATATAAAGCTTTCATTCTTAATTCAAAATGATTCATTGCACCATTGCCTTCTTCATATATTTGATTTACTGTGACTGCACTTGCCCAGGCCAGGTTATAAATAAAGCTGTCCTTAAATTATTAAATCTTTTTTTTTTTAAAAGGTGAAATGCCATGACATTTTATCGTCACTAAATCATTCTTAAATCATTATTGAATGTTTACATAAAGTAAGTGAAAAAAAAGAATTCATAGACTTATTATGATACTTACAGATTTGAATTGTAATGTGCACAGTGCATTTTGATGAACGCATGCCTCATATTTTTTGTTTTACATATTTTTTTTCCATTGCTTAACATCCTTTTTCCATCACAATTTAGTTACCAATCCTTGATAATATTTAACTCTAATTGCTTAATGCCAATGAACGATTCAGAATCTTCACTCCATGGATTGTCTCTCCATGACAATTCCATCCTAGTAATGGGTACTTTCATTAAATAGTTCTATACAATTTATAAAATATGACATTGTCTAATTAATAACAGAAAAGATTTGAATAAAATACCTGCTTAAATTTCTTAATGCACTGAATCTGATGGAGATTCCTACATTATTTATGGTGGAATTCAATAGATCAAAATTCCAGAGTACAAAATCAACACAAAATTTAACTCAACTTTCTTTATGGGATATGGTGAAGAAGTTCAACATATGGCTTTATGGCAAGAAATATAAAGTTTTATTGGTAGTAAAACAGTTATAGTACATTTTATCTTGAACCCTGACTGGTTATCAAATTTAACAAAAAAAAAAATTGCTGCGCCACAGAAATTCAGGGTGGCAATAAAGTGCCATTATCAATAATCTACAGTAGGTGTGGGTAAATAAAATAGTCCAAAGCAGTTTTAAAAATAGTCCAAAATAGTCTATAAATTATTATTACCTGTTTAAAGTTAATTTTGCAATGCAATAGGAATTATTGGGTAGGCAGTAGGTCCTTGTATCAGCAAATATGATGGCTAGAATATTTCTTAGTGTAATCCATACACATATGCAAGACAAGAAAATGAGAAATCCAATAGTGCAATATATCAATTTACAGTGAGGGAAAAAAGTATTTGATCCCCTGTTTTTGAACATTTGCCCACGGACAAAAAAATGTTCAGTCTAAAATGTTAATGGTATGTGTATTTTAACAGTGAAAGACAGAAAAAAATTGTCAGTCTAAAATTTTAATGGTATGTGTATTTTAACAGTGAAAGACAGAAAAACACAAAAAACAAAAGAAAATTCAGAAAAACACATGTCAATAAAGTTATAAATGGAGTTGCATGTCAATGAGTGAAATGAGTAATTGATCCCCTATCAATCAGCAGGATTTCTGGGTCCCAGGTGTCTTTTATACAGGTAACGAGCTGAGATTAGGAGCACTCCTAATATCAGCTTGTTACCTACATAAAAGACACCTGTCCACAGAAGCAATCAATCAGATTCCACAATTGGTAACACACTACTCCATGAAGGACTGAAATCCTGCAGGACCTGCAAGGTCCCCATGCTCAATAAAGCACATGTACAGGCCCATCTGAAGTTTGCCAATGAACATCTGAATGATCCAGAAGAGAACTGGGTGAAAGTTTTGTGGTCAGATGAGAAAAAAATCAAGCTCTGGAGGAGGAGGAATGCTGCCTTTGACCCCAAGAACACCATCCCCACCGTCAAACATGGAGGTGGAAACATTATGCTTTGCAGTGTTTTTCTCCTAAGGGGACAGGACAACTGCACCGCATGAAAGGGACGATGGACGCTGTACCGTCATATTTTGGGTGAGGACCTCCTTCCCTCAGCCAGGGCATTGGAAATGGGTCGTGGAAGGGTATTCCAGCATGATAATGACTCAACACACAAAGCCAAGGCAACAACTGAGTGGCTCAAGAAGAAGCACATTAAGGTCATGGAGTGGCCTAGCCAGTCTCCAGACCTTAATCCCATGGAAAATCTGTGGAGGGAGCTGAAGATTCAAATTGCCAAACATCAGCCTCAAATTCTTAAAGGACCACTCTAGTGCCAGGAAAGCATACTCGTTTTCCTGGCACTAGAGTGCCCTGAGGGTGCCCCCACCCTCAGGGACCCCCTCCCGCCCGGCTCTCGAAAGGGGAAAAGGGATAAAACTTACCTTTTTCCAGCGCTGGGCGGGGAGCTCTCCTCCTCCTCTCCGCCTCCGTTCCTCCCCGTCGGCTGAATGCGCACGCGCGGCAAGAGCTGCGCGCGCATTCAGCCGGTCACATAGGAAAGCATTCATAATGCTTTCCTATGGACGCTTGCGTGCTCTCACTGTGATTTTCACAGTGAGAATCACGCAAGCGCCTCTAGCGGCTGTCAGTGAGACAGCCACTAGAGGAAAAAGGGGAAGGCTTAACTAATTGATAAACATAGCAGTTTCTCTGAAACTGCTATGTTTATAAAAAAATTAGTTAACCCTAGCTGGACCTGGCACCCATACCACTTCATTAAGCTGAAGTGGTCTGGGTGCCTAGAGTGGTCCTTTAATGACTTAGTGAGGATCTGCAAAGAGGAGTGGGACAAAATCCCTCCTGAGATGTGTGCAAACATGGTGGCCGACTACAAGAAACATTTGACCTCGGTGGCAAAACCCTTGTTGGCAATCACAAAGTTGAAGGGGTCAAATACTTATTTTACTCATTGACATGCAAATCAATTTATAACTTTTTTGACATGCAGTTTTCTAGATTTGTTTTTGTTATTCTGTCTCTCACTGTTAAAATACACCTACCATTAAAATTATAGACTGATCATTTCTTTGTCAGTGGGCAAACGTTCAAAATCATCAGGGAATCAAATTGCAATGCTTACATGTATTTAAATGGAGCACAACTGCAGATCTCTTAGGACTCAGATTGATGACTAGGATACTAGAGGACAGTACAGGAACTGTATCTTTAATTACGGATAATACAGGTATTGTATCTTTAATTACTTCGCTGTTTGTTTAAACGGAGTAAGCAGCTTCTGGCATACATGCAGTATAGCACATTGGAGTTTGCAAGTTCATGGAAACGGAGCAAGATAGAAATTAAGTTGTAGCAGGAGTGATTCATTTTGGAGTTCGAGGTAAGCAGGCTTGAGAGCAGGCTGTAGCAGGAATGCTTAGCGGACTTGAGAGCAGGCTGTAGCAGGAAGGATTAGCAGGCTTGAGAGCAGGTAATCTCCTATTACGTATATAGCAATTGACTTAGCTTTCAATAGTGAAAGATCAGGTTTCCCGAAGTTCTCCTCAGGATGAGGAAGGTCCAGTTACTAGCCGTGGTCGAGGAGAGGAGAAGGAGGGTCTGTAGATTTCCAGTCCGGTTCGGTGCACAAGTAAACGTTGGAGAAATCTTTTAGCCGGTTTGATATCGCGGTAACGCTGTTCAATAATCACGCGTCTTGTATCTGGCCCGGTCGCATTATGTAGCGTGGGGACACCGCGTCAGAGAAGGGGGTGTGGCTAAGCTCCGTCAACCCGGAAGAGACAAAGAAATACCGGTAGTTAAGGCATGACAGTACCCTCCCTGTAAGGAGCGCCCACAGGGTGCGATCAACATGGTTTAGACGGATAGCGTTTGTAGAACGCGGTAATTAACCTGTTTGCATGGATCACAGAGGAGTTTTCCCAAGTGTCCTCATCAATTCCGTAACCTTTCCAACTAATGAGATACTGTAGAGAGCCACGATGGATCCGCAAATCCAGAATCTTTTGGATCTCGTATTGCTCTTCACCTTGTACCAAAATAGGATCAGGAGTAGTAAGTGCATCTCTGTGGAAAGGGTCAGGAAGATGAGGTTTGAGCAAAGAAACATGGAAGACAGGGTGAAGTTTCAAAGTAGGTGGAAGCTTCAATTTCACAACGTTACGGTTGATAATTGACAATATTCGAAAAGGACCAAGAAAGAGGGAACTCAGCTTCTTTGAAGGACGGTTGGTGGACATGTTTTTTTTTTAGGAGAGCCAGACAAGATCACCAATTTTATAAGCTGGAGGAGGTTGCCTCTTAGTATCAAAAAACGTATTTTGATTAGAAGATGCGAGTTCAAGATTTTCATGAAATTTAAGGAACAGGGAAGACATGTAAGAAATTTGATTTGAAACGGTGGGGTTAGATGAAGGAATGGTATGAGTGGGAAACAAAGAGAGATGAAACCCATAATTGGAGAAGAAGGGAGTAATTTTGCTACTGGTTTGAACTGAGTTGTTGTATGCAAATTCGGCCATAGGCAACCATGTGATCCAATCATCTTGTAGGTGGGAACAATAACATCGTAAATATTGCTCTAAGCATTGGTTAACTCTTTCAGTTTGCCCATTGGTTTGGGGATGATAAGCGGAAGATAGTTTACGTTGAATATGAAGAGAAGAACACAATGCGTTCCAGAATTTGGAGGTGAACTGGGTTCCTCGGTCTGATATGATTTCATCAGGAAGTCCATGAAGTTTCACCATATTATCGAGGAATACTTTTGAAAGTTCAGATGATGAGGGTAATTTCTTCAAGGGGATAAAATAGGACATTTTCGTGAAGCGGTCCACTACTACTAAAATGGTGGTATGGGGGGCGTGGACGAGCAGCGCACGAAGATGGACGCGTGAAGTGTCGGCTCCTGTGAGGGTGATCGCCATACCGCAATTAGAAGCGAGAAAACGCCGTAAGTAACTCCGAAAATCACACACTAGTGACTCGGAGCCATCATGTCGCAAAAGATCCCTAAAAAAACGAAAATACGACCGACACAGACCCACATCTCCCCGCTCACCCCGCCGCGCATCGGCTTACAAGATGGCGCCGGCGGCCCGACATCACCAACCACCGGCTCTGAAAAGAGTGATTGTACCTCTATCTCATTGAGAAACACGACGCCGGTGTCAGAACATACCTTGCAAAGCATGCTGCAGCAACTCCAACATTCACTGCAAGCAGAATTTGCCAAACTAGCACAAGATGTCCGCTCAGACATCAGAGAAATCACTGAGCGCACAATTCTGCTGGAGGAAAAAACGGAGGAGCTGATAGGCGCCCACAACAAACTGGCTGCGGCCTATGACACTACAGAATCCAGATTACTGTATTTAGAAGCCAAACTTGCAGATCAAGAGGATAGAGACAGGCGTAATAACATTCGCCTGAGAGGAATATCTGAAGAAATTAAACCGGCAGAACTACATGATTATGCATTGGGTCTTTTTAAAGCACTATGCCCAACTCTCACGACGGAAGAACTCAGGCTAGATCGCATCCACCGCCTCCCGAGACCTAAATTCTTGGCAAATACAGCTGCCAGAGATGTAGTTACACGTATGCACTACTACACTTCCAAGGAAATGGTAATGAAAGCAGCAAGAAGCCCGGATAACATCCCTCCAGAATTTCAACGTGTCAAACTGTTTGTCGACTTATCTGCAGTGACCCTTGCTAAGCGCAAACACCTATCACCGATTACAAAGGCGCTCCGAGATGCCGACATCCCGTATAAATGGGGATACCCTACACGCCTAATATTAAGAAGAAACGGAACGGAACATCAAATTCATACAGTAACAGATGGGGCAAGAATGCTCAATGAATGGGACATTCCAGCCACCTTCCAAGCCGCATCACCATCTTCCCGAGACCCAGACAAATCGCCTATGAAAGTCAACCACAATTGGTCCACTGGACTCAAACACAAGTGATGCAGATCTGACATCTCTCTTGATATTCCAAGTGGACTCGTGAGCATGATCTCTTTATTTTTTTTTTTTTGTCAATCTTTCTTTTATTAAAGGCATATAGTATGGGATACAGAAGAGAAATTGGAGGAAACGTTTAGGTGATTTACAGTATAGGGTTGGTACATCAATGTGCAAAAGTAGATTACATTTCCAGATTTTCTATGCCTCATTTTTTGTTTTTTGTGTATTGTAGTGAAACATCAGTGTGAAAATACAAGCTTAGGATCAAAGGATCCGGATTGGTAACTTGCTACGTCCTGTTAGTCAGGCGTCTAGTGACACATGGGCTAGTAAAACAAATTCAAATAGTATGATGGACAGACGGCATGAAATACATGGCTTAATAACATAAGTTCTTATTGTTAGCAGGCGAGTGATTGTAAGCATTTTTCCATTGGCTTGTGATGTAGCGTAAACCTATTATTACCAAGACAGAGCCTACCGAGGTGAACTGTTAAGATAGAGAGTGGGTAGGTTATATAACATCATAGACACGCATTAGAGATTTACGGTGTCGCGCTGAACATTCAAGATTATTGAAGGCTAGACTACTGTCTGAGTATTCGTCAGTAGCAAAAACATTCGTAAGGAGGCAACTACGCTAAATGCGCATATAGTGATGGCTATGCTCAAGGCTATGCAATAAACAATACGATTGGAAACAGATAAGACATGCAAAATTAAGTAAAGTAAAACATTGCCCTGTACTAGCATGCATGGTTATCAGGGTTATACTATGGCTGTGATTACTGCAGTGTATGTGGCTTAAACATGCATCAAGTTGCATAAGTACCCATTACTGCTCGTCGTGTCAAACTAGGCATAGTAGCTTTTCAGTTAACGGGTATTGAGTTCAGTCGTTTAGCAGTCCATATGCCTGGCAACAGGAGGGTGCGTGGTAGGGCTTTGTCTGTTGCCTTCATCCGATCCCCAGTGCGTGCCACATCGGGTAGTCCATGCTCCGCTCCGGTGTGTCGGTTCCCCCATCCGGCATGTGGGTAATCAGGCTGAGTTGCAGGTGTGGAAATATTGCTGTCAGCGTGTCGCCGCCTGGCATTTCCGAGGCCCTGGATCTCCAAGTTGTGAGGGAGGCCCTTGCCCCTGATCTGTAGGTCTTCTTTCTCCGGTCGGAGGGTTCGTGGCTCAGTCTAGGCATTGTGGTGGTGGTCTTCCGGAGAGCTTGAGGTGAGGAGGGGGTGCGTGTACGGTGGTGAGTTTCTCCCCCGCTCCAGACCGTGCGTGGGGTCATCGCCATGTGGCCACAGGCTCGGTTACCTCTCGGGACCGGGTCTTTCCCTTTGTGGGCGCTGTGGAAGGTCCTGATGGTAGTCCACCGCCGGCGGTGGGTGACCTTCCCGCGGTGTGGTAGGCGTTTTGGAGGTAGTCTCCTAGTGACCCCCAGTCTGGATAGGCATACTGCCTTCCGTGGTGGGGCAGCATTGCCCGGGGTCCACTCCGTCTGCTTCTGGACTTTAGGCCTCACCGCCTCCTTGTGTCGAGCGGGGTTTTGTTGGGCCTCTCTGCGCTCCAATTTTGCCCAGAATTGTTGGAGCAGGGTCTCCAGGCGCTCATGGAGGGGCCGGGAGGGTGCATGGTCTGGCGCATGGCCCGAAGCCGCCATTTTGTCGGCGGCAGTTTGGTCGTTAGCTGCTCGGTTCAGGCCGTTGTCGTCAAGTGTACTCCCGCTAGGTCTGTGATACATGCTGATTGGGCCCGGGATAACCCCCACCGGTCCAAGGGGGGGGAGGGAGTCCGATACTGCGGGTGCCGCTTGTTTTGGTGGGCCGGGAGAGCGGCCGTCTCTCCCCTGCCCTGTGTATAGTAGGCCCCGAGTCCCTGTGTCGCGGATTCCGACATCCTTCGGGCTTGCGAGGTGTCCCCCAGTTTCCTAGGCTTTGTAGTGTACGGTGAGGCAGGTAGGGGTTCTGGGTCAGGTGCTGTTCCCCCGATATTTGTCAGTAATTCGGTCCAGGCTCGGGAGCTCAGAGAAAGCATGTCTGCTCAGTTCCCCGGTCAGGCTCCGCCCCCCCTGATCTCTTTATTTTACTGCGACATTTTTTTCTTTTTATTATCCTGTTATCTGTTAATTGTTGTTTTTTTGAAGTGCCATTCAATATGACTAACTGTGATACATGGTAGATACGATACCTAGCGTCACGAGAAAAAGCTCAAGGTAGACTGTACGGCAATTAACCCAACTGAGAAATAGGGGTTTATATATAGGTGGGGATACCCTACTCGCCTACTAATAAGAAGAAACGGAACGGAACATCAAATTCACACGGTGACAGAAGGGTCAAGAATACTCAAAGGATGGGACATTCCAGTCACCTTCCAGAACGCGTCACCAGCATCCTGAGACCCAGATAAATCGCCTACGAAAGTCAACCACAATTGGTCCATAGGACTCAAACATAACTGAAACAGATCTGGCATCTCTCTCGTTATTCCAATTGGATTCGTGAGCATGGTCTTTTTTATTTTATTATGACGTTTTTTCTTCTTCTTCTTATGTTATATATTGATTGTTATTTTTGTAATACTAATCGCTCTGAAAAATTGTGTTCTATGGTAAATGCGATACCTAGCGTAATGAGAAAAAGCTTAATTTAGATTGCAGAGCAGTTGACCCAACTTAGAAAAATGTGTTATCTATGAACAATGTCATGAAACATAGCCTGACACACTATACTTAATTTCGCCATAGAGTCAGTTACGACGTATTAAGGTTTCACCCTCCCCCCCGTCTCGCTCCATGGGGCGGATTAAAAACGTTCTCCCACCCAGGTTGGATGACCTAAGTCCGACCCTCTTAATGTATATAGTTCTCCTTTCCACTCTATCCCCAACCCCCACCCCTCTCCCTCTCACGCACCCTCATATGTACACAGTATGTGGTACCAACAAATATTTGGTTCAAACCACCAGTGAGATAAAACTGAAACACCCAAAAGTTGTTGCTAAGACACCAAACGAGAGACACACCACCTTGGTCCGATATAAATGGCACACGCTAATTAACCTATCCGGAATAAGATCCCGCTATATATTGTGGAGAGACACCCGAAACACACAAAATGACTTGAATATAAACCACAGCACTATGACAAGCACTTACACTATGATATTATGGCACTGATTATCCTTTCACTTAATGTTAAAGGTTTGAATTCTCCACATAAAAGACGAATGGCCCTGGAAGAGGCTAGTAAGGCGAAAGCCTCCGTAGTCTTCTTTCAAGAGACCCACTTTTTACGCTCCAAAATGCCCAAGTTCTCTTCGAAACAACATCCCACAGGCTTCCACTCCGGATACCTGAAAAAGAAAAGGGGGGTATCTACACTAATCAGTAAAGACGTCACTTTTTCACTACATAAAAAAATAGGAGACAAAGAGGGCAGGTATCTGCTCATCCAATGTCACTTTAACAATGAGCCATACACCCTTCTTAACGTCTATGGCCCACACGAAAATCAAGCACCATATCTCAACAAACTACTAACGTTGGCAGATGCTCACAAATTTGGAACAATAATAATAGGAGGAGACACGAACTTTATTCTGGACAACACACTAGATTCCTCCTCAGACCTCCGGGTATCCCGTAAAACCCTTGCCCAATGCACTACATGCATCAGCGCCATTAAACAACACCTCCATGAAACAGGTTATGTAGATGTATGGAGGATACTACATCCCTCAGAAAAAGACTTCTCATTCCATTCCCAGGCCCATAACTCGTATTCGAGAATAGACCGGTTCCTCACTCACTCATCACTAATACCCCGCATCCAGGATACAAAAATCGGTCTCATAACTTGGTCTGACCACGCCCCGGTCACACTCACCATATCCACCCAATACCCCACCAAAGGGGGAGGCTCATGGAGACTGAACGACTCTCTTCTGAGAGATCCTGACATTGTAGCGTAAATCAAAACAGAAATAGAAATGTATTTCCAAACTAACTTCGCTGCAGACACTTCCATCCCAACGACATGGCAAGCACACAAAGCGGTGATCAGAGGCCTCTTTATAAAACTAGCTAGCTATGCGAACAAAAAGAGACAAAAAAGATACACCGACCTCATCCAACAAATCAAAGTCCTAACACACACCAACAAAGGAAATCCATCCCAAGATCTCTACATACAACTCAAGCAATTACACACCCAACTCCAAGAAATAGAACTAGATAAAACAAATTTTATACTGCAAAAATATAACCATAAATTCTTTGCTCAAGGAAATAAAGCAGGAGCACATCTAGCTTCCAAGCTAAAATCACGGATGATCAATTCGAGAGTAGCTTACTTAGTAGGACCAGACAAAACCAAAATCATGAATCCACAAAACATCGTAGAGACGTTTGCACAATACTACAGCTCCCTTTACAACCTCTCAACGGATAAAAGTACACACACGCCCTCAATAACACAGATACAAGATTTCCTCAACACAATACATCTCCCGACAATAACTCAAGATGATATAGACACACTCACTAAACCGTTCTCAGTTGAAGAACTGAACAACATAATAAGGAAACTACCCTCCCATAAATCGCCAGGGCCAGATGGTTTTACCAACCTATACTATCAGACCTTCTCCGACACCTTAGCCCCACATTTCACCGAACTCATAAATCACTGCTTCTCCAATGGGGTGCTTCCATCAGAAATGCTCCAGGCAAACATTTCCACGCTCCCCAAACCGGGCAAGCCAGCAACGCTTTGCCAAAATTTTAGACCCATCTCATTACTTAATTGCGACACAAAAATTTATGCCAAAATAATTGCGGACCGTCTCTCACTCATTCTCCCACGTATAATACACAACGACCAGTCAGGTTTTATCAAAACTAGACAAGGCTCAGACAACACAAGGAAAATACTAAATATTCTAACTCACATGGACGCACACAATATGGAAGGCCTTCTCTTAGCGCTGGACGCGGAGAAGGCCTTCGATAGACTCAACTGGGACTACATGACCCAAGTACTACTCAAATTCGGATTCCCTAAAGAATATATTAAAGGCATTATGGCGTTATACGCCTCTCCATCTGCTCGGGTCTCCAATGCAGGATTCATTTCAAATCCTTTCCACATCACTAACGGTACTCGCCAAGGTTGCCCTCTGTCTCCCTTGTTATTTGTATTGTCCCTCGAACCCTTAGCGCAAAAAATCCGACTGAACACCAATATAAAAGGAATAAACATTAACAACACAGAATACAAACTATCAATGTTTGCAGATTATATACTTATCTCTGTAACACAACCTGATCTATCGCTACCACATATTCTTCACACCTTAGAGGAATATAGTCGCATTTCCTATTACAAGCTTAACCAAACAAAAACCCAGGCCTTACCCATTCGTCTCCCAACTACAGAAATTGTACGAATGAAACAAGAATACACATTCGACTGGAGACAGACTTTCCTCACATACCTAGGGGTGAAAATCACAAGCACACTCAGAGGCATCAGCACTTGCAACTTTGCCACACTACCGCAAACTTGTAGGCTACTACTACACAAATGGAAAAGTGTTATGTTATCATGGTTAGGCCGGATAAACACCATCAAAATGATGGTCTTACCGAAAATATTATATGTATTCCGAATGCTTCCAATACCCCTCTCTCCCACGTTACACAAACAATTACAGTTTATATTGACAGCTTATGTATGGGAGAATAAAAAGCCCAGGTTACCCTTAATCCTATTACAATCTCCCAGTAGGGAAGGGGGCTTGGGATTCCCTAACATAACAGCCTATCACAGAGCAGCCCTGCTAGAACACGCTGTGAAATTACATGCCCCGAAACACACGCCACAATGGGTCGACATGGAAAACGGGTATGACCCCAAAGGCTCAGCGATAGACCATATGTGGACTCCCAAACAACTAAGGGACAAACGCAAACCAATCCTACCACTCACCAAATACACAATCCAAGCATGGGATTACCTTCACCACTCCAAAGGTAATGACACTAAATTCTCCATCTGGGCACCTATCACGGCTCTAAACTCGATATCTCCATGGTTATCTTTAAGTAAATGGAGAGAAAAGGGGATCTCTCGAATTGCAGATCTGTGTAAACAAGGTTCTTTGCTACCGTTCCCGGAGTTGAAAACGAAACATTGTTTATCCCCATCATTCCTTTTCCCATACATTCAGCTGAAGAGTTTAATCTCTGATAAGGTAGCTATATACGACAAGCCTGACACCCACTGTATACTGCTATACAACCGATGTCATTTTACACCGGTCAGGAACAAATCCCTCACTACATGCTACTACATACTGATAAATCAGGTTCCTCGGCCAGAATATAATTATAGAAAACTCTGGAAGGCCGAATGCACTCACTGCCCCTCAGACGCACAGTGGTTAGCTTCAATACAAGCCCTGAAAGGCGTAACAACCAGTTATTCCCATATTGAAGCCCATAGAAAGCTAATTTACAGGTGGTACTATACCCCGACAAAATACATCGGATGTTCCACCAATCCTCACCTAATTGTTGGAGATGTGACAGAGAAAAGGGAACAATGACCCATATCTGGTGGGACTGTCCAGATATAGAACCACTTTGGATAGAAACACAACACATCTGGGAACAACTAGGGATAAACCTCCCACCGATTACCCCTATGCTAGCCCTTTTCCTACTAATCCCAATAAAGGTGCCCCGAGCAGATGCTCACATGCTACTGATGAAAATATTAGCCACAAGGAATATAATTGCAGGCCATTGGAAGAAATTGGGCTGCCCACTACCAGCCTTGATATGGCACAAAACCAGACAATATCTCAGGTACGAGGTTTTATCTGCCACCACACCCAAACAGACCCACATAGCAAGGCTGAACTGGCAAAAATGGATAAACCTAGAATTGCAAACCAAATCAAACTTGCAGATTACAAGTCCTTTACAATAAATTGCAAAAACAAATAATGTCTAATCTTCTCTCAGAAGAATCCCAATGTTATCACTGTATATCACTAGGAACCACTCCATACATATATAATTGTCCACAGGGAATCGATCCAAGAATAGTGATTAACTGTACCAACAGCTTAAAACATTATATGACATTCAATCACACCCTATAGTTGAAGATTGTTAATAGTTGATTCTGGATTAATACTTGACTATACCACATCGTGCTGTATCCTTATTCTCAACTCTTGATGGCACATTACAAATGGACTATCAATTTATATTAACATATAAGCACTAGGAGCTATGAACTCGGATATTGGAGAAGTACCCATAAGACTCATGTGAGTCTAGTGTTCCTTGTAATTCGATTGTACTGTGAACCACAACTATGTATGCTTATACGAATACGTAAACACGCTTAACATTTAACATTTATATGCCGTACATTATTGTACTATATTGTGTATGTATACCTTCCCTACCCCCCCCCCCCTCTTCCTTTCTGTACCCCTCCCTTTATTGAAAACTGAAAACTCAATAAAATTCTAATTATAAAATGGTGGTATGATGTTGAGAAGGGGGAAGTTCTACCAAGAAGTCCATAGAAATGAATTGCCAAGGCCTATCCAGAATCGGTAGATTCAATAATTGACCAAATGGGTGATGATGTTCAGATTTGGATCTTTGGCAGGTTGAACAAGTTTTGACATAGGATTCGATGGTATTGTCCTGGCGAGGCCACCAATAATATCTCTTGGATAATTCTAGGGTCTTTTTTATTCCAGGATGACCAGCCAAAGGAGAATCATGAATTAATTCAAGTACTTTATTTCTGAATGTGGGAGGAATGTAAATCCTGTTATTGAAATAATAGAGACCATTTTTCTTTGATAGCTTGGTTGATTTAGGAAGTTCAAGAGCATCTTCACTTAGACCTTTTATGTCATCTATAAGGGACGTTAGGATTCCAATGAATGTATGAGGAGGAGGTTCAATTACAGGAGGATCTTCCAATTCAAGATCTTGGTGAATTCTGGAAAGGGCATCCGCCTTTTTGTTCCTGGATCCAGGTCTAAAACAATTTGAAAATTGAACCGAGAGAAGAAAAGATTCCATCTTACTTGCCTAGCAGAGAGAGTCTTGTTGGAGTGAAGATATTCAAGGTTTTTGTGGTCAGTATAAACCATTATAGGAGTTTGTGTTCCTTCAAGAAGATGTCGCCAGGTTTCTAAGGCTGCTTTTATACTCAGTAATTCTTTTTCTCTTATAGGGTAGTTTTTTTCAGCAGGAGACATTGAACGTGAGAAGAAGGCAACTGGATGAAGAGGATCTTGAGGAGTTTTGTGTTGAGAGAGAACAGCTCTGATGGCTGTTTCTGAAGCATCTGTTTCAAGGACATAGAGACATGTGGGGTTTGGAAGTTGAAGAATAGGAGCAGTTGTAAATCTTCTTTTTAATTAATCGAAGGCTTCTTGAGCCTTTTCATTCCAAGTGAAACAATGCTTTTTGCTGTTAAGTAAATTAAGTGAATGAGCTACGTCGGAGTAATTCTTAATACTTTTTCTGTAGAAGTTGGCAAACCCCAGAAAACTTTGTAATTCTTTTACGTTAGAAGGAATGGGCCAGTTGAGGATACAGTTGATTTTGGAACTATCCATGCTTATCAATAGTGTGCACACTTCCTTTCAGTCCCGCCGGAAACCGGAACATGAAATTAAAGTTCCTGTACCGCGGTGCAAGCTGTGAAGCCGGCCCACGCTTCAGGACAGGTAAGTAATTATGGGAGGGGAAGTACACTATGGGAGGGGAGGGGAAGTACACTATGGGAGGGGAGGGGGGGGAAGTACACTATGGGAGGGGAGGGGGGGGGAAGTACACTATGGGAGGGGAGGGGAGGGGGGGGAAGTACACTATGGGAGGGGAGGGGGAGGAAGTACACTATGGGAGGGGAGGGGGAGGAAGTACACTATGGGAGGGGAGGGGGGGAGAATACTATGGGAGGGGAGGGGATGGGGGGAGAATACTATGGGAGGGGAGGGGGGGAGAATACTATGGGAGGGGGGGAGAATACTATGGGAGGGGAGGGGGAAAATACTATGGGAGGGAAGGGGGGGAGAATACTATGGGAGGGGAGGGGGGGAGAATACTATGGGAGGGGAGGGGATGGGGTGGAGAATACTATGGGAGGGGAGGGGGGGAGAATACTATGGGAGGGGAGGGGATGGGGGGGGAGAATACTAGGGGAGGGGATGGGGGGGAGAATACTATGGGAAGGGAGGGGGAGAATACGAGGGGAGGGGGTGGGGGGGAGAATACTATGGGAGGGGAGGGGATGGGGGGGAGAATACTATGGGAGGGGAGGTGGGGAGAATACTATGGGAGGGGAGGGGGGGAGAATACTATGGGAGGGGAGGGGGAGAATACTATGGGAGGGGAGGGGGGGAGAATACTATGGGAGGGGGGGGATGGGGGGAGAATACTATGGGAGGGGAGGGGATGGGGGGGAGAATACTATGGGAGGGGAGGGCGGGAGAATACTATGGGAGGGGAGGGGATGGGGGGGAGAATACTAGGGGGGGGGGAACACTATGGGATGAGGGGGGAATACTATGGGATGAGGGGGGGGAATACTATGGGGGGGGAAATTTCCTGGAATTTCTTTCTAAAAATGAGGTGCGTGTTATACGCCGATAAATACGGTAGTCCATAAAAGTGCAGTTTGTTTGTAAAAAATGCAAAAAACATCACTTTTACTTAAAATATCATCGTTGTAATACAATTTACCAGTTTTAAACACTAATATTTGAGTTCAGCGAAGTCTCCCGAGTAAAACAGTACCCCCTATGTACAGGTTTTATGGTGTCTTGCAGAGTTACAGGGTCTAATATAGTGCTTGCGAATTAAATTCTCTACACTTTCTCCCTGTGTTGTCAGGCATGTCAATCAAATTTTAATTAATCAAATGACATAATTATGTTAAAAAATTACTTAAATCTACACGTAGAATTTTAATATATATGCATTTATAGGTATATAAATTCTACGTGTATACTAATGTAATCTTTTATGTAATTATATGTATTTATCTCTCTATATATATTTGCGGTTATTTGTATTTTATATATAGATAGATATATATAGAATGTCATTCTAAGTGTATTCTGTTTCCAATATATATATATTAATAACAAAATACAGTTAGAATGAAATTACATATGAATATATAATTTATTTTATATTTTGTTTCAATATTTTATTTATTTATTTAATTAATTTATTTATTTATTATTGTAATTATGCGTATATATATATAATATATATATGTAGATCTATTATATATATAATATATATACATATTATATATATGTAACGTCATTCTAAGTGTATTTTAATATTAATATATATACTAATATTAATATTAAAATACATTACGTATGACGTTACATATATATAATTTTTGTGGTCAGTATAAACCATTATAGGTGTTTGTGTTCCTTCAAGAAGATGTCGCCAGGTTTCTAAGGCTGCTTTTATACTCAGTAATTCTTTTTCTCTTATAGGGTAGTTTTTTTCAGCAGGAGACATTGAACGTGAGAAGAAGGCAACTGGATGAAGAGGATCTTGAGGAGTTTTGTGTTGAGAGAGAACAGCTCTGATGGCTGTTTCTGAAGCATCTGTTTCAAGGACATAGAGACATGTGGGGTTTGGAAGTTGAAGAATAGGAGCAGTTGTAAATCTTCTTTTTAATTAATCGAAGGCTTCTTGAGCCTTTTCATTCCAAGTGAAACAATGCTTTTTGCTGTTAAGTAAATTAAGTGAATGAGCTACGTCGGAGTAATTCTTAATACTTTTTCTGTAGAAGTTGGCAAACCCCAGAAAACGTTGTAATTCTTTTACGTTAGAAGGAATGGGCCAGTTGAGGATACAGTTGATTTTGGAACTATCCATGCTTATCGAATGAGGTGTAATAACGTATCCTAAAAAGGTTATTTCATTAACGTTGCAAATACATTTTTCTGGTTTAGCGTATAATTTATGAGTTCTGAGTCTGGATAACACGCATCTCACGTGTTTTTTGTGTTCTTCAGGATTGTTAGAATATATAAGAAAGTCATCTAAATAAATGATAACACAAACATCTAGAAGATCCCTGAAGATGTAATTTATAAAGTGTTGAAAGGTTGCGGGGGCATTGCAGAGGCCGAAAGGCATCACAAGATACTCGTAAAGGCCATATCTGGTTTGGAAAGCAGTTTTCCATTCATCGTTAGCCTTGATTCTAATAAGGTTATATGCCCCACGGAGGTCAAGCTTGGTGTAGATGGTAGCTGTTTTTTACCGTTCAATCAATTCATTTATCAGGGGAAGAGGGTAACGATTTTTAACTGTTTTTATTTTATTTAAAGCTCTGTAATCTATGATGGGACGTATAGTCTGGTCTTTATTTCTCACAAAAAACATACTGGAAGCAGCAGGTGAGCTGGAAGGCCTAATGAACCCCTTACGGAGGTTTTCATCCAAGTATTCCTTGAGGATTTTTAATTCTGATTCAGAGAGAGGATAGATGTGCCCAAAAGCAATGGGGGCACCAGGTATGAGGTCTATGGGACAATCATAGGGACGATGAGGTGGGAGTGTTTCAGCTTCCTTTTTACTGAATACATCTGAGAACTCAGAATAACAGGAAGGTATAATTGGTTCTTCAATAACCTGAAAGATTGGAATATGTTGTAGGCATGTTTCTTTACAATAAGTAGAACTAAAGGTGAGAGAGAAGGGAGACCAAGTAATTTGGGGGTTGTGGTTCCTTAACCAGTTGATCCCGAGTATAACCGGACAAAGAGATATTCAGTATGAGTATGATTAGTGGTTACTCTTACAGGAATGGTTTCATTTAGTATAGGGCCCGAGGATATGAGGGAGCCATCAATCACTCTGACAGAAACAGAAGTGCTTTTGCGAACACAAGGAATTTTATTTTTTGTTACAAAGGATGAATCGATGAACACCCCGTTTGCACCAGAATCAATAATGGCTTCAGTCGTAATTCTTTCTTTGTCCCACTGTAATATGAGAGAAATAGAGGAGAATTGAGTGGTTGATTTGGAGGGAAATGCACTTAGTATAGAAGTGGTATAAGCATGCTTACCGCCTTTTGGTCGTTTCAATAAGGGGCCCTCTGGGATCAAATGATCTTGTGCGGCACAATACATGCAGAGGATTAGTAGTCGTCTTCTGGTTTTCTCTTCTAGAGTGAGAGGACTTCTTATTACCCCTATTTCCATAGGTTCTGTTTGTAATGATGGTTTTTCAGGAGTTTTTGGAGGACTGAATTTTTTTTTTTCCATAATGAACTCGAGAGAGCTTTTTCGGCCTTTCTTTCTCTAAGTCTTCTGTCAATGCTGATTGATAGTTGAATCAGTGCATTTAAAGTAGTAGGGAGTTCAGTTCTAGAAAGTTCATCCTTTACTGCTTCGGATAACCCAATTCGAAACTGGTTGCGTAGGGTTATGTCATTCCATTGAGTTTCTATTGCCCATCTTTTAAATTCAGCAATGTAGTCTTCGACGGGTCTATGTTTTTGATGTAAGGTTCTAATGGTTAAATCAGCTGTAGATTGTGTGTTGGGATCTTCATAAAGAAGAGACATGGCTTCAAAAAAATCATCCAATGAGTCTAAGATGGGGTCATCATTTTCCAAAAAAGAATGGGCCCAGGCCATAGGTTCACCTCTTAGAAAGGAGATAACTGAACAAACCTTAGATCTTTCAGTGGGATAAGATCTAGGTTTTAAAGCAATCAATAATTTGCAGGAATTAAGAAACTCCCTGTATTTGGATCGATCTCCAGAAAACTTTTCGGGATTACAGACAGCAGGGTCGCTAGCTGAGTGCATAACAGTATGAGGAGTATGTGTTTGTAAGTCTCTTACATAAGTATGAATCCGTTCATTTGTAACCTGTAGGTCTTGCATGCCTTGGGCAAGTGTATTGACTCTTTGATTCAGCATAGTAAATTTAGAATCAAAATCTGCTGGATCCATTACAAAGGCTGGATTATTCTGTAATGCTTACATGTATTTAAATGGAGCACAACTGCAGATCTCTTAGGACTCAGATTGATAACTAGGATACTAGAGGACAGTACAGGAACTGTATCTTTAATTACGGATAATACAGGTATTGTATCTTTAATTACTTCGCTGTTTGTTTAAACGGAGTAAGCAGCTTCTGGCATACATGCAGTATAGCACATTGGAGTTTGCAAGTTCATGGAAATGGAGCAAGATAGAAATGAAGTTGTAGCAGGAGTGATTCGTTTTGGAGTTCGAGGTAAGCAGGCTTGAGAGCAGGCTGTAGCAGGAATGCTTAGCGGACTTGAGAGCAGGCTGTAGCAGGAAGGATTAGCAGGCTTGAGAGCAGGTAATCTCCTATTACAGCTATAGCAATTGACTTAGCTTTCAATGGTGAAAGATCAGGTTTCCCGAAGTTCTCCTCCGGGGAGGGAAGTTGTCAAGCAGGATGAGGAAGGTCCAGTTACTAGCCGTGGTCGAGGAGAGGAGAAGGAGGGTCTGTAGATTTCCAGTCCATTTCGGTGCACAAGTAAACGTTGGAGAAATCTTTTAGCCGGTTTGATATCGCGGTAACGCTGTTCAATAATCCCGCGTCTTGTATCTGGCCCGGTCGCATTATGTAGCGTGGGGACACCGCGTCAGAGAAGGGGGTGTGGCTAAGCTCCGTCAACCTGGAAGAGACAAAGAAATACCGGTAGTTAAGGCATGACACAAATACTTTTTCCCCGCACTGTAAATGAGTAATAGGTAATAAAACAACTGTAGCTTACTCACGTTTGGTGGAGCTATGACCAGCTCCAGTTTTAATAGCGTATAGTGGTATAAAATTACCACCTACAGGATGTGTTGGTGAGTGTCCGTAGAAGATGGTGTAGTGGGATCCAAAATGACAAAAACTATAGAAAGCAAATAATAGTGCTCTCTATTACTAATTACTAATTAATTGGTAAAATATTAAAAATAGTAAATGCTCACAAATGTAGAGTAGACAAACTGCTACATGGGTAACGGGCCGGTGGTGTGATCCCCATCTGAGAACGACAGGTGATACGAGGAATCCAGGAGGTAGATATATTTTTAAGCATAAAATTATTTAAAACAAAAGGTAATTGGCACAGAACGCAAGTATAGTGACTAAAAAAATCCAAAGATACAATGTAATACTTCCCATAACGCGTTTCACCACAATAGGGCTTTTTCAAATGAAATAATATACAGCCTGGCTACATGAGGTATATATAAGTACAAAAATAATTAAATATGTCTAATTTTTATTATGTTTGCACTTATATATACGGGAAAACATGGGCTGGCTGCACTCACCTAAACATGCTTGAATGGGGTGCTGCTGGGGGCCAATAAGTACAGTAAAAATAGAAATCCAGCGCACTCACTTATCAACTAAACAGCTACTTTGATGCTGACAGATTTGACTAGTTTTATTAAAAACACCTAATGTAGGCAAAAAATAATGGGGGTTTAGTTACACTATATGATCATACATTGCATAAGCCTGCCACAAACGTCAATGTACCCCATCTTTGGCAGGTCCTACTCTCACTGCCAACTGTCTACTAAATGAGCTACTCACTTGGGGAAAACCTTCCATCTCGAGTTCTCTGCAGTACAAGGCTTAAATAGGGTCCTGAGATGAGACATCTGTGACAGGGGGCGGTGCAAAACCAAGGAGCTGGCTAGACTCCTAAATATATATATGGGAAAACAAGGGGCTGGCTTGTTTCTTCTTGAAGGTTATCTGTTTGAGATGCCATCATGCATTCATATTCTCCTGTAAGAGTTACACAATACATAAAGATAAAGCTTGTAAAGTTATTTTTGATTATTGTTTGCCTTGTGCTATTACTTTGTTCCTATCTTTATCCGGTTTGTTATTTGTATTTACATTAAAGATTTATATTGATATCTTTGATTGTTATAGTGTGCATTTGGTATATTATATATTGATGGTTGTGATATAGTACTTAAGAGAGAACTTGTATGGTTTGCACCTAGCTATTGTGACTGTTGAATTTTGTCTCTCCATATGATTTTGGTAAACATAAAGATAAAGCACATAAAACAACCAAATATGGTTGAAACAACCATTCAGCAAACTGACTATTTTGGTAGTTAAATCTCATCAAGTGCAAGGGAAGTTGAAAAATAATTAGCTGAGGCAACACAAAGTACACAGAAAACTTAAATCAGTAGCAAATGTGAGACCTCCAGAGACCTTCTAAAGTGTTAATATTATAACATTTGTAAAATGCAAAATATATGACCTTGACATGTTTGTTTCTGAAACGATGTCCTCAGGTTCTCATCATTAAGAAATTTAAATAAATTCTAAAAAAAAAAAAAGTAACACCCCTCGCTTTAAACAAAATGGCCCTTGGGGACGTGACCAGAAGCCTAGCCAGATGGTTGTGTTAGAGACGAGCTCTCTCATTTGTATATAATATTATTTAAAATGGTGTTATCATCTACCAGAAAAAAAAAATCTATATGTCTACAAATATTGGCTACAAACTGTTTTTTTTTTTTTTTTATATGGCTACAAAAAGCTTTCATGTTTTTTAATTTTTTATAATCCTACTATTTGTACGTAGATCACACTTTTAAATAGAGAATTTTGTGGATTAACACAATGTCTTATAGATAAAACTTTTCAGCTAATACTGTGTTCCTAACTAATTGTTTTTCCAAGTGAACAGTTGTCTCGTGTAAACCTTTAAGATTTGTACATGTATTTTCCAACTGAAAGGTTTGTTACTTAGCCAAAAACTTTGTAGGTATGGAGCAAAGCTGGAGGCTATACATATAATTAATTCTGCCTAAATACCGAGAACAAAGAGATTAAAGAGGAATGCATGCATGGCTAAATTTTTAAAAGGAAAATGTTATCAAACATTTCAAACCTATATTTGAAGAAGTTTAACCCCTTCAGGACGGAGTCAATAGTACACGTTCTGATCAAAACAAAACGTAAACAAAAACTTGAATTTGCGCTATATGTCTGTTCACCCGTAGTTCCCCTCTTTCATATTAAATGCACCCACACTTATTATATATCATTTTGTTCAGGAAAAACAGGGCTTTCATTTCATATAAAATATTTGTATATGAAACAATTTATTATGAATAAAATAAAAAAAAACTGTGAGAAATTTAAATTTTTTTTTTAAATATGTAGTTCCGCCTCACATTTTAGCTGTAAATGTCATAATACTGTTAGGTTTTACTGCAACAAAATGCACATATTTGTAATCAGCGATGTCTCACGAGTACAACAGTACCCCCCATTAACAGGTTTTATGGTGTTTTGGAAAGTTACAGGGTCAAATATAGAACGTTCCATTTTCAAATTGAAATTTGCCAGATTAGTAATGTTACCTTTGAGACGGTGTGGTAGCCCAGGAATGAGAATTACCCCCATAATGGCATACCATTTGAAAAAGTAGACAACCCAAGGTATTGAACGTGGGGTATGTTTAGTTTTTTTTAGTAGCCACTTAGTCACAAACACTGGCCAAAGTTAGCGTTCATATTTGTTTTTGTGTGAAAAAAGCAAAAAACTAATATTTGGCCAGTGTTTGTGACTAAGTGGCTACTAAAAATGACTGGACATACCCCATTTGCAATACCTTGGGTTGTCTACTTTTGAAAATGGTATGCCATCATGGGGGTAATTCTTATTCCTGGGCTACCATACGGTCTCAAAGGCAACATAACTAATCTGGCAAATTTCAATGTCAAAAAAATGAAATGCAAGCCTTATATGTGACTCTCTAACTTTCCAAAACACCATAAAACCTGTACATGGGGGGTACAGTTATTCTCGGGAGATTTCACTAAACACAAATATTAGTGTTTTAAAACAGTAAAACATATTACAACAATAATATACCGTATTTATCGGCGTATAACACGCACTTTCTTCCCCTGAAAATAGGGGAAAAATCGTGGGTGCGTGTTATACGCCGATATCCCATAATTACTTACCTGTCCTGAAGCGTGGGCCGGCTTCACAGCTTGCACCGTGGTACAGGAACTTTAATTTCATGTTCCGGTTTCCGGCGGGACTGAAAGGAAGTGTGCACAATAGTGTGCACACTTCCTTTCAGTCCCGCCGGAAACCGGAACATGAAATTAAAGTTCCTGTACCGCGGTGCAAGCTGTGAAGCCGGCCCACGCTTCAGGACAGGTAAGTAATTATGGGAGGGGAAGTACACTATGGGAGGGGAGGGGAAGTACACTATGGGAGGGGAGGGGGGGGGGAAGTACACTATGGGAGGGGAGGGGAGGGGAGGGGGGGAAGTACACTATGGGAGGGGAGGGGGAGGAAGTACACTATGGGAGGGGAGGGGGGGAGAATACTATGGGAGGGGAGGGGATGGGGGGAGAATACTATGGGAGGGGAGGGGGGGAGAATACTATGGAAGGGGGGGAGAATACTATGGGAGGGGAGGGGGAAAATACTATGGGAGGGAAGGGGGGGGAGAATACTATGGGAGGGGGGAGAATACTATGGGAGGGGAGGGGGGAGAATACTATGGGAGGGGAGGGGATGGGGGGAGAATACTATGGGAGGGGAGGGGATGGGGGGAGAATACTATGGGAGGGGAGGGGGGGGAGAATACTATGGGAGGGGAGGGGATGGGGGGGAGAATACTATGGGAGGGGAGGGAGGGAGAATACTATGGGAGGGGAGGGGATGGGGGGAGAATACTATGGGAAGGGAGGGGGAGAATACTATGGGAGGGGAGGGGGTGGGGGGGAGAATACTATGGGAGGGGAGGGGATGGGGGGGAGAATACTATGGGAGGGGAGGTGGGGAGAATACTATGGGAGGGGAGGGGGGGAGAATACTATGGGAGGGGAGGGGGAGAATACTATGGGAGGGGAGGGGGGAGAATACTATGGGAGGGGGGGAACACTATGGGATGAGGGGGGAATACTATGGGATGAGGGGGGGGAATACTATGGGGGGGGGAAATTTCCTGGAATTTCTTTCTAAAAATGAGGTGCATGTTATACGCCGGTGCGTGTTATACGCCGATAAATACGGTAGTCCATAAAAGTGCAGTTTGTTTGTAAAAAATGCAAAAAACGTCACTTTTACTTAAAATATCATCGTTTTAATACAATTTACGAGTTTTAAACACTAATATTTGAGTTCAGCGAAGTCTCCCGAGTAAAACAGTACCCCCTATGTACAGGTTTTATGGTGTCTTGGAGAGTTACAGGGTCTAATATAGTGCTTGCGAATTAAATTCTCTGCACTTTCTCCCTGTGTTGTCAGGCATGTCAATCAAATTTTAATTAATCAAATGACATAATTATGTTAAAAAATTACTTAAATATACACGTAGAATTTTAATATATATGCATTTATAGGTATATAAATTCTACGTGTATACTAATGTAATCTTTTATGTAATTATATGTATTTATCTCTCTATATATATTTGCGGTTATTTGTATTTTATATATAGATAGATATATATAGAATGTCATTCTAAGTGTATTCTGTTTCCAATATATATATATTAATAACAAAATACAGTTAGAATGAAATTACATATGAATATATAATTTATTTTATATTTTGTTTCAATATTTTATTTATTTATTTAATTTATTTATTTATTTATTATTGTAATTATGCGTATATATATATAATATATATATGTAGATCTATTATATATATAATATATATACATATTATATATATATGTAACGTCATTCTAAGTGTATTTTAATATTAATATATATACTAATATTAATATTAAAATACATTACGTATGACGTTACATATATATAATATGTATATATATTATATATATAATATATATACATATATTATATATATAAAAAGGCATTTAATTTATTTTATAACATTTTAATATTTTTTTTTTTACACTACCTACCAGCAGGGGGACTGTCTAATATTTTAGACAGTCCCCCTGCTGGCAGATCCATAGCCAGCTATAGGGGGCCATGTGATTGCTCTTTGAGAGCGATCACATGGCCCCCGGGGGCCTCATTTGCCGGAGGGGGGCTGCCTGGGCTCTCAGACAGCCCCCCAGAAGAGGATCGTGGCGGAGGTGAGTACACCTCTGCTCCTGGGGCTGCAAGCCGTTACGGCGTTCTATGCCGCCGCAACGGCTTTAAAGCCCTTTAAAGCCGCGACGGCATAGAACGCCGTAACGGCGTTAAGGGGTTAAATAAACAATTACTTTGATAAATGAGAATTATTTCCAATAAATAAATAATTTAAATATTCCTAATTATAATTTAATGGATAAATACATTTTCTTTCTGCAAGTTAATGTGTATGTGCATCACCAATAATTACTAAGCATTTGATAAAGTACACACATATAGGAGCAACTTAAGCTTCTAAAATAGCCTAAATTATTTGTGGCTTACTTTAATAATTAATACAAATGCAAAAAAAAACCAATCCCATGTGTTCCTTATTAGGGGTTAATAAGCATGTAGGGGTGTATATAAACAAATACCCCTTACTGTCTCATTGGAGATATCTCACTATCACTCTCCATTACAAACACTGTACACCCATGGACCTGGAGGTTAAACCCTACTCTCATCCACAACCCAGATCTAAATAAATGATACTAACAGCTATCAAAGACTACTTTACGCTAAATACAGAATTGATCACTTCCAAAAGCATATTAAGGGCTGCACACCAGACCGTCCTCAGGGGCACAATAATAAGTCTTGCATCTGCACACAAAAAACGACAAATTGCAGACCTTGAAAACACACTATCAAAACTCCAATCCCTCGAGATGCAAAGAACACAAAACCCAACACCCCAACTGAACTAACAAATCTCTGAATGCCAAAAAAATCCAGGAGTTCATGGCGAGGGACTCGGCCAAAGACCTCCAATGGACGAAGCAACTATTTTCTGAAAGGTCCAACAAGGTTGACACACTTCTAGCATGGAGACTTAAACATTTTCATATCACAAACGCATCGTCAGCAACCACATACCAGATGGTAGCACCCGAACCGTCCCAGACCAAATAGCTGAAGTCTTCCAAAACTACTTTTTCTCACTGTATAACCACACCTCGCAAATAGACCAGGATCCCATTGCAATACAGACCATCACAGACCAATACCTACAATCAGTAACACAGCCCTCCCTCTCTCCTGAAGCTGCGAACACCCTAACAGCACCAAACTCCACAGAATAATTGGCCACTGCTTTCCAAGCCATCAAACCAAACAAAAGCCCGGGCGCCGATGGCTTTTCAGGTCTCTACTATAAAACCTATGCCGGGACCCTTCTCCACCCCTCTGCAACCTCTATAACTGCAATTTTCAGTTGTACCTTCTGCTGCCAATATGCTCCAAGCCAACATTTGCCTACTGCCCAAACCCGACAAAACACACACGGATCCAGGACATTTTTGCCCTATATCGCTACTGAACGAAAGATTGAAAGATTAAAATATTCATGAAACTCCTGGCAGACCGCCTGAACCCTTTCCTACCTAAACTTATACACCCTGACCAAGTTGGATTAATCCCCTCCAGACAAGCCAGCAACAACAATAGATGGGCATTCGACTTAATTTGGACTGCCACACACAGACACATCCCATCAATCTTCCTTTTGTGGAATGCTGAAAAGGTATTTGACAGACTGCTTTGGCCCTTCCTTTTCGCTACCCTTCAGAAATTCGGCTTCCCACAAATCTTTCTTGACACACTACGAGTATTATATTCAACCCCCACTGCAAACCTCTTCATCCCTCTCGCCCAACCATCTTTCAAATACGCAACGGAACATGGATGTCCCCTGTCCCCTATGCTATTCACCCTGTAGCTTAAACCCCTCCTAAAATTCAACACAATGATAAAGGGAATCAAAATCAGGAACGAAGAATATAAAACTGCAGCATTCGCTGATGACACACTACTCTCAATCACAGACTGTATCCACTCCTCTCCTCTCTGCCCTCAACGACTATAGTACCAACTCAGGATACAAACTAATCATAGATAAGACTTACCCATTCACATCAACCCGACTATCCTCTCAAACCACAAGTATGAAATACCTGGGTACCCATCTCCCGGCAGACCTCTTCCAAACCTACCAATTAAACCAGCCTTTCACCAAACCGTCCAACAAGATCTGAAAAACTGGACTGGTATGTCCATATCTTGGTTTGGGCCCTTAGCATCCATAAAAATGAATTTGCTACCAAGATTTCTATATTTGTTCCAAGCTCTGCACATACCGATTTCCATATTGTACTTCAAGCAACAACAGGCACACACAGACAAATTTATATGGGCCAACAAATGAGCTAGAATCAAAAGAACAACTCTTTACATCCAGAATAGGTCGGGCAGTAATGCCCCATTTCACTCATTACTTCCACGCAGCGCAACTAGCACATATTCAAAACAAGATGTTCTTGGCAGGGACGTACCCCTCATTATACCTCATTATACCTATGGTTAGCAATACAAGCAAGACCTATTCCACCCCTCACCACACCTGCCATTCTTACGTCAATAAAAGTTTGGGACAAGATGAAAACAAAATTTCCCCTAATCTCAACCCCTTCTTCCTTTACACCAATACTGCACAACACTACTTTTACACCCGTAATGTCCCCAGCAGATTTTGCACACTATAACCCCTTAAGGACAGAGCTTCAGAAGCTTGTCTTTCACATAATGACAACTGCATTTTTTGCATTTTTTGCTGTTTGCGTTCAACTGCAATTTGCATTTTACTAATTTATTGCACCGACGCATATTATATACCGTTTTTTAGGACAGAAAGGGCTTTAATTTGATGTAACATATATATATACATCAATGCTTATTTATTATTAAAAATACAGAAAAATGCAAAAAAATGAAAAATGTTAATTTTTTTTACAGTTTTTGCAATAATAATGTGTGCACAATTAGTGCAAGTTAAGGAAAGTAATTAAAAATAAATTCATTTAGTTGTTCTGATTTACAGAATATATAATGTGTCTGGGATTTTAAGTTTTTTTGGTAGTTACAGGTCACAAAGCACACGGAGTAAAATAAACTTTTAATGTGGAGCGATTTTATAATTTGGTATGTTTGTATTGTAAGCTTAATAGCCATAAAAGAAAACAAAATTGCCACACAAAAGTATATATTTAAATAAAGTAGACACCACAGGCTATTTACCTAAGGTTCTTTTGACACTTTCTACGTAGCCATTTCACCGCCAACCTCTGCTAAATATTGGGGTAAAATTGTATTTTTGGGGGGTTTTGGCACACAAACCTATAACGAAGAACTTCTCATGTGTATTTTGTAAAGTTGGTGTGTGCTATTCCTGTACAAAGTTTTATTTTGTATTTAGTTACATCTGCTGAGTAAAATGACACCCCCATTGTATGTCTTTGGCACTATTATGTGAAGCTACAGTGCCATGTAGGAGACCTGTCCTTTTCAGTATTCACAGTCGAATTTTGAGAGACGGATTTAATGAGCCTATGCTTCCATTTGGGGTATTATAGTAGTTTGACTGTTCAAAAAAAAAAAACACAAAGGCCTACCATTTGTAAAAGTAGACACTCCAAGGTATCTCATAAGGTGCATATTGTGCCTTAACATGCCCCCATTATTTCACCAATATATGACAAAGAATGTGGTAAAAAATAATTTTGTGCATTTTTATCATACGGATTGCATTTTTGCTGGGCATTTTGTATATTTCATATGTGCCACTAAGTTCAAAACCCCCAAATTATGCTCAGCTAAGTCTTCTGAGTAAAAGGACACCCCCATTGTATGTCTTTGGCACTATTTCGTGAAGCTACAGTGCCATACAGGAGACCTGACCTTTTCAGTATTCACAGTAGAGTTTTGAGAGACGGATTTAATGAGCCTATGCTTCCATTTGGGGTATTATAACAGTTTGACTGTTCATAAAAAACCCCACAAAGGCCTACCATTTGTAAAAGTAGACACTCCAGGGTATCTCATAAGGTGCATATTGTGCCTTAGCATGCCCCCATTTTTCCACCAATATATGCCAAAGTATGTGGTAAAAGATTATTTTGGGCATTTTTTTACATACGGATTGCATTTTTGCTGGGCATTTTGTATATTTCATATGTGCCACTAAGTTCAAAACCCCCAAATTATTCTCAGCTGAGTCTTCTGAGTAAAAAGACACCCCCAATGAATGTCTTTGACACTATTTCGTGAAGCTACAGTGCCATATAGGAGACCAAGCCATATCAGTTTTTACCGAACTTTGAATTTTGACGCTGGGCCTATGTGCAATTTCCAAGCATCTTCGCAGGTTTGAAATTCAAACTACCCCACAAAGGCCTACCATGTCTTAAAGTAGACACCCCAGGGTATTTCAAAAGGCATATTTTGGACCTTAGCGTGGGATCATTTTTTCCGCTAGCGTGTACCAAGTGTAGTGGTAATAAGCGTTTTTTTCTGCCTTTTTGACACACAAAATGAGTTTGCACAGTATATTTTGCAAACCATATGTGTACTACCACTGTATAATACTTCATATATTGCTCAGCTATGTCTGCTGAGTACAAAAATACCCCCGTATGTACCTTTACCACGTATATGTGGACATCGGAGGGGCATATTTGGGACACAGCCATTCCATTTTTTTTTCAACTTTAAATTTTTACGCTGTGCCCATGTCCCATTTTAGAGTATTTTACCAGGCTATATAATCCAAATACCCCATAAAGCCATACCATTTCTTAAAGAAGACATCCCAGGGTATTTCAAAAGGCATATTTTGAACCTTAGCGTGGGATCATTTTTCCGCTTGCTTGTACCAGGTGTAGTGGTAATGAGCGTTATTAAATGTATTTTTTAACTTTTTAAAACTTTTTTTACTTTTTAAAACTATTTTTTAAACTTTTGTTTTGCTTATTAATTTTTTTAAAGTTTCCTAAACTTTCGTAAAACTTTTTTTTTACAGATTTAACATTTTTCTAAGCTTTTTTTTTACCGTTCACCCCTAACTAGCAGTAAGCAGCACTAACAGTAAATTCCCCATTTTCCCATAACTCCCACCCAGCCCAGCTAGCAAAATATGTAATTATACAATATTTAAATTAGTTAATTAAATAAATTTAACCCCTGAGGGTTAAAAAATAAATAAAAGTTAATCGTCAGCGGTTAAAAAAAAAATAGATCACAGTATAATACTGTGATCTGTATTTTGATCACTGTAGGCAGTGATCGACTGGCAGGGAAGGGGTTAATTTGTATTTGGACTGGGTAAAGGGTTTATTTTTTTAATTTTTTACTTAAACTGTATTAAAACTTTTTTTAACTTAATTTTTTAACTTTTTAAAGCTTATTTTAAAACTTTTTTTTAACGTTAACCCCTAGTTAGCCTAACACTAAATCCCCCAATTCCCCACTAACTTCCACCCTCCCCAGCTAGCTAAATTTATCATTTTAAAATATTTAAATTAATTCATAAAATAAATTTAGCCCCTGAGGGTTAAAAAAAAAAGATTTAACCCTCAGGGGTTAAAAAAAGAAATCAGATCATAGTAAAATGAAATCCCTGCCAATTGATCACTGTAGTCAGTGATCAATTGGCAGGGAAGGGGTTAATTTTTTATTAAAATGGTGAAGGGGGGTGGGATTTTAATTTTACTATGTTTTTTTTCCGCCAGGGGGCCGGATCACTGAAGATCCGTCTCCCTGCACTTCACACTGAACCCGGAAGTGCAGGGAAGCGGAGGTGAGTATACAGAGCACATGTGCTCGCTCTGACATGCTGTCAGAGCGGGCACATGTACTGGGACAGCACTATCGGGTGCTCCTGGTCTGCCTCTAATACAGAGGCAGACCGGAGCACCATTAACCCCGCGGTCGCCACGATTGCGGCGATCTGGGGTTAATTTTACCGCGTGACGGACGAGGTCCATCACTCGGCGTTAAGGCAATCCCCTGAGTGACGGACCTCATCCGTCACTGGTCCTTAAGGGGTTAAAAAATAACGACCTCTTATGCTTCTTCCATTTCTTCCACAATCAACAGATCATTCCCTTTGCAGATCTACCACGATCTACCCCCTCACCTCTTTTGACCATTTCAGATACATACAGATTAGAAGCTTCCTAACTACACCCTCTAATACAAAGGCAGGAACGACTCCCCTCGCATACTACTTTGTCTACAAGACCCCAGCCAAAAAGGACAAATCTCCATCATTTACTCCCAAACACTAACAGACGGAGCGTTGCCCTACCAAACGGCTTGGGAGAGGGACCTTGGTCCCCCAGAAAAATGTTTGAACTGGGGAGCAATCCGGGAAGCCGCAGCAACCATATCCATTTGTGTGAACCACAAATAACAAGCCTATAAAAACCTTAATGAGATGGTACCTCAACCCCAATCAGACTAAAACCGGCCCCTGGAAAGGGTAAGTACCGCTACAGTACCCCCCCCCCCCCCCGAAGACACGCTCACCGGGCGGGGAGGACCAGGCCTGGCAGGAAATCGAGAATGAAAAGAACGCACAAGGCGAGTGAACAGCGTCAGCGGAAATCCAACTGCGTTCCTCAGGCCCATAGCCCTTCCAATGTACCAGATACTGGAGGTGACCTCTAAGAAAACGAGAGTCAAGTACCGGAGCCACTTCAAACTCCTCATGACCCTCCACAGAAACTGGAGGGGGAGGAGGAACATGCCGGGTATGACGGTTGCACAGGAGGGGTTTCAACAATGAGGTGTGAAAGACGTTAGGAATACCTAGGTTCCTAGGAAGATCCAAGGCATACGAAACAGGATTAACTACATGTAAGATATGAAAAGGACCAATAAAATGAGGAGCCAACTTCATAGAATGCACACAAAGGTGGATATTGCGAGTGGAAAGCCAAACCCGGGCACCAACGGCATAGGATGGAGCCGCCCTGCGATGCTTGTCAGCCTGAACCTTCTGGCGAGCAGCGGAATCCACCAAAGAACGCTGAACCTGCTCCCAAGTAGTACGTAAACCAGCCAAATGTTCATCCAGAACTGGCATGCCCTGTAAGGAGAATGCAGCCGGAAGAACAACGGGATGCCAGCCATAAACAACATAAAAAGGGCTCTTACCGGAAGATTCATGAGCAGCGTTATTACGAGCAAACTCAGCCCAAGGAAGAAGGTCAGCCCAATCGTTCTGATGGTAGGACACGAAACAACGAAGATACTGCTCTAGTGATTGGTTGGCACATTCAGCAGCTCCATTAGACTGGGGGTGGTAAGCGGAAGAAAACGAGAGAGAAATACCCATCTCTGAACAAAAGGCTTTCCAGAATCTGGAAATAAACTGACTACCCCTATCGGACACGATCGAAGTGGGAATACCATGCAATCGAAACACCTCCCTGGCGAAGACAGAGGCAAGTTCCTTGGATGAGGGCAACTTGACAAGAGACACAAAACGATCCATCAGGATGACTGTTTTACCATTCGAAGGGGGCAATTCAACAATAAAATCCATGGATAGATTGGACCAAGGCCGCTCGGGTATAGGCTACGGAAGCAAAAACCCACAAGGAACTCTGTGGGAGGACTTCATACTGGCACAAGTAGCACAAGCATGTACATAATCGGTGACGTCCTTGCGTAAGGAAGCCCACCAGAAATATCTAGAAACCGCTGATAATGTTTTAGAAATACCAGGGTGTCCAGCAGTTTTTGTGTCATGATACATTGACATAAGGTCCAATTTAGTAAACACCGTGGCATGTTTAAGCCTATCAAATAGTTCCGTGATCAAGGGTATAGGGTACGCATTTTTGACGGTGATTTTATTAAGGTCCCTATAGTCAATACAAGGTCTTAAATCACCATGTTTCTTGGATACAAAGAAGAAACCAGCCCCTGCCGGAGAAGAGGATCTTCTTATAAATCCCTTTTGTAACAATTCTTTAATATATTCCTCCATAACAAGATTTTCTTGAGGAGACAAAGGATACACTCTCCCTTTGGGAGGTATAGCACCAGGTAGCAGATTAATAGCACAGTCGTAGGGTCTGTGAGGTGGCAACTTTTCAGCCTCCCTTTTATCAAAAACAGACTTAAGAGACAAGTACTGAGGAGGTATAACAGTAGACACAGGAGGAATATTAGTAGAATTCAAAGGGGTGATTTTAACAATACAAGACTCTTGGCAAGCATCACTCCAAGATACTATTTGTCCTGACTCCCAGTCAATAGTGGGAATATGAGTACGCAACCAAGGATACCCTAACACGAGGTGAGAGGAAGGAGAAGTAATGATCTGAAACCGAATGGTTTCTGAGTGTAACACCCTTGTAGACATATGCAATGGTTCTGTTTCATGTGTGATAACTGGGGAGCATAATGGTCTACCATCTCTGGCCTCAATGGCCAAGGGTTTCTTCTTCTCTCTAGTGGGTATGTTATTTCCTTAACAACACCGGAATCTATAAAGTTTTCGGCCGCACCGGAATAAACCAGGGCTAGTATATTCCCTGCTATGCAGTTTCTTTCAAGGTGCAGGGAAACAGGGAGAAGCAGTTTATTAAGAGGCAAATGTGAGGACTCTGATGTCACACCCAAGGCCTGTCCCCTATACGGTCTTAGGTGCGATAGTTTTCTGGACGCACGGGACATTCTTGTCTCATATGGCCCCTCCTACCACAATAAAGGCAAAGTCCCTCTTTTCTCCTATATAGTTTTTCGGCATCAGTAAGTTTAGCAACCCCTAACTGCATGAGTTCTTCCTCTGACCCTTTAGATCACTCAGGAGTTTCAGCTCTAGGTGAATTAAAGGAAACAAAGCATCTGTTTCTAGACTTGGTATATAGCCTGTCACGAATCCTGTTATCTATATCGATGAGATGGTTGATAAGGTCCTCTGAGGGTACAGGAAGATCCTTAGCTGCTACCTCATCCAACATAGTTTCAGATAGGCCTTCCATGAACGCAGTAGTAAGCCCATTGTTAGTCCAATCTACCTGTGAAGCAAGGGTACGGAACTGAATAGCACAATCAGCTACAGACTTAGATCCTTGCTTAATTCTCATTAATGCCCTGGCGGCATTCTTTGACCTTTTAGTCGTGTCAAATGTTCTACGAAAAGCCGTGAGGAAGCTATTGAAATCATGTACCATAAGTCCATTAGCCTCCCAAAAAGGATTTGCCCACTCAAGTGCTTTATCAGTAAGCTGGTGCATAAGAAAACCCACCTTAGATCTATCAGTGGGAAATGAACGTGGATACATCTCAAAGTGGAATTCCACTTGATTAAGGAATCCCTTGCATGTCTTAGAATCCCCTCCATACCTAGGTGGAGGGGTTAGATGTGCCGAAGCATTAGGCATATTAGCTGTGTCTGGTACAGGGGTTACAGGAGGCGCTGGTACAGGTACCGGAGCTGTTCTGGATAAAAGTGTTTGCATGGCTTGAGCCATCTGATCCATACGGTGATCCTGTTCTGCAAATCTAGCCTCATGAGTGGCCATCTGTTGTCCTAAACCTGCGGGGTCCATGGCACTATCGTAATGTCACGGTAATATACCCCAACACGCAAGAATAGTCCAGATAGTCAGAGGCAAGCAAACAAGATACATCTTACCGGACCTTAGAATGGCCGGACTAGACGAGGACAAGAAACGACAAGGTCTAGCACCAAAAAACCAACTGAACGATACAAGCACTAAAGGGAACTGAACAGAAACCATGATAGGGCAAGGTACTAAGGAACAGGTGAGTATAAATACCCTAGAAACTATGAAGAATGACCATAAACTGCAGGACCCAGATCACAAAAGTCTAGGTGGAATATTTTTGTTGGAGATTGAGTAAAAATAATTATAGGAATTTATTTAAGTCAAATTCTGCATTCAGTCCGTGGGGTTCTAAAGTTTTGAGGTGATATACCCAGCTCATATCCATTTTTTATGTTTCCACCTCTCCCTGGGAGTTTGCGTTTTTGTTTCCCAATTGCTTTTAAAAGTCTGGGATAATTATTGTGCATACTAAAATGGTTAGACAGACTGTGGCTTTTTAAACCCGTGTTCTGTAAATCTAGTTTTCAGACATGTAGTCGTCATGCAAATATACTGGAGTCCACAAGGGCATTCCAGTAAGTATACAATGTCATAGCAAGGGTGCATAGTTCATTATTGCACTATTGAATATTGTCCTTTAATGTAATTTGTGTAGCGCATAGATGACCTGCCTGCCTGGTAGAGGGGATATTGTCAATGTCAAAAGGGGATAATTTGATTGTATGGGAGGTCAGAAGGTTTATAGCCTTAATTCCTTTTTGAAGCTGGGACCCCCACAGAGGTCAGATGACAGAAGGGGTAATGTAAATTGCATAGGAATGTGAAAGGGGTCAGATGGTTTACCACATGGATGGATCATTTGATCAATCAATGGCTCTGCAAGCGTGAGATTCTAAACTTGAAAAACCTGAATGTCTGGTCCCAATGCAAGCTAGCTGGCTTTAGCCATATGGCCTGTACCTTTTAATTGATGAGTGGACTTCTTTGATATGTTAATGATAATTAGCTTTCAAGAAAAGAGAAAAAACAAGCCTTGCGTTCCAGTATTATATCCAAAAGAAAAAAACATACATTTTTACCCACAGAATTAAGCCTAATTTTTGTTATATTTGAAATGTGACCAGCGCAATATTCTAATCAAACCCAAACATGGTTTGCATAACTTAACCATAGGGGAAGTGATTGTGATGTCTACTATATTGGGTCAGAAGTAAGAAGTGTGACATATCTATGTATTGAGAATGGTAATGGTAACCAATTCATAGATGCAATTTTTATTTCTGTGACAAGTACATAAGAGGAGATAGAACCAAATGTTTCCATTTGAATTGATGTTGGTCTGGAACACAAGGGGGTGGTAACTTATAGTTACTATAAGTACGCCTTATCTACACCTCTGGGCGAGGCTTAATAATCCACATGGTGTATGTCTAATGACTCTGAAATTTTTCTTTGTACTTGCTTGAGGGGCCAAATCTAATTCTAAGTGAGTCACCATCATTCTTGCCAGAGACCCCCTGGGCAGAAATTTTACTTTAAAAAGCTGAGTAAGTGATTAGGAATTATTAATTATTTTATCCCTTTTGTTTTTATCTGTTGTGTGTGTAAATAATGTGTTTATCATCTATTTTTTGTATGCACTGTGACTATTTTTTGCTCATAATAAATATTTCTCTATTAAGTTCTGCCTTTGTCTGGTAAAGAATCACGTTACCTGAAGAGACTAATTAGTATTTTGCAATTACATAGATATTGTGTTGAGTTTCACTTGGTGGCAGCATTAAAATACTAATAGTTATATTATTATGCTTAAGTGTGGGTGGTGTTAAGGGGGATTTTATCATTATTTCCAGTGTAGTGCAGACAAATAGTGCACTTTAACCCTTTCACCACCACAACTACGTCACGCACACTCTTGAAGTATCGTGCGTTCGTGACATACAATCTTTTTCGTGTTACATGTGACATTTTTTTCCTTTTGATTAGATTTAAATTCAATGGTTTTGTTCATTTATAAAAACCGGTGAAATTACCTAAGGTGCTATTTGTAGTTTTACTTGTCTTAGTATAATTTTTTTGTGAGATAATTATTCAAGTTTGGTGCTCTAAATATTAGTTTTGGAGTATTAGGGATAAAATCCTTAAGTGTATCATCTTGTTGCAAGATGTGCCAGTGTCTTTTTACAATATTTTTTAATGTCCTTGTTTCTTTTTGTTGAAATAAAATGTTACAGGAAGTTGTGGGGCATCTTTGTTTCTGATTTTATATTGTAAAATGTTAGATCTCTCTTGGTATTGTACTTCTGCAATTATTTGATCTAGGTTCAGATAAAAACTATTTTAAAGTTTTTATCTGAAAATAGCTTTTTTAAATTGGAGATTGTTCATTAAAATCTTCTAATATAGTGCAGTTACTCCTGATTCTTAGTAATGGGCCATTTGGGATACTATTTAGCCGGGGCTATAGTGACAGTTACCTTGATCAATAATAGAATTTGGATGAACTTTTTTGAAGAATATGTTTGTGTTCACCTTGTATGCACTGCCAAACACAAAGATACACACACTGACACAGTTATGCACACATAAACATTCAGACATAAACATTTCAGGGCTGGCCCTGATCGATGTACAGTAGCATGTATGTATAGAGTTAACAAGCAAACATAATATAACGGACGTGCAGGTCCCAGCGAAGAATGTGTGAACAACATTTGAACAATGGTACGTTTTATACAGATATGTTGTTTAATCATGTTTAACTCGTTAGAGTAGTCATATGGGTGACCGATTTGCAGCTTGAGGAGAGGTATATTTGTAGGTTGTACGTTGTGTCTGCCTATTGGTCTCTTTTAACATTTCCTTGTCACCTCTGGGCCTCTTCCCTGGTGGGATAGTGAGGGCTATTGGCCCGGTTTTAGTGGTCATTTGCTGTTCATGAGTGTTTCTTGTTTGTGTTGTGTGATGCCATGATATAGGTGTTTGCTTCCAGTCTGATGTGTGAGTGTGAGTGTGTGACACAGTCATTAGCAATCTCGGGTTGAGGTGGGCTGCATCTGTTATTCAGATAGTACAGGAGTCATTGTTGGAGAACTTAGAGAAAAGATGAGTGAGAGATAAAAGAAGGAGAGAGGGAGGGGAGGAAAAAGCGGTTTGGAGGAAGGGTGGGGAGGGTGGTGTGGAGGGGTAGGGGGTCCCATTGCCCGTGCCCATGGTATCGCATGTATCGTGTCAGATTTCAGTCCCCATCCATGGGGGGGCGCAGGGTTCCTCGGGGCTGCAGACGGTCGTTCCTGTCTGTGCTCCGGTCTGCTATGTAGAGTAGCCATGAGCGCCATCTCTCCACATTTTTGTCCTCGAGGCTCATAAGTGTGGCCTGCATTGATTCTGCTCTATATATCTCTTCCACACGCTCCATCCATTGCCTTATCGGTGGGATATTTGTCTGTTTCCAGTATAGTGGAATCAGTGCTTTGGCTGCGTTCAGTAGGTGTCTACGAATGTTTTTCCTATATGCCCCTATGGGGTCTGGTGTGGAGTGTAGGAGGACCGCCTCTGCGTTGAGATTTCCTTCCGTCCCTAAGATTTCCCCTATTTTCTGTAGTACTTCGTCCCAGTATGGCTTAATGAGTGGGCAGGCCCACCATATGTGTCGTGGCGTACCTCGCTCATCCCTACATCTCCAGCATGTGTCAGGTGTATTCGGGAAGATCCTGTGTAGACTATCAGGTGTTCTGTACCAGAATGAGAGGAGTTTATAGTTTAATTCTTGATATTGGGAACTCGATGAGCATTTATGGTGCAATATGAGGATCTTATCCCATTGGGACGCAGTGAAGGTTGTAACCAGCATGCGTTCCCAGCGCCTGCGGAATTGGTCGTTGTTGGTGAGGTGCCCCACTAGCATGTGTTGATACAAAAGGGATATCGCCTTATCTAGGGTAGTCTTGTGGTCGCAGAGTGTTTCGAACCAGGTTAAGTCCCTATGTAGGTTTTCCTTGCACACACACTCACATACCTACAGGTGCTAGTACACTTACACACTAACACACAGACACACAGGTACATATTTACACAGATACACACACACATAGCAACCTAGTTTTAGCCACCCTAAATTTTGGGTGCAGGAGGAGCAGAAGGAGACTTCCTTGCGGTCCAATGGGAGCTGGCTGGCCAATGCACGAGAGGTTCAAGGCTAGCCTCCCCCATCATCTGTGTGTGTGTTTGCCAGCTCATGCCTCTCTGCACAGCTGACAGCAGGCTGGGAGGAAGTGACTTGAACTCAGGCTGGCAAGGGAAACTAACACTGTGAAAGGGCCCATCTGGCGTACCTCAAAGCCCCTGATCTAAGAATCTCCAAATTTGCAGACTCTGGGGGCCATTTGCGCAGGACCATGTCCATGATGTCACAAAATATGAAGCCGTTCATTAACTTATACCTTTACTCAGTGAGGAAGTGCATGTTGTGACTGTCAGTCTGAAATCTTCTAGATGTTGTAATAATACCTAAATGTCCTTATTTGCAGACTGCAGAGACAACGTCTAGTAAAAAAAAAAAACACATAATGAAGTGGTCTTGGTGCTTAGAGTATTCCATGAAATAGTTAACTTATCATAGGTAAAGCATAATTTTAAAAAAATGCACAGGTGTCTGTTTTAGCAATATTATAAAAACAATATATTTAATTTACATATAACTAATAATACATTTAAGAAAAATCAGTTGACATCACTACGTAACAAATATATATATGGTGTTATCTATGTACATTCTGTATGGGTAATCTTGTATGCTAGATTCAATTTTAAAACTTAATTTGTCAGTCAGTAAATGTGCTGTTCAGCCTGTTTTCATCCCGAAGACTCAGTCATGCAACCCTGAATTATGAGAAGAGTTGGTTGTGACTCACGCTGGCATTTTAGTTAAAACTGGGAATATTATTTGACAAACAAAAAACTGGACTGTCCAGTGACCTTGGATATAATAAAATTTAACTTTTAATGAATTCTCAAGATAATGAGAGCTGGAGAGATATCAAGCTCTAGACGGACATAACATAAAAGAGGGAGAAAAAGAAAACATCAATAAAAGTATACGTCCCTACTGGGTTAATAAGTCTCTCGGACTGCAGGTGCAGACTGGCACTAAATGGTTAAGCTGGAAGATGATATCCGGTCTCAATATAGCAGTAACACGGAATCATCTACACAGAGTATCAAAGTTTGATAGGAGAGACATGCAGAGTACTGGCGGAAACTCGAGCGGGGAGCTCCCTGGAGAGTGTCAAAATAATAACAAGTACCAGCCAGTACAAAGATAATAGTAGGGGCAGAAAAGGAAAGAATATATACAAATAGATAGTCAGACAGGTTTAGCCAGAGATATAAATAGGTAGGTATTCTGTCTAAATCCCTAAAGGGTATTAAGATATTCTGATAAATATCAAGTCTGGACCAAATAAATTGTCCAGAACAGACAGATCGTTCCAATACCCTGGACTGACCTGTACTAACTATTAGTAGTGTAACTTGGTAGGCTAGAAGTCCCTGCCTCTGCCTAACAACATCTGGTAATGTGGTCAAGTTGTATATGAGCATAAACGTCCCCAAAATATAGATAGAGATAGGGAGAGCTGAGCGGAGCGTTTGTCTGTGAGAGACCGCTAGTATAATACCAACAAATGTTAAATAACAGATCTACCATAAATGGGAGTCTAAAGACCCGCTAGTACATACTGCAAAGATTTCTAAAGGTTTCTTAAGATTTCTAAAGATCAGCTCAACTAATCTGGCTGCAAAGATTTCTAAAGGTTTCTTAAGGTTTCTAAAGATCAGCTCAACTAATCTGGCTGCAAAGATTTCTAAAGGTTTCTTAAGATTACTAAAGATCAGCTCAACTAATCTGGCTCAGTGAGATTATACAGCTTGTCAAATAAAGCTACACGAAGCAAAGCCCCGACGCGCGTTTCGCCTGTGAGCAGCTTTTCAAGGGGTGAGTAAAAACCTTGAGTGTCCGATTTTAAATAGGGCGCCAAGCCTCAGAGGAAAGTATTCAGTTATGTTGAAAAAAAAAAACATTTTTGGAAGAACATATACATGGGTTGAGCTATCTACTAATCTACTGGTTGCAATTCTTAAACAAACAAGAAACATGGTCTTATGTAATTGTGAATTACCAATCTTAATAAAGTAGACATGTGTTTGGCAGAGTTTATTGTTGGTTAACACTGAAGTTCTGATGGTTCTACTTGACCTTAGAAAAACAACAAAACAAATCACTTGGTGTTACAGTTCATGAAAAAGAGGTATTTTGCATGATTTTCCAGAGGTTGAAACATGTAAAAAGAATTAGATTATGACTGATAGTTGTTTGATATGTGTACATTTTCACATTTGATGTTAATTTTATCTACAGATGTTCCATTCTTGTCCTCTAAATAAGAGTGTTGTCCATTAGACTATATTGCTATTCTGTGAAGTTTCAAACAGAGCTTAAAATGTGTCTCTGTCTTGGCCAAAATTTATATTACTTGGTAAAAGGTGAAGCAATTTAATCCATACGTTTAATAATACACTTTGAATGTACATTAATACAAACTTAGAACTGATTTTATTTTATTTTATTTGTTCCTGGAGTCTTTGTAGGTATAGGAGAAGATATATATTATACTTACTGTAATTTTATTTTCCTGGCTATTATACATGACACTATCAGTAATAGGTGAACTCCTTCCTCGCTGTCAGGATAGGAATGATTAATTAAATATACATATAAAGGCCCCACCCCTCTGCAGTTCCCAGTCTAGTAAAAAGCTGTAGCTGAAAATTACAGAAGAGATGGAGTGTGATGCTGTCATGTACAACAGCTAGGAAAAGAAAATTACATTAAGTATAGCATAAACATTCTCCTTTCCTGGATAAACATGGCAATATAATTTATGTCTACCCAAGCTCCGCTGAATGGAGCTTGGAAGAACTAAATAATCAACACTAAACCCAATACAGTAGAAAGGCAGTAGGAGATTACAGAGGTCAATGCGTGGCTAAAGTTAAGGTATAGGAAGGAGAGTTTGGGCATTTTTGAGCACCGGGCCAATTTTGCGCTTGTGTAAAATCTTTATAGCCATGATGGAGGCACCAGAACAGAAGATGGTCTGCTGTAATGGGTGAAGGAGAGCTAGAAGGCTGGAGGAGATTTAAACTAGTGGTGGAGGGAAACAGAAATCTACAAAATGGAGATAGGACAGAAAGTAGATGGGCTTTAACTCAGCACAAGTGGGTGGAGATTGGGGAGGGCCAAAATCAGAACAGAAGAGGTATGTAATAGTAATAAAAATTCACATAAAGTAGAAGTCACTCGTATGATATTAAATGTATGCTTACTACTAGAAGGATCCTAAATAACAAAATATAATAGAGGGACATAGAGGCCATAGGATACACTAAGCAATATAACATAATGGGTATAACAGAAACATGACTGGGCAGTTAACTTAAATGGTTACACATTATGTAGTAAGAATAGAACAAATCAGGATGGTGAAGTATGTTTGTATGTCAGACATGGGTTAAAGACAAATCTTAAGCAAGTGGAATGTGATGATGAAAATGTGGAAGCTTTATAGGTAGATATCTGCTTGGACAAAAGAAAAGACAATGCAAATTGGGAATGCTGCACATCTGGGTGACACATTAATTATTGGAGCTTTTTCAATTACCCAGAGATAAATTTGGATAGAGGGACTAGTAGTTAAGCAGTGGGAGCCACCAAAAAGAGGGTCTTTGAGGCTAGGAGGAATAGACCAATCTCCTCTATTGGTTCAAATAGATCTTCAGATAAGGCTTATTAGGACCAATCCCACAGGTCAGATAGTTGTATTACAGGAGGTCTGATCATTAAAACTGCTTTAAAGTACATCACTATAAAGTGGTTTAATGCCCATCTTTTGTCAGTCAAATCCAAAATTGCTGACATCTGAATCTTTAAGAAGCTAAGATTTAATCCTTTATCTAATCCTTCTTGAAGAAGATTCATAATATATGCCACCTATAGTTTCAATAAGCTGACCTTTTCTAAACACCAGATTCTAAAGACTTTACAAACTCTTTGATATCATGCTGAAGTGGAGGACTTTCTTGCTTTTTAGAAGTGTTTCTGAAACTGCTTCTGACAGGCCTGAATTCATGATATTATATTACTCAAGAGTCATGTTGTTAATTGTAAAGCTTGGTAATCTGAATGTACTGCTGTGCCCTGGAGCAGGAGATTCCATCTGTGAGGTAAGAAAAGAAGGTTCCCTTCTTTTGTGCAGTAGCTGGGGAAACCATGGCTTTCTAGGCATACTGGAATTACAGCTCTAACTGTGCTGTTCTTCTTCCAGATTTTCCTTAACACCTTGAGAATTAGAGGAATATGAGGATCAAAATCCTATTTTTTTGAGAGAGAGCATGAGGAGCTTCTTTTTGGTGGTCTCTCCAATGCGAGCAGAACCAGTGGACCTATGTATTCTTACAAGTTGTCATAAGGTTAGTCTGTGGCATCTCCCACTTTTTCACAACCTCTAAAACATGTCACTGTGGAGACTCTGTGGAGATTATCTTTCACCCAGAAAATACACAGCCTTGAGGTATTTTAGATCTTGCACACTCCCTGTCATTAAAGGCTGCATTTGTTGTAGTAGTCTTTTTGCTCCTGGTTCCTCCCAGACAAGTTATCCGTTAACTGATTTAATTATATCTAATTTCCCTCCCAGGTGGTCTGGAAAGTGCATCATAATCTTGAACACTACTCTTAGTTTTAAAATATTGCAATGAAATAACTGGAATTACACATTACATTGTCCCTGTGCAAACTGGTTCTTGTAGTGGGCTCACCTCCCTCAAAAATGGCATCTGTTGTGATAATTTCCCATGATGTTTCTTCTAGAATATAACTTTTGTTAAAATCGGATTCCCCTATCCCCTATTTCAACTTCAGTCCTGAGGAATAATGATCTGCTTCCAGTTGGCACTGAATTAATTGAATTGTCTGAGAAAATGTAGTTGTGCTGGTCTAGTCTGCAAATGAACCCATCTGTATAGGCCTGTGGTTGATGTGGCTGATCCCAGCAAACTCAAATACTGGCAAGAATGAATTGTTTTAGTTTTTTTTACATTTCTGATGTCATTGATAACTCATCACGTGAAATCTGGGATCTTGAGAGTGGAATATAGTGGATATTCTGGAGTGTATGTTTGCTTCTAGAAATACTAGAATGCTTGATGGTTGTAGATTTAACCCTGTTGATTAATCATCCAAAATATTGTAGGGTTTGAATTACCTCTTCTTTTTGGAGCAAGGCCATCTGAGATTGCTGTGCCACTACCAGAATATCATTCAAATAATAAAATATTTGGATTACCCTTTCCCTGAGAACTGCCATATTTATGCTCAAGACCTTTAAAAAAAGGTTCTTGGAGCCAAGCAGGTCAAATAGCAAACCTCAAAATTGGTAATGCATTCCAGGACAAAGAGCCTAAGGAATCTCTGATGAATTGGATGGATAGGAATCTGGCAGTAAGTGTCTTCTGAGTCTATTGACATGAACCAATCTCCTTAATGGATTGCCTGCTTTACAGTTGGTATGGATTACATTTTGGAGGACATTCTCTTGAGGAACATCATTATTTTATTTAGAATTAGGTCAATTTGGGAGCCAAAAACAAGTTTTAATAAAAGCCTTTGAAGCTATTTGTGTTGATACTCCAGTGATAACCTCTTGTAGAATTAATTTCAATATACAGTCTTTCATGGATTTCGAGTTAATGCCTGAAGTTAGTCTTGACTGCAGAAATCTGACATTCTGCAATCTGCAGAATCCTGGTACTCCAATTTGCAGTCATCTTATTATACATAGGACTCGGTTGCCTGAATTAAAATTTACTTAGTCTGAAAAGAATCATTTGAGATGGCCTCCTACTATACTGATCTGGGCCTTCACACCTTTGATTTTTAGAAGGCTGTCTGGACTTTGGTATATCCACTGGGATGATCTTGAATACTGTCTTCCTGGCTTATAAAACTTGCTCTCACAAAATGTCCAATCTATATTTTGTCTTTCCCTCCAGGAAACATTTGGTGGTAATCTGGCTGTTTGAAAGAGAAAAGTCTTGCCATTGGCTGCTTTCTGTTTTGCTTCATCTAGTATCTTGCCAAAAGGACAATCGCCTAGCAAGTGAAGAGCGCATAGGTTGGCTTTAGATGTATATTCTGCTCCCCATAATTGAAGTCAGAGGGCTCTTCCACAGGCCACTGGTAAATCATGACTTTTAGCCAGGACTTTTTTTAGTTATATCTAGTGCAGATTCTGACATGTAGCTAATGTGACTGAGTCCAACATTTGATCTTTGCTCAGACCCCTGACAATATTTTCCTCTAAATTTTTTACCCGGACTTCAATGCTCTGGTAACTGAAGTTACGATCACTGATCAGAGATTCTCCATTTTAAACTGAGATTTTGAGAGAAATTATAAGAGGAGACACCAAGAATAACACTATCAGAAATAAGAAAGGAGTAAAGCATAATAATGGCCTCCTAAGTGCCAGTGTGGACTCTAAATGCAATAATTGTGAAGGATGCCATGTTGATACAACACAACACAAGAAGATTTTATTTTTTACAAGTAACAAGAATTAGATAAAGTAAGGGATTTCCGAGCTTAAACCAGATGGAATTAATGTAGAGTTTGACCTGTGTGCTTTTAAGGATTTTAATTCAATTGTTCTTCTGACATTTTTAATTTATTTTTTATTATTTTTTAGATAATTAACTGCAATTTTACTATTTTTATGTCATATTTTCGTTGTATTTTTTGCATTATATGAAATTAATATTAATTCTATTTGCATTATTACACTATTTTTTTTTTTCATTGCATCTTTGCCACTTCAATTGCCAGGATAGCCTATTTTTTCTCTTTTATGTTTTTTTATATGTTGTTATATATATTTCTATAGTTTATATACTATATATACTTATGTAGTTTTAGATGTTTCCTGGATAATTACTTCACTATAACTCTACTCCCTCTAATCTACTGAGAAATTAATAGAGATTACTGCTTAGCAGCAGCTGGGTTTTCATTCCAAAGTATTTTAGTATAATTTTTGTTATTTAGGTACTTACAATTAAGTTCAGGTTAATTAATTAATTATTAGTTTTTACTATGGAAGTAGTTTAATGATATGTGCTGCACACTATACTTTTAATATTTGATGCTACATTATGAAATTAAGTATTGTATTATGATTAAGTATTGTCATTTGTATCACTGTTAAATGTTTGAGCGTTTATTCTTCTTGATATATTGTATAATGTGTTCTGATTAAGGATGCTATGTTGGTATATACCGTATTTTTCGCTCCATAAGACGCACTTTTTTCCCCCTCAAAAGTGAGGGGAAATGTCTGTGCGTCTTATGGAGCGAATATGAAGCTTCACTTACCTGTCTTGCAGCGTTGGCCGGCAGCACAGGGCGCACCGCGGTACTGGAACTTGAATTTCAGGTTCCGGTTTCCGGCGGGACTGAAAGGAAGTGTGCACAAGCTGAGTGCGCACTTCCTTTCAGTCCCGCCGGAAACCGGAACCTGAAATTCAAGTTCCAGTACCGCGGTGCGCCCTGTGCTGCCGGCCAACGCTACAAAACAGGTAAGTAATTATGGGACAAGGGGAGGGGGACAGTATGGGAGAGGAGAATATGGGATAGAAGAGAAGAATATGGGGAGGGGGGTGAAGTCTATGGGGAGGGGGGGGTGAAGTCTATGGGGAGGAGGGGGGGGTGAAGTCTATGGGGGGGGTGAAGTCTATGGGGAGGGGGGTGAAGTCTATGGGGAGGGGGGGTGAAGTCTATGGGGAGGGGGGGTGAAGTCTATGGGGAGGGGGGGTGAAGTCTATGGGGAGGGGGGGTGAAGTCTATGGGGAGGGGGGGTGAAGTCTATGGGGAGGGGGGGGGTGAAGTCTATGGGGAGGGGGGGAGATGAAGTCTATGGGGAGGGGGGGAGATGAAGTCTATGGGGAGGGGGGGGAGATGAAGTCTATGGGGAGGAGGGGAGATGAAGTCTATGGGGAGGGGGGGAGATTAAGTCTATGGGGAGGGGGGGAGATGAAGTCTATGGGGAGGGGGGGAGAGATGAAGACTATGGGGAGGGGGTGGATGAAGACTATGGGGAGGGGGTGGATGAAGACTATGGGGAGGGGGTGGGTGAAGACTATGGGGAGGGGGTGGGTGAAGACTATGGGGAGGGGGTGGGTGAAGACTATGGGAGAGGGGAGACACTATGGGACAGGGGAGAAAAAAAATATTCTGAACAAACTGTCCCATAGTAAGAAACACTATGGGACAGTTTGTTCAGAATATTTTTTTTCTGTGTTTCTTCCTCTAAAAACTAGGTGCGTCTTATGGTGAGGTGCGTCTTATGGAGCAAAAAATACGGTATATATGTAGAGCTACATATTGCATTGTGTGCTAAACATCTGATGAAGTGAAGCATCTTTCTTCATGTCTCTGTTATGAGTAGCTGGAATGCAATGAACTGAACTGGTTGGTCTTGGAATACATGCCCAGACAGGTTCCTGTAAGAGACTGGGTAGCTCAGTGAAGAGCTGGTACTCAAAAAGAACATTGTTCACGGGTGGTTGTTGAAATCTGGTTACTTTGCACGTGAAGTGATTTTATATCTCCTGATAAGCTCTGCTTTCAGCTCCATTTTGTGGATTTTCAATGTGACTGAAAGATTTTTAGCAGTGTACACTATAGACTTTTGATTTCCTTTAAGTTCCAATTTAGAAAGCAAGATATAAAAACTTCTAAAGCTATTTAATATCTGAGTGAACATTTAATATTTTTTCATGCAGGCTGCAATAGCCCATAAAAAATACACTCTTAGATACATACAATGAAAAGGTGCGCTGTGCCTTTAGGACACTATTTAAAATTGTGACTATACCTGATTTTGCGTTATATATATTTATATGTATATATATATATAAAACACTTATATTTACATTTTAATTGCATTGTTCAATATCTTATTTTGAAAATGTATAGATACATATACATATATATGTGTTTGGATTCTATGGTTGTTTATAAGTTATGCATTTAAAATGGAACAATGTCTATTTTGTTTTATTTGAAATTATATATAGATGATGACAAACATTTGGGCGATATACGAAAGTTTTGAACAATTATGAATATCTATGGCACATTGGCGATACTTACTCAAATGTTTTGAATGATATCCAGTAGATTTGAGACATTTAATATATGCACGCCCATTTGTGCGAACTTAAAAATGGAGTGGCAGCAAGTGTGGCACATGTCATATACATATTGATAGGCAGTGTTATGGGCAAATGCAAATATTACAAGTTTTTAGAATGCAAAGTATTTTTTTTAAACTGTGCACTTTGTCTTTAAGGTATTGCAAACTGACAAGGTGTTAGAAATGGAACAGATTGTATTTCATATATGTTTCTTTAAGCAATAACCTCTTACCTACTTTCAGTGAATAATATGCTGCGTAGTTCTAACTTACGTCCTTTTGTGTTAGCTTAATACAATAACAATTAATGCATAAACAAACTTCAAGGCTATGCTACGTAATAGCAATAACCTCTTACCTAGTTTCAGTGCATAATATGCTGCGTAGTTCTAACTTACGCCATTTTGTTTTAGCTTAAAGGAATTTCACATGACGTTTCCCCCCTTACGTTTTAGTTATGGCATTGTATCTTTGCCAAGTTAAGAGAGGTCCTAAAATGAACATCTAAGGTGTAAATATGTACCTTTTTAATCAGTGGCGTACACACAATCCATGGGGCCCCGGTGCTAAACTGATCTGTGCCCCCCTCCCTCTCTCCCCCGATCCATGCTCCCGTCTCTCCCCCGATCCGTGCCCCCCCATCCTCCCTGACACATACATACATACATACAGACACACACACAAACATACACACAGACAGACACACGCACACATACAACCCTCGACAGACACATACATACAGTTGCAAGAAAAAGTATGTGAACCCTTTGGAATGATATGGATTTCTGCACAAATTGGTCATAAAATGTGATCTGATCATCATCTAAGTCACAACAATAGACAATCACAGTCTGCTTAAACTAATAACACACAAAGAATGAAATGTTGCCATGTTTTTATTGAACACACCATGTAAACATTCACAGTGCAGGTGGAAAAAGTATGTGAACCCTTGGATTTAATAACTAGTTGAACCTCCTTTGGCAGCAATAACTTCAACCAAACGTTTCCTGTAGTTGCAGATCAGACGTGCACAACGGTCAGGAGTAATTCTTGACCATTCCTCTTTACAGAACTGTTTCAGTTCAGCAATATTCTTGGGATGTCTGGTGTGAATCGCTTTCTTGAGGTCATGCCACATCATCTCAATCGGGTTGAGGTCAGGACTCTGACTGGGCCACTTCAGAAGGCGTATTTTCTTCTGTTTTAGCCATTCTGTTGTTGATTTACTTCTATGCTTTGGGTCATTGTCCTGTTGCAACACCCATCTTATGTTGAGCTACAGCTGGTAGACAGATGGCCTTAAGTTCTCCTGCAAAATGTCTTGATAAACTTGGGAATTAATTTTTCCTTCGATGATAGCAATCCGTCCAGGCCCTGACTCGGCAAAGCAGCCCCAAACCATGATGCCCCCACCACCATACTTCACAGTTGGGATGAGGTTTTGATTTTGGTGTGCTGATCCTCTTTTTCGCCACACATAGTGTTGTGTGTTTCTTCCAAACAACTCAACTTTGGTTTCATCTGTCCACAGAATATTTTGCCAGTACTGCTGTGGAACATCCAGGTGCTCTTGTGCAAACTGTAAACGTGCAGCAATGTTTTGTTTGGACAGCAGTGGCTTCCTCTGTGGTATCCTCCCATGAAATCCATTCTTGTTTTGTGTTTTACGTATTGTAGATTCGCTAACAGGGATGTTAGCATTTGCCAGTGACTTTTGTAAGTCTTTAGCTGACACTCTAGGATTCTTCTTCACCTCATTGAGCAGTCTGCGCTGTGCTCTTGCAGTCATCTTTACAGGACAGCCACTCCTAGGGAGAGTAGCAGCAGTGCTGAACTTTCTCCATTTATAGACAATTTGTCTTACCATGGACTGATGAACAGCAAGGCTTTTGGAGATACTTTTATAACCCATTCAAGCTTTATGCAAGTCAACAATTCTTAATCGTAGGTCTTCTGAGAGCTCTTTTGTGCGAGGCATCATTCATATCAGGCAATGCTTCTTGTGAAAAGCAAACCCAGAACTGGTGTGTGTTTTTTATAGGGCAGGGCAGCTGTAACCAACACCTCCAATCTCATCTCATTGATTGGACTCCAGTTGGCTGACATCTCACTCCAATTAGCTCTTGGAGATGTCATTAGTCTAGGGGTTCACATACTTTTTCCACCTGCACTGTGAATGTTTACATGGTGTGTTCAATAAAAACATGGCAACATTTCATTCTTTGTGTGCTATTAGTTTAAGCAGACTGTGATTGTCTATTGTTGTGATCAGATCACATTTTATGACCAATTTGTGCAGAAATCCATATCATTCCAAAGGGTTCACATACTTTTTCTTGCAACTGTACAGACACACACACACATATATACACACAGACACATACATACAGAGACACAGGCACACACACACACATAGACACAGACACACACACATACAGAGACACACACACACAGAGACACACACACATACATACGGGGCCCCATGGATTGTGTGTACGCCACTGTAGTTCCCACTCTTACTCCCTCCTCCTCCTCCCGCGCGGGCTCTCAGTATGCTGGGAGGAGTGACGTGCAGTCACTTCCTCCCAGCTCTGATGTAATCACAGGGGTCCCGGTCGCGCTCTTAAAGCGCCCAGCACAGACCGGGCCCCCTTACAATCCATATCCATCGGTTGGCCCTGACAGCATGGGCCACCCGATGGACCCCTCTATATGCAGTCCCGGTGGTTTGCCGCACGGGCCAGGGCTGCGACCGCGGTATGTACGCCGCTTTTTTTAATGTTAGCACACAGGGGAGAGATTTGGAGACAGAAACGCTGCTCCGTCTTATAATGTTGACATGTTTAAGGAGGGTATGTTATTCTATTTTAATGATATTGCAAGCATATACTTTAATCGTATAAACTCTGCTATAAATTATAGCAATGGATTTTATACGTCTATATTTAAATTTTTATTTAATAAAATATCTAACAAGACAAAACTTTATTGCTTCCAAGACAATCCTTATTTTATATTGTATTCTAGATTATTTATATATTTTAAATAGAGGATCTCTTACTGACTATATAATATCATGGCTAAGATAGCTGTATAGTTAGCCCTGCTAAATTCTATGCTTTAAGATGTTATAGTGATAAATAGGGGAACCGGCTGCGATTACACAGTACTTGGAAGTACCTAGGTATATATATATATATATATATATATATACACCTAGGTACTTCCAAGTACTGTGTAATCACAGCCGGTTACCTAGGTATATATATATATATATATATATATATATATATATATATATATATACCTAGGTAACCTCTTATACATAAGAGAAGACACAATACTTGGTCATGGCACAAGTCTTGAAATATCAAGAATCTAATGAGCTATTTGTAGCCCAGACTCAGAGAGAGATCATCATGAAGAGATGATTTTATGTGAACTTGTACAAGGCCCTTGGAGTTCAGGTGCCAGGTACATTGTAATTGCATACAATGCTGAAATTGTGAATCTTAAAATCATAAGAGAAACGGATATGCATATTTGGTAAACTCCCTAATATACCTAATACACCAGCACATCGTGGTCCATTAATTCCAGGACAGTGGGTTGTAGGCAGGGGGCCATGTTCTCTCTGTAGCTGCATAGTTTGCATGCACAGGAAAAAAAGGAGATTATTGCAATATGTCGTCATCATGAAAATGATAAGACAAGCAATGAAAGCAACACTTGCTATTATATTGCTAGTGGATTTCAATTCTAATTCCAAGAATGCAAAGAAATTGCATTATGGCTTAATGAAAACATTCATGCCACAAATGCAACAGACAGACAGGATTTTTAATTATTGCATTACTGCCTTCTGGATTTTAATATCCACTATATATGAAAAGTTTTATAAAACAGTGATAATTTCCATATTGTCAGTTACACTTGCTGTGTATTAAAAAAATTAGGAATTATAACATCATAATATTTTGGAATCTGGAATTTCCGTACGGGGGTGGGGGCCAGGGGGGGAGGACAGTAGGTCCCCTCCCCAAATTCTTAGTTATGGCCCCCACCCACCACTCAGGGGTGGGGGCCGGAAGGGAGGATAGTAGGTGTCCCCCCCCCCCTCCACATTCTTGTTTAGGGCCCCCACCCATCGCACAGGGGTGGGGGCAATAGTTATTTTTTTTTTTTACAGTGAGCAGTCACTGGCTGCTCACTGTTTACTAGACACACCCCTATTCACGGTATAGAGAGTAGGGGCTGATTTTACTAATACTAACACTAAGTAATCTTTACTTAGTATTAGTAAATGTGTCTGAAAGACTAATTTAGGTCTTTCAGCCTTTTGGTAGATAACTCCCTCATACCGTGTGAATAAGGGAGTTATCAACTAAGTGGCTGCTTCTTTTATGTTATTTTTAAGTGATATCCCCTATCCACATTTGTTTGCAGGGCACTTGTCCTACTCTTACCCCATTTTAGTTCCTTTTGCAGCCCGCTAGCAGTTTCCAGGAGTTGTTTAGAGCCATTTTTGTGCTCAAAAGTTCGAGTCCCCATTGACTTCAATGGGGTTCGGGGTCAAGTTCGGCCTAAAGTTCGAGCCCGAACCAGGACTGTTTTTCAAAGTTCCGTCACACCACCGGACCCGAACATCCAAGTGTCCGGTCAACTCTACTCATCAGACATTCATCCATATCAATATCAATCTCAAAAGGGAACAAATGTTCTCAGTGAGCAGTTCAGAGGTTTTGCTAGGATGTATTTAAACTAGGAGGGGGGGCAAAAGGGTGATAAAACATCAATCCAATTGTCCCCCAAAACAAGGACAGAAGGTGCCTGTAGCAAGTGTGTTAAAAAATGATAAGCTTAGAGTCATGTCTACAAATGCTCGCAGTTTAGGGAATAAGATCCATGAACTTGTGGCAATAATGGCAACTTATAGTGTAGATTTAGTCACTGTTACTGAGACATGGTATAATGAGAACAATGACTGGGACATAGCAATACCAGGGTACTCTTTATATAGAAAAGACAGGGAAGGCAAGAAAGGGGGAGGGGTGGCCCTGTATGTAAAGAATAGCATAAAATCTAGCCTAATAAAGGTTAGTGAGGCGAACATAGAGTCAGTTTGGGTTACGTTAGAATTTGGTAATCACACAGTAACTCGTGTAGGTGTGATTTATAGGCCCCCAGGACAAATTGAAGAGTTAGATAATCTACTAGTTGAAGAAATAGCTAAAATGACAATGAAGGGGGAAGTTATCATCATGGGTGACTTTAATCTTCCTGATGTAAATTGGAAAACAAAAATAGCTACTTGTGCCAGGAGCACACATATTCTAAACTCCCTACTGGGATTGTCTCTAAAACAAGTCGTTGAGGAGCCAACTCGTAAAGAGGCCATACTAGATTTAGTGTTAACAAATGGAGATTTGGTATCAGATATTACTGTAGGTGAAAGTTTAGGATCCAGTGATCATCAGTCAGTGTGGTTTAATATAAGAACAGTTACTGAGTCACACCACACAAAAACAAAAGTTTTAGACTTTAGAAAAACAGACTTTTCCAAAATTAGAATATGTGTAAAGGAGTCATTATCAGACTGGAGCAATTTAAATGGAGTCCAAAAGAAATGGGATTATTTAAAAGTTGCACTACTGAAGGCAACAGAAAATTGCATTAGGCTTGTCAGTAAAAGCAAAAAATTCAAGAAACCACTGTGGTACTCCACAGATGTAGCCAAAATAGTAAAAAACAAAAAGTTAGCATTTAGTAATTATAAAAAAACCCAGATTGAGGAAGACAGAATGACCCATAAGATTAGGCAGAAAGAGGCTAAGCAAGTTATAAGAGCTTCCAAATCACACACAGAAGAGAAAATAGCACAGTCAGTAAAAAAGGGGGACAAAACCTTTTTTAGATACATAAATGAGAAAAGAAAAGTAAAACAAGGATTAGTTAGATTAAAAACAAAAGAAGGGAGGTATGTAGATGAGGATAAAGGTCTAGCTGACTGCATCAACGAATATTTTTGTTCGGTATTTACAGATGAAAATGAAGGAAAGGGTTATTGAACCTCAGTTAAGAAAAATGATAAATTAGTCATTTATTACACGTGAGTTTACAGAGGAAGAGGTTCTATTTCAACTGTCAAAAGTAAAGACAAATAAGTCAATGGGACCTGATGGAATACACGCAAAGCTATTAAAAGAGCTTAGTGGTGTACTAGCAAAACCATTAACAGATTTATTTAACCAATCATTGATAACAGGAGTAGTCCCAGAAGATTGGAAGTTAGCGAATGTTGTGCCCATTCACAAGAAAGGTAATAGGGAGGAGTCGGGCAACTATAGGCCAGTAAGCCTAACTTCAGTAGTGGGGAAAGTGATGGAAACCATGTTAAAGGATAGGATTGTTGAACATCTAAAAACACATGGATTTCAAGATCAGAGACAACATGGGTTTACTTCAGGGAGATCATGCCAAACTAATCTTATTGATTTTTTTGATTGGGTAACTAAAATTATAGATCAGGGTGGTGCAGTAGACATTGCTTACCTCGATTTCAGTAAGGCTTTTGACACTGTTGCACATAGAAGGCTTATCAACAAACTACAATCTTTGAGTTTGGATTCCAATATTGTTGAATGGGTAAGGCAGTGGCTGAGTGACAGGCAACAGAGGGTTGTAGTCAATGGAGTATATTCGAAGCTTGGGCTTGTCACCAGTGGGGTACCTAAGGGATCTGTACTTGGACCCATTCTCTTTAATATTTTTATTAGTGATATTGCAGAAGGTCTTGATGGTAAGGTGTGTCTTTTTGTGGATGATACTAAGATATGTAACAGGTTTGATGTTCCAGGAGGGATAAGCCAAATGGAAAATGATTTAGGTAAACTAGAAAAATGGTCAGAGTTGTGGCAACTGACATTTAATGTAGATAAGTGCAAGATAATGCATCTTGGGCGTAAAAACCCAAGGGCAGAGTACAGAATATTTGATAGAGTCCTAACCTCAACATCTGAGGAAAGGGATTTAGGGGTGATTATTTCTGATGACTTAAAGGTAGGCAGACAATGTAATAGAGCAGCAGGAAATGCTAGCAGAATGCTTGGTTGTATAGGGAGAGGTATTAGCAGTAGAAAGAGGGAAGTGCTCATGCCATTGTACAGAACACTGGTGAGACCTCACTTGGAGTACTGTACACAATACTGGAGACCCTATCTTCAGAAGGATATTGATACCTTAGAGAGAGTTCAAAGAAGGGCTACTAAACTGGTTCATGGATTGCAGGATAAAACTTACCAGGAAAGGTTAAAGGATCTTAACATGTATAGCATGGAGGAAAGACGAGACAGGGGGGATATGATAGAAACATTTAAATACATAAAGGGAATCAACACAGTAAAGGAGGAGACTATATTTAAAAGAAGAAAAACTACCACAACAAGAGGACATAGTCTTAAATTAGAGGGACAAAGGTTTAAAAATAATATCAGGAAGTATTACTTTACTGAGAGGGTAGTGGATGCATGGAATAGCCTTCCAGCTGAAGTGGTAGAGGTTAACACAGTAAAGGAGTTTAAGCATGCGTGGGATAGGCATAAGGCTATCCTAGGAAGTATTACTTTACTGAGAGGGTAGTGGATGCATGGAATAGCCTTCCAGCTGAAGTGGTAGAGGTTAACACAGTAAAGGAGTTTAAGCATGCGTGGGATAGGCATAAGGCTATCCTAACTATAAGATAAGCCCAGGGACTAATGAAAGTATTTAGAAAACTGGGCAGACTAGATGGGCCGAATGGTTCTTATCTGCCGTCACATTCTATGTTTCTATGTTTCTATGTTTACATAGGTATGGATTATGCAAGCTGGAGTACACATCACATATTATCTTTTGCAGCATTATATCTTATATTCTTTAGGTTTCAAATGAATTTGTGCAAACCTTGGTTCCTTGTATTTCTTATTTATCTTTTGTACAATTACATGGAACATGTACTTATCCACTTAATATATAATACATTTTATAAAACATTATTTTTAAACGTTCAAGTTGAATTACACTTGTTATAAAAATGTATGTTATCTATATATTTTTTTCTACTAATGATACAGTAAAATGTATGTATTTAGCTATACTTATATATTACCCTATAAACTGCATTATTCAGAGTGATGTAAATTATCCATTGAAAATTTTTAGGTTGGGCAAATTAGTATTTTATCTGCAACTTTAAAACTCAAAAAATGTAACTACAAAACATATATATTTTTAAAATTAATTTCCACAATTTCATACTTAATATAATAATATATTATTTAAAGTCTGCTCTGGTATTTACTAGGCAGCTGCAACATTCAGACGAATGTCTGCTTCATAAAGTAAGAAATAAAAATAAAATACAAATAAGCGATTGTGCAACATTGTTAATGCTACTGCGTAACAGCTTGGAATACATTTGCCAGACCTTTTCTCTCCTTATCATATGGAAATCAGCAGTACCAGCTAAGTATTAGTGAAATCTGCCAGTTCTTATAGAGCTGTCACAACAGAGGGTAAAGCAATAAAGCTCAATGGGGCAGATATGTGATTGCCCAATGGCAAAGTTAAGTCAAATGGTCTACTTAACATTCTCAAGGTCAGCATATTTCCTGAACTTCACACAGCTGGGGAAGGATTATTGTGATTATAAAACTAAAGAGCAATTGAGAGAGAAAAAAAAACCCAATAAACTAAAGACCTTGAAATGTGATTATCATCGTATAATATGATCAACAGCACATTTATAAACTCAAAGCACTATAGTCCTCTAATCATTATATGCAAATTGTGTATACTTGGATCAATCAACAGTTTGATGAGGAACAAATTGCCAGTTGACAAAAAGTCTACTAAAAATAAATTTTGGAAATAAAAATAATATTTGAAACGTAAAAGGCTGTTAGGAGAGCTAGTAAAATGGTGCAAAGTGTGCATGGTAACATAGTTGTAGTGCTAATAGAGAATGTTAAAATATGTTTCAGGATTTGAAAAACACATTCTGAGATATTGCATTAACAGTATTATAGAGATGGGGCAATTAATAAAAATAAATAAATAAAATTACAGAACTAAATGTGCCTTATTTGCTGCGATTTTGAACCTTTTGATTAAATAAAGAATGAAATTTACATAGTTAGCATAGTTATACAAACTGATAACAAACTTGTGTCCACAGAGTTTAGCCTTTTTCACAACTGTTTCTGCTTTTGATCCAAGGCTTTCCAACTCTACAACAAACTAGGAAAAAAATCCTTATCAATCCCAGAGTGGCAGTCTGATCTCTCTTTGGATCAAGAAGCTGTTAAACCACAATTAAATGTTGTGCTTTTTCATAATTCAACCAGTTGCTGTTTAAAAATGTGTACAGAGTTTGATAAAATCCCTTCTTCAGGCAAGAGACTTCTACATCCTTATTATTTAACTGTAATGAACCCTTCCCTATGCCTTAGCCTAAATCTAAATTCTGTCAGTCTAAATGGGTGATCTTGTGTCCAATGTATATATAGTCCTAGTGTATTATGAATAGTTCTCTAGACAATGGTTTGTATTGGACTTAAATATATTTGTATAACACCATCATATCCCCTCCGATGAGTCATTTTTCTAAACAGATTTATATTGTTAGCCTTTCTTCACAACTAAAATCTTCTTTTCTCATTATTAATTTTGCAGCTTGTCTCTGCACTTTTTCTAGTGCTATAATATATTTCATTGGAACAAATGCCCAATATTACACATCATATTCAAGGTGTTATCTTACTATTAATTTATAAAAATGCAAAATTATATTTTCATCTCAATAATTAATGCTGCTTTTTTACATGACGATTACTGGTCTAAGCAACTTCTCATTGACATTAGACATTGTTGCCTAGTTTGTTCTCAATAACAATTCTCATATCTCTCTCATGTGTTGTTTTCCCTAACTCAATAAAATTTAGGGTGTAAGTTGCTTGTGCATTCTTCACCCCGAACTGCATAACTTTGCATTTATCTAAGTAAAATGTAATCTGCCATTTAAGGACCCAGACCCCTAATATATGTAAACCCCTCTTCAGCAAAGTAATATCCTACTCACATTATATTACCTTATCTTACATCTGCTTATATCCAATCCGCCATACAATTTCTGAAACAAATGAATCCTGAAAGATTATAAAAAGGTTCACTTATTTCTACATTTATCTTCTAAGTACATGTGGGTGAATACCATCAGGCCATGGGGCTTTGTTTATATTAACTTCCTTTAGATGCTGTAGCACTTTGTCTTGAGTCATCCAGTCACAATATTTCTGCAAGCTTTTTCCAGCAATTACTTTTTTATTTATGTTTATTTCTTGCCATATGTTGAACCTTGATATATACTGAAGAGAAATAATAATTTCACATGACTGCCTTTCCTTATTTTCATTTACTAAACTACCCATCTGTGATTTCAGGGTACCTACACTTTATTTTCTAATTAATGTACTTAAATATTTATTTTTTTGACTACCCGTATTCATTTTCTTGTTTTATTGCTTAGCATATCTGATAATCTTTTAATTTGCTTCATTTGCTTTCTTTTATTTTGTATGGGATGACTCTGACTTATCTGATTTAAATGCTTTAAATGTAATTTTTTTGTTAGTTTTTTTGCTTACTTTCCTGCAAAGCTAAATTGGTTTGGATTTATTTATTTTATATTTGCTAACCAATGATATTTATCATATTGCTAATGCAGGAGAGTACAACAATGAGGTCTATGGAAGATCCTGTAAGAATGCAGAATTTTCCTCACAGTCATAACTAGTGATTGCTGGGGGCTTGACAAGGCTTGACAAAAAGGTAGCTCTGCTTTTAGTCAAGCTTGTCAAGCATGGGAAAAGTACTAAGACAATGTAGTCCCTACTTTTCCTTAGTATATTTGTTGACTGTGTTGAAATTTCTTTATCTTTATGAAATACTTATTTTGGAGGGCTGGCAAGTGGTGTTTGTGACAGTGCTGCTTTAAAAGACTACTTTTTAATAGACTACTTTTTAATGAGCAAACACTGAGTTAGTAATGTGTTTTTGTAGGTATACAAAAACACACACATATGAAGATTAAGGGACCACTCCCCCAATTAACAGAGCAACTGCACACAGGAATAAGAGAAGAAAAATGCGTTATATCCCTTTTTATTTTTCAAAGAGAAACATTGTCATAACATTTGCACAGTATTGATTGACCCTCAATATTTCATATATAATCTTGGTTAATATCCTTGTTAATGGAGCCCCTTCTAATTTTTGTGGATATAGGTAGAAAATAAATAAAAGGTAAGTTCATTGTGTTGGTGTATGACCACTAGTCATTACGTATACAGTGTATGTGTCATATACTGGACAGTAGGTGGCGAAGCAACAAATTATTATAGAATTAACAGTTTATCCCAGTTGCCAACACGTATGCTTCTCTGACTATCTAGTTGTTAGTGACAGCTTGTTTTTCTGCCTTATTTTTTTCTAATACCTTGAGCTTAACAAGAGCTCACAACACCCGACACACCAGATGAAACTATTACAACTAAGACATGACCTGACCTCTCTGCTTCATTCAAAACACCATAGAGACGGAGTCAGACATAAAGCATTTTTCTCACTCCATGGCAATAAAAAAGGCAAACTGTTAGACAGAATGCAAGCAAAAAGGAGACAGGCGACTTATGTAGAAAGGATAAGAGACAAACACAATACCCTACACCGCCTGCCTACCAAAATACTGGAAACGGTGAGAACCTATTACTCTGATCTTTACTCGCTCCCACAACCCCAATCTGACAAGACGAAAACTTGCCTGCTGGAGAAAATACAAAGCTACCTGACATCTCACTCCCTAGAGACCATAGACAAAAACATAGTGGATCAACTAGACAAGCCAATCACACTTGAGGAGTTAGCACTAGCGATTAAAACTACAAAACCTGGCAAAAGCCCAGGTTTGGAAAGACTACCACTCCACTACTATAAGAAATTTGCCTACAGTCTCTACTCTCCATTGTTGAAATCCTACAACGCAATATATAAGGGACACCACCTGCCTAAACAATCACTGACAGCACATATCACAATAATACCAAAAGGAGGCAAGGACGGGGAACATTGCGAGAACTACAGGCCCATCTCACTCATTAATTGCATTGTCATATTGATGACGAAAACCTTGCCACAAGACAGCAAACCTACATCCCTAAGCTGGCCCACCCAGATCAGGTGGGTTTTGTGATGGGACGTGAGGCAAGGGACAACACAATTAGAGCACTTACTCTCATGCACGGACAGTGAGGGGAGAGAGGAGGCCTTCTCCTGCTATCAACAGACACGGAAAAGGCCTTTGACAGGGTCTGCTGGGAATATCTCTTCTGAACCTTGGCACACTTAGGGTTGGGACCAAACATCAGAGGTTGGATCAAAGCACTCTACTACAGACCCACTGCCCATGTAATAGTTAACGGGGCCCTGCCGGTAGAATTCTCAATACACAAAGGCACTCGGCAGGGGTGTCCCCTATCCTCCCTCCTTTTTGTCCTTGCACTAGAACCGTTCCTGACACACATAAGATGAGACAATGACATTACGGGTATCCTGATGGGTGACACACACCAAAAAGTGGCAGCATATGCTGATGATCTCCTAAGCCTTTAGAGATTTCGGGGTGATATCTAATTTGAAAGTCAACTTTTCCAAATCATGCATCCTAAACATCAGCATGCCCAGAAGCCCACACGCCAGAGCTATATGTTCCAGTGGGCAGAGCATAAGATTCAATACTTGGGCATCTGGTTGACTAAACGGAGCCACAATCTGTTTAAAGAAAATTTCATTCCCTTACTAGAGAAGTTCAGACTGAAGCTGACTGAATGATCATACCTACACATATCCTGGCTGGGCAGGATCCAGGTCATTAAAATTAACTTTCCCCCCCCCTTGTTATATCTAATGGAAGCCCTCCCCATAGCTATCCTGAGAACTTTTTTAAATACCCTAAGACAGGCCATGAGGCAATACGTCTGGAACCAGAAATGACCAAGGGTCAACCTAAACACACTCACACTACCCAGAGACAGGGGAGGTCTAGCTATGCCGGACTTTACCCTATATTTGAAGCCTGCCACCTCCAAAGGGTAATGGAATGGGTAATGGAATGGAAAGGTACACAAACTCTGGAAAGGGGTAGAGGAGACAGAAGCTGGAAGACCGATGACCATCCTACCATGGTGGGCGGGAGGAGGGAACGAGGGAGAGTGCACAGTATACCCACTAGTGACGTTGCGGGTATGGCGGGGAGTCTCAGGGAGGCACGGATTAGCACCGTACCTCTCCCCCTTCTCCTCCTGACACACAATGAGAATATTCTACCAGGACTGGGCCCTAATAGATTTAGAGATCTGTTTCACACAAAGACACCCAGGCTACACCACCTCCTAGTCCGAGTCAGCTGAAGGAAACTTTCAGACTTACTGGAGGGGACCACCACTACCTTCCTACAGAGCCTCAAATATAGACAACTGCAGAGCTATATTAATACTCAATTCCTTATGGATGAATGGTCGAAAGGGATGAAATGAGCATCTCAGACTATCTACCGCATTTGTATGTTAAAACTGCACTATAAACTACTATACAGATGATATTTACTACCCACAAGACTTAAGATCTCTAGAAACAACTGATATTTGTTGGAGATGTCCTTCAGACATAGGGAATTTGTTACATATCTGGTGGGATTGTTCAGGATTGGATATAATTAAATCTCAAATTAAAAGGTGTTTACATAAAATACTTAATATAGATAAATTAACCTCTTACACGTTTTTATGGAATATTGATTTCCCATCCTGGAAAAAAAAAAACAAGGAATATTTAATAACTCACATTCTGTTTGCTACCAAAATGGTTATAGCCCGTAACTGGAAATCCTCTGACCTAAACTGGTCATCTACATGCAACCAGATTTCATATCAATATAGAATGGAACACAAATTTTATATAATTAAAGACACAGTAAAGAAAATTTGAGACATGGTGGTTACCATGGAAGAAATATATAGAAACATAGATTCTGACAATTTACAATTAAGCAATCTGACATAGAAATTATCAGTGGTTGTCAGCCTCTCTCTCCTGATCAATAGTACAAGAGATAAAATACTTCGGAACCCCCTCCCTACCTTCAAGAGATCCCATGATTATAAGTATGTATGAGATGTTGGAATGTAGTTACTTATTTGTTTAAGTACAATGCTGTATTGTTTTTTTTTTCTTCTTTTTTTTTTTAAAAAGATAGATAAAATGTAAATTAACACAAGAATCATGAATAACGTTGTGTATTAAATATGTATTATGTTGCAACATATATAAAATGCAAAATGTGCAATGAAATATGACAATATATTTTTCCATAAATACATTATAAACAAAAAAAAAAAAGTTTTTCTATTTTTCTAAATCAGCAGTTTTGCCCAGATCCTGCAATTCAGATTTCAATGTACTGAAATTTGGTGTTTGGTAAATGAACGCCACTCCTATTTATAGGATTTACCTCACTGTACTGACCTATATTACCCTTTAGTTTTACATTGATCTTAATATAAGCTGCCTATTAGGGGACTACCAGCAGGAAAATAATATTTTGTTTTTATTAAATTATAAAGTATGAGAATGAATAAAAGCAGATGATTAGCTGACGATTATATAAATATTCTGCAGTCTATGTAAATGTAAATGGATATTTTCTAATCCAAACTGAGGTTGCTAGAAGCTACTCTTAGAATACATTTACTTGATTCCACTCAAGCTGTGACTAGCGAACCAAATGTATCCATAATGTTTCACAGACTTAATATTTGGATAGTCATAGAACATTTCACCTCTCATTTTAACCTTCACTGGGTTGTGTTGATGCAGAAAATAGTAATTACTTAATACATACTGATGAGTTGCTAAAATGGAGTAAATGTTCTAATATGCCATTGGTGTGCATACTCCCTTTTTTCCACTTAAACTGTAAAATTCTCTTTTAATTTATTAAAAGCATGCAATCAGAGAGAGAAAATTGATGAATGTCAGAAGCTTCATTGCTTCCTATTATGTTCAGTGATTAGGAGTTTCACTGTTTGAAAAAACAAAAAAAAACAGACTTCTATCGACTAAATGTCAAATGCAATATAATCTATTTACTTCTTATGCATACAAATATTATTCCTGTGTGATATTTACTGTTTTGGTTGCTTGTCCTCAGACGGTCTAAAATCCAATCATTTGTGCAATTTGTAAGTTAAAAATATATATAAGGAAGTGTATATCTCATTTGACAGAGAACAGTACCTGGATAAATTATATTTGCTTAATACCTAAGGAAAGGGATTCTGTGCAAATTGTAAAATTATAGTCACTAGAAATGTTTTCAAGCTCTATGGAATGGTGAATTCACATTTTTGTTATCATCATTTAATAATTTAAACTAGTGTTAGTCTTTTTTCAATGTTGGCATTATTTACTTTATTGCTATATAGTTTTGCTGATATCTACTCTATATGAGAAAAAGTGACATTACTGCACATTTAAACAGCTAGAAAATGTTAGGATAGTACAAACATGTAAACACAGGTAACAAAAAATACAGAAAAGGGAAACGTAAGGAAGATACATTTTGAACCTTAAAACGTCCTACCTCCAAATAGGTAGAAATACAGAATGCCCAAAGGCAGTATGCAGAATCAAATAATAGGCCAAATCACTGCTGGCAGCAGCAGGGACATCAATTAGAGCCACCATCATAGCAGTGTGAGATTTACTGCCACCAGAGGTTCGCAGGAGAAGGTAAATGGAAAACCAATATTTGCCAGACAAGCATGGGTGTGATATGCATACCTCACTGATATATCAAACAGAAACAAAATGGATGCTTTCATGGATCATGTTCTGCTGCAATAAACAGACTCTGTTTGGAGACAAAGGAAACCAAAAACATCCATCCAGAGTCCCCAAATGGAAAAAAATACCCAGGCAAAATAATCCATGGAAAATGGTTATAATCTAAGAAGTGGCATAGGTATAGTGAACCATGCTTAACGTGAATGAAAGAGAGAGGAATAGAGAGTGTGTATCAAACTGCTGAAGTAAGTAGGGGGGTAACCCCTGTTGAATGAAATATATGTAGACAGAAAAAAATACACGTAAACCTGGAGAGCGCACTTGCAATATGTACTAGTTCACCTGCAGGATACTAGTATTGAGGTCAGCAGTCCCAAATCAATCAATCATATCAATTCCACCCTCTCCTCAGTTTGTCCCGACGCGCGTTTCGCCGACTGGCGGCTTTTCAAGGGAGCCGGTCGTCGGCGAAACGCGCGTCGGGACGTACTGAGGGGAGGGTGGAATTGATAGTTAGGGAGGACGCTCCTGTGATATTTCGTTATACATGGTCACCCCCCTCGAGATCTCTCTATCCGATTTTGTGTTTTAGTCAGGACAGTTACTCCTCGAACAGGCAGCAATCTCTACTGTTTAGCTGATCAGTCCAGTTCAACAGTTAGGAGTTAGTGATTTTGCTAGTTTGGGGTTTTGCTTAAGGCAAGAGAGGGCACGCTGGGGATTCTTTGGAGTCTGGACTTTCTCTATTAACCCCCTCCCTCCTGTATTTCCACTATTTTGCCACTATTTAATGCTAGCAAACATATCTCCTTTCTCCTTACAATTGTGAGTTCTGTCCTCACCAATTTGTAGACATATTTTTTCTTTTTTTTATTCTTGGATATTTATTATTTTTTAATTGGATTATTAAAAGTTATATTTAATTTTGGGACTGCTGACCTCAATACTAGTATCCTGCAGGTGCACTAGTACATATTGGAAGTGCACTCTCCAGGTTTACGTGTATTTTTTTCTGTCTACATATATTACATGCATAACGTGAACTAACTAATTTAAAATTCCAAAGAACTTTCCCACACTGTGTAAAATGACACAGAGCACTCTGATTAGTTGGATTAGTTGAATTTCAGGTATATCTCAGTCTCTTCATTTACCTGTCAGAGCACTCTGATTGGTTGGTTTAAGCCAACCAATCAGAGTGCTCCGAGCCTAAATGGGTGAAGATGGATTACTTTTTCAGTGTCTGTGTATTTTTTTTATCTGATTTTTTTATTTTTTTTAATGCGACAGGTATTATGTTTTTTTATTGGCCTTTTTTGGGGCTGAAAAAAGATTTTAGAAAAAAGAAGACATCAAATTGTAAGTTTTATTTCTTTTTTTTTACAGATATTTTGTTATTGTTCCCCCCTCACTATTTTTAGGGTGAGGGGGCTAGGTAGGGGTTTATTAATATTTTTTGGGAGGGGGTGACTAGGGGTTTGGGGACCCAAGGTCACCTGGGGGGGTGTAATATTTTTATTTAGGGCCCCCAACCGCCTCTCAGGGGTGGGGGAAAGGGGGGAGGCCAGAAAGTTCCCCCTTATTGGTATGTAGGGCCCCTACCCACCGCTCAGGGGTAGGGGCCAGGAGGAAGGACAATAGGTCCCCCCATACTGGTATTTAGGGCCTCCACCTGCCGCTCAGGGGTGGTGGTCGGGACGACGACAATATGTCCCCCCTTATTCTAATTTAGAACCCCCACCCGCCTCTCAGGGGTGGGGGCTGTGGGGGAGGACAATAGGTCCCCCGTTTTTAGTATTTAGGGCCCCCACCTGCCGCTCAGGGGTTGGGGCCAGGGGGATGACAATAGACCCCCCTTATTCTAAGTTAGGGCCCCACGCACCGCTCAGGACATGGGTGGGGGCCCAGGAGGGTGGGACACTTTTTTTTTTAACAGTGAGCAGCCACAGGTATGCCCCTACTCACAGTATAGTATTAGTAATTTTGACTAAAAGACCAATTTAGGTCTTTCAGCCTTTTGGTAGATAGCTCCCTAATACCGTGGGAATTAGGGAGTTATCTACTAAGCGGCTGCAGCAAAAGAACATATCCGAAGTCCCGAAGTGCCGAAGTCCTGAAGTGGTGAAGTGCTGAAGTTCCGAAGTCCCGAACTGAACCAAAGTGCCGAGGTTCCGAAGTGCCGAAGTCCCGAATTTCGGAAGTGCAAAAGTTCCAAAATGCTGAAGTGCTGAAGTTCCTAAGTGCGATACTAGACTCTCCTATGCTACTTTGACTAAGACTATCCTTTCCTTTTCCTGTCTATATAATCCTTCAAAAATGGTGTAGGTAAAACATAGTTGTGATAAGTCTTCAAAACAAACCTTTACTCTGATAACAGGTTTTTACGTTGCATGTGAGGAATATACTTATTCATGGTATTTATTCCACATTTTAGTTATTTGCGTTATTACATCTAACTAATAGCAATGGCCAGTTATAAAACACATAACAGTTTTTTTATTACTTTGGTAAGATGATTACCCGTTTCTTAGAAAAATTGATATACATATTACATTTTGGTTTTGCTTTTCATTCTTTTTCCCCTTTACATTCTCTAACATTTAGGTTGATGTTGACAATTAATAAAATTGCATATGATATTGTGAGCAAACATTAACCTATTGCTTTATTCAAGGTTTTTCTATTCATAGTCAATATGTTTTTCTGTTTTTATGCCTGTTTAATACCCAATGCAGCACAAGCTATAAGGGTCAAAAAAGGAATATGTCCTTGTCTCCCAGAGAGAGTGTCATAGACTTCAAATACCGTACTACAGAGCTAATTAAATAACTGAAAGAAGTGGCCCTAGGCAAGCATAATGATTCCTGATAAATTATTTAAAAAAATGAAATATACAACACTAAATGTTATAAATAATTCTAGCAATTGTCCCAAATACTAAACACACACATATGTAACATGCCAGCAATTTGTTTTATTTAAATTAAACCACACAATTCAGAAAATCAAACCTTCCACAGTGGGTCATATGCACGCGAGAGTGATGCATATCTGGCAAAGTGAAAAGTATATGTACAATGGACTCTCAAAGTTTATACTGGCTTCTGCAGCTTAGCTTTTAAAATCAGATGGTTAATGACTAGTTTAGTTTGTAATTTGTAGTTTTTACAATATTCATTATCTTTTCACATCAAATCAAACTCCTAAACTCCCTGCTACCTATTCTCCATCCACTAGTCTGGCACCTAGTATAAAGCCATGTAACCCGCTACCGATTCTCACTTTATTTAATAACTGTAAATGAATAGCTAGATGCTTTGTCTCCTCTTTGTCTCTTTCGACAAGAGTAAAGAGAACATGTACCTGTTCTTTAGAGGAGGAGGAAGGAGACAAAGACCTCGTCTATTCTTATTTCCACATTGGTTATGATGCATCACGACATAAAGCGTCATAAGGGGCCAGAAGACAAGAAACCTACTAATCACTTCTGAATGCAGATCAACCAATTCTTAGTTTTACAACTCCATTATGCAAAAGTGTAAAAATACGCAATCTAGCTCATATTCATGAGGAGGAAAAATATTCTTCTCAGTCACCTATTCACTCTCACTAAGTTCTAGTTTCTTGGCTTTTCTGCTGGTAGTCCAGTGACCGCAGTTCTGTTGCACACCCCTCTTTCACTGCTTACTTTACTTCCATTCTTGCACAACAGGAGAAATCAAGTTAACAATCACAAAAAGAAAAGTTATCTCCAAGAGGATGGATATTTAACTCATCTCCTTGCCTTTTTTAAGTAGAAGTTCAGATAGATCAAAGAAACACTCTAATATAAAAAAATAAATTAGATTTATTTTTACTGTTAGAGTATCCATTATGGCCCTTCCCCTTAAAAAATGGCTGTAAACTAACAAGTAATGCAGCACAAGGCAGTCTCTCCAGTCATCTGCTCCTACCATGATGTGATCATCCTGACATAATCTTAGGTCCAATCCAATGTTTGTCATAAAGAAGCATTGGGAACCTACTTGGCATGCACACCAATTTCCACACTCAGACAATCGGATGCGTGTCATTGATGCTTCTCAATTGTGATGTCCCCAGATGCGAAGGCATTCAATGATTTAAACTTCTTGAGGATGTTTTTTCTAGTGGATATCTGATTGACTGGAGGCATTCTGGCACAAATGACAATGCTTACATTTGTCTATGCACCAAAACCCCTACCTTAAAATGTAGTGATTTTGGCGCTTAGAGTGTCCCCTTAATGCCTCAAGGACACATGACATGTCTGACATGTCATGATTCCCTCTTATTCCAGAAGTTTGGTCCTTAAGGGGTTAAAGTATGTCAGTTAACCACTTTGTTTAAGATTACAAAAGGGGGTGAAGAGGTAACATTTACCAAAGCACTGTGATCCACATATTTGCTATCACTGGCAATTCCCTTTTGTCCTGACAGCGAGGCCCAGGGACATACAAGTACAGGATTGGACTGACTGCCTAAGTTGTCTGTCGGTGCTACCAGGGCCGGTGCAAGGATTTTTGGCTACACAGGCGAAGATGAATTTTGCCGCCCCCCTCCCCCCTCCCCCTCCCCCCCTCCCCCCTCCCCCCCCCCCCCCCCCCCCCCAAATAAGATGTATCTTTAGCGGTGTCTCATATCCAGCCTTTGAAATCCCCATGTAAATCCCCATGTAGTGTATTGTACCCCCCTTTAGTGTGTCTTACATCCCCTTGTATGTCTCTTACAACCCCCATGTGTATCTCCTTTCCCCCCCCACAGCCCCTTTGTGTGTCTTTCTTTCCCACAGCCCTTTTCTGTGGGTTTTTTGTGTGTCCCTCTTCCCCTCAGGCTCCTTTGTGTAACTTTTCCCTCCCAAGCCATATAGAGAAAGATATATAGCTACACACACAAACAGGCACATAGTCACAGAAATATGCAGGCACACAATCAAACAAACACAGCCATACAGGCACACAGTCATACAATCAACACATACAGGTACACAGACATACAGTCATACAGACACACACACACAGACATGCAGACACTGGCATATAGATAAATAAAGACACATTTATACAAACAGACATGAAGATGCAGGCATACAGAGACATACAGAACAAGGCATACAGATACATACAGGCATGCAGAGACATACTTACACAGGCATGCAGGGACATATATACACAGACAGTCACACAAAGATATACAGAACAAGGCATACAGAGACATATGGATAGGGTCATACAGAGACATACAGACACAGGCATACAGTGACATTCAGAAACACACGGACACAGTCATATAGAGAAATACAGACATACTATCACTTTCATACACAGACAGACATAGTCATACAGAGACATGCAGACAGGTATACAGAGCAGGGGCAGATCCAGAACCTAATCTTGGGGGGGGGGGGGTAATAGGGGCTCTAATTGAGGAGTTAGGGGCTGTAGTAGGGGGACAGGGGCTGTAGTTGAGAGTTAGGGGCTGTAATTGGGGGCTTAGGAAATGTAGTGGGGAATTGGGGCTGTAGTAGGGGGTTAGGGACTGAAGTAGGTTGATGGCTGCAAGTGGGAACAGGGGCTGTAGTGTGGGGGATATGGGCAGCAATTGGGGGAGAGGGGCTGTAGTGGGGGTAAGGACTGTAGTAAGGGAATAGGGGCTGTACTGGAGTTATGGGGTGTAAAAGGGAGTATAGGGGCTGTGGTGGGAGTAAAGGAGCAAAGGGGCAATGTGGTTGGAAACGGGCAGTATGGTGGGAAACGGGCAGTAGAGGGGGACACAGGGGCAGTATGGTGTGGGCACAGGCTGTAACGAGGGACATTGAGGCAATAAAGTGGTGTCACAGGGACAGTATGGTAGGGGGTAAATGGGAAGTAGAGGGGGGACAGGGGTTGTTGAGGCGGGTAGAGGAAGTAGAGGGGGGAGACAGGGGGGTAGAGGCGTGTGAAAGGGGGGCAGAGGCAGGGGGCAGGGGCTGTAGAGGGAAATAGAGGAGGCACACGGGATAAAGAGGGGGGCACAAAAGCAATAGAGGGGGGCATGGGCAGTATAGTGGGGACAGGGGCTGTAGAGGGGGGCATGGGCTGTATAGGGGGCGCATGGGCAGAGGCTTTAGAGGGAAAGAGGGGCTGTAGAGGGAAATAGAGGAGCTGTAGAGGGGCAGTATGGTGGGGCAGGGGTTATGGAGGGAAATAGATGGAAATAGAGGTGCTGTAGAGTGGCACAGGGGGCAGTAGAGGAGGACAGGGTCAGTATGGTGGGGGCAGGGGCTATAGAGGTGCTGTAGAGGGGCACATGGGGCAGTATGGTGGGGCAGGGGCTATAGAGGGACGTAGAGGGGACATGGGCAGTATGGTGGGGCAGGGTCTATAGAGGGAAATAGAAGTGCTGGGAGGGGCACATGGGGCAGTAGAGTGGGGACAGAGGCTATAGAGGGGCTGTTAAGGGGCAGGGGTAGTATGGTGGGGCAGGGGCTATAGAGGGGCTGTTAAGGGGCAGGGGTAGTATGGTGGGGCAGAGGCTGTAGAGGGGCTGTAGAGGGGGCAGGGGTAGTATGGTGGGGCAGGGGCATAGAGGGGCTGTAGAGGGGGCGGGGACAGGGGCAGTATGGTGGGGCAGGGGCTATAGAGGGACATAGAGGGGTGGGGGCTATAGAGGGGCTGTAAAGGGGGCAGTATGGTGGGGCAGGTGCTATAGAGGGAAATAGAAGTGCTGTAGAGGGGCAAATGGGGCAGTAGAGGGGGCAGGGGCACTATGGTGGGGCAGGGGCTATAGAGGGGCTGTAAAGGGGGCAGGGGTAGTCAGGGGCGGGCTGGGCCGGGGGGCAGGGAGGCAATTGCCCCCCAGGCCGCCCGAAATTATTTTAGGACCGGCCGCGGCGGGCCGGCCCTTTAAATGCTGCAGCCGCCGAGCGCTCTGTAAAGAGCGCTCAGACGGCTGCAGCAGCTTCTCCCCTCCCTCCCCTCCCCTGTAGCGGGGCCGAGCCGGTCTCCGGTCCGCGGTCCCGGCCGGAGTGATGGGAAGGTGCACACTGAGTGTGCACTTCCTGTCAGTCCGGCCGGGTACAGGAAACAGAAACTCCTGTTCCGCGCGGAACAGGAGTTTCTGTTTCCTGTACCCGGCCGGACTGACAGGAAGGTGCACACTGAGCACCTTCCTATCACTCCGGCCGGGACCGCGGACAGGAGTGCAGCTCGGCCACCTACAGGGGAGGGGGTAAGAAGAAGGGGGGGGGGGGAGGAGAGTAAAAAGAGGGGAGGGGGGGAGAGTAAGAAGAGGGGAGGGGGGAGAGTAAAAAGAGGGGAGGGGAGGGGGGAGAGTAAGAAGAGGGGAGGGGGGAGAGTAAGAAGAGGGGAGGGGGGAGAGTAAGAAGAGGGGAGGGGGGAGAGTAAGAAGAGGGGAGGGGGGAGAGTAAAAAGAGGGGAGGGGGGAGAGTAAAAAGAGGGGAGGGGGGGAGAGTAAGAAGAGGGGGGGAGAGTAAGAAGAGGGGAGGGGGGAGAGTGAGGGGAGGGGGGGAGAGTAAGAAGAGGGGAGGGGGGAGAGTAAGAAAAGGGGAGGGGGAGAGTAAGAAGAGGGGATGGGGAGAGTAAAAAGAGGGGAGGGGGGAGAGTAAGAAGAGGGGGGGGGGGAGAGTAAGAAGAGGGGAGGGGGGGAGTAAGAAGAGGGGAGGGGGGGAGAGTAAGAAGAGGGGAGGGGGGAGAGTAAAAAGAGGGGAGGGGGAGAGTATGAAGAGGGGAGGGGGGAGAGTAAGAAGAGGGGAGGGGGGAGAGTAAGAAGAGGGGAGGGGGGAGTAAGAAGAGGGAAGGGGGGAGTAAGAAGAGGGGAGGGGGGGAGAGTAAGAAGAGGGGAGGGGGGAGAGTAAAAAGAGGGGAGGGGGAGAGTAAAAAGAGGGGGGAGAGTATGAAGAGGGGAGGGGGAGAGTAAGAAGAGGGGAGGGGGGAGAGTAAAAAGAGGGGAGGGGGAGAGTAAAAAGAGGGGAGGGGGAGAGTAAGAGAAGGGGGAAGTAAGAAGGAGGGGAGATAAGAAAAAGAGGGGGGTAAGAAGAAGAAGGGGGTAAGAAGAAGAGGGGGAGTAAGAAGAAGAAGGGGGTAAGAAGAAGAAGGGGGGGTAAGAAGAAGGAAGGGGTAAGAAAAAGAAGGAGGGGGTAAGAAGAAGTAGGAGGGTTAAGAAGAAGAAGGGGGGTAAGAAGAAGGGGGGGAGTAATAAGAAGAACAAGGGGGGGAGTAAGAAGAACACAGGGAGGAGGGGGGTAAGAAGAACACAGGGGGGGTGAGAACACACAGAGGGAGGAGTGAGAAGAACACAGGGAGGGTGGAGGGGGGATGAGAAGAGCACAGGGAGGGTGGGTGAGTGTGAGAAGAGGCCGCTAGGGGAGGTATGGGGGAGAGGAGAGACCACTAAGGGGCAGGGGAGAGCTCTAAGGGACAGAAGGGACAGCTCTATAGGACAGGGGGCAAGACAGGGAGCTCTTTAACACTACGCGCACACACACACACACACAATGCATCCCTATACATACACAGAAACACACAATGCACCCCTATACATACACAGAAACACACAATGCACCCCTATACATACACAGAAACACACAATGCATCCCTATACATACACAGAAACAGAACATGCTTCACTTACACACAGAGAAACACACAATGCATCCATTACACACACACACAATGCAACCCTTACACACAAAGACAATGCATCATTTGCACACATACACAGAAACATACAATGCAAACCCTTACACACACATGCAAACACACACACTGTTTTTCTTACATACACACAGAAACACAATGCATCTCTTACACTCAATGCACACACATACAGACACACACCTTGCATCCCTTATGCATACAAACACAGATTCACACAATGCATCCCTCACACACAACCAGAAACACATAATACATCCCTTATACACAAATACACACTGCTTCCACTACACACAAACACACTGCATCACCTGCACAAACTGGTATCCATATACACTACATACCATAAGCACACATATGAGATCACATAACACATCCCCTACACACTCCACTCCCTGTGAGCGAGCTCATGGGTGGGTGGAACATATAAGTGGACTTATGAGTGGGCCTTATGGGCATACTCACCGTCAGGCACTGGGGCCCAGACCTTGAGCTGTGTAAGAGGCCCCCAAAAAATGGAGCTGCTTCCAATTCTCCCAGAACGTTGAATGTTGTGACCATAGTTGCAAACAGCCTCCAGAGGTCCTGTTCTACACCAGACGAGTGGAGCCAAACTGCAGCCCATCATCATCCTCATCTAATTGTAAGTAGGCAATCTAGTATATTATTAGTGACACTAATCTATAATTTACCTCACATTAAAGGGACACTATAGCTTAATGAAGTGGTTCTGGTGTCTAAAGCTGGTCCCTGCAGGCTTTTTAATGTAAACACACACTGTGTGCAGCACTGGCGTTAGTTCATATGGCAGATCATATGGGTGGGGCATTGTGATGTCACATGGGGGGGCGGCAAATGTATATTTTGTCTAGGGCGGCAAAAATCCTTGCACCGGCTCTGATCCTGGGCAGGTGCACCAGTCTACTGGTGACCCACAGGAGGGGAGTGCACTGATTGCACTGCACTCTCCTCCTGCCCAGACCCGTCTTGACCGCAGTGCAAGTGCCCTCTGCCCCTAATTTACAGTGGCTCACACTCACAACAAGCAGTGCCTAGAGCCCTTTGCAGAGACGGAAACAAAGAGGTTCTGCGGCAGCTGGCCGTCCTGCAAGCATTACATTAAACAGCTGTTCCCCAGCAGCCACAGGTGGCGTTGTGCTGGGAGACTGTGATTACTCTTCACTTCCTCCCAGCCTACAGAGAGGAGGAGGCATGATTTAATCTTGAATAAATCCTCTAAGCAAACCTTTATAAATTTGGGGGGATCAGCTCTGTTTCCACAGTTTATTGGTGTTTACTCTGATGTCTGTATTAATATTGAGGGATGTCTAAGGAGTAACGTCAGTGTGTGTCAGCAGGGCCAGCCGTTAGGGTGGGCAAGCTGTGCGGTCACGCAGGGTGCCATGACAACAGAGGCGCCCGGCGGCCAACACAGCTCACAAGTTGGGTACACCAGCATATTTAATTTAAACGATTCGCTGGTGGTCCACTGGTGCGCACCAGCAGTAGGTGCAGTCAGATCAAATCCTCTCCCTCGTGGTTCCGGCGCTCAGTTAGTGAGTCAGAGCACAGGCTCAGAGATTCTCAGCCTGTGCTCTGACAACATTGAAAGTCAGAGCCGTGAAGGAGCGGGTATGGCAAAGAGCTACTGATTAGCATAACATCAATAACATCCGTTATAAAACCAGAAAAAGGTGGGCATGGATGGTGAACTGATTTGGTGGCGCAATGGGCCACTTGACTGGTTTTGCCCCCCAGGCCTAAGGCTGCCAGCCCTCCCCTGGGGGTAGTATGGTGGGGCAGTTTGGAGGTGGCAGGGGTAGTATGGTGGGGGCAGGGGTAGTATGGTGGGGGCAGGGGCTATAGAGGTGGCAGGGGCCGTAAAGTGGGGGCATGGGGAGTATAGTGGGGGCAGGGGGAGTATAGTGGGGGCAGGGGGAGTATGGGGGGGCAGGGGGAGTATGGGGGGGCAGGGGGAGTATGGTGGGGGCAGGGGGAGTATGGTGGGGGCAGGGGGAGTATGGTGGGGGCAGGGGGAGTATGGTGGGGGCAGGGGGACTATGGTGGGGGCAGGGGGACTATAGTGGGGGCAGGGGGACTATAGTGGGGGCAGGGGGACTATAGTGGGGCTGTAAAGGGGGCAGTATGGTGGGGCAGGGGCTATAGAGGGAAATAGAAGTGCTGTAGAGGGGCAAATGGGGCAGTAGAGGGGGCAGGGGCACTATGGTGGGGCAGGGGCTATAGAGGGGCAGGGGTAGTATGGTGGGGCAGTTTGGAGGGGGCAGGGGCCATAGAGGTGGCAGGGGTAGTATGGTGGGGGCAGGGGCTATAGAGGTGGCAGGGGAGTATGGTGGGGGCAGTGGCCGGGGCCGTATAGTGGGGGCAGGGGTAGTATGGTGGGGGCAGGGGCTATAGAGGTGGCAGGGGGAGTATAGTGGGGGCAGGGGGAGTATAGTGGGGGCAGGGGGAGAATGGTGGGGGCAGGGGTAGTATAATGGGGCAGGGGGAGAATAGTGGGGCAGGGGGAGAATAGTGGGGGCAGGGGGAGTATGGTGGGGGCAGGGGGAGTATGGTGGGGACAGGGGCTATAGAGGTGGCAGGGGGAGTATAGTGGGGGCAGGGGGAGTATAGTGGGGGCAGGGGGAGTATAGTGGGGGCAGGGGGAGAATGGTGGGGGCAGGGGGAGTATAGTGGGGCAGGGTGAGAATAGTGGGGCAGGGGGAGAATAGTGGGGCAGGGAGAGAATAGTGGGGGCAGGGGGAGTATGGTGGGGGCAGGGGGAGTATGGTGGGGGCAGAGGGAGTATAGTGGGGGCAGGGGCTGTAGAAAGGGGCTGAAAAAAAAACGTTTTGATTTAAAAAAAATAAAAATAAAAATGCTTAAAGTTCTTCCCCACCCCCTTCCCCTCCCAGAAGCTTACCTTGGGCCAGGGAGGGAGAACCTTACAACTGGTGGTCGGCTGGGAGGCTGGAGCTGCAGTCAGGACCGCTGGGGAGTCTGGGAGCAGTAGAAGTCCCGCCCCCTTCTGACATCATCAGAGGAGGACGGCTGACTTCACTGCCAGGCTCCTGCTGTGTGCTGGCTGCAGGGAGAGAGGTGAGATTACAAATCCGAGTCTCCAGCCAGAGGCAGGAGATTCGGATTTTTGCGCCCCCCCTCCTCTGGCGCCCTAAGGCGGCCGCCTGTGCCGCCTTTAGGACGCGCCGGCCCTGGGTGCTACACCCAGATGGATCTGTTATTAATATTACTCCACAGCTGCATACATACTTACCTTTCTGCTGGTGACAACTGAGAAACATGGTCCTACTCATGCATCGATAATTTTTTTCATGCAGCATAGACACTTAGATGACCTTTTCTCTCCACCTATTGCCCTGCATGGATGCTTTACTTGTTTTATATTTTAACATGAAAAACTTACCTTTAAATTAGTATTGCATTTAAAAAAAACAACAACATTTTAAAACAGTTTACTTTTTGCCTTTTTTTTTTATTATTGTCCTTTTTTTATTAGCATAGACTGCCCCATTGTTAAATGTACAGCAAGCAGGATTCATTATCTAATTTTTTTTTTCTGAATTTCTTTATAAATGATGCACCATTCATAGTATCTGTGAAAACAATTCAACAGCCTGTTCAAACAAATTGTTATTTCAGTTGCATTAGAAAAACATTCATTGTTTTTTTTTTTATATTGTCTTTTTTTGTTGCCTAAGTAGAAATCAACCATTCGTACTAATTGCTTTTTATTTAATTTTTTTATTTCATACTTTTTTTTTCTAAACCTAATTAGTTGAAAAAGAAAAAGAAACACAGCTGTTTTATAACAGAAGTAATCAAAGTATTTGAAGATCCACAGGATTTATGTTTTGTAAAACAGTGCCAATGTTCCCTTCATTTGTCATCCTCTGCTCATGTTCTCCCATTTGTGTCTCTCTACCTGTCCACATTTGAGTCCCTCTGCTCATGTGCCCCATTTGTGATCCTCTGCCCACATTTTCTCATATGTGACAGCCTGCCTTGTACCCATTTGTGTCCCCTTTCCATCTCCTGCTATTTGTGTCTACCTGTCCATATCATCTTGTTTGTGATGTCCTGTCAAACGTTCATTTTATCGCCTTTTTTGCAATTACCCAATATTTCCCATTTATTTCCAATATTTCCAATATTTCCTATTTCCTACTTGCTTTTGTAGTGCTTTTAAGCAGCATCCAAATAACAGTCCTGAGAGCGATCATGCTGTCTCAGAACTCTTCAATGGGGCACCATCTGTTGTGTGGAGGTGGCAGGGATAGAACGTCATATTTAATACTTTATGTCATACTTTTTTTTTCTAAACCTAATTAGTTGAAATAAATGAAACTTAGCTGCTTCACAACATAAGTCATCAAATAATCTAAAGATATGTAGAATAGCTGTTTTATAAAATAGAGATTCAAGATGCAGTTAAAACTATAACATTTGTCCTTGCATTTTACTCACCAACATGTAATGCAGTCCAGGGGTCAATCCAGATTCCAATAATGGAGGGGGCGCAATAAGATTATTTGATTGACATGTGGCATATTTATAAAAACCCCAAAGAGCAAACAAACAAAAAATCCTCTTCAACATTACACATTAGTCACGGGTTATTTGCTGAATTGAATTTAAATTCAAATTGCCAAATTAAGGCAAACATTGCTGGCTTCGAGAAACTCTCCACTTAAGCTGCAGATATAGCTTTTTTTGTCCTAAATGATACAGTTTGAAAAAAAAAGTGTGAATTTTAAAAAAGCCCCCTTTTATACATATATATATATTGTCCTGCTGAATTTTGACCCTGAAGAAGGTCCCGAACGGGGACCGAAACGTTGGTCGTAGTTTTTAATCAACTTTAATAAAGATTGAATTTTTTAAGTCCGGAGAGCAGCCTATTTCATTTGGATTATATATATATATATATATATATATATATATATATACATATATATTAATATCAGTGCATCTTGGTTGCGCCTATTGTTTGATATTTTGCTAATGGTCTAACCTCATTCAGACATAGGAACTGCCTTACAAGACTGTTTTTACACTTTTTTGATACTTTATTGCAAGATCTCTCATTCAGTATTTACTTTGTTACATGTCTAGAATTTTGATATAATTGTAATGAAGACCTGTTAGAGATATCTCCAGGTTGCACATTGGTTTCACTATAGGTGAACCATTGTATATTTTTTCTTAATTTTCTCTTATTGGATCTGTTTAGGGTTAGGCCCTAAGCGGCCCCTGGAGTCTCTCACTGCTGCATAGGATAACTGGAACAGGTTAGACGCAAGTAGCTATACTGCATTCTCTCCTCTTACCATTATTTATCCTAATTTCTGTTGGTTCTTCCATGATAGTAAATTAGTCTAAATCTTTTTTCTCCATTCTATGTATCGTGGTTTAAGTGAGAAATACGCTTTTGTTAGTAGAGATCTCAAATCACCTTTGTTGTGTACATGTATCACAGATGATGTAATCCTAGATTTAATAATGCAGTCTGTTACTGAGGAAAACGAGAGAGAAAAGCGACTAGGTCAGACATATAGATCCTGCAACACAGCAGGGTGATGGCAATGAACAAAATGCTTATCAGACTCAAACAGAAGTTAAAGCCAATCATACGGTTAAAGCCAATGAACTAACTGGCCAAGTCTCTGCCTTAGCTAAGTGTCAGATGGAATTGATGCTCCAGAACTCACTCATTCAGCTGCACTGAGCAGAAACAACCAACAAAACCCAGAGCAAAGGCGAAATGCAAGCAATGTGTTAATCAGAATACTGACAATTGCATACACTGTTTTAGATGTGATCACAAAGATCATAAAGAGGGCTCTATTGGGGAAAACTCAAGCTATAAAAAGAGGAGAGGTCACTGGGGAGGGACCACCAGTGACCCCAAAGCATCCAGTGTCCCAAGCTACAGTAAAATGTATGAAGGTTAAAACCCCACCACAAGAAAGACCAACTTGCAAGGCAATACGGAAAAAAGAAATGGGTTCCTCGGCTATTTGGTTCTAGATGTATGGTGACTTGTCATTTAAATGCAAGTGCTTTTAGAAAGTCAAGCTCAGATAAGCATGGCAAGTAAATCATGGGTTGAAAATCCTTACAAAAGGTCATAATCTAACCCCTTGAAAGCCAATGGATATCTGTCTATGTAGCAAATGGGACAGCTGTGCTATTAGAAGGGTGGATTTAAACTCTAGTGGAAATCACAAATTAAACATGAAACAGTAGTCATTCATATCCCTCTCTTAGTAAGTCAAAGTTCTATGGACAGTCCACTAACTGGCTTTAAAGTGTTTGAAGAAATCACCAAAGAAAAGAGTAACTGCAACAACGTCTGGTTAATTGATCTTATTTTAAAAAAACTATGAATCTACAAAAGGATACAGCTCAAAATTTGGTAAATGTTACCTCTCTTCAGGAAGTACTAACAAAAGACCTTGTGAAACATATAGGAGACATTACCATTCATAGTGGTTAAATTCAGGAAGGGAAATGTATTTTAAGATCATGTCCAAATGATAGCATTATGGTATTTGAGCCAACTCTAGAAAATGGCTGCCCAGATGGTTTTGAACTGTTTCCTGCGCTGATAAATGTACCTCCAAGTCCTTCAAAGACTGTGAGGATCCCTCAGCAGAATGTAACATGACATTCATCTTCCTAAGAGAGTGGTGCTAGGAATCATTGAGCATATAATATCTGGAGAAGGAGTCCAGATTCATTCAAAATACCTGGAAGCAGTGGTGGCATTAAATATAAGTGCACCTTGAGTTTTCTCAGTTATTACAGGGCATTTATTCAACTTTTACAGACTAGCAAGACCTCTTTATCAACTGCTTAAAGTCCACCTGAAGTACACGAACACATGCTTAAATCTAATTCCCTAAGTACTGGAAGAAAAGTTAAGAAAACTCAACTCCAGAACCCTTATCATCAGGACCACAGATCATCATCATGTTGTTTTTCAATTCATTGACATGTTGACTAATCCACCAATATTGGTTGAATGAAATTAAAAGTTTTACCAACAGCAAGGCAACAGACTACTTATCATTGTGTTTGGCTTCAGAAAACTAACACCAGCAGAAAAAAAAACACAATCTCTATTGAGGTATACTGAAACTACTTGCACTCAAATGGGCCAACTGTGATACATTACCTGATTACCTGTACCATACCTTTACCCTTTCTACCTTCACAGTCTCCACTGAAAATAATCCATTAACCTATGTCGTCAGCAAAGTCAGGCTAGGTGCAGCAGCAAATTAATGGATTGGTGACTGTTTGGATCTTATGTTTCAAATCATATACAGACCTGGAAAAATCAACATAAAAAAACAACACTGTGAAGGTATCCCCTAAAACTTCAAGATCACATGAGTGAACACTAAAATATTGGAACCAGAAGTTGTGTCTGCAGTGTGGCAAGGTAATAAAGTCATAAAGGATGAAATCATTCCATGGGTAGCAGCATTACAACTCCACACCAAGAATGAAGGTGAGGTGCTAATGGGAAATGTCTCAGTTGTTACATTAGAAAATATCTAAGCTGTGCAACAATAAGATGTTACCATTACAGAAATTATCTTACTGAAAGTGGAAGGGTAGGTTCCAAATGAAAAAAGATAAAGAGATATGAAAGAAACAAGAAGACTACTCTATGAATAATGTAAACTTAATCCACTTCTAGATGGATACCAAACACAAATGACATACTTATGATCAGACATCGCCAAAAGAGAGAAGAAAGAAACACTTCAGAGAAAGAGATCAACCACAAGCAGTAAGATGTAATACATAAAAACATATCTATGAACAATTATCCTGTAAAGAAAAACATGAATATACACATTGGAGATAGTCACCACTAAAACACATAAAAAGCACCACTAAAGCACTGAGCGACATACTGAGAAACAGATATCATGCTTTATAATTTTCTCAACAACTTGATTTGACATTTTTTTGGAGTTACCATCAAACAGCAAAATACAATCACATAACACTTACCACAATTAACCCCTTTGCAACACTAGACGGAATTTTTCCGCCATGCTTGTCCTTGCGTTATGGATGCATGACAGAAAATTTCTGTAATTTACTAAAATTTACCTCAGATCGCCTCCAACGCTCGATAGTGGGGTTAACGCTCCTCGGGAGCACCCAATCGCACTGCCCCTGCAGCTATGATCACTCTGACAGGCTGTCCGAGCAGTGGCGTACACACAATCCATGGGGCCCCGGTGCAAACTGATCTGTGGTCCCCCTCCCCTCCTGCCTCCCGCTTCCCTCCATTCCACCCCAACCCCCAACAGACACACACACATACATACCGACACACATACATACATACATATATATAGACACACACACACACACATAGACACAGGCAGATACACACATACACACAGACACACACACATACAAAGACACATACATACAAATAGACAGGCACACATACATACAGACACAGAGACAGACAAATACACACAGATAGACACAGACACACACAGACACATACACACATACAGACAAACACATACAGACAGACACAGACACACAAAGACACATACATACATTCAAAGAGAAGCATACAGACAGACACGTATATACAGACAGAGACACAGACACATACAGACAGACTCACACACATACACACACAAACAAACACACACACAATGTTTAAGTCACCCTCCTGTTTCCTACCTTTTAGGTGCAGGAGGGTGACATTCCCTGGGGTCCAGTGGTGGCTCAGGTTTATGTTTTTAGATGTGACTTTCAAATGATTTAGTATTTTAATATAAACTTTAAAATATTTGTTGCATAACACATACATCAAAATATTAAATAATTTTAGTTTAAGTTTATCTGAAAATATAATAGCCCTGCACAAGTTACATTTGTGCATATCTTGGGTAAGATAACCAACAGGCAATAGCTTTTACTGGAATTCTTGCTGAAATTCTTTTTTTTTTCTATTGAAAACCGGAGTCATTTTGCTAATCTTTTCCTATCGCATTTGTTTCTGTTCATTGTTTTGCATGGGCAATGCTGCTGGATTTATATTATTGTTACATATTCAAAGCTATTTGTATAATTTCATGGACCATTTGTTTAAAGCAATAAATCTATGCAATAGCACTTATTGCACATTTGAATATAACATAGCCAGTTGTTTTAATATGCAGACAACATAACACTAAGCAACTAATGTTCAGTTAGTAAGCATATATGGTAATGTTTATTGATGAATACATGTCATATCTAAATTTTAGATATGGTAAAATTGTTTGGTAAACTAACATGGAAACTTTTAAAGTACCATTTAGCATTTTGTAGGGTATTAGTACTGAGAAGGCATACTGAGAAGGCATACTTAAAAATGTGAAATTTTCTTTCTATTACTATCAATACATATAAAAATGTTCGATCAGAGCTTACATTTGTTTGATTGAAGGGTAAAAGGATGTTATGGATCACTTTTAAATGAAAGTAAAGTAAAGCAAGGAATTGCAGCAGCTGGAAGCAGTAACTTTATAAAAACAAAAGCTGTCTTTTATACGGTGCTGAATGCAATGTAAGCTAAGTTAGGCATTTGCCTGGTTTGCCTACTCAGAGGTGTCTTGGACTGTAAATGAGATAAAACAGGCATATGGTCTACACCTTGGGTGGTTGCAAATCACAGTGATTGCTCCTTCATGGTCTAGAGATTCTATATGACTCAGAGTGCTACTTCCAGTACTCTGAGTCATTCACTAAGTACCAGATTGGAAGGACAGTTCACTCTAACAGACACACTTCAGCATCTAACAAGGACCACCAGGGATCCTATTATATCCCCTGTGACGGTAGTCATCTGTATCACCATCCAATATTCCCTTTTTCCCAATAGTAGCACATTCCCAATAATCCACAGGAATAAATATCGCTGGTATCGCCAAATAATGCACACATAAGCCAAAGCTTAATGCTGGAACAAGACTGATTTACTGGAAGCAACAGGCATTCAATTTATACAGTAACAGACTCCTCCTCTGGGCCAGGCTAGATAATTGAGTTTCAGCAACATACTAAACTCAATTATCTGCTGGCCAGAAACATTACAATTTTTTACATTTTTGTAAAAGTACTTTCTGCATCATATACAGCTATAACACTGGGTAGCTGAGGATACTGGGAGTCACATATCCAAATCTCACAAAATTCCGTTCGGTAGTTTCCGTGTCGCATCGTGTGTAAGTTTGACCGGCTCACCATGTGGTGGTATCTGATTTAGAGTTCCATGAAATCAGCAGCAAGAGCCGGTCTCCGTTTGCGCCTAATTACACGAAAACTACCTTACCAACGTTGCAGTTTGTTATATGGAAATGCTCCCCTTGTTCGGTAGATTCCACCTCCCGAATGCCGGTTTGATTCGTGGAATGGAAAGTAGACAGCCGGGACTTCCATGATGACCGGACGTTCAGGTGGTTGCCATGCTGAAAACAGTTCCAGGCAATTCATGCGTAAGTCCCGCTGACCGCATTCGTGAGATGTAAGATGGCCGCCATCCTTTGTTCTCGCCATGTATTCGTATGCAGAATGGCGGCCACCTAGGAGCAATTAAGTTCCGGTTTCTCAACGTTCCAAGTTCTAATTGCTGCCCAGGGTGGTCTCTGTTCGGTATACGAATACATTGTTCAAATACATAGAAAAAACAAACCGATTACAAGCATTTAAAAAGCAGGGAGAGGATATAGCCGAAGGCACACAGGTAAGTACATGAAAATCCTTTACATCCCCACCAGGCAACAAATAATTACAATCCCCTGCTGCTTAAATATAGGTTTTGTGTTGTGTGTTGTGTTGTCTCAACCCATCATACACAACTTTCAGCCAACCCACATATGCATAACATTCAGTCAACCTTCTCACACACAGATAGTACTCAGTCAACCCACACACACAGCCTATTCCATACATAACCTCCCCACACACAGCATCTACCAAGGACCACCAGGGATCATAGTATATCCCCTCAATGCCTCTCTCCACAACACCATTACACTCTGAAAGTGCAGGAAATTAATTTTGTAGAGCAACAGACTGTGCAATATGCCTTGTATCCACAACTCTAAGTCTACCAGATCCTACAGTGATCCATCTGCCATTCCTAGTATGTCTCTGCGGCAGTGGCTTTGCAGCAGTTCCAGCCTGAGTTTATTTACCAGATAATTTACAAATCTCAGACTTCAAAAATACAATCTCCTGCCGCAAGATAGAGAACTGTCTACTGATTAGACAACAACCAAACCTCCAAAAGGTGGAAGGTGAAACAAATGCATAGCAACTATTACATTGAACTAAGTCTGCCATTCCAATGAGGTAAATAATTTAAATCAAACGAATCCACTTTTTATTTATCCGGCTGAATACCTCAGAATACCTCCAGTTTATCTCCAGAATATCTCCAACCACACACTTAGAAGCAACACTCTCCAGAATATCTCCAACCACACACTTAGAAGCAACACTCTCCAGAATATCTCCAACCACACAATTAGAAGCAACACTTAGATGAAGCAACCAAGCTCTATTAGCCAAGCTAATGATAACAACCCTTATATAACTCCTAAAATCACCACCCACTAGGAATGTTTAACACCTGGGTAGGCCTCTGCTTATTTGCACACAATAGCTAATTAAACAGCAATCAATAGCAAGTAGCTAACTAATCAAATCAAATGCCTTGTAATTACCAACAGGAAAGCAAACCTTGTGCAGTCAGTAACCTTTTCCTACAGATGAATCTTACCTGTAACAGTAGAAAAGAAAAACTCTTAGCACAACTCTTAGACAGTTGAAGCTTCTGTAAAACTCTCCAGAATATCTGAAAGAGGCCTAGGGCATATATTTGCCTGGGATGAAGACTGTTGTCAATCCACCCCTGGTTAGTGTGATCAGTGTATGTCTGACAGTGTGAAGCTGCGTGTGATTATCTGATAGTGTGTAGCTTTTGTCTGTGTATTTGGGAGTGTTTTTCTGGGGAGCAGATTTTTTTTTTTGGGGGGGGGGGGGCAGCATTCTTTTTATGTAATATAATTGAAATTGTTTCATTAATAAAAAAAGGTTGTTGACTTCTTAATCGCTACTCCGAATTTTGGCCCACTCTGTTTTATTCTTCATTTTCAATACCCCTGTGTAAGGAGCAATTATGCAATTGCGTCCGGAACATGTTCTTGCATTCCACTTTAAATGTCTGGTAGCAGTTCTATTTAACAACTTGCAGAGGATGTGATTCATTCTCTCCCAATAGTCCAATGTATATGGGTAAATAAGTTGTACATTGAAAGATAAATAGTTATATTATTGCACATGTTAATGTATTGCAAAGGAAAACCACTAGTCTGAATAAATGGCAGAATAATCAGTATGTAAATATAAAAACATGCATATATGAAATTCCAAACATAGTGTTAAAAATAATGACAAAAAATATATGGGGGAAAAAATCTATATGTGCATGGTGGAAAATGATAATGTTGTAGAAAAATTATATTAATGAAAAATAAAATAAAAATGATAATGGTAAATTTTGTTTTGTTATATGCAAGGTAGAAATTACAAAATCAAAAGGTGAAGCTAAACATTCAAAGAAATATAGAAATCAAAATAGAATTAAAGATAAAAGTAAAAGTACATAAAATAAAAAATAAATTTAAAAATTGTAAAATTAATTGAATATTTATTTACAGTGTGTGTATATAATGAATGCAGTGTGTGTGTGTATGAGAATGCAGTGTGTGTATGAGAGTGCAGTGTGTGTATGAGAATGCAGTGTGTGTATGAGTGCAGTGTGTATATGAGTGCAGTGTGTATATGAATGCAGTGTGTGTGTATGAGAATGCTGTGTGTATGAGTGCAATGTGTATGAGTGCAGTGTGTGTGTGTGTATGAGAATGCTGTGTATGAGTGCAGTGTGTGTATGAGTGAAGTGTGTGTATGAGTGCAGTGTGTGTGTATGAGAATGCTGTGTGTATGAGTGCAGTGTGTGTGTATGAGTGCAGTGTGTGTATGAATGCAGTGTGTGTATGAGTGCAGTGTGTGTGTATGAGAATGCTGTGTGTATGAGTGCAGTGTGTGTGTATGAGTGCAGTGTGTGTGTATGAATGCAGTGTGTGTGTATGAATGCAGTGTGTATGAGTGCAGTGTGTGTGTATAAGAATGCTGTGTGTATGAGTGCTTTGTTTGTGTATGAATGCAGTGTGTGTGCATGAATGCAGTGTGTGTGTGTATGAGTGCAGTGTGTGTGTATGAATGCAGTGTGTGTATGTGTGTGAGTAATGCAGAGTGTGATGCAGAGCCTTGGTGGGGGGTGGGCATTTTTATTTTTTAATTATTATTTTAATTTTTTTTTGTTTCATTACAGTTTTTTATTATTATTATTTGTTTATTTTATTATTATTTTTATTTTATTATTTTTATTTTATTTTATTTTTTTATTTTTTTTTATTATTGTTAATATATATAAATTTTTTCGTCCCCCCTCCCTGCTTGCTAGCTGGCCAGGGAGGGGGGCTCTCCTTCCCTGGTGGTCCAGTGGATGGGCACTGTGTAGGAGGGGGCTGTGGGGGCTGCAGAGAGATGTTACTTACCTTTCCTGCAGCTCCTGTCAGCTCTCTCCTCCTCCGCCTGTCCATTCAGCACCTCGGTCAGCTCCCAGTGTAAATCTCGCGAGAGCCGCGGCTCTCGCGAGATTTACACTGTGAGCTGACAGAAGAGCTGAACGGACCGGCGGAGGAGGAGAGAGCTGACAGGAGCTGCAGGAAAGGTAAGTAACATCTCTCTGCAGGCCCCACAGCCCCTGTCTGTATTATGGCAATGCAAATTGCCATAATACAGACAATTGACTCGAGTATAAGCCGAGTTGGGGTTTTTCAGCACAAAAAATGTGCTGAAAAACTCGGCTTATACTCGAGTATATACGGTATATCATTTTTTATGATAAATAAAATGTGTATATATATATATATATATATATATAAATAAAATAAACCAAGAGGGCTGCACTCACCTAAACATGCATACATTATAGGGTGCTGCTGGGGCCAAAATATACAAAATACAGAATCCAGCGCACTCGCTTATTCACTAAACAATGTTTTCAAATCTCAGAGATTGTAATAGTTTTATTTAAAAACACCTCACCTAGGCAAAAAATGATGGGGGTTTAGTTACATTATATGATCATAAATTGCATAAGCCTGTCAACTACGTCAACTAAGGAAGTATTTCCCAAGTACCGTATTTATCGGCGTATAACACGCACCGGCGTATAACACGCACCTCATTTTAAGAAGGAAATTCCAGGAAATTTCCCCCCCTCCCATAGTATTCCCCCCCCCTTCCATAGTATTCTCCACCCCCTCCCATAGTGTTCCCCCCCTCATCCCATAGTGTACCCCCCTCATCCCATAGTGTACCCCCCTCATCCCATAGTGTCCCCCACCCTCATCCCATAGTGTCCCCCACCCTCATCCCATAGTGTCCCCCACCCTCATCCCAAAGTGTCACCCCCCTTTCCATAGTATTCTCCACCTCCTCCCATAGTATTCTCCACCCCCTCCCATAGTGTTCCCCCATCCCATAGTGTTTCCCCCTCATCCCATAGTGTCCCCCACCCTCATCCCATAGTGTCTCCCCCCTTTCCATAGTATATTCCACCCCCTCCCATAGTATTCTCCACCCCCTCCCATAGTGTTCCCCCACTCATCCCATAGTGTTTCTCCCCCCTCATTCCATAGTGTCCCCCACCCTCATCCCATAGTGTCCCCCCCTTCCATAGTATTCTCCACCCCCTCCCATAGTGTCCCCCCCTCATCCCATAGTGTACCCCCCTCATCCCATAGTGTCCCCCACCCTCATCCCATAGTGTCCCCCCTTTCCTTAGTATTCTCCACCCCCTCCCATAGTATTCTCCACCCCCTCCCATAGTGTTCCCCCCCTCATCCCATAGTGTTCCCCCCTCATCCCACAGTGTACCCCACCCTCATCCCATAGTGTCTCCCCCCTTTCCATAGTATATTCCACCCCCTCCCATAGTATTCTCCACCCCCTCCCATAGTGTTCCCCCACTCATCCCATAGTGTTTCCCCCCCCTCATCCCATAGTGTCCCCCACCCTCACCCCATAGTGTGTCCCCCTTTCCATAGTATTCTCCACCCCCTCCCATAGTGTTCCCCCCTCATCCCATAGTGTTCTCCCCCCTCCCATAGTGTCCCCCCTCCCCTTGTCCCATAGTGCACTTTCCCTTGTCCCATAATTACTTACCTGTCTTGAAGCGTGGGCCGGCTTCACAGCGCACACCGCGGTAGAGGAACTTCAATTTCAGGTTTCGGTTTCCGGCGGGACTGAAAGGAAGTATGCACACTTCCTTTCAGTCCCACCGGAAACCGGAACCTGAAATTGAAGTTCCAGTACCGCGGTGCGCGCTGAACACCGGCCCACGCTTCAAGACAGTTAAGTAAATATGGTATATTGGCGTATAACACGCACCCATCATTTCCCCCCTATTTTCAGGGAGAAAAAGTGTGTGTTATACGCCGATAAATACGGTAAGTGGATTAATCTCTTAAGAGCAAGCATTAGGCTGCTACTAGGATAGGACCTGCCGAATATGGGGTACTTTGACGTAGTTGGCAGGCTTATGCAATGTATGATCATATAATGTAACTAAACCCCCATCATTTTTTGCCTAGGTGAGGTGTTTTTAAATAAAACTATTACAATCTCTGAGATTTGAAAACATTGTTTAGTGAATAATATATATATATATATATATGTATATATATATTTACACATTTCATTTATCATAAAAAATTATATACATATTTTTACCATATTATTTTTATTGGAGTTGTGGGATGGGGCTTAATTACCTTTTTTAAAGGGACTCCTCACCTTTCCCTGTACTGTTCCTGGTCTAGCGATTTACATGTGGCTACTTCCGGTCACATGCAAGTCGTCATTTGCAAACTTACCTCGTCTCCACAGGGACTTGCTACCTGGGCTTGCTGACTCTCCTCTGGACATGACCTCAATCTTTCAGTGAAGTTCCCTTCCTCCTTCATCTCACTGGAAACCGACCCAGAAGCATACTCTTAACCATAAGATACACACCCAGCACTGTTGCAATCCCACTGCGTCATCGCAGTTTGGGTCTATTCTCTGTATTCAATCATCCTGTTAAACTAATATCGTGTGTTAAACTAATATTAAGTATGTTCAGTTACGTTGGTTACCAATCAAACATGTCTATGTCAATCATTGCAAATACTATTCAGGTAGAGGCCATTAGCAGGTCTACTAAAGGATGATATAAACAAGTGTTATTTCAGGTATTCAACATTACATTTTAGTTTACGTTCATATCAAATTCAAGGCCTTACTGCCTTTTTTTTTTTTTTTTTTTTTTACGACTACCGAATATTATTTTAAACCCTGATCTTAACAAGGGGCTTGTCTCTTTACGCTGACCCTCGCGAGGTCCTCCATATATACACATTCGATCATACGTTACATGATTTGATATTAAGTACGTGTTTCCATGTTCCTGGACATTTCAAGATATCCGGGATATTGACTTTCTGTCATGCTATCTGTTTTTTCTGTCTAGAAGTTTTATATCAATATGCAAATTAGGATATAGACAAGTTGCGATCCCACGTCCATCAGGTATATGGTAATAATAACATATTTATTATACTTACACGTATCATCATTAAGTTTAGGCCACTCCTCCCTTGAACCTCATGGAAGCCGCTGTGTCTGGCCAGCCACAGCTTATTAAGTGTTCTTGCAAAGCAAGACCACTTAATGTTATCTCACATATATATTATTCTTATTATTCTTATTATAGCCAAATTTACCACCCTAACTCCTCCCACAGTTTTTACACTACATAGACAGAAATATACCGAAACGTGCGGATTGTTCCCGATTGGTGTGCTATTACTTTGTGGAACGTTTCGCTGAATGGTTCACAGAATATCGTCGTTCTTGTGGCGAATTTTGTCCCATAGGAATGAATGGCAAAGCTAGAGTGGGAGCTGGCAAAAGCTGAAAAATCAGGACATGATTTCTAAACTGCCACCACTCCCTCATTTTCAGGCCCACCTACACAAATCTTATATCAACACATTCAGCTATCCCTGCTGCCACTAAAAATGTCCACAGCTAAGACATAGTCCTTATAGTTTTCACAATATGACCATTTGTTTGCAACTCACGCCGTCCATTGACATTCATTGAAACTCCACTCTGCAAAGCTCACATATGAAGGGCAATTTCTAAACTGCGACTGTGCCTTCATTGTTAATATTGCAGAGACATACTATGCATCAATGTGTAGGTCTGGGTCTTGTGATTCTCACAATATAAAGCTATTCGCTGTAGGATGTATAGTTTTTAAAATATGACCGTTTGAAGATGGCAACCGCCAAAATTCTCTGACCTGTGCCAGGCTGCAGCAGCAAGTGATGTCATAGACAAGGCCTTTTACACCTGCTAATGTTTTTATAACTTTATGTTTTAATGTAACTGTGAAGCACTTTGGGCAACCACGTTGCAATTAAATGTGCTATATAAATAAATAATAACAGTTACTCCGCCCACTCCAGTTGTACACTACTGGTGGAGGCAAGAACACTTCACACAATTTCCCCAGAAATTGTAGCTTTTCTAGTTTAACTGTTGTTTCTACAAAACTGTAAGTTTGTTCATTCAGGGCAAACTTTACTGCTAGTACAAATTCAGCCTGTTTCAATCATACATAGCATCACAGTGATGCCTCTTTCTGCTTCCAGTATTAGGCCCCCACTAGGCTATATCGACTTATATCATATGCAATTTGGCCCCCTACATAGCTAGGTGTCGCAACTGACTGTATAAATTTATGTCAGGCTCAAACTTAGGCCTATACATGTGGTTGAGAAATATAAATATTAACATTCACTGTACACATTAAACGTAAGTCCCTCATAGGGCTCATCTGCTAAATCAGGTTTTACATTGGTTTAGTTATTTTACTTAAGCGTTGTTGGTGCTGGTTTGCTTCGATTACACTTGTTAGCTTGATTACAATACTGCTGATCTTATACGTCCACATTTTATGATCCATGTAAATACTGTTCATTGTATATTCATGTTGATACTGATTCTAGTTACTTACACAATTTCTGTTTTCTCCAGTCTTGCTACTCTTCTGGTTCTCTACCTATTCTACTCTCAGTTAATTTTCCATATATAAGTTGGTTTTATCAACTTTGCCCTCGCTATGTTCATCAATTATCTACGTTCATCACTTATTTGTCTCCGGGCTATCTCAAATTAATTTTAAAGCAACATGGGCTTATATATCTTGCAATTACCTGTCAACAAGTGTGGTTATGTGACAGGTTCACAATTCACATACATTCAAGAGTTTCATCATTATTAAAATTTTTAATATATGACTAAATACTATAATAGTTTAATTTTTAATTTTCACGTTATATGCTGTTAAGCATATTCATGCCCAGGTTTAGTTCTAGTTGCTTATACTAATCTTCTTTTTCAACAGTGTTACCCCAGTCGACTACTGTATTAACCCCTTAATTGTTTGTAAGGCATATATTTGTTTGTCACTTATGTGTTTACAACAATTTTACCTTAGGCCTCGTATGACTCACGTGTCTGGCAGATTCCAGCTTTTCAATGTACACTGTATTCCTCCTCCATTTTATAAGGTATTTCAAGTTGGACCCTTAGTTACACAATAACATCAAGCTATATATCACTAGTATACAGTATCGCATGTTAAATCAATGGCCCAATAATCCTAGTTTATGTGATCATACCAAATTAATACAATACTTAAAGGCATACTCCCCTACAAAAACAAATGGTGCCCGGTACAGTATTAGTCTCCTACTTACTCTCCCCTTGCAAACACCTTTCACAACCTCTACTATTACTACACATGTCAGTCCTTACAACAGCCAAATTCATGCTATATGTTAGAACAAGAATCAAGAGACCAGGCCTTAACCCTTCCATTATTCTGGTCACTCTTTGAGAATAGGGGCGGCATCTATGGCTTTAAATAGGTATATACCAGTCCACATTATTAAAACATGGAAGTCCTCAGCCTATTTACGGTACATTCCACAATCAGTATAGGAACACTATCAAGCCTTATCAAAATAACATTGCATATAAGTATTTATGTTGATTGTTGATGTATTAAAATTGTTGCTGTATATACATTGTCAGTTCCAGCTCACTACAACTGACTATTTTTCCATTTTGTATTACAATATTCCTAATTTTCTTTCGCTTTATACGGCCTTTGTGCCCCGAAGACAAATGTTAAGGTTTGGCCGAGAGTTGTGGGATGGCTTATTTACCTTTTTAAAGGAACTCCACTTCTTCCCCTGTTCCCTTCCAGGTCTAGCAATTTGCATGTACCCTCCCTCCACTCCCTCTATTCACTCAATCTACATTTCTTTATGGTACAGACATACCATAATCGTTGGTTCCGGCACACCACAACCAAATTTTTCCATTCTGTATTACGCTATTCCAAATTTTCTCACTATCACTCTATACGGCCTTTGTTAACCCCGAACACAAATATATATATATATACATTTAAAAAACAAAGTTAAGGGGGCACTCCAGATCTCAAATACGTGCAAATATTGTATTCATTGAGTTTCCAAACAATTAACTGTGCATTATATCAAATCGACGTTTTGACCCATTCAGGTCTTTATCAAGATCAAGGATCAAGGATCTTGATTAAGACCTGAATAGGTCAAAGCGTTGATTTGATATAATGCACAGTTAATTGTTTGGAAACTCAATGAATACAATATTTGTACGTATTTGAGACCTGGAGTGCTCCCTAAACTTAATTTTGTATATAGTTAATGCGGGGTTGCACCTAGGCACTGATTATACTTTTTCTACTGTGGAAGGAGTGCCAAGTAGTACTATTTTGTTATATATACATTAATATTAATATATTCCAATGGTTACTTGCATTTAGGCAAGTAACAAATAAAAAGTCGGGTGCATACAGCCTGGGCCAATCAGTATAGAAAAAATGTCAATGGAGAAGCTTGCACTCACAGTATTCAAATGGTTAAAAAGTTACTGTCTGGGACTTTCATCAGGATTAAGGATACTTTAGAGACAAGCAACAAAGCATTTACTTTGCCCCATACTGGGAATAAGGATTTTATTATTATTTTGTTTTGCAGGACAAAACATGTAGGACCAGTTTGTTGTTTTCATTTATTTTATCTTACTTTGTTGTAAGTATTAATACATTGCATTGGCAAAATAAAATCAGAGGTTTGTAAGCACATGGAAAACTTTATTGGTGGAGAGTCTAGAGCCATACGTGGATTTCCAGGCTGCATAGCCATGCAAATATCTAAGGGGAGGCACCCTAAGGTGATATTAACCAGAAGCAGCTTGTGAGTGCTCTTTATTTGCTCAATACATTGTGATTTTTCTCTTTGACAGCTGTATTCCCAGTATTCTGTGTATTGTGGCTATTTTATAAGGGGTTATATTCTGGGATATATACCCAGGGGCAGCTGCACCTCAAATATATTTGTAAGAAAAGTGTTTTTCTATCCACACACTTAGGGTGAGGTTGTGGTTTTTTTTGTGTATATTAGGGATGTGCAAAAAATTTGGTTCGGCACTTCCGAAATTCGGGACTTCGGCAATTTGGGAATTCAGCACTTCGGGACTTTGGCATTTCCCTAATCCTAACCCTACCCCTAGCCCTACTCCTACCCCTAACCATACCCCTACCCCTAAGCCTACCCTAACCCTACCACAATCCCTAACTCTACGCCTAACCCTACCCCTAACCCTACACCTACCCCTAACCCTAAAAAGTATTTAGAGCAGATCTAACAAGGTATTTAAACTTATAAAATCTTCTATAACTCACATTGTAATGGAAAAAAAAGGAACTTGCACTGTAGCCTGTCCTGTTTGAGCTCTGTTTGGAGGAGGCTTGTAGTGATTTGTAGACACACCAAAAGAGGGCACTTAAGAAACACTTAAGAAATTTACAGCAACTCAAAATTATCTTTTGGTGCAATCCTACTCCATTTCAATGCTTATTTTAGCTTGTGTACCATTACAGAGAAAATCTAAATTGTTTGCATATCAGACTCATTTTTGATTTAACAAAAAAGTCTTTATTTCGAAATAAACAGTTTACAGTTAAAACATATCTGCGTCGAAGCGCAGTGTCAGACATTCTTACATACTTTATATCTTGCTAGCAGTCAGTTTTGGGCACTTTGGGCTGAGACCTTTATTAGTGCCCAAGTACCAACTGCCAACCATACAAACATTAAAAGCACCCATACCTTCCCACCAAAACAACAATAATAAATAAAAGGGGGAGGGGAGGTGAGGGGGCTTTCCGACTTTTTATCTAATAGGGGTTTTGTTGATTGGGGTCAAGTCTCTGGAAGAAGAAAGGGGCGGAGGGGGGGGGGGGGCTGAGGGGTCTAGGGCTCAGTCCTCTTCTTCTTCACCGAGGTTGTCTATGGTGTCATAGTCTCTGAGCAGGCTGTGGACCAGCCTGCGGCAGTCTCGGATAGTGACTTGTTCCCTCCTCAACACCAAGCGATTCCTGGCGAACCATAGGGCATCCTTCACGCAGCACAGTAGGCGCCATGCGTCCTCAATTGCCCCCACTGTGTGCGTTCCGGGAAATAGTCCATACAGGATAGAGTGATATGACAGATGCTGTCTCTCAACTGAGTCTCTGAGTTCTCTTTCCAGGGCTCTCAGCAAAGCCTGTGCAAATTTGCACTGCCAGAAGAGGTGTAGAGAAGTTTCCTCCTCCACAACACACTGTGGACAATGTCTGTATCTGCACAGCCCCCTCGCATGCATGAATGTCCTTAGGGGGAGGCCTCCCTGGATGGCCATCCATGCCATGTCTTTGTGTCTATTGGTCAGCCTGCCGGATGCCACCTTCTCCCATACAGTCTCTGTTGTGGCGGCTGGCAGCCCTGGAATAGACTCTGTAATGTCCTGTGCTCTGATTAGTTTGTAGATCACCTTGGGGGACCACAGTTCCGGTTTGACTCCTTCCAGATGGTGTTCCTTCACAAACTTTCTCACATCAAGGTAATACCAAGGAGTGTTCCAGTTGTAAGGGATGGAGCTGTCCCACTTGTCCCAGCCCAGCCCTCTCCAGATGGGTAGGAGGAAAAAGCGGGACATGGAGTTCCCGGCAGAGCAGTTTGCATTGTCTCTTAGCGTCCTGCGAACTCCGTTGCATACAAAGAAGGCTCGAAGCCAGGTGGGGATATCTGGAACTCCCTTGCCTCCCTTGCGGGGTTCTTTGTACATCACGGTGCGCTTCACTCTGTCCATCTTGGATCCCCAGATGAAGTGAAAAACTGCTCTTGTGATGGCTCTGCAAACAGCCATCAGAGGGGGCCACGCCTGGGCCGTGTACTGCAGAACAGGGAGGATCTCGTTCCGCAGCACTAGTTTTTTCCCTTCGATGGTAAGGTCTCTGAGGATCCACAATCCGAACTTCTGGTTCACTTTTGCCAGTCTCTCGTCCCAGCTTTTCAAGGCAGCACCCTCTCCCCCAAACCAGACCCCTAGAATCTTAATGAGGCCTGATTTGATGGGGAAGGGAAGAGGGTCTGAGGGTACATCCCACTGCCCAAATAGCATAGTCTCTGACTTCCCGCAGTTGATCTTGGCTCCTGAAGCTCTGCTGAAGTCATCACAGGTGGACTTGAGTGCTCTCACTGCATGGTGGTCGGCGCAGAAGATGGTGACGTCGTCCATGTAGATCGAGCACTTTACTTCTTTCCCTCTGGTTCCTGGTGTGGTGATCCCTCTGATCTCACGGTTCTGCCTGATGGACTCGGCGAAGAGTTCTATGCAACAGACAAAGAGGAGAGGTGAGAGAGGGCAGCCTTGCCTGACCCCTGACCTGACTAGGAAGGGTTCAGTTTTCCAGCCATTCACCAACACAGTGCTGCAGATATCACGGTACATTAGGTTTACATAGGAGCAGAACACTTCCCCCAGCCCAAACCTGCGCAGTACTCTATTCATGAACTCATGAGAGACACGATCAAAGGCTTTCTCCTGGTCCAGGCACACGAGTGCAGCCCGGACCCGGCGATCCTTGATGTAATGGATCGTGTCTCTGACGAGTGCCAGGCTGTCGGAGATCCGGCGTCCTGGGATGCCACAGGTCTGGTCAGGGTCGATGATCCCTCCTATGACCGCCTTCAGTCTGGTTGCTAAGACCTTGGCCAGGATCTTGTAGTCCACATTAAGGAGAGAGATGGGCCTCCAGTTTTTAAGGTCGCATCTCTCCCCCTTCTGTTTATACAAAATCGTGATCATACCTTCCCTGAGAGTGGGTGGTAGGCTGCCCGTCTCTGCCATCTCCTCATACAGGGCCAGCAGGTCCGGTCCAATGAGGTCCCACAGCGTTACGTATAACTCGGCTGGGAGACCGTCACTGCCCGGGGTCCTGCCTGGTCTAAAGGATCTGGCCGCAACGTGCAGCTCCCCCAGAGTCAGGGGGCCGTCTAGCACGGCTTTCCCTGTTGGGTCTACCGTCCTCGTGATACCCGAGAGGAATCTCTCGGCGGCATCACTGCACATATGCTTAGGGGAGTAGAGGTCCTTGTAGTAGTCCGTTACTACCTTCGTGACCCTCTCTTTCCCCTGTTGCATATCACCATTACCATCACGTAACTCAGACAGGGGTGTGTGGCCAGAGTGGAGTTTCCTAAAGAAGAAAGAGTTGCACTTCTCCCCCTTCTCAAGATTCTCCACTTTGGAACGAAAGATGATTTGCCTGGCTTCTTCCTCAAAGTGTCTTTTCAGACCCTCCTTGGTTTCCTCCAGCTCCTCACCCACGTCCCATCCACAGAGTTGCAGGTCCAGCAGAGACTGCAACTTGCGTTGCAGTCTCTGGAAGTACCGCTTTCTGGCAGCCGCTAGGCCTCTGCCTTTTGCCTGCCAGAAACTGCGGAGCTTGACTTTAGTCTGTTCCCACCATTCCGCCATGGTATGGAACTGACTCTTGTCTATCTGCCATCCTTGGTATGCAGTGCGCAGCTCCTCCACAATTTCCCGTCTCTGCAGCAGGGTACAGTTTAGCTTCCAGGCACCCGGGCCAGGGGGGAAACCCTTTCCCAGTGTACCTTCGAGCTTTACCGCCCTGTGATCAGAGAAGAAGCAGGGAATCGTGGCAGAGTGCTCATGCTTAACTGTTCGGGATGTGAACACAAAGTCTATCCGAGAGCGCTGAGACCCATCTGGGCGGCTCCATGTATAATTAACAGAGCCATTACCCATTGAGCCCACAGCGTCCCTCATGGATGCCTCTGTGATCATTTCCCTAAGCAGTTTGGAGGTTACATCTAGCTTGGCTGCAGTCTGGGAACTGCGGCCATCTTCCTCTATTGGACAGTTGAAGTCACCTCCCATCAAGACTGTTCTGGTAGTTGCGAGTTGGGCCCGCAGGGTTTGGAGTAGTTCCAAACGCTGTCTCTTCTCCGGCGAGGAGTACACGGTGATGGACCTCACTGGTTCCCCTGCCCAGGAGCCGTCCACGACTAATAGTCGACCACAGACAAGCTCCCGGACAGAGTCCACCGTGAAGTGTCCTCCCCGGATTAGGACAGCGGTACCTGCTGACTTGCACCCGTTCCCACCAGACCAGAATGATGGTCCATGCGTCCAGTCCCTGGCCAGGTGGCGGTAGGACTTAGAGAAAGGGATGGAACATTCCTGCAACATAAACACATCGCACTTCTGAGAGGCTAGATATCCTAACACAGCATGTCTACGTAACCTATCCTTGATGCTCCTAACATTAGTGGTGAGAATAGAAATAGACGCCATAATCAATGTAAGGGAGAAAAGACAGTGTTATTCACAGACATGACTGCTCAGTTACCGCCGCCTTCCCCCTGATGGGGGAGGCTACTTCCTTCTCCTCCTCCTTGGTCCTTAATGTCCAGTGGTGGTGGTGGAGGTGGTGGAGGTGGTGGGCGTGTCTCCGTCTGAACCGGCTCCTCAAGGAGGCGTTGTAGGCTGTCTAGGGTCTCTGTGTACTGCAGCTCTGGGATGAAAGATGTCCCACATTCTAGAGCTTCTCGGATGAGCTCGTCTGCTTCTGCATCGGTTACCTCTGCAGGGGAGGGGGAGGCTGCTGTTTGTGCCTTTTTACTCTGCTGAACCTTGGGTGGGCTTGTGTCCTCCAGTCCTGCTTCTTCACTGCTGATCTTCCGTTTCCTCTGACCGGGGTCTCGCAGTTGTTCCTCAGGGGGATTACCTGTAGCGGGAATAAGAGCAGGGAAGGGGTCCTGGGGGGGGTCTGCAGCAGTGAGGGAGAAGGTTAGATCTGCTGCAGTGGGTGAGGGGTAGAGTTCGGAGGGGAGAGAGCTGGGTGGGGGGCGGGTGCTCTTGGGAGTCAGGAAGGGTAGGGGGCAAGAGGGGTCAGGAGAGGTGGCCGGGTTTTTGGGAGGGGGAAGTGAGACAGCGGGGGTTGGGGTGGTTTTCTTACCCTTCTTTTTGCCTGGCTTCCGTTTCATTTGGAGGGTCTCAGCTGGGCCTGTCGCTGATAGCCCCTTACTTGCTACTGCCGCGTAGCTCCTGGTCCTTTTTGGGCAGTCCTTGTACATGTGTGAGGTGTCCCCACACAGGTTGCAGGTTGTTCTCCTGGGGCAGTCCTTGGTGTCGTGGCCTGCCACCTTACATACCTTGCAGGCGGATGCCTTGCAATCCTTCCCCTGGTGCCCGAGCTGGTTGCATTTCCGGCAGTTCCTGGGTTGGTCTTGGTAGAACAGCATGCCAGCTGAGCTACCTAGGGAGAAGCACTGCGGCAGGTGTTGTAGGTTCCCAGGAGAGGATGGATCCTGTTTCAGGCGGACAATCAGGGACCATCTTCCTATCCAGAAGCCGTGCTTGTCCTTTATCTGGGCCGGGTCACTCATCACCGTGCAGAATCTGCCTAGAAACGTTGAGATGTCCTTGCCAGGGGTGTGGGGGTTCCTCATGGATACCGTCACCCTTCTCTCCTCTCTCTTTATTGGGCAGCTTCCTATAAATCTTGTGAAAGGAGAGTCGGGTTTGGCCGCCAGGAAATGTTCCCAGTACCTTTTGCAGATTGCCATCGTTAGGAACGTGACATGGAACAGGCCTGCTGCGAGGGATTGTATGCTCAGGGTCTCCGCCGCGGTGAACCCTTGGTCCAGTACCATCTGCTTACTGAAGGTTTCTGGGTTCAAATCGGGTATCCTCCCATCTACTTCCTTCAGCTTCAAGGCCACTGTCGTTTTCATCCATGGCTCCAGGGTGGGTGCTTCTCCGTGATTTGCCCCGACTCCCTTGCTCTTCCCAGTGGAGGCGAGGGGGGTGGTCCCGGAGTTCTGGGGTTTAGACACAGTGCCTTCTACCGCCGCAGTCTTGGCTCCCGGGGCTGCCATTCTTGATACTCTCTGGGCTGTGATGGGGCAAGTAGAAATTGTGGTTAAGGGATGTTGAGCACTGAGGTTCACTCCTCCGCAGGAGCTGCTTCTGGTTACCTCAGCTTTTCCTCCGCAGGAAGCTCAACTGCCACTCTTTCTCCGCCCCTTCAGGAGATTTGCGTTGCCTAGGCTACCTTCTCCGCAGAAGGCTCCTGCTGCCTTGGCTACCCGCTGTGCAGTGGGGTACGCCGCCTTACTTTGGAATCCTCCTCCGCAGGAGGTCTAAATTCCGCCGCTTGGCGTTTTCCTCCACAGGAGATTTGCGCTTCCTAGCCAAGGCTTCCTTCTCCTCAGAAGGCCCTACCGCCTGGGCTACCCGCTCCGCAGTGGGTTGCGCTGCCTAGCTTTGGATATCTCCTCCGCAGGAGATCTTAGTTCCGCTGCTTGGCCTTCTCCTCTGTCGGAAGTTGCGCTGCCTTGGGTCCCTTCTCCGCAGAAGGCCCTACCACCTTGGCTTCCCGCTGTGCAGTGGGTTGCGCTACCTCGCCCCGGATTCTTCCTCCGCAGGAAGCCCTACTTCCGTTGCTCGGCCTTCTCCTCCGTCGGTGCCCAGTCTATGCCACCCTCTGGATTCACTGCTGGCTAGAGCCTCAAGAGTCCTTCTCCAGAATAGAATCCACTCTGTGTTGGGGAACTCCAGCAGTTTCACCAAGGTTACCTGGGGCTAATCTGTGTTGCTTTGGCTTCCTTCTCCGCAGAAGGCCCTACTACCCTAAACCTCAGCAACCCGTGATCGCATGTGTGTAGCACCGCTGTTCGGATACTGTATCTAGTCCACACCTAGAGGCCACTCTGGTTCGATCTTCCCCTAATAGCAGCAGATAGCTTAAGCCAGTTAAGGCGATGCTATAAGGCCAAGGGAAGATACTCCAAAGCACCTAAAGGCAAAGATAAGAACAGATACTACACTTGATCTTAGCCAAAAGGCCGAGAAGCGATCAGACTCATCACACACTTGAAAGGGGTAGCCTAGACCCAAATGCTGACAAGCTCTCTTTGCATGAAAGATATAGCAATCCCAGAAAATAGTTTTGGCTTTGGTTGGCCTTTTCTGAAGTGTGTTAAACTTCTCTTGACCTATTGAACAAGGGATTACACGTCTCGATAATCCTTTTACCTTAAGAATACGTTAAGAATTTGCAAACAAACCAGGACAAAGCACAATGCAACACTAAGAATGGAGAACAGCTCAAATAAGGTGACCTTCATTTTGACCCCACTTAGTTTGCAAGCTAGTTTTAGCTCACTGCAATTGCAAAGAGAACCATATTCCAATCCAAATATCAGAATACATCCAAATTGCTGCAATGGTGATACAGCAACCCCCAGCATCTTAATTTGTAAATAAAATATATGACATAACTGCTTGTAAAATCAGATACCAATTTGTTCTTCATACTTGAGAAAGGTATCAGTGTCCATCAGTAATCCAGAAGTTATACCGAGTCTTCCATAACAATGAGAATTATGGAAGTTGTAATTATGTGTTCCTGGAACACTTAAAAACACAAATAATAATATCTTATAAGCAAATTTTAAACATATTATTTCCCAATTTAAGGATGTGAGCACTGTTTGCTTGTAATGATTTTGGCCACAGCTTCAAAATGTTTTCTGCATGCAAAACTCAAACTTGCTCAGATTTATTTTTTAGAATTTAGATTAAAGTAAGCATTCACTAGTTTGAAGGACACCCAAGAATAACTGTCTTGATGAAAATACTGCTTTAATTCCCAAGACTGCTTAGAGACAAAGTGAGAAAATCTGTTTTTTTTTCCTGAAATAAAAAAGCACACAATAATATGTTTTCAAGATACCTAATAAATTGACTATATTTAAACATGGTTCATCATTTTGTGAATACATATTTTAGTCCAAGCCAAGCAATACATGGGTTTTCAAAAGCCTTTGAACAAATTAATGTTAGTTAGAGTGATAAAATAATATTTTATGTTGTACAAGAGGATGTGAAACAAAGAGGTTATTTTATTGGAGTTTTCATCATTTGGATTGGGAAAGATTGAAGGAGATAATAAAACAAATATAAAGAAAATGGTGAGGGACCATAAAAATTGTGAGGTACAAGTCTGCTCTGCCAGGGGTCAACTAGTGACATTTTTCTGGACAGATAAGGACTGATTTCCTCTGAGATTTGGATATAAATCTGAGTTATGAAAAGTTATTTGTGTGTGTACTAAAATTTTAATGTATGATATACATTAAGGTTTTGTCAATAATCAAATAAGAATTCAACATAAAAATATCTCAGTAATTAAGAATAGCAGGGTACGGGCATGAAATGTAAAATGAGATGCTTAAATACAGCAGACGCTTTTTTAATTTTCTTTTAAAGCCAGTTAAGACGAATGTGGTTTAAGACAAGACAAGTTAGCAACAGAATATAAATGAGTAACCATGAAAGAGAACTTTTCACTGTGCATAATTAGTGTAAGGAAAATGCGCATATATTTTCAATGTTCCCTTTTGCTTCCATAAAATGCAAATTGTGAGGAGAATAGAGGAGGGTGGCATGTCAGTGTTCAAAGAATTGAATATCTAACTTTTTTTTGTTTATATGAACACCAGCACATGCAGGCTCAGCAAATATCTTTTTATATAGCATATTAATATTAAATGTGCTGAGATTGTTCAAGAACTTGCCAAACATTTTCATTTCACAGTTTTTAAGTTTATTTTAATGAGAGTTTGCAATATTTAGATATTACATTTTCAAGGACATATGGACCTATGTCTATTCTGGTGAAGATTTTTGTCATACAGGTATCTGGTGGAGCAGATGGCTCACCTTAAAGCTTGATTTCTTTAAAAAAGTTGATAACATGGATAAGTGCTAATTAATTTAAGTGCCTGGAGCTTGGGTTAAACAAGAAGGATATTTATTAAGCAGAATATCGGGCATTAAAAAAACAGGTATATATAATGAATACTTTTAATATTCCTCCATTGTGGGCATACTCACCAGCACCCTATGCAATATAAAACATCATGGAGATACTAAGAGAAATCAGCATCTACATTTTGAGGACAAGTTACAGACCTTTTAGACATTTAGCCATTTTACAAGGACCTTGTGCTCTTTTAAACCCATCACTGCAAGGGTTGATTAGTAGATTGGGTACAAGCTATTTAATGTTTTTTGCAGACATTGAAAATGTGACAGTCATAAACTAATGCAGAAGATGTAATTTGTCTCTGTCTCTCTCATCTATAAATCCGTCAGTTCCAAACTAATTGTGTTTCTTTACATTATTGCCAGTCAAATTAGCAATTCTGGTCTTTTACTTGTTTACCTGTTAAGTAGTGAAAGTGTATAAATCAATTACTGAATGGTGATAAATTGGCACATAAATACTGTATTTTCAACTCACAGTTTATCGTTTCCCTTCCATGCCTGTGTACACATGATCTACGTTTTAAATGAATTATAATTAAGATACACTCATTTATCTTCCTCTCTGTTCTAGCAATAGTCTTCAACCAATGCAGAAACAATTTCTCTTCAGTTACTTATTTTAGTCCATCTGTACTACAAAACCTCCCCTTTACCAGAGATTGATTAAAGGAACACTATAGTCTCCAGAACAACTACATCTTAATGTAGTTGTTCTGGTGAGTATAATGGCTCCCTTCAGGCATTTTCATGCAAACACTGCCTTTTCAAAAAAGGCAGTGTTTACATTGCCCCTAGGGACACATCCAAGTGGCCACTCCGCAGATGGCCACTGGAGGTGCTTCCTGGCTTGGGGCTGAACAGTAGGCAGCCCTGCCATTCAGCATCTCCACGCTCTGCATGGGGACGCTGAATTTTCCTCATAGAGATGCACTGATTCAAGGCGTCTCTATGAGGAGTTGCTGATATGCCAAAACAGTGTTTGGCCCTGCCCCCTTGAGGATTTTGCCCCCTTGAGGATTTCAGCCAATCCAATGCTTTCCCTGTCGGACCAGCACGGCACTGGAATTAAGGTGAGTTTTATTAAAGGATAGTGATGTCCTGAACATGAAATTTTCCGTTCGCAAATGGTGAAAGCGAACTTCCGCAAATGTTCGCGAACGGGCGAACCCGGCGAACCGCCATAGACTTCAATAGCAGGCGAATTTTAAAACCCACAGGGACTCTTTCTGGCCACAATAGTGATGGGCCCCCACCCACCTGAGCGGTGGGTGAGGGCCCTAAACAAGATTAAGGGGGGGACCAAATGTCCTCCCCCCTGGCCCCCACCTCTGAGCGGCGGGTGGGGGCCCTAAATACTAATAGGGGGGGGACCTATTATCCTCCCCCCCGGCCCCCACCGCTGAGTGGTGGGTGGGGGCCCTAAAAAAAGTCTGCCCTACAGGTGACTAGGGGTCCCCAAACCCCTAGCCACCCCCTTCCCCCCAAAAAAAAATGATCCCCCTACCTACCCCCCTCAACCTAAAAATAATGAGGGGGGGACATTTAACTAAGAACCTGTAAAAAAAAAATAACTTACCATTCAATGTTTTCTTTCTTCTAAAATCTTCTTTTTTACGCCCCAAAAAAGATTTAGACTCAGAGCACTCTGATTGGTGGGTTTAAGCCATCCAATCAGAATGCTCTGACAGGTAAAAGAAGAGACTGACAGGTAAGTCTCTACATTTACCTTTCACAGCACTCTGATTGGTTGGTTTGAAATCCACCAATCAGAGTGCTCTGTGTCATTTTACACAGCGTGGGAAAGTTCTGTGGAATTTTCCCACGCTGTGGAATTTGACTCATAACTCTCTGATTGGTTACTTAATCCACCAATTAGAGTGTTATGAGTCAAATTACACAGCGTGGGAAAATGACACAGAGCACTCTGATTGGTGGATTTCAAACCAACCAATCAGAGTGCTGTGACAGGTAAATGTAGAGACTTTTCATTTACCTTAAACCCACCAATCAGAGTGCTCTGAGCCTAATTGCAGGGCGGGGCAAGGCTTTAAAAGCCTTGCCCCGCCCTGCAGAGCTCAGTTTGCGTGGAGCCCTCGCCGGGTGAAGATTGATTATATTTTTTTTCGCTCGTTTTTTTTTTTTTTATTGCATCGGTTATTATGGATATTTATTTGGCCTTTTTGGGGGCTGAAAAAATAAGATTTTAGAAAAAAGAAAACATTGAATGGTATTTTTTTTTTTTAAAGGCTCTTAGTTAAATGTCCCCACCTCATTATTTTTAGGGTGAGGGGGGTAGGTAGGGGGATCATTTTTTTTGGGGGGGAGGGGTGACTAGGGGTTTGGGGACCCCTAGTCACCTGGGGGGGCATTTTTGTTAGGGCCCCCACCTGCCGCTCAGAGGTGGGGGCCGGAGGGAGGACAATAGGTCCCCCATTGGTATTTAGGGCCCCCACCCGCCGCTCAGGGGTGGGGGCCAGGAGGGAGAACAATAGGTCCCCCCCTATTGGTATTTAGGGCCCCCACCCGCCGCTCAGGGGTGGGGGACGGGGGAGGACAATAGGTCCCCACCTATTGGTATTTAGGACCCCCACCCGCCGCTCATGGGTGGGGGCCGGGGGGAGGACAATAGGTCCCCCCCTACTGGTATTTACGGCCCCCACCCACCGCTCAGGGGTGGGGGCCGGGGGGAGGACAATAGGTCCCCCCTATTGGTATTTAGGGCCCCCACCGGCCGCTCAGGGGTGGGGGCCAGGGGGGAGGACATTAGGTCTCCCCCCAATTTGTGTTTAGGGGTCCTCCCCCCTTTTTTTACGTTAGGGCCCCCTCCCGCTCAGGGAGGGGGGACCCATAGGCTGCTCACTGTTTAATAGACATGCCCCTACTCGCGGTATTGCGAGTAGGGGCACAATTTACTAATACTAAGTAATTTTTACTTAGCATTAGTAAATTTGTCTGAAAGACCACAAAAAAAATAATACAAAAAAAAATTAATGCAGCTTCATGATTAATTTAAATTGTATGCTGTCTAGGAGGTGAGAGGGTCTGGGAGGGAGGGTCTGCTGCTGATTGGTTGGAAAGTGTCTGCTGACTGTGAGGTACAGGGTCAAAGTTTACTCAATGATGATGAATAGGGGGCGGACCGAACATCGCATATGTTCGCCATCCGTGACAAACGCGAACACGCTATGTTCGCCAGGAACTATTCGCCAGCGAACCGTTCGGGACATCAATATTAAAGGATCACTATAGGGTCAGGAACACAAACATGTATTCCTGACCCTATAGTGTTAACACCACGATCTAGCCCCCTTGGGCCCCTCATGCCTCCATAAATATAGTAAAAATTCTACTGTATTCAAGCCTGAAGCTGTAAATCTGCATGCTGTTATACTCAGAAAAACAAGAAGTCTGCTGACATGTGGTAGCCTGATCCAATCACAGTGCTTCCCCATAGGATTGGCTGAGACAGACAAAGAGGCAGATCAGGGGCAGAGCCAGCATGATTCAAACACAGTCCTGGCCAATCAGCATCTCCTCATAGAGATGGATTGAATCAATGACTCTCTATGAGAAAAGTTCAGTGTCTGCATGCAGAGGGAGGAGATACTGAATCACAGGATGCTGTGCACAGTGCTACCCTGTGCTTTGCTGACAGCAGATCTGAGTGGATGGAGGCATATTATGCCTCCATCAACTCTGAAGTCCCTCTGGTTCACTGAGTGACTCCAACTGGAGATGTTCCTAGCTTTCAATGTAAACACTGTATTTTCTCAGAAAATACAATGTTTACATGAGAGAGGCTGCAGGGAGCTATAGTTCTCACCTGAACAACCTCATCAAGCTGAAGTTGTTCAGATGACTATAGTGTCCCTTTAACTTTTAAGGGATCTGGGGGGACAAGCCATCAAAATGGTGGGTTAAATACTATAGGGTAAGGAATACATGTTTGTGTTCCTGACTCGATAGTGTTCCTTTAAGGCTGGTCTGATGTGTTGTGGGGAAGACTCGGTGGTGTGTGTGAGTGGCTAAGTGTGTTGTGTGTGGAGGAGAAGAAGAGATATATGTGGAGGTGGTGGCTGATTGTGCCTGTGTGTACTGGCTGAATAGTTGTACTGGTTGTATGTGGTGTGGCTGAATTTTGTATGTGAAGGAGTCTGAGTGTTTTGTGTGTGTATGTGTAAAGGAGTCTGAGTGTTATGTGTGTCTGAGCGTGTTGGGAAAGGGAAGTTTTTATTTAGCCTGCCTTCCTCATTATTTTGAAGGATTGGGTATTTATCCCAGATGGCCTAGAGGAGGCTATTCTTTGCATGATCCCTTGTGGTGATGTGGGGGAGAATTGTGGTCGGCAACAATATTGGGTGCAGAACACTTTAAAAGCTCCCTCATGTTCTAAGCTGTTCTATAATCTGAGTCATTGAGGAGCGCCAGGGGACAGAGCTCTTCAAATGATCAACAGATGATAGAGGTGCTGGCCACAAAATATCTTAACGGTAGTGAGGGGGCATAGGGCTGAGCAGGTAGAACTTTTGATGGGGAAGGGACACACTGTATGGAATATTTGCAGGCAGCAGTAGTCTATAATGATTTACATAGTAAAGATCCCTGGTTTAAGAGTCAGGCAATTATTCCAACTGAAACTGAACATTATATCCATATATTGTATGGATATTATATCAATAATATCCATATATTAATTGATTACTTTTATTTTAGAATCTGCATTCATAAGAATGCATTCAGGTTGCGTGCGAATATCCAGGAGCCCTGTATTTGTCCATTTTTTCTTTTCAGCAACTTGGGTATTTGACAAAAACAATATCCTTATGGACTGATATTTTAAAACAACAATGATGAAATTCAATATAAAATATAATACATTTCATGATGTAAATATAAGGAGAAAAAAATCAGGGTGGCTTCCCTGTCATGGGCCAAGATGGCCACGTTGTGATTTTTTGTTGTTGTCATCCTTCATTATTTTTTCTTTGTCAATAAAGAACAGTGATCTGATAACACCCCGTACACCAAAAGAATTACCAACATTTTGCCAAGAACTCAACTTATCTTCAAAGGAATTTATCCATTCTATTATACATCTCCCGAGGAGCCATGCAAGACAGAAACATCTCAGCCCCTTTCTCAACCCTCGAAGCTATGAAGAGGGAGTATAGCCTCTTTACAACCTGAGTGATTCAGTTTAAAGCAAATTCTACCTGGGGACCCCATGCATGCATATGACTAGATCCAGACTTATATAATATAGTGGTTTCATAATATGGTTTCAAGGTTTGGTCTCATATTGGTGATTGAGTACAGTTAACCTGTAATTTGTAAGATGATTGTCTGTATGGATTATAGATCTCTTTGGATGAGTCATACTTACTTTTTACACCACACACCACTTTTTACTTCCTGGTACAGCTTGCATTGATGTCAGAATGTTTAGTGTAACAAGAGAAAAACACAGATATATGATGGCTGTCAGTATTGGAGGCTATACATGTATACATTTGTAGATTAACAGACTTTTCAGTGTAATTTGGGCAGGTGTAACACATTCATCTGAAAAGTTATGATTTCAATATCCTGTGGACTCTTAGTGACTTTTACCCTTTAATTATATTTTGGGATTTTTTTTACCAAAGGTCAGAAGGATAGTTTTCTTTTATATTGAGATTGTTACATAATTACAAATGTGATTAGGCAGACTATTTGGGCTTAAACTACTTTATTTAATATTTACTCTATTTGTTAAACCTGATATCCATTTTTTTATTTCTTTAATAAAAAATAATAGAAAATAGATGTATTTATTTATTAGTTCTAGAGTCTACTGAGTCTACTGACATTAATGATTAACTGCATTAGCTTCTCAGTTTGAAAACTGACTAGCTCACATATGAATATAAGCTATTACGATGCTGTAAGTTTTGATTTACTTCTTGCTGTCATGATTTCTCTTCCCCAGAGGTTTTTCTTTACTATCTGAGGGAGAGGTTGGACACTGGTTCTAAAAGTTGTTTCCCTTCTCATAGATACAAGCATCCACCTGTTACAGTTTCTTTATGTTTATGTTTATTTTCTTTTTTTTTTTATATTATATGTCCTTGATTATAAAATTTAAAGGACCACTAAATGCTCCTCCACTACTTTATCCCAAAGGTATGGTCAGTATAGTTTTAACCTTGCAATGTAAAACACTGCAGTTTTGTAGAAACTACACTGTTTACTTCACAGGGTTAAGCACACCTCTAGTGGTTGTCAGTGCATGTTCTCCTCTCTGTATGTTATTTACATTAATGCAAAGATAGCAAATGTTACGATTTTATGGACTTGGGTAGTAGAAGACCTTTGGCTTTGGAGGTGACCTTTGGACCTTTGGAGGTGAATTTTTAAAGATTGTGAGGAGAAATATGAGGTCAGGTTTTTAATATATTACACACTTTTGTAAATATATTTGCATTACATTCTAACCAAACAAATTTTGCTTTAAAGGTCTAATTTCTAATACCTAATCTACTAAACTCTAATCATCTACTTACTACTTTTTTGAAATGAAAAAACAAAACAGATCAATTTATTATAAATTTGGTAACAAATGTGTCCTCTTGTTGACCGCAGAGATCTGAGACAACAAACATTTAAAGGGATTTAATGGTGTATAGATAAAGTATATCTTAGGGGTATTTGCCCAGATAATGGGGTGTTTTTCTAAAAATACACCAAAAACGTTCACCAGTGAATCATGACATACACAACATTAGTTCATTTACATGTTTTCCTTGAAACAAAAACTGTGGGGGGAGAGGGGGGGAAGATAAAACGTACAATTTTAATTGCAATAATGGTTGTCAGATTTGAGGCTCATTGCAATGCTTCAGAATAATTTTCAGTTCATAAGTTGTTATCATCTTGCATTTTAGAAAATTTTAAGCAAATGCTGCATAACAATGTTAAACCCAGATTATTTACTTTAATTAGATTCAGATAATACGCCTTAAATTATATTACAGTAATAAAATGGCACCAAAAAGTTTTTTTCTGCTTAAGCATTAAATATTTTTTTTCATTTTATGAAACAACTTTTATGCTTTGTTTTGGATAGAATAACTTTTAAATAAATGCACCCTTTGTGAGCTGCATGATAAATATGTACCACTCAATCCTCACTCCAATTAATAATCTATGGACTATTTAAAAGACACTCAAAGCTTGCCATTGGCAAATGAAATACATCTCTAATATCACATTTGCTAGTTTTGTTATTTAATTCTGTGAAGATATACATAATTTAAAAAACACCTTCTTCAATATACTGTACTGTGTGGGTAAGTATATGAAAAAAACAAAACAAAAAACACTTTTAAAGTATATGTATATATATATATATATATACACACACTGTATCTCATGTCAAAGTAAGTGAACAATTTCTAAACCCAAAAACTCATTTGTATTTTTTTATTTTTATTCAGGATTCATTATGCATCTAAGCGGAAAAGGTTTAGAATACTACTGCAAAATTCAAGGTTACCCACAAATGATCCAGTCTCAATAAAACAAGAAAGCAGAATATCCCTTTGACCCATTAGTATTTAAATGGTTAAATTTTTTGTAGTTGCTTAAAGCTGATTTGTTTCCTCTGTGCATGACCTAGCACTTGCTAACAACTGCAGATTCTCCAGCAACCACTGCTAGTCTGCACTCTCAGTGAATAAACATATCCACAAGCATTCCTACTTCACCGAAAAAAGTTCTTCAGATTCCCAGAAGCCCGTCATCAGGCAGCAGTAGCCTATACTGATCTACATAGTAGAACGCACAACTGTTACTCATTGGAAATGCTACTGATTGAGTAGGGGTCCTCAGAACACCTTTATTCATGGGGGAGTCCATGAAATATCCAACCTCCTCTGTGACGCCGCAATGGCAGAAGCTATGAGTATCCTTTAAGCTTTGTTGTCCTTGTTACAATCCTGGCTGTTGTCACTTAGAAAATATCTCAGCTGGTATTGTCCAGAGGGGGCTTTTAATATAAGTTCCATCCCTGGAATAATGGGTTGGACTGTAATATCCATCAGAGCAGGTTAAGTCAGTTGACGTCCAGGAAGAGAAGACCAAATTATATTGCATTAGCAAGTAGTGTTGTCGCAAACCCGAAATTTTCGGTTCGCGAACGGCGAACGCGAACTTCCGCAAATGTCCGCGAACGGGCGAACCGTGCGAACCGCCATAGACTTCAATGGACAGGCAAATTTTAAAACACACAGGGACTCTTTCTGGCCACAATAGTGATGGAAAAGTTGTTTCAAGGGGACTAACACCTGGACTGTGGCATGCCGGAGGGGGATCCATGGCAAAACTCCCATGGAAAATTACATAGTTGATGCAGAGTCTGGTTTTAATCCATAAAGGGCAGAAATCACCTAACATTCCTAAATTGTTTGGAATAACGTGCTTTAAAACATCAGGTATGATGTTGTATCGATCAGGTAGTGTAAGGGTTACGCCCGCTTCACAGTGACAGACCAAACTCCCCGTTTAACGCACCGCAAACAGTCCTCTATATACAGAGTAAACATGGCTCCCTCTATATACAGAGTAACATGGCTCCCTCTGTATACTGTGTAAACATGGCTCCCCTCTATATACAGTGTAAACATGGCTCCCTCTATATACAGAGTAACATGGCTCCCTCTATATACAGTGTAACATGGCTCCCCTCTATATACAGAGTAACATGGCTCCCCTCTATATACAGTGTAAACATGGCTCCTCTCTATATACAGAGTAACATGGCTCCCCTCTATATACAGAGTAACATGGCTCCCCTCTATATACAGTGTAAACATGGCTCCACTCTATATACAGAGTAACATGGCTCCCCTCTATATACAGAGTAACATGGCTCCCTCTGTATACTGTGTAAACATGGCTCCCCTCTATATACAGTGTAAACATGGCTCCCTCTATATACAGAGTAACATGGCTCCCTCTATATACAGAGTAACATGGCTCCCCTCTATATACAGAGTAACATGGCTCCCCTCTATATACAGAGTAAACATGGCTCCTCTCTATATACAGAGTAACATGGCTCCCCTCTATATACAGAGTAACATGGCTCCCCTCTATATACAGTGTAAACATGGCTCCTCTCTATATACAGAGTAACATGGCTCCCCTCTATACAGGGGCGTACCTGGAGCATTTGGCACCCGGGGCGGATCCTTTATTTGGCACCCCCCTCTCCAACTTTGAAATGTAAAAAACAGCTGCAATTTTTTTTAAATGTATGTTTATGCAGTGTGTGTATAGTGTGTAAAGTGTGTGTATATTGTGTGTATAGTGAGTGTGTATAGTGTGTACAGTGTGTGTATATTGTGTGTATAGTGAGTGTGTATAGTGTGTGTGTATAGTGTGTATAGTGTGTGCAGTGTGTGTATAGAGTGTGTATAGTGTGTGTATGCAGTGTGTGTAGTGTGTGTGTATAGTGTGTGCATAGTGTATGCAGTGTGTGCAGTGTGTGCATAGTGTGTACAGTGTGTGTGTGTAGTGTGTGTATAGTGTGTGTAGTGTGTGTATAATGTGTGCAGTGTGTGCAGTGTGTATGTAGTGTGTGTGTATAGTGTGTGCATAGTGTATGCAGTGTGTGCATAGTGTGTACAGTGTGTGTGTGTAGTGTGTGTAGTGTGTGTATAGTGTGTATAGTGTGTGCAGTGTGTGTATAGTGTGTGCAGTGTGTATAGTGTGTGCAGTGTGTATGCAGTGTGTGTAGTGTGTGTATGCAGTGTGTGTAGTGTGTGTGTGCATAGTGTGTACAGTGTGTGTATAGTGTGTACAGTGTGTGTGTATATTGTGTGTATAGTGTGTGTATATTGTGTGTAGTGTGTGTATAGTGTGTGCAGTGTGTGTATAGTGTGTATGCAGTGTGTGTCCCCAAGCCCCTAGTCACACAACCAAATAAAAAAGCCCCTACCTACCCCCCTCACCCTAAAAAATAGTGAAGGGGGAATAAAATTACTACCCTGTAAAGTAAAATTCAACTTACTATTCAACGTCTTCTTCTTCTAAAATCTTTTTTTAGCCCCAAAAAAGGCCAAATAAAAAGCCATCATACCCGTCGAACTTAAAAATAAAATAAAAAACCCGAGCACAAAGAAAAATTAATCCATCTTCACCCATGGAGGGCTCCATGTCAGTGTTTATCAGGGATCCTTAGGATAGGTGTCAATCCATATCTGCCAAGTGATATACAGTCCCTATTCTGCTCTGTGTCAGTGTCTGGAGGGAGTATCTGCAGTAACACAGAGTGTCTGGGGGGAGTATCTGCAGTAACACAGGGTGTCTGGAGGGAGTATCTGCAGTAACACAGAGTGTCTGGGGGTAGTATCTTCTTGTAACATTTATATGCACTAAAAAAAAAAATAATAAATTGAAAAAAAAAAAAAAATGGTTGCAGCTTCCGAATTAATCTAAAATGGATGCTGTCCAGTAGGTGGGAGGGTCTGCTAGGGAGGGTGTGCTGCTGATTGGCTGTAATGTGTCTGCTGACTGTGAGGTACAGGGTCAAAGTTTACTCAATGATGACGAATAGGGGGCGGACCGAACACCGCATGTGTTCGCCCGCGGTGGCGGACGCGAACATGCTATGTTCGCCGGGAACTATTCGCCAGCGAACAGTTCGGTACATCACTATTAGCAAGTCTTGGGAAATCATATGAAAAGTTATTTCACAGCATTGTAAATGAAACACAAGTTCTGATTCCCCTTTCCTAAAATAAATTTAGAAAGGGTGTACATTTTAAATTACATTTAAAAAAGATAAAAATAAATCCCTCTAAAATAAATATTATACTTATGTTATCCAGCACTAAAGCAAAATTTCTTGTCCAAGAAAATAGTCTCTTAAAAGCACAATTAAAATCTAAAGAAATGCAGCAAAATATATACAAGTAGGAAAAATACAGCAAAGTAGAGTAGTAGCCGTAACTGAAGAGTCAGTATTATTTGTCAAGTAGAATTTATTTATTTATTTATTTATAAAATATTTTACCAGGATGGATACATTGAGATTTCTCTCATTTTCAAGTATGTCCTGTATGTTATTAAAACAGTTTGTTATGAAATAATGTTTATGCATATGAAAGCACATATTTTTTAAAAATACTTTATTTAACCTCTTAGGACCAGTGATGCAATTATTTCATCATGATTGTCCTTCCCTTAAGCTCCCATGGCTGAATTATATTGTATTTTACTAGCAGGGACAGTTTCTCTGCTGGCAACTGGGAACCCTAGGTATCATTTGATACATAGGGCTCCCCTCTGTCAGTTTGGGCTGGAATTGATAGCCCCAGACTGACCAATGCTCTGTTTGCAATTAATATGATTTGTGCTGATCTTTGCCAAAAAAAAAAAGAAAAGAAAAAGAAAAAAAAAAAAAGGAGATGGTGGCAACGTACAGCTTTCTACTGGTTTATCTTAGAATTCTGCTAATATCAGTAGTAGTATTAGTAGAGGGGAAGTCTTGGGATTAGGATTAGATTAGGGATTAAGATTAAAGATTAAGATTAGGTTTAGAATAAGTATTTTGTTTAGTATTAGGCTTATAATGATTTTTAAGTGTTGATTTCAGATTAGGGTTTTGATTAAGAAGAGGTCCATGAAATGCCAATGCTGGCATAAGAAGGGGTAATCCTTCTAGCATTTAGGGTAAGGATTAAGATTAGGGTTACAGTTAGGCATATGGTTATGGACAGGTTAGGGTTAGGGTGACAATCATGATTAGGATTAGATTTTGGTTGAGGATTTGGTTTAGCATTAGGTTTTGGTTTAAGATTAGGTATAGGATTAGGATTGTAACTTTGCAAATGTATACATGTATGGTAGTGTTGTACTCAGGAGTTGTCACTGAGGACAGTTAAATAATTTTGCCACAGTAGCACATTTGCAAAACGCCCAGCAAAAATGAGAAAACCAAGCACAATTTTAGTAGGAAAGCAGGAATTGACAGTCAAATGGCTACATAAAAATGTCAGAATACCCTTAGGTAAATAGCCCGCAAGGTCTTTATAAATATATATATATATTATATATACTTTTGTATGACAATTTTGTTTTCTGTGAAGGCTATTAAGCTTACAAGACAAGCATACCAGATTCTAAAAATGCATAACAGTAATATATAGTGCCATTCTAAAATTACTCCACGTTTTCAAAATGTTATTTTACTCCTTGTATTCTGTGACCTATAACTACAAATGTCTTCCAACTTTATTCTCTGGTTAGTATGATGTTTTATTTTGCTGTCTTTTCTTATGCCCACACCTCTATTTCTTGTAATTTCTAAATAAAGAATTTATTTTACAATAATATGCTCTAATCGATGCCTGTTTAGTTGGTGTTCTATCCTTTAAACTTAGCATTTGTAAATTGCCTGTATAAGCAGAGATGCTTATTATATATCCACTGAAATGTATGCTCGGAAATATAAAGAATTAGCTAGTCTCCCCAATTCCATAGCTCATCAATATTCAATTTTTAACTGTGCACATGTAAAATGTAAGAACGAGGTGACAGAAATTATAAAAAAACAAAAAAACTTTCACCCATAAATAATAGATTTTCTGTGAAGATGTAGCTTTTTTTAAAAAAGTCCTTTTCTCGGACAGCAGTCATATTAGACATTTGTTATTCAATTATAACCTAATAGACCATGTATATCTAATGTTGTGTTCCTCTAAAGATAGACATAATAATTAAAGGATGTTGGTCTTGTTAGTAAAAACACAATTTTTCATATATTATTCTTCATGACTTCTCTGCTATAAAATCATTGGATCCAATAGCTAAATTGCACCCCAGAGGTCTCCCTGTAAGCTTGTTTAAGCAGGGCATTCTTCTTGTGTTGTGTCAATTCTTGTATGTCTATTACTTGTTGTCAAATAACCACATTTTATAACTGCAAAATGCTTCAGATTATGTAAACGCTACAAACATGCAACATGACCGGTAATAATAATAATTTACTTTTTAACCCCTTAAGGACCGCTGACGGTTCAGGACCGTCAGCGGTAAAACGTGCGTTTGGACCCCTGACGGTCCTGAACCGTCATAACGGTTTTGGGCAACTTACCTGATCGCCGTCGGTCCCACGGCGGCGATCAGCTCTCCTCCCGGTCCAGGGGGACTGCCTGTCTGCCCGGGCAGTCCCCCCTCGGCAGATCAGGACCCCACGGCCATGTGATCACTCGATCACATGACCGCAATAGGGGTCTTTGTATCTGCCTGCAGGGGGACTGTCTGTGCTGACAGGCAGTCTCCCTGCAAGTGAAAAATCCAAAATAAAGTTACAAAAAAAAAATAATCCGTGTAAAAAAAATATAATATGTATATATATATATATATATATATGATATATACATGTATTATATCTATATATACCTATATATAATATATGTATATATATAATATATATAATGTCACACTAAGTGTATTTTTATATTTATATATACGTATATTAATATAAAAATACACTTATATTTAAATTACACACGAATATATACAATATATATAATAACTATATATGGTATATATATATTATTATAAAATACAAATAATATGTTAATAAAAATAAATAACAAAAAAATAAAAATAATTTTTAATAATTAAAATAAAATTATATATATATATTCAATTTTATTCTAACAGTATTTTGATATTGATATATATATATTTATATCAAAATACACTTAGAATGTAATGATATATATATCTATGTATAAATAAATAAATAAAAATAATACGAAATATACATATGTCCACATACAAAAATACATTAATAATTTCATAAATATACACGTAGACGTCAAATATATAAATATGTATATATATTAAAATTCTACGTGCATATTTATGTAATATTTTTACCTAATTAAGTAATTTTAATGATTGCAATTTGAGGGACCTGCCTGCCAACCCAGGCCAAAAGTCCAGATAATTTAATTTGCTAGCACTGTGCTTAACCCTGTAACTTTCTATGACACCCTAAATCCTGTACATGGGGGTACTGTTTTACTCGGGAGACTTCGCTGAACACAAATATTAGTGTTTCAAAACAGTAAAACATATCACAGCGATGATATTGTCAGTGAAAGTGAAGTTTTTTGCATTTTTCACACACAAACAGCTCTTTCACTGAGGATATTATTGCTGTGATATATTTTACTGTTCTGATACACTAATATTTGTGTTCAGCGAAGTCTCCTGAGTATAACAGTACCCCACATGTAGAGGTTTTATAGTGTTTGTGAAAGTTACAGGGTCAAATATAAGGCTTGATTTTACTTTTTTTTTTTATTGAAATTTGTCAGATTGGTTAGGTTGCCTTTGAGAGCGTATGGTAGCCAAGGAATGAGAATTAGCCCCATGATGGCATACCATTTGCAAAAGAAGACAACCCAAGGTATTGCAAATGGGGTATGTTCAGCCTTTTTTAGTAGCCACTTAGTCACAAACACCGGCCAAAGTTAGCATTTTTTGAATTTTTAACACACAAACAAATATAAATGCTAACTTTGGCCAGTGTTTGTGACTAGGTGGCTACTAAAAAAGACTGGACATACCCCATTTTAAATACCCTGGGTTGTCTACTTTAAAAAATATGTACATGTTAGGTGTGTTTCGGGGATTTATGACAGATAACGGTGTAACAATGTCACTATTGATACATTTAAAATATATATATATTGAAACAGCAATTTCCTACTTGTATTTATAGGCCTATAACTTGCAAAAAAGCAATAAAGCATGTAAACACTGGGTGTTTTTAAACTCGGGACAAAATTTTGAATCTATTTAGCAGTTTTTTTCATTAGCTTTTGTAGATAAGTAAAAGATTTTTCAAGTAAAAGTCCAAAAACATGTTTTTTTTTTATTTTTCACCATATTTTATTATTTTTTTTAAATACAATATATGACATAATATAAATACTGGTATGTAAAGAAAGCCCTTCTTGTCGTGAAAAAAACAATATATAACTTGTATGGGAACCGTAAATGAGAGAGCGGAAAATGACAGCTAAACACAAACACCACAAAAGTGTTAAAACTGCTCTGGTCCTTAACGTACAAACATCGCAAAAACAGGCCGGTCCTGAAGGGGTTAAGTAGCAATACACTGATAGCTACAATATTATAAACACTGACAGGTGAAGTGATTAACACTGATTATATTGTTACAATGGCACCTGTCAAGGGTGGGATATATTGGGAGCAAGTGAACAGTCAGTTCTTGAATCGCATGTGTTGGAAGCAAGAAAAATTGGCAAGAGAAACTATCTGAGTGACTTTGACAAGAGTAAAACAGTGAAGGCTAGAGGACTGCAGTGGTTAGTACCTACCAAGAGTGGTACAAGAAAGAACAACCAGTGAACTGGCATCAGCATTCTGGGGCACCCAAGGCTCATTGATGCATGTGTGGAGCGAAGGCTAGCCTGTCTGATCTGATCACACAGAAGAGCTACTGCAGCTCAAATTGCTGAAAAACTTAATGCTGGCCATGATAGAAAGTGCATTTCAGTTTGCCTTCAATGGGGATATGAGCATAGAACTGCACCATGGAGCAATAGAAGAAGTTCAGAGGCCCTGTAGAGTACATTCCTCATTGCATCAGAGCTGTTTTGGCAGCACGAGGGGGGACTTACACGATATAAGGCAAATAGTTTTAATACTGTGGCTGATCAGTGTATTATTATTATTATTATTATTATTATTATTTGTATATAGCACCAACAAATTCCGAAGCACTTCACAATGGCTGGACTAACAAACATGTAGTTGTAACCAGACAGGTTGGATGCACAGAAACAGAGGGGTTGAGCTTACATGCTAGAGGGAGTGGGGTAAAGCGGGACAAAAGGTAAGTGAAATGGATTAATGAGCACCTTTACCCTTGTATCCTGTGTCACACCACACAATTGATTAAGTAATGTCAGGATGCTCTATTATAACAGCTGGCCTTTGATCATGATTTCTTGTTTCCCCCCCCCCTGCACTGGATATCCTGTTAACACCTTATCTTTGGGACTATTGGGAAGTGTTTGTGTAATCAAGTAACACCTTTTGACCAGCTAATGCCAAATGTGCTTTAAGTTCCTTGAAGATGCAATTGACAGGAGATGACTGTATTATGTAAAGACAACCCCTTTTGGAAGTGTACAGCATTCTGTTATAAAATCTGTGTTTTTCCCCATTAAAAGTAGGAGCAGTATTTTGTCATACACTTGTGTGATGGAGTACTGCCCTCCAAGCTTGTATTTCTGCTGTGTCCATTCCTTGTCTTCATACCTGAGAGAAAACATTGCTGTCTGATGAATTTAAACCACAACAGTATGGTGCCAGAAGTGAGGGGAGTCCAGATCGGGTAAGGACATTTTCTGTTTTATTTTTGTGTTCTTTACCCTGTTTGGATTCTCTGAACAATTTTTTTGTGGTTGCAGAAAAGTAATGTTTTTTTGTTTTTGTTGTACTCTCAGAAGTTAAAAGGGTTTGAGTCCCCAAGTAGCTGTGCAATATAATATTTTACATAATATTATATTTTTTACAGCATACTTTATGTTATGGGTTAGAGTCTCATAATAAGTTGTTATTAAGTTTGGGTTAGAGTCCCATGTAAAGTTGTTGTTATTAAGTTTGGGTTAAAGTCCCATGTAAAGTTGTATAAGAGAAAAAATGATATTTTATGGGTTAGAGTCCCATCTTACCGGTAAGTTGTATATAGTGGGTATAGCAGTCCCACTGAGTGACCAGAGTTAGTCACTATATTGGATGCACGGTTTGGACACAGTAGAATAAATTTTATTTTGTTTATTGCAGCGCTGCATGTATAGTTGTATTGTTTAAAAGTGTGCATTGTTCTTATATAAAGTGTTATATATTGTAAAGTGTTATCTGTGTGAAGTTGGAAATGGGCTCCAGTAATGGTAAAAATTCACAACAAAATTCTGTAAAAGTTAAATCATCTAAAGATGTCCCTAATAGTGCTGCGTCACATGCTCCTCAAGTCAAGTCTCAGGGTCCTCGATTAGGCCAAACTCCATGCCAGTTTGTTCAAGAAACTATTGGAGATTACTGTGCTGAGCCATTTTGTACAAATTTAGTTGTATGGTCAGAGAATTGTGATAAAATGATTTGTAATCCATGGCCAAGAGAGGGTTCTTTTAGTGATTTTAATTTGCAAATGCTGAAAGGTATGTGTATTTAAAAAGTGGGGTCCATGTGGAGATCCAAAATGGGATAAGAAGTATATACATAATGCAGCTACAGGATGGTTAAAGTGTGCTCAGTTATGGGTTGTTCCTGATCAGACTGCAAAGTATGTTCAGGCTTCTGCAGCATCACCTGCTTATGTGCCTTCTGTTGTACCATTATATCACAGTTTAGATAAAAAAAAAAAAAAAATTAAAAAAAAAGTTTTGGGGGAATATTGATACAGATGAAATTTGAATGGCAATTGGTAGAAGGAACAGGCATGTTGGACAGATGGTTGTGAGTCCTTCTGCAATGGTGAGATGCACTGCAGAAAGTGTTGATGTTGGTATGAAACATGAGAAAGTGACTAGAAAGTCTGTGGATGTTGGTGCAGGGAATAAGCATGTTGTTAGTGTTTTAGTGGTGGATGAGGGTTATAAGAGTTATGGTGTACTAGTTCCCAGGCGGAGTTGATTGCTCTTACACAACCTTGTATTGCTTTTAAAAATCAAGATGTGACTATATTGATTCAAGATGTGCCTTTGGAGTGGTTCATGATTTTGGTGTCATTTGGCAGGCTAGAGGTTTTGTTGCAGCTGATGGTTGAACTGTTTCTCATTTTGCATTAATTGATGGATTATTGAGGGCCATACTGTTACCTAGATCCTTAGCTAGATCCCTCAAGCTTCTTCTGTGTTACTCGTCCGACAGTTCCATGGCTATGGACATGTCGGACGAAGAGGGGTATTGGCTATGCTAAAATAACAATTTGTAATTAACAGGTAAGATCATACAGTTACCAATATTTTATCCTGGTGCTTAACATGTGCTAGAGTTAATACTACCAAACCACAGTTTGGTAAACACGACTACCTTCCTGCAGCGGAAGGCCAAATGTTAAATTTACAAATTAACTTCATGCATATGACAACGGCAAAAGTGGACTAAAGTATTTACTTGTCATTGTAGACACATTTTGACTGCCCAGTTAGGATTAATAGTGATAAAGGAACTCCTTTCGCTTCAGCAGTTACACAGCAGGTTTGTAAAATGTCGAGTATAGATTGGAAATTTTATATACCCCATCACCCTCAGTCATCAGGGCAAGTAGAAATGATGAATAGAACGATAAAGGAGAAATTGACAAAAGGAGGCTTGGGTAGCACACGTAATTGGCCAGACAATTTGCCAGCAGTTTTAGCTGAAATCAGAATGACCCCTAGTTCAACTACGGGTTATTCACCATTTGAAATTTTAATGTGGAGACCTTTTCCAACTTCATGGTGTAAGTCCAAAGGTGCTTCGATGGTGAGCGGAGACCTAAATGTTGTGTTATATGTATTGAACCTTGTAGACAAATTGAATGGCATCTATGGTGATTTGTCTCTATCTCTTCCTCATCCTTCAGGTACAACCACACATCCTTTCAGGCCTGGAGACCAAGTCTTGGTAAAATCCCTCTTCAAATCCGGAACCTTTGATCCACCATACAGTCCTTCAACAACCGTTGTTGCCATCACCAGAAGAGCTGTTCTGACCGAGGAGAACCAGATGTGGATTCGTGAAAGCTGATTAGAAAGATGTCCCATCAAGCACTCTGGATATTCCAAGCAAAGAATGATCAACCTCAGACTGATCCAGAATGAACAATAGTGCTCGGTGCACCCTAATTATACTTCTTTCCATGGGACTTGGTTATGCGCTGATTAATATTATTTGATCCCAAAGAACAGTGATAGTAAAATATGTTATTAATATATTTCACTCTAAGCAGGCCTTATCTTCTTCATCAGGGGAAACAGACAATCATTTTATTGGATCTGCAAAGAATTTATACCAAGCCCTAAAATTGAACTAATTGTTTAATAAACCTTAATTCGTCCAGGAGGGAGGGACGGTCTTATTATAGCCATGGCTCCCCGGAGATTTTCTTCAGAAATAACGCTTCTGAAGTTTTTTTTCTTCCCTGAGTGCTATAATAGACATTTAATTAATTTACTGATATGTTATTCTTTCAGAATAAAAGATTGGAATGAAATGGATTAATGATCACCTTTACCCTTGTATCCTGTGTCACACCACACAATTGATTAAGTAATGTCAGGATGCTCTATTATAACAGCTGGCCTTTGATCATGATTTCTTGTTTCCCCCCCCTGCACTGGATATCCTGTTAACACCTTATCTTTGTGACTATTGGGAAGTGTTTGTGTAATCAAGTAACACCTTTTGACCAGCTAATGCCAAATGTGCTTTAAGTTCCTTGAAGATGCAATTGACAGGAGATGACTGTATTATGTAAAGACAACCCCTTTTGGAAGTGTACAGCATTCTGTTATAAAATCTGTGTTTTTCCCCATTAAAAGTAGGAGCAGTATTTTGTCATACACTTGTGTGATGGAGTACTGCCCTCCAAGCTTGTATTTCTGCTGTGTCCATTCCTTGTCTTCATACCTGAGAGAAAACATTGCTGTCTGCTGAATTTAAACCACAACAGTAAGGGAAGTAGATTGGTGGAATAGTATTCAATGAAGACAACAAATACAACAAATATAAACATTATACTCAAACTGCAATCCATTCTTATTTAGACTTCTCCTTTGCATGTTTTCAAAAACAAAAATGTATGCATATATACCATACGTTTCCACTGTTCCATTGACTAAGGGAGGTTAGAATTTCCCAACCGGCTTGCATAAAATCTATACAATATTGAGCATTCTTCATTAAGTTCAAATACTTATATGTTTTTTTTAATATTAATTCTCTGTACAGTTGTGTTACTTTGAGTACTCACATTTATATTTTTAATTTTCTGCAAAACAATCTGCTTTGCTTGGTTATAAATAAATTCTTCAAAGCACAAATTCTATATTTTAAGGTATATAGGTTTTGATGCTAAATATTTCCATCAGAAAATAAAAACAACTGCTACAATGTAATCTTGATTTTATTTTTTCAATAAAATCATTAACCCACAGTTTCTGGCCTTTTGTATCTACATGAACCCCTTAAGGACCAAACTTCTGGAATAAAAAGGAATCATGACATGTCACACATGTCATGTGTCCTTAAGGGGTTAAAAAAAAACAAAAAAACAAAAAACAATGGAAAAGACCAAAAGCTTTGTGTTAATAATCTTATTTAAAAAATAATAATAAAAAATTATGTTGTAGCAGCTGTTTTCATTTCCTGATTGAAATAGTATAGAAACCCATACTTTCACATATATTCCATAAATTATATATATAAAATGAAGGGATGAAGGGAAGCACCTCTATGCTTGAGAGAGCATCCATTTATGGTCATTTGCAATTCATATCAAAGCACTGTCACACAGGTATAGTTTGTAAAATGGCATCAAGGATCAGTAGTGACATTAGGATGGGTGAGCATCTAATGGAGGAGGGAAGCCAGTTCCACAGGAACAGTGCAGCCCTCGAGAAATCTTGAAGGCGAGCATCAGAGGTGGGAGTACGGACAGAAGATAGACGTAAGTCTTCAGCAGATCGTAAGGGCCTAGACGGGACATACTTGTGTATAAGGGAGGATAGATAGGTGGGAGCAGCATTATCTAGAGATTTGAAAGCAAGAACCATAATTTTAAATTGAGCTCTATATTTTATAGGAAGCCAATGTAGGGACTGACAGAAGGGTGAGGCATGGGAGGTGCAGGCGGACAGGAAGATGAGCCTCGCTGCCGCATTGATTATGGACTGTAACGGCGCAAGTTGCGAGAAGGTAAGACCACTGAGAAGCGGATTACAGTAGTCAAGGCGAGAAAGGACAGTGGAATGGACCAACACCTTAGTCGCATCTGGCGTTGAGTAGGGGCGGATGCGCGCGATGTTTTTGAGATGGAAATGACAGGATTTGGTGATAGATTGAACATGAGGCTTGAAGGAGAGGTCGGAGTCAAAGAGAACACCTAGGCAGCGAGCCTGTGTGATGGAGCTGATGGTGGCACCATTGACTTTGAGGGAGACAGACACAGGAGTAACAACACTTGAGGGAGGAAAGACCAGAATTTCAGTTTTGGTCAAGTTTAGTTTAAGGAAGTGGGCAGCCATCCAGTTAGAAACAGCAGAGAGGTAGTCAGAGACACTAGTCAAGAGGGACGGGGAGAGATCAGGAGAGGACAGGTAGATTTGCGTGTCATCTGCATAGAAATGATATTGGAAGTCAAAGGATCTAATGAGTTTACCAATGGAGGCAGTATAGATGGAGAACAGTAGGGGACCAAGAACTGAACCTTGGGGGACACCAACAGAGAGGAGTTGGGGAGAAGAAGCAGAGCCAGAGAAAGAAACACTGAAAGAGCGCTGGGAGAGGTAGGAGGAGCACCAGGAGAGAGCAATATCTTGTAGACCAATATTGCTGAGGATGAGAAGAAGCTGTTGATGGTCAACAGTGTCAAAAGCCACAGACAGGTCAAGGAAAATTAGGATAGAGTAGTGACCACAAGATTTTGCAGCGAGTAGATCATTGGATACTTTGGTCAGTGCTTAGCGCGGAAACAAGACTGAAGCGGGTCTAGCAGAGAGTTGGACTTGAGGAAGTCTGTCAATCTCGCATACACAATTCTTTCAAGGATCTTGGATGCAAAAGGCAGTAGCGAGATAGGACGATAGTTGGATGGGGAGTTAGGGTCAAGATTGGGCTTCTTTAGAATTGGGGTTACAGTTGCATGTTTGAAGGGCGATGGAAATATACCAGAGGAGAGAGAGAGATTGAGAATTTTAGTGAGAGGTGGAGAAAGAGAAGAAGACAGAGTACGGATGAGATGTGAGGGAATTGGATCTTGGGAGCAGGTGGTGGGGCAGGAGGACTGGAGCAGAGCAGAAACCTCTTCCATTGTAGCGGGTGCGAATGAACATAGAACAGCTGAGGGAGTGAAGTTAGGGGAAGTATTGTAAGGGGGAGGAGAAAGATGAGAGATCTATTCTCTGATTGTAGATCTCTTCTCTTCTCTTATCCCTGAAGACCCAGCAAACAGCTTATCTGTAAGAGTTGCCAGCCTGGGTACCTCCTTCAGCAACCAGGGGTCTGACCTATCTCTGTCCCTGAGGTTATGACAGTGGTCCACTGCATACATGAGGCCCAGCCGAGTCTAAGCCTTTATCCCTGAAGAACCAGTAAACAGAACATCCAGAAGGTGACTACCTGGGTATGCCTCTTCTATGTATTCCACCTTGTCTTGGGTTTGGTTTACACCTTCTCCCACTGGTGATGATGAACAGCATTTGGGGTACAGATGGAAGCCTATAGTTTAAACAGTTTAGGCTGTCAGTTGTTCAAATCCCCATTTTGCCGCTGAAACACAGGCCTTCAGCTGTTCAGGTAAGTGCATTAGCAACTTAGATTAAAGTGAGTATGGGCATCTGGGTCTCTGTTCTTTCAGTCCCTCCCAGCTGCTTACATTAGGCTTCCTTCTAACAAATAGGTCACATTTAGGAGGTTTGTGTGGTGAGCATTTAGGTAAGTTGAAAGGATGCAAAAGAGTGCTGATAATGCAATGAGGCATTTTGAAAAAGAGTGCAATAATGGATATCCTAAATGTATAAAGTCTGCTGGAATTCCTGAAGACAGAGAAATATCCAAGGTAAGAGAACTTTCCTGGATGACTGATTGAAGTACACACATGTTTATGACCGGTTTTAAAACCTAACTCTAAGTCCACACACTTGTTTCTACTAAGGCATTTGGCATTGCTTGCTGTTATCTGTGCATTATCACAAATAAGCAGGCTTTTTCAGACAGTGGAAGAATATACTGCATAGGAGACCATGGGGCCTCAGTATCTGTACATGTTCTGGTTTTTGGTACAGCATCAGTATGTTTCCACTATATGCTCTCTGTATGAATTGGTCTGAAGACTCAGTCTCAGTGTGTGTCCAGTATATGCTCTATGTATGAGTTTCTATGAGGACACAGCCTCAGTATATGTATCCACTATATGCTCCATGTATGAGTTACTGTGAGGACACCACCTCAGTATAAGTATCCACTATAGGCTCTAGGTGTGAGTTACAATGAGGATGCTGCCTCAGTATAGGTATGCACTATGTATGAATTACTATGAGGACACAGCCAAAGTATATGTATCCACATGGGCGTCCTCAGGAATTTTTCCAGGGGTGGGGGCATAATTGTAATGACATCCATGCTTGGTCCCTTTTTGACTGTGTGATGAAAGGGAAGGGGCATAGTCATTATCACATAAAGCCAGGGTGAATAGCGTTTTCACAACTATGGTGTCAGGAATACATGTTTGTATTCCTGACACTATAGTGTTCTTTTAAGCAAATTAAAGGAACATTCTGGTCACCCTAACAACTTCATCTAAATGAAAATGCTATGATGCCAGGAAGCCCCTGGGTGCTCTCTTTACTTTAAGGGGTTAAACCGCTATCAAATGGTTTAACCCCAAAGGCTTCCTCCAGATTTCAAGGTTGCTCAGTGGTATTCGGCTTTTGAAACGGAGTGTCTGGAAGTGCAGATTGACGTCAGGCATGGGTTCTGCAGATTGGCGAGAGTGGTCAATCGACACTCTAAGCCAATCGCTAGTTCCCGGTTCATAAAATGTTTTGCTTTTTTATGAATGGGGAGCTTATGTGGCTTAGAGTGCCAGCTGACCGCTCTTGCCAATCAGTGACGCCCCTACCCAGCGGCACTCTGTGATTCCTGACACTCAGTAAATAAAAGTGAACACATTAACACTGATATTTATTTTTACCTGGGGAGATGAGAAGGTCCAAAGTTTCCCTGCCAGGCCCAGGTACAAAAGCCTTATGATGTGGTGTCCAGAATAAAGCAGAGGGTTCACTTCACTTGTCCTTCCTGCTCCAATCTCCTTTTCTACTCCTTAATTTGACACAGTCTTCTTTTTCTTCTGACTCTATCTTCTCTCCTCCTTGGATCCTTCTGCTCCTTTATTTTTCTGCTACTTACTGCTTATCGTGCTCCCCCTTCTGCTCCTTTCTCTTTCTGATCCCTTTCTGCTCCTTGCATACCCTTTCTGCTCCTTGCTACCCTTTTCTACTCCTTCTTCTACTTTACCTTTGTGCTCCTTATGATTCTTTCTGCTCCTTTACCTTTGTGCTCCTTCTGTCCCTTTCTGCTCTTTGTAGACCCTTCCTTCTCCTTGCTGCCCCTTGCAGACCCTTCCTGTTCCTTGCTGCCCCTTCCTGCTCCTTGCAGACCCTTCCTGCTAATTTTTGCTCCTTCTCTTACTTTACCTTTGTGCTCCTTCTGTCCCTTCCTGCTCCTTGCTGCCCTTTCCAGCTCCTTGCTGACCCTTCCTTCTCCTTGCTGACCCTTCCTGCTCCTTGCTGACCCTTCCTGCTCCTTGCTGCCCTTTCCTGCTCCTTGCTGCCCTTTCCTGCTCCTTGCTGCCCTTTCCAGCTCCTTGCTGACCCTTTCTGCCCCTTCCTGCTTCTTGCTGACCCTTCCTGCTCCTTGCTGCTCATTTCTGTTCCTTTGTGCTCCTTCTCCTACTTTACCTTTTGTGCTACCCTTTCCAGCTCCTTGATGACCCTTTCTGCCCCTTCCTGCTCTTTGCTGCTCCAGCTTGCTTCTTGCTGACCCTTCCTGCTCCTTGCTGACCCTTTCTGCTCATTTCTGTTCCTTCTCCTTTCCACTCCTTCTCTTAATTTACCTTCCTGCTCCTTGCTGACCCTTCCTGTAGTCTGCCTCCCCCATCCCTTGCTTACCTGATCTATAGGCTGCCTCCCCCCATCCCTCGCTTACATGATCTATAGGCTGCCCCCCCATCTCTCACTTACCTGATCTGTAGGTGGACCCCCCCATCTCTCACTTCCCTGATCTATAGGCTCTCTGTCCTGGCTGCATGTGCTGTTCCTCTGCAGATACAGTCAGGAGAGAGAAGTTGGGATAATATGTAGCTTCCTATCCCTGTCTCTCTCCACACACAGCGCCGGTGCCGGTATTGCACTTCATTTTTTTTTATCTCACGCGAATATTAACAGAACAAGCTGAAAAATTCAGGGGGGTAGCAAGTGCCCCCTCTTGCCCCCACTGCGGATGCCCATGGTACTGAGTTCAGTAAACGATATAAGTCGATAGTAAAATAATACAGAAACATCTACCAGTTTGGAGATCAAATGCCTTTAAGAGGGAATTATATCAATCCAAATGTAGGAGTTCTGCAAGGAAAGCAAAACCATTGAGGACAATTTTATCCCCAAGTTGTTTCACAAAAAAATACAGTACAATCCCCTGAGACCTGCTCGAAAATACAGTAATAATCCTGGCTGAAATGTTTACATGTGTTCTTAAAAGATGTAAGTATTGTGTTCATGTACACAAGAGCATACACTTCTCCTCAGTCACAGGTAGGAAAAATAATATCAAGGATTGTATTAACTGTTCATCAGAATGAGTAGTGTATTTAATAACGTAAAACAGTGAGAAACAATCTGAAGGTCAAACGAAGCGTAGATTGAAAACGAGAATAGCAGGGCATACATTAGAACAAAATATGCCAAGCAAAGTGTACAAACATTTCAGAATGTGTGCAGGTGGAGACTTGTCTTAGTTCTCCTTTCAAGGAAAATACAAGTTGGGACATGGGGGGTGGAGATTTACAAAAAATATTATTAAAAAATGAAATGTTTTGGATCTTCACTTTGCAAACAAGGGCCCTAAAAGGTCTAAATTTGGAGTGGGATCTGAACCAGAAACTAGATTTCCCTTTTAGGAGATACTCTTGATAGTTATAAGCTGAAGAGCCTGTGTATCCATATGATTTGATCAGTATCAAAGAATTTAGGAAAACAGGAATTATGTATGTTCTCTCATTAGCTCTATGATTGGACTTTTGTTTTAAATAAAAAAAAAAATTGGAATTACCAATGTTTATTGCTGCTGCATTTAGGAGACCCTTATACCCTTGTTATTCAAGGTTTTTGTTTGGCAAGTGTGTATTGTATTAGGGATTCTTTTGTTTTTTCTTTTTTTCTTCGGGACCGGTATTTATTAGTTGTTTTTTTTATATGCTTATCCCTTGTAGCTGCCTCTTTCTTCCCTCCCCAATTCACCCTTTTTTAATTTCATTATTTTTATATATATATATATATATATATATATATATATATATATATATATATATATATATATACACACATATATATATATATATATATATATATATATATATATTTTTTTTTTTTATTTTATATATAAATACATATATATAAACCAAAATTGAAGACAGGAGCACTCTCTGGGAATTTCAAATATGTATTTTAAAAAAATCCCCACCTCTACATCAACGTTTCGACCCTTCTGGGCCTTTATCAAGATAATGATAGTGTCAAAAAATACATATATATACAGTGATAATAAATGTGTAACTTACCCCATCTGTGTGAAAAGTTTTCTATCCACTTCCGTGTTCCGTGTCAGTGCGCATGCGTATGAACGTGTATCCGTGCGTGATGACGTGATCAAAATGCGACCCGGTGCGCATGCGTGTGGACGTGTAATAGTGCGTGCTGACATAGTAATAGCGCGTACCGGACCCCTACTATGCATAAACAACCGTTACCATGGATACACCTCCATGACATGCGTGTTACAAGGAGGAGAATAATACTTAGCCCAGGATAAATATAAAAAATACCTTGTTGGAAGTGCACTCATAGGACTCGATACTGTTGCCAAAAATTTGCCATTTATTCAAGCTTCAAAAGTTGATTACATAGTGTCGACGTTTCAGTCCACTAGGGACTTTTTTCAAGACAATCTAACAATGTGACTCATTGCATTTAAATATACACTGTGAACTGTTGATTGGAGGGTAAAGGAACACTAACACTAACGAGGTTCAATTACATCACGTGCATCGTGAGTATAACAAATGGTACCAATTACTAAAGTGTTTAATTAATTATATATACAGTATTCAATAAAACCATTGAACATATCTAAAGTGAAAAACTCAACTATTTACATATATACAAAACATGACACAATGTTTTCCTAAAGCAGAGAATACATACTGGACCGGAGCGATCGGTATACAATCAAAGTGGTACCACATACTGACCGAGATACAGAGTTTCACTCTTAGAGACAGCTGTTAACTCCTACTACCCCAGGTCCAAGCATGTATCAGCATGGGGGAAATCTACACATAAAAGCAGTATAAACTCTGATATTTAACCACAAAATGCATTAAGTACATTCTTACTGTAGGATAAGAACAATGATCAGTCTCGAACAAAATAAAGTATTTGCAGGAACTCCAATTAGGAGCAGGAGTGCGGGACCCAGCGTGAATTATATATATATATATATGAAATTAAGAGGGCTGCACTTACCTAAACATGCATACATTATAGGGTGCTGCTGGGGCCAAAATATACAACATACAAAATACATTATAGGGTGTATGCATGTTCAGGTGAGTGCAGCCCTCTTGGTTTCATTTATAAATTTGTGAGTCCAGAGCAACTCCTTGGTTTTGCACCCCTCCCTGTCACAGGTGCCTCATTCCAGGACCCTATTTAGCCTTGAATTGCAGAGAGTCTCCTGAAGGAAGTATTTACCAAGTAAGGGGATTAATCTCATAAGAGCAAGCATTAGAGTAGGACATGCCAAGAATGGGGTACATTGACGTTGTGGCAGGCTTATGCAATATATGATCATATAATGTAACTAAACCCCCATTAGCTTTTGCCTAGGTAAATAATACAAAATACAGAATCCAGCGCACTCACTTATTCACTAAACAAGGATTTTTAAATCTTACAGATTGTTTCGAAACACCTCACCTAGGCAAAAGCATTTTTTTTTTTTTTTGTAGTATAAGAGAAGAGCTAGGTAGGAAAAGGTAAAGGTTTTTTTACCCCAAGATTATAATTTAGGTTCTATAGAAATATGTAGGCTTTTAAGATTTAATCCACATATCAATTTAATATCTGGATGGGGATCAGGTCCCTCTCTTTCCTAGGAGAGCAATCAATTAAATCATCGTTGCATTTTGCCTAGCTCCAAGAATACAAAAAGATCACTACTTTTCATGGCTCTTGGATTTAAATAAATAGTTAATTATTTTATCTTGTAACAGCTTGGATTTAGTATTGCGACTATAATATCACTATAGTTTAAGAAACAACAGTATATGGGTTCCATGCTATCATATTTGTGAGTTGAAATGATGTGCAATGGGATGAAAATAATGTTAGTGGGATTTCACAGTGTATGGAGTATAAGAATTATACAAAATAGCCAACACCATGGAATGCATTGTGAATGCTGGCAGGTTTATGTGTCTCTCATACTCTGCTGGGCTTGTTTATATACCAGTAGGCGTTATGCGCTCTATGTAGTGTGAGTGCCGCCTGGCATATAGGCCGGCCTGGCTGGGAGTGATGAAAATTATAACTACAATTGGTGTTAATATGAACATCTGATAGGATACCTGAATAAAATAGAGCTATTAAAGCTATCGTTCTCCTAACCTCATTTGAACCCCAGAGGATTTTTAATCCTAAATTCACTCTGAGATTGGTTAATATAGAGTTAAAGAGGTCGCTGGACACGTTATACTTCTTCAGCCATTGTACCATTGGTGTGTGAGGGTTGAGGGATGTAATAGTCTTCATAGAATATGAGTGCCGGCTGAATTGGGTGCCTACCATGCTTGGCTAGATTGACGTATGTTCCTGTAGGCGTTTCACGCTTTATATGGTGTGGATTCCTGCTGGTGTGTATGCTGGCTTGGCCGGGAGTGATGGGAATAACAACCATAACTAGTGCCAATATAAAATGTAATACTGAAAAGGATACCAGAGCAAAATAACACCATTAAGCTAAGATTACCCTATCATCCTTTACGTGAACTTGGGAGGATCCTAATTCTATATCCACTTCATGAGCTGGGCAATATGAAGTTAGAGAGGTTCGGTTTTACACTCCCTCCTTTCCTGCCTTTTTTCCTTCTCCCCACTCTGGCATTGAAAAGGTGTTAGTATAATTAACCAAAGGTGGAGGAAGGAGGGCTTCTTCCTATCTATCTACCTATCCTCCCTTGATCCCTTTATATTATTAAATGTCTTGGTTGATAAAGCATCAGGATAAACGTGAAACACATACAGAGCCCTCTTAGGTATTTAACCTATCTTTTCAATCCCCCCCTCCCCCCCCGCACTCCCCTTCCAGCAGGCACAGGCACAATTTTTTGCATTGGTGTTTTTGTTTTGTTTTGTTTGTTTTTAGGGTTTGAACACTATTTCTCATTATATTGTTATTTAATGTCCTGTTGTTTTTAAGGTCTGCATGCTATTTACATGCCATGTCACAATTTTAATGAAGATGTACTTCTCTATCTTGTTTGTATGTTATGGATAAGTGAGGACCTTTTGGAGCTAGTTGGTGAAACTTTAATTTGGGATTAGTTCAGCACCACTTTACAGCCTAAGTGACCACGGTATTTTTACTTTATTTTTTCTTCCTTCTGTGGATATGTTTTCTCCACTAGGATTGGGTTTGCGGCACTAAGTTTCTTTACAGGATTTTCCCTGAAGAGTGATGTAATTTACATTCTTGTGAGAACCTTGTCTCATTCATTCTCCATGGAAGGAAGCCATTTTTTTGTGTGCGTATCAGAGTGCATGAAAAAAAAAATAACCAAAATAAAATAGCACAAGAGTATCTGCAGTAGCAAGCAATGGTAAACTATTCAAGTTATAAAAGTTTTACCTATTGAAAAGTACAAGTAATGGACTGTAAGCTCATTTGAGCAAAGTCTTTTTCACCTCTTGTCTCTGTTATATCCTGTATGGTAATCACTTGTAAATTATCCCAATTTTATAATTGTAAAACTCAGGGGAATATGTTGGTGCTATACATATGAAAATAACAATAATAATAATCATAATAAGTAAATGGAAAATGAAAACAAAGTAACATGCAACAATCCTAAGGAAAATAATATAAAGGAAAGCTCAAAAATAAAAAGTTTGGGGAAAGAATTGCATACGTGAGATTATGTAAACACGAAAATCAAAAGGCAGACAATGTGGAAACAAAAAAAGTCAAAGGTAAACAGTTGGAAACCAAAAAATATATTGAATGAGAGTGTGGAAACAAAACAAAATAGATGGGCGAATAAAATGAAGGTGTTCTGGTATCAAAAAAATACAAAGGAAGCAGGGATCAAAAGAGCAAAATGAATGAAGGGGAAAGAAACATAAGGGAGAAAGTGTAGGAACAAAAAGCAACAAAAAAGGAGAGAGAGGAAAAAATATCATAGATATTGTATTTTAATAGTTTTTTTTTATAAAGAATTTCATGTGGTCTTGACTTTAGACTAAAGCATAAGTTCTCATGAGGCCTCATACTATTTTAAGTTTGGGTCCCCTGGTACATTACATAAATGCCATCTTGCAGACCATGTTTACTTGGCCTAATGTATTTTTAATTTAATGTAAGCCTTGAAGAGGGATACACTCTAGATGAAACGGTATGGATAAACCTGTATTTCTGTGTTTTGCACTCTCATGTAATTTGTTATATAAAGGTTATATTAAATTAAGCTCACTGGGTGAAAAATAAAAGCCTTATAGTCTTCTAACAAATAACATATTTTTGCTGGTTGAAAGAACCAAAGTAGTTTTAATAAAACATGGATTTGATGTCCTATAACACACCAAATGTGCATTTAAAAAGGTTTGCTTGGGTTAAAAAAATATATGAATATTTTAGAATATATATTTTGTCAATTAGTGTTTGTTTTATTGAGGCAGATGTATAACAAACATTTGTTTTGTAATAGTGACATCCAGAGAATTGATAAGGTACATCATATTAAAAAAAAACATAGTTCCAGAAGATAGTCACATAAAGATTACTCGGGCCTCTTTCTATAGTAATGCAATAAACAGTAGTTGATTACAACACTGTAACATAAGGTATTCATGAGTAAAGTCACAACAGTACAGAGCAATCAATATGACTATTGACAGTAAACACATATTTATTTATCTTTAGAACCCTTTTTTATGCTATTCAAACCAATATGGATATCTCAGGATTTCCGTTTGGTGGAGTGGAGCATAAAGTGGCCGTGTATGCCGATGACATGCTCTTCTTTGTCAAGAAGCCACAGCTAACGCTCCACAATCTCCTCCATGAATTTGAACTATATGGGTCCCTCTCAAATCTAATGGTCCCTATCAAATCTAATGCTCAATACTCATACATGAGAGATCCTCAACATCTCTGTCCCTTAGCCCAGTGCCCTTCACTTCAGTCTTCATTCCCCTTCATATAGTGTCTTTCACAACTGAAGGATGTAGGAATTAGGGTCACCTTGCAGCTAGATTAACTATACCAGGTCAATTTTCTCCCCCTGCTTCACACCTTACAGTAGGAGCTGAGCGTATGGGCTTTTCCTCATGTCTCTTGGCTGGGATGCATCAGCATTGTCAAAATGAATATTCTTCAAAGAATACTTTACATCATGCGAACTATCTCCATAAGGATTACACAAGGCTTTTTTGAATGGTTATATAGGCATATAGTTTACAACTATTAATTGAAGGACGCACTATTTTCTGGGTACCTCCTTGTTAAGAGCTAAAGTGTGTGCACATATCTGGCATTTAAGTAGTTCATTTTGTGGAGTCTGAGCTTCTTTAAAGAAAAAAAACATTTCTGAATCTGGGCAGTCTGCCAACATACCCAAACAAGAGTGAGAACAAACTATTTTGACAAACTAACCTTTTCTTCAATGCCCAAGTCAACTTTCTTTTGTGTGTTCTTGAGTGTATATTAGGTTTTCCTAAAGCTTTCTCTAACCTATTAGGATGCACTTTTTTCATGTGTGTAATGACAAATGAATATTTACCATGTTGATGGGAGAAATGTTATATTGTAAAGTCTGAATTCCCTATGAAAATCCATGTTTTATTTTCACTCTGTTCTGATCATAGAAGTATCTATCAAAACAAAAGAGATAGGTAAGGGAAATGAGCCGGAATGCTCCGCATAATATATGTAATACAGTTCTCTTGTGTACCGATAATACTGATATATTGTTCTTCTTTTGCTTGAATCAGCAAGACAAAAACTATATCTTATTAGATTTTCAGTGTTAAAAATGGGAAAAAAAAAATTTTCTTATGTCTTTTTCTAGTCCAATGAAAATAGTTTGCTTATGTAACCAAAGATATGAGAAACACCATACAGATGCATTTCAAATTCTATATGCAGTGTTTAATGTGCATTGCAAATTCTAGAATTGCTATACATTTTTATTTAAAATAAATAGGAAATATTAAATAAACATGAAATAAAAAAACAGCAACTTTGTATTTAATAAAAAAAAAAAAAACATTTTAGGATAATATATTTAAGGAATAAGGTAACTAACTTCAATTCTCAGATTCATGTTATATTCTTATTTCTAATCATTTTGCTGCATTTTATTTAGTTATCTTTTTTAAATGTTTGTTAATCACATTAATTGCTAATAACACATTTGGCAATATTAGCTATTTAATGCTGTAAAGTTACAATAAAAGTGAATTCAAAGTGGATTTCAAATTTAAGATTAAAGTAGCTGAACTGATAGCATAGCTGATTCTTTTTTCAGATTTTTACTATTTTGACCTTAATTTTGAAATTTACTTTGATTTCACCTTTTATTTCTCTTAGTTAATAACCTTGTAGATGTTAAATTGCATCATGAGTTTTAAAGTAATACTTCAAACAAGCTTGCTGCAGTGCTTCTTGTGTAAAGAGTGTTAGCTTTTTTTTTGGTTAATTTATAAAAAAAAGTGCAATGGCTAGACAAAAACTAGCCTTATTACACCCCGGCTGTCAATCAAACAACCAGCATTGTCATTTCTTGGTTGATTAGCTCAGTGGAGCTAAACTTAAGTGGCAGGCAATTGTCCAGGGCAACCTGACTTCTCATTGAGCTGCATTGAAGAGTCTGTGATTGGACAGCGGCAGAAAGTCTGCACTGGGAAAGAAGAGGTGGGCTTGAAAAGGCTGCAGACAAGAGATCTGCAGCCAGGGGGAGGGCTGTGGGAACTTGAGCCCCGAATATGGGGCTCTCTAGTCCTGGATCTTTTTCGCCCTTCCTGCTCTGCTCTGGAGTTGGCCAGAAGCTGATTCAGCAAAGTGATTCAGACACACAGGTAACATCATACAAAGTCATACTCCCTATATGTCTCTATCACATCTTTTGCTCCTGACTGAGCCTCCAATGATTGCAGACACATAGGTACATAAAACACATAGCAAACATATTTATACTTCCTAATATCAAAATAGAATCAATCATATGCACAATCTCTGTATGAAGTTCTTTATGGAAGGTATGTGTTAATTCTTTATTATTAGTTGCTTATTTTTCAGTTAGAACAGCACAGAAAATATATACAAACTAAAATAAGAATGCATAAAAAGTAGACAACATTTTAACCAAGCTTTGCAATCACTTGGTAAGCCAAGAAGTCTTCTGAATTTAGCTACTATCCAGGGAACCAAGTGATCTGGTAAACTAAAAGTAAGTAGAGGCTTTATACTGTAGGTCAGAAGAGGTTTGACATATGCTGGTGCTGGCAGGGAGAGCAGAGCAGCCTGACAGCAGAGAAGTCTGGGAAGAACAACAAAACATTGTGCCACCAGCCCTGCTGAAATAGTGTAATAAAGTTACAACTTTGAACACTCTCTTCACATTTCAAGGTTACAAATAATGGTCCCGTTATTTATTATTTATCTTTTATTTAGTGTATATATATAATAATTTTTTAAAGCCAATAAATCTTTTTGTACCACATTGGGAGTGTGTGGACTTCCTTATAACCGGATTTGGCGTTGTAACCAGCAAAGAAAACCCCCCCTATCTAAGGGGAGGCACCTTGAGGGCCTGACTTAATTCGTCATTTTGTGAGTGTAACCTTGAAATGTGAAGCGAGTGTTCAAAGTTGTAACTTTATTACACTATGTTGTATTTCATGTTTCCATTTTAGTGGTACAAGCTGGATCCCTGATCGATTTGTATTTTTAAGATTTTGTATATAGTTACCGTATTGGGAGGTAACTTAACCCCTTAAGGACCGGTGGCGGTTCAGGACCGTCATCGGCATTTTACCGTTGCCGACCGCTGACGGTCCTGAACCGTCACAGCGGTCTTATGTACTTACCCGATCGCCGGCGTTCCCCCGGCGGCGATCGGCGCTGGTCCCGGTGTGGGGAGACTGCCTGCAGCCCAGACAGTCTCCCCATGGCGGATTAGGACCCCTGTGGCCATGTGATCGCCCAATAGGGCGACCACATGGTCACAATAGGTGTCCTAGTCTCTGCCTGCAGGGGGACTGTCTGTGCTGACAGGCAGTCTCCCTGCAACTGTAAAATCAAAAAAAAAATTAGAGTTAATGTTAATTAAAAAATATATATATTATATATTTGTATATATATATGACATATAGGCATATTATATCTATATAATATATGTCTATATATCATATATATAATGTCATGCCAAGTGTATTTTTATATTAATATGTACATATATTAATATAAAAATACACGTATAATTAAACTACACACGTATATATATAATATATATATAATAACTATATATATTGTATATATATATTATTATAAAATACAAATAATAAGTAATTTACATTAAATTAAATAATGTAAAAATAATAATAAAAAATTAAAAAATAATTATATATCTATATGAAATTTTATTCTAATTGTATTTTGATATTAATATATATATATATTTATATCAAAATACACTTAGAACAAAATTGTATATATATCTATGTATATATAAATAAATAATAATAATACAAAATATACATATGTCCATATACAAAATTACATAAATAATTATATAAATATACACGTAGACTTCAAATATATAAATATGCATATATATTTAAATTCTACATGCGTATTTATGTAATATTTTTACATAATTAAGTAATTTTATTGATTGCAATTTGAGGGACCTGGCTGCCAACCCAGGACGAAAGACCGGAGAATTTAATGTGCTAGCACTGTATTTTACCCTGTAACTTTCTATGACGCCCTAAAACCTGTACATGGAGGGTACTGTTTTACTCAGGAGACTTCGCTGAACACAAATATTAGTGATTCAAAACAGTAAAAAATATCACAGCCATGATATTGTCAGTGAAAGTGACTTTTTTGCATTTTTTACACCCAAACAGTACTTCTACTGATGATATAATTGTTGTGATACGCTTTCCTGTTTTGAAACATTAATATTTGTGTTCAGAAAAGCCTCCCGAGTATCACAGTACCCCCCATGTACAGGTTTTATAGCGTTTTTGAAAGTTACAGGGTCAAATATATGGGTCACATATTTTTACGTGGAAAATGGCCAGGTTGGTTACGTTGCCTTTGAGAGCGTATGGTAGCCCAGGAATGAGAATTACTCCCATGATGGCATACCATTTGCAAAAGAAGACAACCCAAGGTATTGCAAATGGGGTATGTCCAGTCTTTTTTAGTATCCACTTAGTCACAAACACTGGCCAAAATTAGCGTTCAATTTAGTTTTTTACTTTTTTCACACACAAGCAAATATGAACGCTAACTTTGGCCAGTGTTTGTGACTAAGTGGCTACTAAAAAACACTGGACATACCCCATATTGAATACCCTGGGTTGTCTACTTTAAAAAAAATATGTACATGTGGGGTGTTTTTCAGAGATTTATGACAGATAATAGTGTTACAATGTCACTATTGATAAATTTAAAAATTGTATGTTTTGAAACCGCTATATCCCACTTGTACTTATTGCCCTATAACTTGCAAAAAAAAGCAAAAAAGCATGTAAACAATGGGTATTTTTAAACTCAGGACAAAATTTTGAATCTATTTAGCAGTTTTTTTCATTCGCTTTCGTAGATGAGTAAATGATTTTTCAAGTAAAAGTCAAAAAACATGTATTTTTTTCAATTTTTTATCATATTTTTTTATTTTATTTTAATTAAATTACATGAGATTATATAAATAATGGTATGTAAAGAAAGCCCTTTTTGTCCTGAAAAAAACAATATAGAATTTGTATGGGAACAGTAAATGAGAGAGCGGAAAATTACAGCTAAACACAGACACCACAAAAGTGTAAAAAAAGACCTGGTCGCAAATGTACAACATCGAAAAAACAGTCCGGTCCTTAAGGGGTTAAGGGAAGCAAGTACCCAAAAGCTAAGTCAATATTTTATTTTGTTTTCCATGGGTGTTGAGGTGGAATTGTATACTGCTGAAATAGTGTCTGAACACCTTTATTTTCCTCAATCAAGGTATACCATATATTTTATTGTGCATATGAATTCCTGTGTGTTCCTGTTTGTACCTGTAGATGCCTAAGTGTACCTTTTGATGATTGTCTGTGTATTTGTGTGCCTACCTGTATTTGTCTGTGCCTGTGTGTATTTGCACATGTGTGTGCCTGTTAGTATTTGTGACTGTGACAAGAGGTGTGTTAAGTGGTGCAATTTGTGAGGATCAGTGGCTGGGTATGGAGTGTGGCCAGGATGGGATTTTAGGAATGGGTCACCAAATTATTGCAATTTCACTGCGGTGATAAATACTAAATAGTGACTTGTTTTTGCATTTTGGCAGTGAAGTGTCCCTTTAAGGATATTTTCCTTTCCTAGTAAAAAAAAAAATGCTCAACAGAATTTATTCTGGATAACTGCATTGCTAAGTCAGGGTTCTCCACTTGAAATAGGAAGTAGAAAATACATCTATTTTTTAGAAGCCAATGCAATTTCAGATTATAGCTTTCTCTTTCATTCTGCTAGTCAAAGTCTGAATCATACAAAAGATAAGTTGTTTGGAAAAACAATACAAAAGAATGCCTTTTGCCAGGCAGGCGAAAATAGCATAGCTCTTGGGAGGCTGCAGGTAATATTTATGTACATTTTTCAGACAATCACTTAAGTGCAAACCTAGAGACCTACAGCTAGCAGAAAACATAATGAAAAACATCCAACAAAGGAGTTTAGATTCACAGTTACTTCCACGTGTTTTCAAATGAATGTTCACAAATGCAGCTGTGAATCAAATTCATATAGAAGCCAGTTTGCAAAAGAACACAAACCTGGATAATCTAAAGCAATGGGAAAAGTTCTTAAGGGTCTCCCAACCAGTTTTCTAAATCTGTAAACATTTACATGTGGAGAACACTATAGAGTCCATGTGACCACAATGTAAATTACAACTGATAAACACAGTGGGGAACCAGTATTAGAAAGGGCAACTATATCTAGTGGAAGTTATTAAACTGGATTATAGCTATGCTTGATTATGAGTCAACAAATATGAGTCTATTGCTCAGACACACAATGGTGCTGACATTATTCCTTCATATGGCTGCTAAATTCTAAGTTCCTGGTTTCATGATTACTAAGCTGCAGTCTTTATTATCTCGTATGAACACAAAATCACCCCATCTAAGACTCTTTATTGGAAGCTGAGTGTAAAGCCTATAGTGCAAATCTGATCTGATTTCCACCTCAGTCTGCCATCAAAACACAAATGATTTTTCTTCTGAAATAATTAAGATATAACCAATTACTATAGTTCAGGACATACACATCTACATCCCATGTATTACTAAAGCAGATCTGAACGTGAAAGGTGTTTATTTCTTCATATAATGTTAGTTGTTTTTTTTTATCATCCTTCATATTATATACTGTATATATAGGCTACATTTATGTGTTCCGCTACCCAAAATTCCATCAGCTTGTCTGTTGGTCTATCACAGGGGTAGGCAACCTTCGGCTCTACAGATGTTTTGGACTACATCTCCCATAATGCTTTTACAGCCATATTGCTGGCAAAGCATCAAGGGAGATGTAGTCCACAACATCTGTAGAGCCGAAGGTGGCCTACCCCTGGTCTATCAGATTAGAAGAATGTGGTATTTAAAGGTAAATTTAAACACAAATGAAAGAAGAATGCAATTTTCAAGTTAAAAAATTTGGAACTCTAATAAAACAAACAATAAAACAATAAATAAAGGATAGACACAATGTAAAAAGTGTTGAGGTCACAAAAGTACATTATTACCTAGAATAAATAGGGATGTGCATGGGCAAAAAATTTGGTTTGATTCGGCACTTCCGAAATTCTGGACTTCCGAAATTCTGGACTTCCGAAATTCTGGACTTCGGCAATTAGGGACTTTGGTTCGGTTCGGCACTTCCGAAAAATTTGGGACTTCAGCAATTCGGGACTTAGGCAATTTGGACATTTGTAAGCAACCCTCTCTTGCCACCATAACCACTTACACATCTGTAGGGCTCCCTAACCCTACCCCTAACCCTACCCCTAACCTTAACCCTACACCTAACCCTACCCCTAGTTTACAAATGAATATTCACAAATGTTCTATGGGTAGGGTTAGGGTTAGGTGCCCGGACTGGCACCACCACGACTTACACATCCCAGGGCTCCCAGTTCCAGGAATTAGCTTATTGGTCTAGATTCCTGTCATCATTCACATAATTTTCCCTACCTCTCTTGTTTTACCACTTTTCAGAAATCCGAAACACTTCAGCACTTCCGAAATTCGGAACTTCGGCAATTGGGTTCGGCACTTCTAAAATTCGAGATTTCGGTAATTCGGGACTTCAGCAATTCGGAGGCATCCGAATTGCTGAAATTTGTCCGAATTTACATTCAGAACAAAACAAATTGCACATGTCTAATAATAAAACACAACGGGGGGCGGAGCCAACAGCCAACTGAAGCAGACATGCATCAACAGAGCTCCGCAATCAAAAGCTTGAAAATCGCCAATTAATTAACCAAAACTCGATAACCTTGACCCACAAATACAATACCTCGAGATGGGAAAGAAATCCAGGCACCAGGGGGATGCAAAACTGTCGGGGGGCCGCGACATCGGAGCACTTCTCCTCTGCCCCACCAGGGCCGCAGGAGCTCCCGCACCAAACTGCAATGGCGACACGACCTTGGCCTCCTCGGGGGAGCAGGTAATGGACGAGCTAGACGACTTCCCCGATGCAGTGGGACTACACAGCATTTCCTCAGACGAGGACAATGAACGACCCTCCACTAAGGGAGACATAAAAGTCCTACTACGCAATATCCGCACCCTATTCGCGGCACACATAGCCATTCTGAGGGAGGAAATCCACACTGCGGAGGGGCGAGTTAAGAAGACAGAGGTAGACTCGCAAGGCCTCACCGCACGTTGCATACAACTAGAGGCTCAAAACGCTGAGCTGCAACGTAACCAGATCCTGCTCACACACAGACTGGATGCGGTGGAGGACCAGCACAGAAGCCAGAACGTAAAGATAAGAGGGGTCCCTGAGACCGTGACCCAGGATGACCTACCCCGATACATTGGAAGACTCCTCAACTCCTTACTTACGCCACAACAGGCGTAGACGGTCATGACAGACGGAGTTTACCGAATCCCGAGGTCTACCAGAACCCCAGCAGACACACCGAGAGGTGTCATCCTCCAATTCCAATCATGGGCAGCCCAAATAACCCTCATGGCGGCGGTGAGAGGAAAGGCCACCCACCTTTTTGAGACAGCCAACCTGTCAATCTTTCAGGATCTGTCCAGGCCTACGCTGATATTGAGGGGCCTACTCAAACCCCTGACTACTGCACTCCACCAAAACTCTATCCCATACCGTCGGGCATTCCCCAGAAGCTTGGTCAGCACGCACCGGGGCGCAACAACCCGTGTAGCCAACCCATCGGAAATAGACTCGGTACTAGCAGCGCTGGGCCTACCACCAAGACAGGAACAAGCCACCCCTGCTCAGTGACCAAAGTCCCCTCACACCTGGGATGTAACGAACGTCAGACCGTTCCAACCTGCAAGCACCAGCGCCTCGTCATCCACTCCCTTCAAGGCACAGCGGGCAAACTGGCACCTAATAAACACATGAGATTCACAGAGAGACACAGGTACCGGAACTACAATGACTCTCAGGCAGGACTGCTGAAAAGTTGCATTGTGGTTGTAGTTTTACTCCCCGCTTCTCATTAATTTGATCTCCGGACAGGCCTTGAAGTACACCCCACGAACACATACCCTGTTCTCAAGCCACAGAAGGGGGCAACATATCTGGCTTGGCGCTAGACCTTTCTATATGTCCCATTAGCAGCATAGGATGGCTGAAGCTGAAGGCTATTCTCGCTTCATCTACGATGCACATACTATTACACTTATATTGATAACCATTTAGACTAACTGCTCTAATATTCACGTTTTAAGCCTGTTTTGAGCTATTGTTTCTGTTTTTACACTTATCTAACACTAATCAGATACCAGAGGTATCATTAAGCTAATGCCCAGCGACAATCTAATACCAGTTAAAAGTGGCTGAATGCCTCACATCTCATAAGCCCAGTCTGGACAGGCCTAAGGTTTTTGTCGAGTATTTGTGCACACAGCCTGCTGACCTGCTTTACCGCATTTAGACCACTGAATTGCCGATTTACAAGTCCAGCTGTGTTTCTAATTTTGAGTTTAATTTGCTGTTTTCACCACCATTTTTCTTTTTATACTGTGGTATGGCACCGAGCAACCATGATGTCCGCCCGAGGTTATATATTTATCTATGACACCCAACATGCCTTATCATAGTACATTCATGTATACTGTAATTTGCATTTAGCGACATATATGCTAGGCTTGGCTTACATACACATGCTTGTATAGTGGGCTATAAGACCTTTGTTAGTCAGAGTGTGTGTTGCCACTGATAATCGGCTTGCCTAGCAGGCCATGAATGTCTTACGATTGCTTAGGATTCAGCTTGAGACAGGGCAGCCCAACCTGTCTATATTAATGTTGACGTTCGTTAACTAATAAGCATGCCCTGTAACTCTCAACTAACAGTAAATGTCTAGAGAACATTCTACCTAAACATTGCCACTAGCGTAACCGACGTGTTGGTGTAGTTTTCTACATGTCTTACTCCACACATAGAGTGTACATGTATAGCCTGAATTTATTCCTGAAGTTATCTTGTCCTCAAAAAAAAAAAAAAAGTGCCAATGTGTCTGACACCATGCCAATGTTCTATTATCTCTGTTTTTGAATAGCTTTCAACTACTGTTGTGGTATCGCAAGCTCGTCTGTTATAACGTGCACTACAAAAATAAAGAATTAAAAAAAAAACCAGCACTACAAATACCTTATTCATTGCATATGTTTCATATATGAATATGAAATTATATTTTCCTACTGATGTGTGCATACAATGAAAGGAATTAAATGGAATTATTTTTTACTTCAGAGTTTTCCCTTTTTAGTTCAGAATACCTGGGCCCTTTATTGTTATAATATAAAGTAAAAAAAAAATCCTTAAAAGTTATTTTTCATTGAGCGCCTGGATGGTCTTTATGCTGTATCCACTCCTTGTCAAATATGCAGTTCCTATGACTGTTGCCCAATCTAATACTGCTTACATTGAAGATTGGCACATGTTTGACAATCACAGCAGTCCAACAATACAATGATTCTCATAGAAAAGCATTACTTGTTTTCAACACCAACATGCTATGCACAATGATGCAAGATGTGTAGACCTCTGAAAATCAAAGGACTTTCAGCAACAATGTGGTCACCAACACACGTTAAATGTTTTGGCTTCATTTTCATGCTGTGTTCTCCCTATTGAAGAATTAATGAACTGCAGGCTCTCCAATATAAAATAAAACACGTTTATTCACTACTTAGGTATTTAAAAAGCGTCCATATTAAATTTATTTTGCGCCAAAGCCATAAGTACAGCAGGTAAAGTCACTAGAAAACTACATCTATGTATTTTGTAATAAAAAAAAAAATTCAATACAGTTTTGATAATCCCAATCAATGGGATTATCCCAACCCACAGGATTATCCCAACCCACATCTAATCACTGTCCTTTTTTCATGTGTATACTATTAATTACCCATGATAATGGAGATTGTAATAGATAATAATAAGAAAGTGATTGGATGTGACATGTCTAAGCTCCCAATTATTTATCATTGCTGTGTATGTACACAGAGTACATCTAAAACTGCTTTGTGAAAAGAGGGGAGTACTTAAAGATACATTGTAGGTACTGTAACTGCTTCATCTCACTAAATTGGTTATCGTGTCTGGATACCGTTGATGCCAGCCTTAAACATACATACAGTTAGGGTCAGCTGCTAGGCTGTAACTTTTTTTTTTTTTTATAAAAGTTTGTATTGTTTTGAAACAGTCATAAGGTAATGGGGATACAGAAGGGAAGAAGGGTAAGTAGAGGAGTAACATCATAGGGTACACAAAATTCCATTTGCATCTAGCATGAGTAGAGGCATATAACATACAGGCATATAGTACGAGTAGTAGAAGTCTTCTTTGTTATGCTTTGTTAAATCCCCATTCTCATAATATTGTAAAGCACTACGGAATATGTTGGTGCTATATATATGGTGATAATAATAATAATAATAATTAATAATGCTACATTCGGAGTAAAGTGAACTGTGTTTTAGCCATCTCTGACTCCACAAAATTTAAACCACATACTCTGAGACTGATTCAAAACCGCTTAGCATATCTAGCTGTATGAATACCTCTGTAGTTGAGGATAACCTCAGTACATCAAATCTAGGTGTTCTGTGTAGGGTGTCTGCCTTATGTTTCTCCTACATCTAGGAGAGGGTCGAAATAAAAAAGAAGAAATGGGGGTGGGGAGGGGCGCAAGAGGGGATTCCTGCCTCTCAGAATTGTCATAGTGGTGCAATAAATGTTCTAGTGTGGAAGTAACTTTTATTTATTGTTAAAGGACCACTATAGGCACCCAGACCACTTCAGCTCAATGAAGTGGTCTGGGTGCCAGGTCCATCTAGGGTTAACCTTGAAGCTGTAAACATAGCAGTTTCAGAGAAACTGCTATGTTTACAAAAGGGTTAATTCAGCCTCTAGTGGCTGTCTCATTGACAGCCACTAGAGGCGCTTCCGCGCTTCTCACTGTGAAAATCATAGTGAGAAGACGCTGATGTCCATAGGAAAGCATTGAGAAATGCTTTCCTATGGACTGATTGAATGCACGCGCTGCTCTTGCCGCACATGCACTTTCAACGCTGACATTGGAAGAGGGAGGAGATTTCCCCAGTGCCGAGGGAGCACCGGCACTGGAGAAAAGTAAGTGATTAACCCCTTCCTTCCCTTTAGCCCAGAGGGAGTGGGACCCTGAGGGTGGGGGGGGACCTAAAGACCCTTTAATGCCAGGGAAATTAGTTTGTTTTCCTGGCACTATAGTGGTCCTTTATACTACTTGAAAATGGAAAACACTAAATAGAGGGATGATACTTTCAACATTTTAGTTTGTCATACAAAAACAACAAAATGACAGTCAGTGTCTGTGCATCAACACCACTACATTAAAGGGACACTATAGTCACCTGAACAACTTTAGCTTAATGAAGCAGTTTTGGTGTATAGAACATGCCCCTGCAGCCTCACTGCTCAATCCTCTGCCATTTAGGAGTTAAATCCCTTTGTTTATGAACCCTAGTCACACCTCCCTGCATGTGACTTGCATAGCGTTCCATAAACACTTCCTGTAAAGAGAGCCCTATTTAGGCTCTCTTTATTGCAAGTTCTGTTTAATTAAGATTTTCTTATCCCCTGCTATGTTAATAGCTTGCTAGACCCTGCAAGAGCCTCCTGTATGTGATTAAAGTTCAATTTAGAGATTGAGATACAATTATTTATGGTAAATTACATCTGTTTGAAAGTGAAACCAGTTTTTTTTTTTTTCATGCAGGCTCTGTCAATCATAGCCAGGGGAGGTGTGGCTAGGGCTGCATAAACAGAAACAAGTGATTTAACTCCTAAATGACAGTGAATTGAGCAGTGAAATTGCAGGGGAACGATATATACACTAAAACTGCTTTATTTAGCAAAAGTAATTTAGGTGACTATAGTGTTCCTTTAACATGAAGCTGTTTTAGTGCTTGGACTATGCCTTTAACTGATGGTCTAGAACTTTACAAATACTATACTCAAGGAGTAACAGTTTTTTACTTGAACTGGAATTGATACAAATCTCTCTAAAGTCTCTCAAAATCTTCCTTCTAGCACAGTTCATATAAATGTAAACATTTGTTTAGCTCACTGTAGTGTGTATTCCGTTTTAAGAAAGGGCCAGTAATGCCATATTCTTAAGCTTTCAAAATACATTTTATATTGAGCTATGGAAATGCAATTTAGAAGTGTATGAGAGTTGTACTGTCACAGGAAATAAGACACAGACATATGCTTTGCAATATACTGTATATCTGTCTGTGTGTCCTCTTTCTCCTATGTGCAAACTCTTCTAGTTGTTCAGCTCACTCTCTGCTTTCAATGACTGAGCTTCATATCATACATAGACTGACTGCTGGGAACCCTAAGCTATGAGTTATGCTATATAATTTTGCAAAAACAAAACAGATATGTGCATACAAACATACGTCATAATAGTGAGGTCAAAGTCTATAAAATGTATCAGCAACAATGCAGGTTGTGTTGGTGCCAGTGTATCCCTTTAAGATGTAAAGGTGTGGTTTTGGAAGTTTTGGTTAAAGTCCCTCTAACTCTAAACTGAGCACTTCTTACACCTCAGTATAATGAAACATGGCTGAGTGAACTGCAGACTTAAGAACAAGCCTCCATGCTTTGAGCAGTTTTAAAAGAGTTTGTTTTCTGTGAGTAGTAAATTTCATTGAGAGATCGATAAAGAGAGAAATTTATCACCTTTTTTCAGACGTAGCTTTTGAAATTCTAATTAACAGTTCCAATGAAGGTTGCAAAGATAATAGAATCCAATGCTACTCTTTAAAGCTAAATGTATAAATATATTTGTTAAAATCTACGTGATGCCTTTGAATTTAACAGAAGATCAGTTGGTTTAAGTGTTAAACTCTATCAGATTGATTAGTATTGCTTCAGACCTGAAGAAGAGAGGAAAACTCTTGAAAGCTTGTCTTTGAAATATCATGTTAGTCCAATCAAAAAGGGTATCATCGCATACTGCAATACTCTGCTATTTTGGCATTATATATATATATATATATATATATACACACACACACACACACAAAGGCATATGATATGACAAAACAAACATATATAGGACATATTCAACATATTAACCAATAGACACTCACCATATCAGCTGTATCACGTTCACCCTGATGTCCGGCGTGTACTCGGCGCTACTGCGCATGTCTGTCATCAGTTTGAACTTCTGCGTCACGTGATCGGGAGGTCGGGTCTAAATCTAGGAAGCGTCACAGTATCTTAGCAACCGCTGATACATTCAGCTCAGGTTGCTACTGTGTTTCCAGCCACCATCAGGAGAACATCTTGAAAGACAAGACCAGCCTCTCGGCGATATCGTGTTCAAATACTATGATAGCGAGTACCAGCTGGAAATCCTGATAAACATGAAAACTATCGAATACATATATATTAAAAATAAAAAAATAATGAAAATAACATACAAAAGTGAAAACAATAAAGTATAAAATATATAAAGATGTACAATATAAAAAAATCTATGTAATGTAAAATATGTGTAATAAAAATATGTGTATCTACTTCATCAAAATAGTATACGGATACATATATGAGAGTATCCAGGTACCTATATTGTGTAATTACCCCTAGTTATAAAGAGGTATTCCTTCATAAATCGATAGTGTTATTAGGAAACATAATATAATGCATAAAAAGCATATGTGACATAAATATGTGCAAATAGGTGTATAATTGTACTAAATATAAGTGCTAGAGAATTATTATGCCCCTAAAAATGATAGACAAGTTGATAAAGGCAAATGTTCATCAAAGTATACAGATTCCACAAGATCATGATTCAAATATGTGGATAGTTATAGGTGAGTGTCTACTGCCATAATCATCAATGTTATTAGATGCATTAAATCAATTATAAAGTTAAAAAATAAATTTTCATATTTTCAAATTTTTCAAAACATTTTATTTTTTAAAGGAATTCTTTCCAAAGGTCCCTCATCAAAGTGACCCTCGGAAATATTCCTTCTGCCATATTTAATTGGGGTGGAAGGGCATGTATATCAAAAGAGGAGGATAATAGTGGACGTCAGAATGAAAAATTAATCATAGAAAAGAAATAAAGGAACATTTTTAATTTAAGCCTTTAGGGGAAATAGTGTCAAGTTCCATTATCCAATAAGTCTCTCTTTGTAAGAGGAGTCTCCCTCTATCTCCGCCTCTAGCTGCTATAGGTACATGATCAAATGCCACACAGCGCAAAGCAGACAATGGATGTTGTTTTTCCAGGAAATTTCTGGCCACAGGTTTGTCCGACTTGCCATCACGATAGGCAAGTCGGATGCTCGATCTGTGGCCCCTAATTCTCTTGCACAGAGCTGTTTCTGTCTTCCCTATATAACTCAGTCCACAGGGACATGTGAGTTTATATATGACAAACTCTGTGCGACAATGTATCCTGTGGGCAATTTTATAGATTTTACCCGTATGTGGATGAGAAAGTGTCTTAGAAGGAATTATATGCCCACAGGTTACACATCCTAGGCATCTGACACAGCCATTATTAACTTTCCCTTTTATAGAGGGATTATAGCAATGGATAGGATCAAAACATTGGCTTAATTGTCAATTCTTTTGGAAGTGTCGGATCTTGTCGCAGAATGTTCCAATTTCGGGTGATGGATTCAGTAATTTCTTTGCTTGCAGAGTGTAATTTCATTGGAAATATTATTTTGTTAGTTGGGGAAGTTTTTCCTTTATTCTGATATTGTTCTCTTGCTTTACAGAGAGCTTTTTCTAATATCGGTCACCTATAACCCCTCTTCATGAATTTTAAGTACATCCTCCTCAGTTGTTCCTCCCGTTGTTCCTCCTGGGAATTATTCCTGTAAACCCTTAAAAACTGAGAAAGTGGCAAGGATTTTTTTAGGTGTTGCGGGTGGAAACTGTCGAAATGTAGAATGGTGTTACGATCAGTAGGTTTAGTATAGAGTTTAAACTCAAGCTTGTGGTTGATAACCGATAGTTCTAAATCAAGAGATTGGACATTTTTATGATCAATATGTGAGGTCACTTTTATTGGTGTAGACAGATTATTGATATATTCAACAAATGTATTCGCTTCTTCATGTGTGCGCTTCCAGAGAATTAGAATATCGTCAATGAAACAATAATACCGGACTATTTGCTCCCGATAGTGTATTAATATATGCTTTTGTTCAAAGTCGAACATAAACGTATTGGCATACATGGGGGCCATCGCTTCCCCCATGGATGTACCAGAGACCTGTAGAAACCATTGTGTCTCAAACCTGAAATAATTGTTACGTAATGCCAATGATAATAGTTCCATAGTATACTCAATGGGAGACCCACAATAGTGTATAGAAGTCGACAGTAGTTGCCTCATAGCTTCAATGCCCTCCTTGTGCGGGATTACAGTATACAAACTGTTAACATCCATGGTTATTAATAACCCATCAAATTCTTCAATTTGTTTAAGATCTTGTATCAAGCTATTAGTATCCTTAATACACGTAGGTATAGCAGTGACCGGTAGTTTGAATAAATGGTCAAGATACTTAGCTATGGGTTCTATAATGCCATCTATTGCAGAAACAATAGGTCTGCCTGGTGGAGCAGTTGGATTTTTATGGATCTTGGGCAGCGTGTACAAGATAGGTGTACGTGGAGATTTTTTCTGTAAATATTCAAAAAGATCCAACTCAATGTAACCCGCTCTCAATCCAAACAATAGAACCTCTTCAATTTTCTGAGCAATAACATTAGTTGGATCCTTGTCCAAAGGTTGATAGGTTGCTCCCACAGACAGTTGTTTATGGATCTCTTCCGCATAATCAGAGTAATTCAAAACCACTATACCCCCTCCCTTATCTGCAGGGCGGATTACAATCGTTGGGTCTGATGATAAACGACGTACCAATGTGTGTTGTTCTTTTGTAAAATTCCAATACTGTGGTCTATGTTCCTTTAATATATCCTTCGTCTCATTCATAATGGTGGATAGAAAAGTTTTGATCGTGGGTTGATTTGTTGGAGGATCAAACTGGCTAGGTTTTCGAAAGAATTGTTTTCTTGGTTCAGAGCTCTGGTCACCTGTAGATTTTTGTTTTTTGTTGAAATAGTCTTTTAATCTCAAAGTACGGCCAAATCTGTATAATTGCACATTCCATTGGAAATGGTTTGGAGCCTTAGTTGGTATAAATGACAATCCTTTATTTAAAATGTCCAATTCCTGATGATCAAGTGGTCTGTCTGATAGGTTAAAGATAGGAATTATTTCCGCATCGGCGGTTTCCCCTTGAGTCCAATGAGTCCGTCCTTTCTGCCCCTGTCTTGTGGTGGATCTCTTTCGCTTTTGCTTCTTGTCGAGATTCTCTGTGGGAGTATGTCCTCTTGGCGTTCTTCCATGTCTAAAAAATTAACTGTCTCAATAGGGCGTGTACCCTCACTTTCGGATGCCGATTCACCTGCTGTAACATCAATTGTCATAATATCAGGTTTGACAATCCGCTTTCTAAATCTTCTTGGGCGGGTTCTTTGTTCCCCTGATAGCCATCTGTACACAGAATGCTCAGTATAGTCTTGCTGTACTCGTTCCATTTTTTGTCTTTTAAACTTTATCAACTGATTTTTATATTTCAATAATTCCTCATTGAGTCACCATCACCACCAGAAACAGCCTTATCAGCATCGCTTGCTGGACCTGCGGCAACGCTGGAAGAGGATTGTGAGAAAGAGGAGTCAGAGGAGGAATGTGGCTTTGAGGAGGAGGAGGAAGACCAACCACAACAGGCATCCCAGGGTGCTCGTTGTCACCTATCTGGTACCCGTGGAGTTGTACGTAGCTGGGGGGAAGAACATACCTTCATTGAGATCACTGAGGAGGAGGAACGGGAAATGAGTAGCTCGGCATCTAACCTTGTGCAAATGGGGTCTTTCATGCTATCGTGCCTGTTGAGGGACCCTCGTATAAAAAGGATGAAGGAGAATGACCTGTACTGGGTGTCCACGCTACTAGACCCCCGGTATAAGCAGAAAGTGGCAGAAATGTTACCGAATTACAACAAGTCGGAAAGGATGCAGCAGTTCCAAAATAAATTAAAAAGTATGCTTTACACAGCGTATAAGGTTGATGTCACAGCACAATGGGAATCTAACAGGGGAAGAGGTGAAAGTAATCCTCCTCCTCCCAAGACCACGCCGGCAAGGACAGGACGCTTTACAGACGTGTTGTTGATGGAGGACATGCAGAGCTTTTTAAGTCCTACGCATTGCCACAGCCCATCGGGGTCCACCCTCAGAGAACGACTCGACTGACAGGTAGCAGACTGTAAGGAAACCAAGTGTATTTAAACCTCAATCGGTAGTTTCCTCCCGGACCACCAGAGCCTAGTGAACATAGCCCTCCATTCGGTAGTAATGGTAGACGAATCCCCGTGTAATTTTAATAGTGTCCCTGTATAATTCCCTCAGTAAGACACACAAACTCCCAAACAGCATACGTATCTCCGCTGGTATATATGGTAAAATCCCCAAATCCCCCAGTAACCAGACGAAGCACAGTACAGGGAGTCAACTGACAATTTTTTTAAAAAAAAATCAGGCTCAAGGAGTCAACTGCCAACATGAAACAAGGGAATACAAACTGTCACCCCAACGCCAAACAGGGTAATTCCTTCACACTGCTTTCCTATATGTCCATAGGTAGGCATACCCGCCAAGACCCTGACGGGTTGGCTTGGGGATGTCCGAGAAAAAAAAAAGAAGAAAGGTCTAAGTTAAACATCCAGTTCCATTTGGCGGGACAAACCGTCTGCATTACCATTTTGTTTGCCCGGACAGTACTGCATGGTGAAGTTGTACGTTTGAAGGGCTGGGCTCCACCGTAAGAGTCTGGGGTTGTCGCCAGCAACCCGGTTTAACCACACCAACGGGTTGTGGTCGGTCATCAGAGTAAATGGCCGGCCGTACAAATAAGGTTGGAGTTTCTTAAGCGCCCACACCAGGGCTAGGCACTCCTTCTCCACGGTGGCATAGCTGACCTCCCGGGGCAAAAGTTTACGGCTGAGATAGGCCACCGGGTGTTCCATGCCGTCGTCTCCCACCTGGCTTAACACGGCTCCCAGCCCAAACATGGAGGCATCTGTGTGGACGAGAAATTGTTTAGAGTAGTCGGGTGCTGCCAACACAGGAGCCTCACTCAATGCTGCTTTCAGTTTCTGGGAGGCTGCCACGCACTCTGGGATCCAGGTAACCTGTTTGGAAAGGGCCTTTTTGGTGAGGTCAGTGAGGGTTTGGCCAGGGCGCTATAGTCGGGTCGAATTTCCGGTAATAGCCGGCTGTTCCTAAGAAGACTAAGACCTGGGTCTTAGTCCGGGGTTGTGGCCAATTAGCTATGGCTTCTATTTTGGCAGGCTCAGGCCGCTGTTTACCTGACCCTACCCTGTGGCCGAGGTACTGTACCTCAGCCATACCAACGTGACATTTGTCCGGTTTTAACGTAAGCCCTGCTTGGTGAATTCTCTCGAGCACCCTGGACACGTGCCCTAGGTGGTCTCCCCATGTGCGGATGTAGACAGCAATATCGTCTAAATACGCACATGCAAAGTCCTGGAGTCCCTCCAGGAGCCCGTCAGCCATCCGCTGAAAGGTAGCGGGGGCATTCTTCATTCCAAAGGGCATAACCTTGAACTGGTAGAGCCCAAAAGGGGTGACGAATGCCGACTTGGGGATGGCCGCCACCTCCAAGGGGATCTGCCAGTATCCTTTGCACAAATCCAGGGTGGTCAAGTAACTACCCCCAGCCATACGGTCCAGCATCTCATCTATTCTGGGCATGGGATAGGCATCCGTTATGGTGCGGTCGTTGAGCCTCCGGTAGTCTACACAGAAGCGTGTGGTGCCGTCACGCTTCGGTACTAGTACTACCGGAGATGCCCAAGGGCTCTGAGAGGGTTCTATTACCCCTAACTTGAGCATGTCGGTAATTTCCGACAGCATGCTCTCACGCACGGCCTCGGGAATACGGTATGGTTGCTGCCGTAGTGGCGTCTCTCCCTGGGTTTCTACTCGGTGTACCACAGCGGAGGTATAGCCGGGAATGGCGGAAAACATATCCTGGTATTTCTGGAGTAGGCCGTACGCTTCTCCTCGCTCTAGGGGTTGTAGGTTCTGACCCAGGCTGACCTGGTCAATACTACAGGGCGAGGGGTCTAGCAGAAGAGGGGGCGCATACGGCGCCGACATCTTCCGTTCGCTCGTAGTAGGGCTTTAACATGTTTACATGAAAGACTTTGGTCAGTCTTTCATCCGAACATTTACTTACAATGTAGGTGGTACCGCTTATTCGCTCCACCACCTTAAAAGGTCCCTGCCATGCTGCCTGGAGCTTATCCTTCTTGGCGGGTCTCAGGGCTAGCACCTTTTGGCCTTAGTCTAAGACTCTGTCTCGGGCACCCCTGTCGTAGCACTTCTTTTGACAGTCCTGAGCCGCCTGCAGATTCTCCTGAACTGATTCGGTGAGAGTCCGCAGCCGGTCGCGGAACTCCAGTACGTACTGTACGATAGGGATCCCCCCCATTATCTGTGTTGCCCTCCCAGTGCTCCCGTACGAGATCCAGGGGGCCCCGAACTTTTCTCCCGAACAGGAGTTCAAAGGGGGAGAACCCTGTGGATGCCTGGGGCACCTCACGATAGGCAAACAGAAGATGGGGAAGATACTTCTCCCAGTTCTTGCAGGACTCTGCGAACGTTTTTAGCTTGAGCGTGCCATTAAAACGTTCACAGAGACCATTGGTCTGAGGGTGATATGGAGCGCTAAATAGGGCTTTCACTCCACAGCTCTGCCACAGCTGTTGTGTCAGGAGAGTTGTGAAATGAGTCCCTCTGTCAGATAGGATCTCCTGGGGAAAACCTACCCGGGAAAATATTTTGACCAGGGCCTCGGCTACGGTTTCAGCCTCTACATTGGGGAGAGCCACGGCTTCGGGGTACCGAGTGGCATAGTCCACTACAGTGAGTATAAACTTTTTACCCGACTGACTGGGTCGACTGAGGGGTCCTATTAAATCCACCGCTACCCGGTGAAATGGCTCCTCTATGATGGATAGCGGGTGGAGCTTCGCTTTCTGGTGGTCACCCCGTTTCCCTATTTTCTGGCATACGTCACAGGTCCTGCAGTAGTATTTAAGGTCTTGAGTGACCCTGGGCCAGAAGAAGGTTTGGGTCAGTCGGTTTCTAGTTTTCTTCACCCCTAAATGTCCGGCTAAGGGAATATCGTGGCTTAGTCTTAATAACTCTGCCCGGAATTTGCGGGGTACTACTAACTGCCTCTTAGTAACCTGGGCGGTCCCGTGTCCTGCCCCATCTGTCGCCCTATACAACAGACCCTTGTGCCTCTCAAACCTTTCGTGTGGGTTGTCGCCCCTATTATTCCCTACCGCTTTTCTATACCCTTCCAGTGTGGGGTCCGTCCTCTGTTCCTGCTCAAACCCCTGGGGAGTATCCCAGAACAGGGAAGGGGGGTTGGGTAAAGGGGGTATTTTAACTCCTACCTGGGTCTCCTCAGAGTGCGGTGGTGCTTCCAGTCTGGCTTGAGCTCGGGTGGTAACCGGGTAGGCTTCGGACGCAGGATCTCGGGCTAGTTGGGAAGTTAAACAGCCCACATCATTCCCCAACAGTACTTCGGCTGGTAGTCCCTGCATAATGCCAACCTCCAATTGTTTAGATCCCGAGCCCTAGTGATGTCGCGAACCCGAAATTTTCGGTTGGCGAACGGGAACTTCCGCAAACGTTCGCGAACCGGGCAAACCGCCATTGACTTCAATGGGCAGGCGAATTTTAAAACCCACAGGGACTGTTTCTGGCCACAAAAGTGATGGAAAAGTTGTTTCAAGGGGACTAACACCTTGACTGTGGCATGCCGGAGGGGGATCCATGGCAAAACTCCCATGGAAAATTACACAGTTGATGCAGAGTCTGGTTTTAATCCATAAAGGGCAGAAATCACCTAACATTCCTAAATCGCAATGAATATGGATTGACACCTGACATATGACATATTGACACCTTGACATATGGATTGACACCTGTCCTCAGAGCCCCTGATGCACATGGACACAGAGCAGAATAGGGACTGTTCCCCTTACATAGGGTCACTTGGCAGGTATGGATTGACACCTGTCCTCAAAGCCCCTGATACACACTGACAAAGAGCAAAATAGAGACTGTTCCCCGTCCTCAGAGACCATGATACACACTGACACAGAGCAGAATAGAGTAGTACTATTCTTATCAGTTTAATTCCTGTTGCGTCTCCTATCAGTGGACATGTATATGGCAGCGATTTTTTTTTAAACAGGGAGATGGAAGAAGATGCTTGGTCGGTCCTCCTACTTCAAATTTGGGGCACTGCACGGGCAATCTAATGTGCCACCATATAGGAGTGGTGTGTTAAGTAGTACTATTCTTATCAGTTTAATACCTGTTGCGTCTCCTATCAGTGGACGTGTATATGGCAGCGATTTTAGGAACCGCACACCTGGGACCAGAGCAAGGTCACCTCGTTCAACAGGCTACAACATTTGTCCCTGGAAACCTAGCCTGGACATCATGCACAACTTGAATGGAAAACGGGACTAACAGGTCAACCCTGCTTACGGAGACTCTCAGGTCATTGATCGTGTCAAGAGGAGGGGAACAACTTCAAAAAAAAATTCCTGGCAAATTCTTAAAAAACAAAAAGGGAAACTGCTGCTGCCGAAAATTCCAATACCTGACTAGAACGCTACAGTTCCCATTACCCAATGCGTACTTGCGACGTCTACAAAGGACTCTATAGGGACTGTTCACACTACATAGGGTCACTTGGCATATATGGATTCACACCTGTCCTCAAAGACCCTGATAAACACTGACACAGAGCAGAATAGAGACTGTTCCACCTACATAGGGTCACTTGGCAGATATGGATTGACACCTGTCCTCAAAGCCCCTGATACACACTGACAAAGAGCAGAATTCACGTTGTTTCTATGATGTGCATAACATGTTCTTGTAAATGTTTGTTAAATTTTTCCTGGAATTGTAATTTTTGAATCTGAATAAAGATAGTCAAATCCCTGATACACACTGACACAGAGCAGAATAGGGACTGTTCCTCCTACATAGGGTCACTATGTGCCTTTTTTTTGGTTTGGTTTTTGAAGCCACAGTGCAGCACCAGAGGGCCTAAAAATGAGGCATGTACACATGCCTGAAAAATTCAGTATTGTTGCAGCCGCTGCTGTAGCAGCGGCCAGAAAAATTGATGTTTGTTTCACAGGCAGAAAGTGCCCTAAAACATGGCGGCTTGAACCCTAGTTGGTGGCGGATAAGTCACGCAAGTCAACCGGCATTCAAAGCTAAAATACAGCAGCGTGTGGACCATTTTTAGCCCAAGGAAGCTCATCTCATCAGGCCTTTTTTAATCGAATGCCTGCCTGCCTCCTACCTGCTGACTATGGCCCCTGGAAAATTGGTACGTTTGAACTATATTTGGGCATGTTTTAGTTTATATTGCTGCTGCTGGCCCTTTTAGAATCATCCGTGGACATATTGGGACGTTTGGGAATAATGTTCCTTTAAGACTTTGTAACATATCACAGTAATACTGTCTTAAATATTATGTAGGTATTTATGTGTTCGGTTAAACTGGGGATATGTTGAAATGTGTGTTTTATGTGTTAAATGTATCAGTATGTAATTTTATGTCTTTTACTGTCTTTTTGTCTGCCATGTGGGTAATGGAGTTTTTCCTCAGTCCTTGGAGATAATTAGATTCCTTCCCCAATTATCTCCAGGCCAGAGGGGAGGGATTGTGAGGCATTGTGGGAGGTAACCGGTCTGAGCTGGAAAGTCATGCTGACCGGGGTTTTAAAAGATACTTTACTAACTTTTGAACCCCCGGTCTGTTCCCCTGAATGGATTGATTGTGGATATGTATTTTTATGTGAATGTGATGTATGGTTTTAGAGTTATGAAAGTTGGGTAGAAAGTATGTTTTAACTGTATGTATAATTGTGTTAAGTGTTAATCTAAGGGGAGGAGATGTGTGGGAGGTAACATCTATGCTATTGGATATTTTACACCTCCCCTGTGGGCAGGCTTAAATGTGTAAGATGGAAATAAAAGCCAGGCTGGATGTGCCAGTCGAGAGTTCCTGTTTTACCCTCAAAGTGAAGTGTCATCTCATTATTGGGGGAAGGATTTATTGCATGCTGTTCCAGTTGACTGCTAGGAGTGTAAGCCTATTCATATGGTTCCTATTCAACAGTCTACAGCATTCCTATGCTTGAGAAGATTCATATGCTGCATCGGTTCGGTGATTGTGGTGTCTGCCAGAGTGCTTGGAGTCCTCAGCGCTAGGAGCATCCATTAACGGAGGTACCCAGTCGGGGTGCCAGGCGATCCGTTACAGTCGATATCTGCAGTTAAGGCAAGGTAGTCTGCTACCTGTCGGTCGAGTCGTTATCTGAGGGTGGATCCTGAAGGGCTGTGGCGATGCGTAGGACTTAAAAAGGTCCGCATGTCCTCCATCAACAACACGTCTTTAAAGTGTCCTGTCCTTGCCGGTGTGGTCGTGGGAGGAGGAGGATGACTTCCACCTCTCCCCATGTTAGATTCCCGTTGTGCTGTGACATCACCCTTATACGCTGTGTAAAGCATACTTTTTAATTTAGTTTGCAAATGCTGCATCCTTTCCGACTTGTTGTAATTCGGTAACATTTCCGCCACTTTCTGCTTATACCGGGGGTCTATTAGCGTGGACACCCAGTACAGGTGGTTCTCCTTCAGCTTTTTTATACGAGGGTCCCTCAACAGGAAGGACAGCATGAAAGACCCCATTTGCACAAGGTTGGATGCCGAGCTACTCATTTCCCGTTCCTCCTCCTCACTGATGTCAATGAAGGTATGTTCTTCCCCCCAGCCACGTACAACACCACGGGTACCAGATAGGTGACAACGAGCACCCTGGGATGCCTGTTGTGTTTGGTCTTGCTCCTCCTCCTCCTCCTCAAAGCTACATTCCTCCTCTGACTCCTCTTCCTCACAATCCTCTTCCAGCGTTGCCGCAGGTCCAGCAAGCGATGCTGATAAGGCTGTTTCTGGTGGTGATGGTGACCACAACTCTTCCTCTTCCTCTTCACGCTCATCTACGGCCTGATCCAGCACTCTTCGCATGGCACGCTCCAGGAAGAAAACAAATGGTATGATGTCGCTGATGGTGCCTTCGGTGCGACAGACTAGGTTTGTCACCTCCTCAAAAGGACGCATGAGCCTACAGGCATTCCGCATGAGCGTCCAGTAACGTGGCAAAAAAATTCCCAGCTCCCCAGAGGCTGTCCTAGCACCCCGGTCATACAAATATTCATTAACAGCTTTTTCTTGTTGGAGCAGGCGCTCGAACATTAGGAGTGTTGAATTCCAACGTGTCGGGCTGTCGCAAATCAAGCGCCTCACTGGCATGTTGTTTCGCCGCTGGATATCGGCAAAATGAGCCATGGCCGTGTAGGAACGCCTGAAATGGCCACACACCTTCCTGGCCTGCTTCAGGACGTCCTGTAAGCCTGTGTACTTATGCACAAAGCGTTGTACGATCAGATTACACACATGTGCCATGCACGGCACATGTGTCAACTTGCCCAACTTCAATGCCGCTAACAAATTTTTTCCGTTGTCACAAACCACTTTGCCGATATCCAGTTGCTGCGGAGTCAGACACTTTTCCACCTGTGCGTTCAGGGCGGACAGGAGTGCTTGTCCGGTGTGACTCTCTGCTTTCAAGCAAGTCAAACCCAAGACGGCGTGACACTGCCGTATCCGGGATGTGGAATAGTACCTGGGAGCTGGGGGGGTGCCGTTGATGTGGAGCAAGACGCAGCAGCAGAAGAGGACTCAGCCGATGAGGTTATGGAAGAGGATGGAGTAGGAGGAGTAGAGGAGGTGGCAGCAGGACTGCCTGCAAGTCGTGGCGGTGTCACCAACTCCTCTGCAGAGCCATGCATTCCATGCTTGGCAGCAGTCAGCAGGTTTACCCAATGTGCAGTGTAGGTGATATACCTGCCCTGACCATGCTTTGCAGACCAGGTATCAGTGGTCAGATGGACCCTTGCCCCAACACTGTGTGCCAGACATGCCATTACTTCCTTTTGCACAATCGAGTACAGGTTGGGGATTGCCTTTTGTGAAAATAAATTTTGGCCGGGTACCTTCCACTGCGGTGTCCCAATAGCTACAAATTTTTTGAACGCCTCAGACTCCACCAGCTTGTATGGTAAAAGCTGGCGGGCTAATAGTTCGGACAAGCCAGCTGTCAGATGCTGGGCAAGGGGGTGACTTTCTGACATTGGCTTCTTACGCTCAAACATGTCCTTGACAGACACATGACTGTGGGCAGATGAGCGGGAACTGCTCAAGGCGGGAGACAGAGTGGTGGATGGTTGAGAGGGGGCAAGGAGGACAGCAGTGGTTGACGTGGCTGAAGATGCTGGACCAGGAGGAGGATGGCAGCTTAGAGTAGGCGTGCTGCTTGTACTCATGTGTTGATCCCATAGGCGTTTGTGATGTGAGATCATGTGCCTACGCAAAGCAGTTGTACCTAGGTGGGTGTTGGACTTCCCACGACTCAGTTTCTTTTGGCACAGGTTGCAAATGGCATCGCTGTTGTCACAGGCAGACACACAACAAAAATGCCACACTGCTGAGCTCTGCAATGACGCCATTCTGGTGGTGGACACAGCATGCGTTGATTGAAGTGCTGTCGGGCTGACCCCGGGTGCCGATGCATGCTGTCTAACTGTGCCACTAGCTCCTTGCGACCACCTCCCCCTGCTTCCAACTCGTCTCCTCCTCCTCCTCTCTGTCTCCCCATCTGAACTTTCGCCCTGTTCTTCTTCTTGCCGAGCGGGCACCCACGTGACATCTATGGACGCATCGTCATCATCAACCGTTTCACTTGTATCTGACAACTCAGCAAATGAAGCAGCAGCGGGTACAACATCATCATCATCACACCGTACGTCCATGTGTGTAATGCTGCCTGCCTGAGACATATCCCTGTTATCTACATCCTCTGGCAATAATGGTTGCGCATCACTCATTTCTTCAAACGGATGTGTGAGTAACTCCTCTGACATACCAAGTAAAGCAGCTGTGGTGCTAGTTTTGGTGGTGGCGGCAGGCGGGTGAGTGGTATCTTGAGAGGTGCCTGAAGCTAAGCTGGAGGAGGATGGTGCGTCAAGGTTCCGAGCGGAGGCTGTAGAAGATTGGGTGTCCTGTGTTAGCCAGTCAACTATGTCCTCAGAACTTTTCAAGTTCAGGGTACGTGGCCTCTGAAAACGGGGCATTATTCTAGGGCCAAAGGGAATCACAGCACCACGACCACGATGGCCCCTGCGGGGTGGCCTGCCTCTGCCTGTCATTTTTTTGGCGATTAGTGGTACTATGCGTGCAAGCTACTGTGAGACCAGATATGAGTGGGAATGTGCAATGGCAGAGGTCTGCAGAGTACACGCTGTAGGCCTGACACACCCGCTTGAAGACAACTAACTGCTATTCAATCTATAACAGTGAAGAAAGTTTTTTGGTTTTAAATGCACGCTATTGTGACACCAGATATGAGTGGCAATGTGCACTGGCAGAGGTCTGCAGAGCACACGCTGAAGGCCTAAAACACCCGCTTTAAGGACACTGACTGCTATTAGCTTACACTGGAAAACTGTTTTTCTTTGTAAAAGCACGCTACAGAGACACCAGATATGAGTGGCAAATTACACTTGCTGAGGTTGGCAGAGCACATGCTGAAGGCCTGCAGACGCTTGCAGACGCTTGCAGACAACTAACTGCTATTAGCTTACAGTGAAACCCTTTTTTTGTTTTTAAAGGCATGCTATAGTCACACCAGATATGAGTGGTGGCACTGGGCAAATGGGCACAGTATCCACTGAGCTTGACACAGAAGCTGGCAGACAACTAACTGCTCTTCAATCTATTACAGTGAAAAAAGTTTTTTGGTTTTAAATGCACGCTATAGAGACACCAGATATGAGTGGCAAATTACACTTGCTGAGGTTGGCAGAGCACACGCTGAAGGCCTGACACCCAGATGCTTGCAGACAACTAACTGCTATTAGCTTACAGTGAAACCCTTTTTTGGTTTTAAATGCACACTATAGAGACACCAGATATGAGTGGTGGCACTGGGCAAATGGGCACAGTATTCACTGAGCCTGACACAGAAGCTGGCAAACAACTAACTGCTCTTCAATCTATTACAGTGAAAAAAGTTTTTTGGTTTTAAATGCATGCTATAGAGACACTAGATATGAGTGGTGGCACTGGGCAAATGGACACAGTATCCACTGAGCCTGACACAGAAGCTGGCAGGCAGGCAACTGCAATTAGCTTACAGTGAACCCCTTTTTTTGTTTTTAAAGGCACGCTATAGTCACACCAGATATGAGTGGTGGCACTGGGCAAATGGGCACAGTATTCACTGAGCCTGACACAGAATCTGGCAGACAACTAACTGCTCTTCAATCTATTACAGTGAAAAAAGTTTTTTGGTTTTAAATGCACGCTATAGAGACACCAGATATGAGTGGTGGCACTGGGCAAATGGGCACAGTATCCACTGAGCCTGACACAGAAGCTGGCAGGCAGGCAACTGCAATTACATTACACAGAAAAAAAAAGCAGACTGATGTTCTAGCCCTAAAAAGGGCTTTTTGGGGTGCTGTTCTTACAGCAGAGATCAGATGAGTCCTTCAGGACTGTAGTGGACACTGAATACCCTAGCCTAGCTATCAATTATCCCTATCTAATCAGCAGCAGCTACCCTTTCCCTCCTCTCACTAAGCATGCAGCTTCAGAATGAATCTAAAATGGATGCTGGGAGGGAGGTGGAAGGGACGGTCTGCTGCTGATTTGCTGGAATGTGTCTTCTGACCGTGAGGCACAGGGTCAAAGTTTGCTCAATGATGACGAATAGGGGGTGGATCGAACCGCCCATGTGTTTGCCCGCGGCGGCGAATGCGAACACGCAATGTTCGCTGGGAACTATTCGCCAGCGAACAGTTCGGTACATCACTACCGAGCCCCAATCCACAAGGACTTTAGCCGTGGGTAGTTTGTGAATGGCACCTCCGGCTACCCTTACTGCCACAGTGCGGCCCGTGTGAGCTTGGGCCTTGACAGTGTGGGGTTGAACCACAGTTAAGGTGGCCCTAGAGTCTCTTAAAGCGTGGGCCCCCACCCCATCTACTGTAATCCACTGACGGTGGTGGTCCCGGTTATCGCCTCCTGCTTGCACGGGGTTAACTTTGTGCAACACACTCCATTGTTCCTCGTGGGTAGGGAACACTGGTGTACTCTCCTGCTGTACACAATGAGTAGCGGCCCTGGGTTGGGACTGTGGTGGCGGCCTCTCCCAGCTTCCCCGGTTTAAACGTGGGCACTGGTTTTTGTAGTGTCCCGGCTGTTTGCAGTAGTGACACACTGCAGGTTGCCGTGGTGCTGCTGTTGAGCTAGGCGGCGGATTACTCAGGGGGCCTCTGGGTGGTGCAGCCGTGGTTGGGGCTGAATACGGCTGCCTAAACGCAGGTCGGCTCACCCCTTGTTCTCGCCTCCGGTTGTCCTGGTATTCATCTGCTAGTCTTGCAGCCTCCTCCACAGATTTAGTCTTCCTGTCTTTTAGCCAGTCCTTAATGTCCTCTGCTGTATGGTTAAAAATTGTTCTAATAGGATGAGTTGTAAAGCATCCTCCAGAGTGGTTGCTTGGCAGCCCTTCATCCAATTTCGGGCTGCCCTGTGTAGCCGGAATGCCCATTCAGTATGGGTATCCTTCCCTGTTTTCCTCAGTTCCCTGAATTTCTTCCTGTATGCCTGAGGGGTAACTGCATATCTAGCCAACAAAATGTCTTTTATTTTCCCATAATTGTGAATGTCCTCATCAGGTACTGCCAGGGCCGGATTAAGAGCACACTGGGCCTGGTGCTGACAATTATGATGGGCCTAATTACGGAATCTTATCGACCAAAAACATTAAAACAATCATACCTCCCAAGTGTCATGTATCTGATGGAGATGGTGCTGGAGGGAAACTCATAGGATGCAGCTATAAGAAAACACATACTCTATGCTAATATCTCTCTAATTTATATCTTTCAATTAAATCCATAACCCTTAACAGCAGTGTCCAGTGAAGCAGGCAGTCAATGGGCGGGATAAAAGGGTGGCCACCGGTGCGAATCACGTGACCAGACCTGCCAAAAGGGGAGAACATGCCCAAAAAGGGGGCATGTCTGTCCAAAGAATTTGAAGGACAGCCTGGCATGAATGCATGTCAGGCTGCCCGCCAATCATGCAGGCTGTCCAACTAAGGGCATACTATGCAGCACCCTGAGCTTGACATAAATGCGTCTAATGATGCGCTCACTCAATGCTTTCTAAGGACTGTCTCCTAGCACTCACTGGTCCACTTGTCTCCTTACCTTCTTACTAGCAGGCAGAAGTTCCTGGTATATAGTCTGAGACAGATAAAGGGTGTATGTAGTGAGTGTAGATGAATGGGGACATGCCACAGTGTTAGAGAGACCAACGTCTGCATTACCTAAACTAATTTTATTGTCAGCCAGTCCACACAAGTTTTGTTCCCATACATCCCTCTTAAGCTTCCAAACTTAAAGGGACACTATAGTCAGCAGAACAACTACAGCTTATTGTATTTGTTCTGGTTAGTAGAATCATTCCATTCAGGCCTTTTGCAGTAAACACTGTCTTTTCAGAGAAAATAACTCCACTGGCCACTCCTTAGATGGCTGTTAGAGGTGCTTCCTGGGGCAGTACTGCCTAGTGTGCAGCACTGCTATTCAGTGTCTCCACCCTCGGCATGCAGACACTGAACTTTCCTCATAGAGATGCATTGATTCAATTTATCTTTATGTGGAGATGCTGATTGGCCAGGGCTATGACTTTTGCTGGCTCTGCCCCGATCTGCCTAGTTGACAGTCTCAGACAATCCTATGGGGAAGTATTGTAATTTGCTCAGACCACCACTTCTGATGATGTCAGCAGACAGTCAGTTCAGAGGCAGAGCCAGCAGCTGCAGACTTGAATACAAGTTATATTTTACTATACTTAGGGAGGCAAGAAGGGGGCAGGGTGGTGGTTTTAACATAATAGGGTCAGAAATACATGATTGTGTTCCTGACCCTATAGTGCTACTTTAAGCAAGAGTATGTGAAGAATAGTTAAGGTTGCCACCTTTCTTGGAACAAAATACTAGCCTTAATCCTTTGTATAATCACAAGGAGTGACATCAGAGTGACATCTGTAAAATCATCAACAAACTACTCACAGTTTGATTCTGCTGTATAGATGGATTGCTCCCAGTGTCTCAGTCTCGCAAGTCACCCAGTGTCTCAGTGTCCCTATGTATCACAGTGTCAGTGTCCCCATGTTGCCCAGTCCCGTAGTCTCCCAGTGTCTCAGTGTCCCCATTTCTCCCAGTGTCTCAGTGTGTCCCCATGTCACTAGGACACTGAGCGACATGGGGACACTGAGACCTGGGGACACAGAGACCCGGGGACACTGGGAGACATGGGGACACAGACATTTAGGGAAACTGGGAGAAATGGGGACACAGACACTAGGGACACAGACACTGGGAGACATGGGGACATTGAAACATTTGGGGACACTAAGACACTAGGGACACAGAGACATGGGAACACAGACACTGGGAGACTATGGGACACTGGGAGACTAGGGGACACTGGGAGACTAGGGGACACTGGGAGACTAGGGGACACTGGCTGGGAGACAGACAGTTGTGGACATAGACATGGTGACACTAGGCACACAGAGACATGGGACACAGCCACTGGGAGACTTGGGGACACTGAGACACTAGCGACACTGGATGGGGGACACTGGGAGAAACAGCGTCCCCATGTGTCTCAGCATCCCCATGTGTCTCAGTGTCCCCAAGTGTCTCAGTGTCTGTGTCATCATGTGTCCTAGTGTTTGTGTCCCCATGTGTCTCAGTGTCCCCATATGTTCCCTAGTGTCTCAGTGTCCACATGTGTCCCCTAGTGTCTCAGTGTCCACATGTGTCCCCTAGTGTCTCAGTGTCCACATGTGTCCCCTAGTGTCCCCATGTGTCCCTGCTGCCTTTCCCCCCCATCCCTCACTTATCTGAGCTGTCGAGCTGATGTCTGGACTCTGTGCTGTGTTGCTGGTCCCCACGGGTCAGTGAGTAGTACAGAGAAGCAGGGATATGCATAGACATAAAATACTAGACGCCGCATTGACTTGGATCGGTCACAGTGTGATCTGCAGCATAGACATGTCTATGATCTGCAGAGCAAGGTCCTCAAAGTAAACATGGTTAGTCTTAAAATCCACCTGGAGGGTGTATAGATCCAGTAGCATGATGTTTAATCCTGGGATATTAAATAAAATTAACTGACATTTGCTGCTTTAAGACCTCTGTGGTTATTTACGTTATCGACTAAGTTTACTCAATACATTGAAATTATTTGAATTTCCTGATTGAAACTATGCGTTGCATTCGGATTTAGGTTTGCTAAAATTATAAGTTTAGTGAACTAACCCCACAATCTATCATCTTAATATACATGTTTTAAACTGGGACTGGATCTTTGTCTGATTTGTAATGTATTTACTTTTCACCTATTTTTAACTAATATGGATTTTGGAACTGTGCAAAATAAAATGTAGATATTTACAACTCTTTATTATTGTCAGCTCTGTCTTTTGCCCTTTGAAGTCCGCATGGAGATAGCATAAAGAGAATAGGAGAACAAACAATCACATCACTATTTACTAAAGTGAGATTTGTCACTAAGGCAAAGTAAATTAAAAAAAATTAGGGACAGAAGTCCTAATATATAGACATATAACACCCACACCGGGTGACCGGCCCAAAATGGCGCCCGCATTTCATGGCCCCCCGAGGTCAATGCGGCGTCTAGGTATTATATGTCTATGGGGATATGCTGTAACTTCCTATCCCTGCCTCCCTCCACACACAGTGACCCCTACTGGCCGGTGCTGGTATTGCAGAGTAATCTCCACTTATTCTGAGAAAAATACCTGCATTTGTATTGCCAGTATTACTGCAATACCGGCACGGCCAGGCAGTCTCAAATACCGTCTGTGCCAGTAAAATACCAGGCAGGTAGCAAACCTAAGAGTAGTGTGTGTGTAAAAAAAAAAAAAATGTAAAAAAAAAAATAATTTTTTTTTTTTTTTCAATGGGCCTATTCCATGGGCCTGGGCCTGGAGCTGCAGCTCCATCAGCCCCTATGTTAATCCGGCCCTGGGTACTGCTCGTGTCGCTTCTGCTGCTCTGCTTGATAACTTGCTGCTCAGTACTGCAGCCCATTTGGTGGAGTCTAATCCCTCCAGTGCACATTGCCTTTCAAAATCCTGCAGATAACTATCAATCTCCATTTCATTGTCATTAAAGGTTTTAAATGCAGCATAATTTACCTTCTTTGGTAGGTCATTTGTACTTCCCGGGGAGTACAGCAGATCCCCCTTTAGCAGACTGTCACGGTCATCTCGCTCCTTCTGCGATTGCCTGGCTTGTGCCATGACCTGCAGAACCGCTTCTGTTGCTTGGTTAGGTCCCAATAAACTGAGCATCCATCTGATGTCTTTCTGCATTTCAGTTTCATCCTCGCGCTCCATTTCTGTAGTGATGGATCTGTCGCTCTGTAACAGCTCTGCAATTAACGTGGCTTTTGTTTTGTTGCTTGCTATTACGCCTCGAGCGTCCAATAAATCCTTAAGCGTGGCTCTCTTAAGCTGTCGGTACTGCTGAGCCATTCATTCCTTTGCTTGTTTAAAACGTCCGTTTGGGATTCGAATCCCGCCGCTGCCACCAGTTGTAAGGAAACCAAGTGTATTTAAACCTCAATCGGTAGTTTCCTCCCGGACCACCAGAGCCTAGTGAACATAGCCCTCCGTTCGGTAGTAATGGTAGACGAATCCCCGTGTAATTTTAATAGTGTCCCTGGATAATTCCCTCAGTAAGACACACAAACTCCTAAACAGCATACGTATCTCCGCTGGTATATATGGTAAAATCCCCAAATCCCCCAGTAACCAGACGAAGCACAGTACAGGGAGTCAACTGGCAAACTGTCACCCCAACGCCAAACAGGGGAATTTCTTCACACAGACTACCTTGCTTTAACTGCAGATATCGACACTCTGAGGAGCAATGAACCCCTTGACTACTGGGTGTGCAGGCTTGACCTGTGGCCTGAGCTATCCCAATTTGCGATAGAATTTCTGGCCTGCCCCGCTTCAAGTGTCCAGTCAGAAAGGACCTTCAGTGCAGCAAGAGGTATTGTCACTGAGAAGAGAAGTCGCCTAGGTCCAAAAAGTCTAGATTACCTCACCTTTATTAAGATGAATGAGGGATGGATCCCGAAGGGACTGACACTGGGCGATACATTCGACTACATAAGGCCTGATGAGGGGGACATAACAGGGATTAAACTGATAAGAATAGTACTACTTAACACACCACTCCTATCTGGTGGCACATTAGATTGCACGCGCAGTGCCCCAAATTTGAAGTAGGAGGACCGACCAAGCATCTTTTTCCATCTCCCGGTTCCTAAAATCGATGCCATATACACGCCGCCTGATAGGGGACGTAACAGGGATTAAACTGATAAGAATAGTACTACTTAACACACCACTCCTATCTGGTGGCACATTAGATTACACGCGCAGTGCCCCAAATTTGAAGTAGGAGGACCAACCAAGCATCGTTTTCCATCTCCCAGTTCCTAAAATGGATGCCATATACACGTCCCCTGATAGGGGACGTAACAGGGATTAAACTGATAGCAATAGTACTACTTAACACACCTTATAATAACACAGAGAGAGGCAACGCAAAGAGAGGAGTCTGAAGAAGAGGAGTCAGAGGAGGAAGGTGGCTTTGAGGAGGTGGAAGACCAAAAACAGCAGGCGTCCCAGGGGGCTTGTTGTCACCTTTTGGGGACCCTTGGTGTTGTACGTGGCTGGGTGGAGGAAGAGACCTTTAATGACATCAGTGAGGACAAGGAATGGGACATGGCTAGCATGGTATCCAACCTTGTGCAAATGGGGAGTTTGCGGTTGTGCAAATGGATTGTTTGCTGTTGTTTGCGGTGAGTTAAACGGGGAGTTTGGTCTGTCACTGTGAAGCGGGCGTAACCCTTACACTACCTGATCGATACAACATAATACCTGATGTTTTAAAGCACGTTATTCCAAACAATTTAGGAATGTTAGGTGATTTATGTCCTTTATGGTTTAAAACCAGACTCTGCATCAACTTTGTAATTTTCCATGGGAGTTTTGCCATGGATCCCCCTCCGGCATGCCACAGTCCAGGTGTTAGTCCCCTTGAAACAACTTTTCCATCACTATTGCGGCCAGAAAGAGTCCCTGTGGGTTTTAGAATTCGCCTGAAGTCTATGGCGGTTCGCCCGGTTCGCCCGGTTCGCCCGTTCGTGAACATTTGCAGAAATTCGCGTTCGCCATTAGCGAACGGAAAATTTTATGTTCGCGACATCTCTACCTAGCAAGTGTATCTGAGATAAAAACTGCATGAACCACACTGTTTTTCCTACTAACAGTTGGGTTTACCACTATAATCACCTCAACATTTTTCCTTTAACATGTCAACTGCTGCAATGCTTGCCCATTGACTTTGTGGGGCGATACTTACTCATCAATATCATGGCATACAAAAAGATATTGCAAAATAAGTTTAACTAGGCTGATAGTATGCTTTTTAAATCTTCTATTTTAAGAACATTCAACACATGTAATTTTGTCTGTAATAAACAAGCTTTAAACAAGCATAATTAAAAACCTCTGGGTCTTGTTATAAAATTCTAAATATATTTCACAGCCTCTTCATAGGATAGGCATGATTAAATAAAGACACATAGATTATTAATATTAATATATCTCCCAGTTTCCAAGCACTGTAGATTATTAATTATCTTACTTTTTCATAAGAATGCAAATGAAAGTTGAAAATGTCTTTGCTTTTTGCTGCTATGGGCTAATTATTGAATCTACTAAATTGTACATTTATTAAATACTGTATTGAAAAAGTAAAACGAAAAGGCCACAGATAAAGTAGGTTAAGGATTGTGAATAGTCAATGTAATGAAATAGAAATAGTAGTAATTGAATAATGGACGTGCAATTACGGTTGACTATCTTTTTCTTTTACATGACACCTCCATGTCCCAATTAACAGAACATATGCTTGTCAAAGTGTACTAAAACAAAAGTGTGGCTATTTTTCAAACATTCATGTTTGTATGCCTTTGGGAATGAACTAAAATATGGTGTGATCAGCAAAAAAACTCTCAAAGGTCAATTTCAACAGGATACAGGTATCTTTATAACACATAAGGATCATTCATATAACCAATATTAAGCAATTGACAATTAAAGCATTTAATATGCCAAGTATTGTAACCACTAGAGGTGGGTAATGCCCTAGCACTACCCCACAGTAAGTCGTCAATTCAATTTAGCACAGTTTTGACAACTTGCCTGAATCTCTCAAGTGCCAGCCATGCATTTGGTTTTCAATTGTGGAGGCCCAGCAAGACACAGGGAAATTGTCAATTTGTCCTAAAACAGTTTGATTACTTAGCATAGGATTGCGCCAGAGCACTCCTTGCACTATAACCACTGAACTGTAATAGTCATGGTGCAAGGGATATTACTTTACATTAGATAGGTAAGCAGGATTAAATATATAAAAAAAACATTGACAACAGAACTTCAAAAGTCAAGTAGTAGTAAGTAGAAGCAGGTGTAGAAAACATATTAAAAGACTATTAATGATAAAAAAAATTGTTAGAACGTAAATGTGGGTCTGTTGAAAAGGCTGATATTTTAAATAGATTTATTTCTTAAGCATCTGGCAAAGAAAAGCCAATCAATGGCTATGGATATGAACATGTGCAAGAAACATTTATATTATTTATTGATAAAGCTCAACATTAATTCAAGTAAATGTCAATAAATTACAATCACATTCTTCGTTAGGTACCCCAGAAGAGAAGTTCTAAAACATCAAACAACTGGCTTCAATTTTCCATAATTCTTTCCTTTCAGGAATTGTAGAAAAAGATCCTTGTATTTTCAGTTATTATGAGTTTGAAAAATGTTATAAATAATTATATAGGGATAATGTTAAGGAGTGTAATGGAATTTATTCCTGTGCAATCCATCTTTATCCAAATCCAGACCTGAACTCTCATCTCCTTCAGCAAAAACAAACGTTTCACATTTTCTATTATTACCTGCAAGCAATTAAATAAATAACTGTTAATCAAGACATGCTATTTTTACCTCAATAGCCCTCAACATGCTCCTACACTTTTGCAACTATTAATATTGTATGCATTGTGACTGTTAATTTCTGTATAGAACATATTATGTATGCATACAAATTATTAATATTTAGAAAATAGAATATTTTGCGAAAATGTTTAAGTCTCACGCCTAAAGCTACACATTCCCACTCCTTCACCTACTGCTCCTTCCGCATGTCCTACAGAAAATCTGTGGATTCTCAACTTTACATGCCTTCTTCCTCCAGATCCAGACTTGAACCCTGATTTCCCTAGGCAAAGGCAAACATTTCCTAAATGTGTCTACCACTAACCCACCCATTCTTCCTCCATCTTCTTTCACTTTCCTTATAGCATGTTCCCTTCAACTGACTATGATCTTAACTTTTTACCTCACAAAATATTCAGAACTTACATATGTCCCCCAGGGCCGTCTTTAATATTGATTGGACCCTGGGCAAAGCATTTGCTTGGGCCCCCTGGTACCCTCTCGCCAGGTGTGCAATCCCGTCCTCCACCCCAACGCAGTGGCAGTCCTAATGTAGAGAGGTGCAAGAATTTTTTTGAGCCTCCCTATCGCACGGGTGATTAAAAGGTAGTTCCCCATCTGTCGTGCAACTCCAGCAATGCATTGACAGCTGGGGCTCTACCATTTACCCATGTTTGAAGGTTTGTATTTAGCACTAAGCGGTTTTTATGTGTTTGAATGTAAACAGGTTTTTGTATGGAATGTATGTGGTGTTGGCGTACTTGCATGCATGTATTTATGTGTAGTGTTGGTTTTTGAATGCAGGGGTGTGTTTACATATAATTTTGGTGTGTGTTTGTACGTAGTGTTGGAGTTTGAATGCCGGGGTGCATTTGTATGTAGTGTTTGTATATGTGCATACATCTCCGCATTCACACACTCACACACATAGATATTTATACACACACACACACACACTGAAAAACATGCAGACACACCGATATACACACTGGCACACATGTAGATATACAGACACATATACACACATGCAGATACACAGACACACACACAGATACACCGAAACACACAAAGACAGCATACAGATACACACTGATACACATACAGACACACAGATATACAGACACATATAGACAGACAAACTGACACATACATACTGACATATGGATACCGACACATACACTGACAGACATGCTGACACACACACAGACACATACTGAGACATACTGACATACATTCACAGACACACACACAGACAGACATAGTGGCACACACACACAGACATACTAATACCCAGGCAGACATACTGGCACACTGACACACACACACAGACAGACCTACTGACAGACACACACACACAGACCTACTGACAGGCACACAGACAAACTGACACACATACACATACCTACTGACACACACACAGACCTATTGACAGACACAAACACATACCTAGTGACAGACACACACACATACCTAGTGACAGACAGAAACACAGACCTAGTGACAGACAGAAACACAGACCTAGTGACAGACAAGACACACACACACACACACACCTATTGACAGACACAAACACAGACCTAGTGACAGACAGACTGACACACACAGTCCTACTGACAGACATAAACACACACATACTGATGGGCAAACTGTAAATACACATGGGCAAACTGTAAAGCCCCCCTCCAGTTTCCTACCTTCCCTGGGGTTCAGTGTGCTGCCTTGGGTGGTTGGGAGTTGGGGACTGGCTCTCTTTGCTCAGTCCCCTCCTCGCTGCCTCCTGGCTCAGCCTCCCTCCCGCGCGGGTCATCATCTCTGAGGGAGGAAGTGACTCCCGGACGTCACTTCCTCCCAGGCTGCCGTAAAGCAGGAGGCCCGGTCATGCTGTTAAACGGCCACAGCATCCGACCGGGCCCGTGCTGAAAAGTGCTCACCGGGTGGCCCTAAGTGTATTGGCCACCCGGTGAGCACCCTTAGAGTATGGGCCCCGGTGCAGCCGCAATACAAGCACCGCGGGCCCATGGGTAGGGAGGGAATTTTTCTTATGCAGGCTATGGGCGGCGGGGCCACGGGGCAGCTGCTTTGGGCCCCCCAGGACTAACTGGGCCCGGGGCAGCTGCCCCGTTTGCCCCGCGTTAAAGACGGCCCTGATGTCCCCATATCTGTGGACTTCATCTTCAAACACCCCCTGTGATCACATGTCTCAACTCCTCTTTATAACTTAGATTGCTGGCTCAAAAGTTATCTTGCTAAGCAATTTTTAAAACGTTTCGCTAGATTGTAAGTTCACAGGCAGGGTCTTCTCTTCTTTGTTTATCATTATTCATTATTTGTCTATATTCCCTCTATTGTACAGTGCTATAGAATATGTTGTTGCTATACAAATATCAAATAATACTAATAATAGCTTTTTGAACAACATTTCTAAAATATTTAGAAATCAATTTGGTTTTATGAAGAAAGAATGTCAATTAACTTAAATATATGCACTTGGATTATCCTAAAGAATTTTATATAATTACATGCAGAATTTAACTATGAATTTTAATAAAGTAAGTATAGAAGAAAACTTAATTGAAATAAGCTTAAATATATATATGTTAAAGAGTAATTTTTGCCCTATGCAAAGATGTGGTCTGTTCATAAACAATCCAAATCATTTGAATCACTTCATCTGGAATATAAGGACTAATTGATTTGGTTTGTTTATTGGCAAACCAAATGTTTGCAAATACTTAGGTATTATAAAGCACTGTAGGCACCATTGTCTATTTATAACCATATAATGGGCATCAGAAGTCATTTATTTGTATTTACACATGATTCAAAGCAAAAAAGGTAATGCAGACACTCAGAAAGCTATTACTTTTCTATGCAGAGGTTTGGATCAATAAGTGACCAGGCAGAGAAATGGAAAATAAGATCAATTTAAAGTTATGCATTTAAGAATGAGAAGAAACATGCAACATAAACTCTCAGTAGCGTTAAGTTAGGGATCTTGTTAAACAAAATAAAACCGAGAAGGACATGAAAGAAGCACAGACAATTGCAAAATTAATATATGGAATGAAAGAGCCAGAAAAAAATGTTGCACTTGATTTAAAAAAACTTTTTTCAGAGGGTATATAAATTATAAATAGGGACAGTACAAACAGCTCTACAAATGACAAAAGGTTGTCTGAGACTTGAAGAATAGAGGCTTTGCCTAAAGAAGAGGGAAGTGTTCTTGACAGCAACAATAAATATGTAGAATTATTTATCAGATTTAATTGACCTCTTTAAATACAGACTGTTTTTTTGTAAACAATAATATTCAGAGAAACATTTGATTATAACTGTTGAATCGATAAGTATTTCTGCATTATACTTGCCATAATGGGAATGAAACTGATATAATAGCAAATAACTAAAATTCAGTTTTTTGAACATATTTAGTTGTTATATGGATAAATTAAGCACTTCACACCCTGGCCTATGTCTCTCTGTAACAATTTACCTCCAACTGTGTCTCTTCTTACCCAAATTACCATATTGTGTTTCCCTTCTTACCTCATCATCACCTTTTGTGCCTCTTTCTACCCTGTCTAATCCATTGTGCCAAAACTAACCTTAGTTCCCTCGCTGCTAAGGTCGCGGCAGCCCCAAGGTGTGCATGCAATAATGCTAGGTGCTGTTAGTAACCTCTGCGAGAAACGCTCCTTCCCACGAATGTTTGCCATGGACTCCTGGAGGAGTGTGGAAGCCAGCCTCCTGCCCACCGACTACGGTCCAGGTGTGGGACACCGTTTGGGAGTTACTTTGTCCATCCGCCATTAGTTGCTTTTCCTGGGTGCCCCTATTTCAGGAAATTACCTTCATGAAAATGGACCAAATGCTAGCTCTCTGGTGGCCGTTTGCATGAACCAAACCCACAAATAGTCCTTAGCGGTACTTAGCCGCAACTGCTAGGGAACTAATTTTGGCATGAGAACTTTGTGGGTTCTCGGTCACCTCAGAGGTACTTAGTCACGAATGTTATAGAACTGTTTTCGGCATAAGGTGACCGTGTGGTTCCCAGACAACATGGTCCAGGGTTTTGAAACCCTTTGAAATATGCCAGGAGAGCGCATTTTGGAGGGGAGGTGTCTGAGACTAAGGGGATCAAATTCTAACTGAAATCCAGGTGGAGCAACCCATATTGCGGCCACAGGAGCACCCAAAAGTTAACCGGCAAAAGCACCAAACGCCCTGGAACCAAATTTTGGGCATAGGACCATGTGTGAGGCCGGTTAGAAATTTAACACAGTGGCGTTTCCCCTACACTGCATGGATCTGAGCTCTATTTGGAAAACGTGGGCGCTCAGATCAGGGCTTTTTAGGGACGTATTATTTGTGGGGTTATTTAATATTTTTATGTTTTGGGGTACTTTTATGTTTTTATATTTTGTGTTGGGCTCTCTGTTCCTGAGAGATAATTAGCTTACTGGTCTTTAACGCAATTATCTCCCAAGACCAGAGATTTCTGGGAGGGGCTTGTGCTGAATACAGTACAATGGAGACCCTCTGCTGGGGTCTGTGCATAAAAGGCTGAGTTTGACTCATTAAAATTAGTTGTACTCCCAGAACTATTTGTCGTCTAGTTACTGGAAGAGGAAAGGGCTAATCAATGTTCAATACCTTGTTCCAGCTTGAGGAGGATTCAGCAGGGAAAGTGCTTGTAAGGACTACAGCTCCCAGGACTGTGTGTTGTCCAGTCCCTGGGAGGGAGTAGAGCTAGTCCCCTATCCTGTTCCAGGACAGAGAGACTCCAGGAGGATCCCAGTCAAGCCACGGCGACTGGGGCAGAAGCGCTGAGGTTTTCCCTGGTTCCAGCTAGGAAGCGGTCCTTGGCAGAGGTACCCAGCCGGGGTACAGGGATCTCCGCTACAACCTTCAAACTCTGACCATGTCACATCTCCCAGGCAAAAATAGAAACTTGCGTAATTATTACATGCTGGAACCAATTATTACAGTATTCACTCCAATGTCAACCTCATTGACTGACAGCCCCATACACCAATGGAATGAGGCATGTCAGAATAGATGTGTCTAAAGATTGGCACCCAGGGCCGGACTGGCCCACCGGGACACCGGGAAATTTCCCGGTGGGCCGGCACACTAGGGGGCCGGTGCACGGCCGCCTAGAGTGCACCAGCCCCGGCCGCAATTACAGGGTGACCGGCAGGAGGGGAAGCGCTCCCCTCCTGCCGGTCACAGAATGTAGCGTGGCCGAGCAGGCAGACCGGGTAGGGGAGCTTCTGTTCCCCTACCCGGTGTAACAGGAAGCAGTAAGCGAGCCGAGCATGCTCCTCCCGCGAGCAGGCAGGTTGGAGCGTTGCCGTGCGCTACCATGGCAACGCTCCGACCTGCCTGCTGTTCTCGTGGGAGGAGAGCGAAGTCAGCCAGAGGAGCTGCAGGCTGAACATCACGTGCCACCACTGGACCACCAGGGATTGAATTGAAGCTGTTCCCCCTCTCCCCTGGGCATTGACCAAAGGTAAGGGGGGAGGGGAGTAATAAAAAGTGTTTTTTTTTTTGTGTTTTTTTAATATAAATATATCAATGTTTTAACCCCCCCATACACACACTTTACTCCTCCCCCTCACCAACAGCACCCCCCACACACACAGAACCCCACACACACACAGAGAACCCCCCACACACAGAACCCCCCCACACACATACAGAACCCCCCCCACACACACACAGAACCAACCCCACACACACAGAACCCCCCCACACACACAGAACCCCCCACACACACACGGACCCCCCACACACACAGAACCCCCCACACACAGAACCCCCCCACACACATACAGAACCCCCCCCACACACACACACAGAACCAACCCCACACACACAGAACCCCCCCACACACACAGAACCCCCCACACACACACGGACCCCCCACACACACAGAACCCCCCACCCCACACACATACACACAGAACCACCCCCACACACACAGAACCCCCCCACACACAGAATCCCCCCCACACACAGAATCCCCCCCACACACATAACCCCCCACGCACACAGAATTCCTCCACGCACACAGAATTCCTCCACGCACACAACCCCTTCACGCACATGGAACCCCCCCCACACACAGAACCCCCCCACGCACACAGAACCCCTTCACACACACAGAACCCCTTCACGCACACAGAACCCCTCCACACATAAACAGAACCCCTCCACACATAAACAGAACCCCTCCATGCACACAGAACCCCTCTGTCACGGTTCTCGCCGCGACATCCAGACTGCAAGTCGAGGTCGCCCCAGAAATACCCGATGAGGGATTTGAACCCAGGTACCTTGCTATCCTGAACCTGCTATTTTGCCTCTGAGCCACCATATCAGCTCTAGAGATAGCCAGAAGTACATCTTGCCTTGTATCCAGCACTGGGGGCTGGCCGTTATCTGTGGCTGCTCCAATACTCTTGCACACCTGAAGCTGATGGCCGTTAGCCAGGTATATAACCCTGCCTCTCCCAGAAGGCAGGGTCAGTTCATTGACTCTGGTTCACTTGTTTTGTTCCTGTCTCTCCGTATCTACGTTCCATTGTTTCCTGTTTGATTCCGGCTTCTGACCTTGGCTTTGTTCCTGTTGATCCTGTATTCTGGCATCCTCTGACCTCCGGCTTACCCACGACGATTCTCCTGCTCTTGTCCTTGTCTGTACTTCGACCTGGTTATCCTGAAACAGCCCCCGTGCACAGACTCACAGGCCAGGTGAGTTCTTCCCTGACCACCTTGGCCTGTGTTTAATTGCAAGGGTAAGCATATCTCTGCACGCTGGACTCCCACCAAGGTAAGCCTTGACACCCTCCACACATAAACAGCACCCCCCCACGCACACTGAACCCCCCCACGCACACTGAACCCCCCCACGCACACAAAACCCCTCCACGCACACAAAACCCCTCCACGCACACAAAACCCCTCCATGCACACAGAACCCCCCCACGCACACAGAACCCCCCCACACACACAGAACCCCTCCATGCACACAGAACCCCCCACGCACACAGCACCCCCCCACGCACACAGAACCCCTTCACACACACAGAACCCCTCCATGCACACAGAACCCCCCACGCACACAGCACCCCTCCAAGCACAAACGTCACTCTCTCCACGCACAAACGGCACTCTCCCCACGCACTATGCTGGCGCGATGCATTACAGGGCTGGTATGGAATTTATTTCCAGGGCTGCTTTTCATTCCCAGTCCGGCCCTGTTGGCACCCTATTTAAACAATTAACAGCTGAGCTGTGCTATTTCCCCACTACTAGTTGTGTTGTGTTTGCTCTGCTGGATTTACCTGACCTCTGGTCTGTCCCATAGTTTCTGAACCTTTTGCTTTTGCCTCGCCCTTGCCAGATTTTTTTTTTACTTAAACTTTATTTGTATTTTTTTTCCAAGTACTGCATATCAGGTTTCATACTGATAATCCTGACACATTGTGTTTGTCATTACCCTGTTTTGTGATTCTACTAATCCAATTACCTACTTGCATGTCTCTCTATCCTCCCCTTATGCCTGTGTAGTTGCTGTAAACTAAAAGATTGGAGACTTTCTTTTGGGACAGTTCCTCAAAATGTGTTAGTAATAACTATGTCAATACATTTATAGCTTCAGACAATCTTTTTTTGAGATTGGAAAAAACTGCCATTAAGGAGGTCAAAAGATGGTGAGAGGTTGTTTATCTGGAACAGAATCTTCAGCTAGGCATTATACCAAGGGATTTGCGAATTAGTAAAACCCAAACATTTGGTTTGGATTGTGGAGATTTCATGCCCAGGTGGAATTATATTTTGGACAAGTGTTCATGATGAGAATGTTGTTAGTGGACTTCCAACAAACTCAAATTAAGTCTTGTGAGAAATTAAAGAAAGAAAATAAATGTTCATTTTAAACCTGATGAAGTAGAAATTAATAATAGTGAAATCAAGTAAAAGATTGAATCTTTGGAAGTCAGATTATATGAGACTAAAAATAATAAATTGATCAGGGATAAGGAGGATTTTAAATATATTAAGGAACAGGAGATTTGTGTACATAAATTGAGCAGGAAACCTAAACAGTTTCCCAGGATAAGAAAGCCATTTAATAAATGGTATTCTAAGAGCCAAGGAGAAAGTACAAGAGTATCTATTAACAAACCCTGTTTTAAGAAACCAATTCCCCCTAAGACAACTCTATTTAAGTAATAGTGGATTTAAGACAACATCAGGTTGCTTCTAATAAGGGATGGATGGATTTTTTTTTTTTTTAGACAGGAGACTGCTGGATTTCTGTCCCTCCCCCAATCACTAGGGGGATACAAATAATTTGCCCAATCAACCAATTGATTTTAGCCCCTCAGATCCACCATGAAAAGGAGAAGTATGATGGACCAACAGGAAATAGAGGAAGAAGAATCTATACAGGAACGAGAAATAGTTACCAAAGATATTATTAATTTATCTAAGGCACAATTAAATAACTATGAACTGAAGGTTTTATCGAAAGGATTAAAGTTTGCCCCAAGTACAAACCCAGATAGTTTTCATTTGTTTATGGATGCACAGAAATACCTAAGGAAATTAACAACAAAGAGACATTTCCTGAAAATACAATTACCCACATGAGAGATTGAGAATATAGAAGCTTTTATTCATACTGGTTTAAACCTAAATCAAAATTTTACCTGGTACAGATGGCCATTGAGACCACAAAATGTTCTTATAACAATTTGGGTCTACATGAAAGGAAGGCTTTTAAAGATCAAGGAAGCCAATAAAGGTGGGGCCATGGTGGTGCTTAACCGTGAGGATTACATCACAGAGTCTCTTAAGCTCCTTGGGGATGATACCACCTACTGCATTCTGCCGAAAGCCCCCACTAATACATATACTGGGAAACTTTTTAAGTTGCTCAATTAGGGTAAGGATTTTAACATTTTAACTAAAGACAAATTAAAAAAAAATTATGAGGCACATACCAAATTAGCAATATCTACCGAAGGTCCCCAAGTCTTTAGAGAAACCAAATGGCAGACCCATTGCCAATGGTATTGACAGTCTCATTGCCATGTTATCTCAATATGTGGACTATTAACTCCAGAAATATTGTTCTTTAACCACATTCTACATTCGGGATACAGTTCACATATTAAATATTATGAAGGACATTGGTTGGAAGGATTCATATGCGTTGGCTACAGTGAATGTATGATTCCTGTACACGGTTATAGATCATAATAAGGGATTGAGAGCCATTAAAATGGTATTACAGCATTATGTAGGGACTTGTAAGCAAGCAGCAGAATCTTAAATTGAGCCCTATATCTAACCGGAAGCCAATATAGGGACTGACAGAGGGGGGAAGCGTGGGAGGTGCGGGCGGACAGGAAAATGAGCCTCGCTGCTGCATTCATTATACATTGCAGCGGTGCAATCTGGGAACACGTAAGACCACTGGGAAGGGGATTGCAGTAGTCAAGGCGAGAAAGAACAATAGCATGAACCAGCACCTTAACTGCGTCTCAAGAAAAATAAGGGTGGATGCGAGCTATGTTTTTGAGATGGAAGCGGCAGAATTTGGTGATCGACTAGACATTAGGGGTGAAGGAGAGGTCGGAGTGAAAGTGAATACCTAGGCAGCAAGCCTGTGAGCTAGAGATGATAGTGGCACCGTTTACGTGGAGGGAGACAGATACAGGAGTAGCAACACTAGAGGGAGGAAAGACCAGAAGTTCTGTTTTGGACAGGTTGAGTTTAAGGAAGTGAGTAGCCATCCAGTTGGAAATCTCGGAGAGGCAGTCAGAGACACAAGTCAAGATGGGCAGAGAGAGATCAGTAGAGGACAGGTAGATTTGTATGTCATCTGCATATAAATAATAATGAAAGCCAAAGGAGCAGATGAGTTCACCAAGGGAGGCAGTATAGATAGAGAACAGTAGGGGACCAAGGACAGAACCTTGGGGAATGCCAACAGAGAGGGGTTGTGCAGAAATGGCAGAGCCAGAGAAAGAAAGAAAATTATTTGATTTTATATTCTTCCTTAGTACTCAACAAAATGAATCTTTCTACACATCTATTTTTGTTATGTCTTATTTTGCATAGTATTTGAATCATACCCTTTTTCTAAAAATTGTTGTTTTAAAACATTAACATATTAACATAATGTACTTACCTTGTATGCTGGAGTTCAAAAGACTTAAGTTACTGGAAACAAGTGGGGGGCTGCACCAAACAAATTTCCAAGGAACATCCACTTCATCCTTGTGTTGAAAAAACGACCAAGTGTGAGCCAGCTGTTTGAGTGGCTCAGCATCACGTGAATGGGACCATGTATGGATTTTATATAATCTTGGTGTTTTAGTGTATTACCCTATGGTATTTTGTGTTTTTTTTTTATAGGTTTAAAATTGTACAACTTGTGGTAAAACCTTATTTTTATTTGTGTGCTCTCAGTATATATTGATCATTTTGTCACTATATTTACTATGTTACTACACATTTTCTTTATATTTTTACATGTTTTATTTCTTTTTTATATATTCTCTGGTAACATAAGTTTTGGTAATCACTTTTGAAATAAAGCTAATAGTACTTTTTAAAACAATTCTCTAATTTTTATGATACAACATGATTTCCCATATGATCTTATGGATGTCTCTGATTGAATTTCATTATTTGATTTTCAAATGTACAACAAATGGACTACCCAGGTGGTGAATGTTTCAGACACAGTATGGTTTATCAGACTAAGTCCGCATGCATGCACGAGTTTTGGGTCACTGAAATGAACCTCGGCAGCCATTTTCTTGGTTTCCAATATTATCACGCAAATAAAACATTCTGCTTGTTGTACCTATTGGACTACCAACCGGAGGATGACCGTAAGAGAAATGAACATCCTTCAAGATAGTGGTACTATCTGGTTTAGGTTTTGGCACATTATATCTCCCTTAATGATCACGGTTGCTATCTTTTTGGTTGAGTGTACATGCTGGGCATAGAAAACAGGTGACTAAAAGAAAACGAACGTAAGAACTTATCAACCCTGTTTGGAGGAGCTTAAAAGGTGGAAGTAAGAACTGGCAATATGCTTTACCTTGAAAAAGCCTTTGTGGATGAAACCGGTCAGTATTAAAAAGCAACTTGGATCTTTTCTCATTTTTAATAAGCATTGGACACTTTGTTGGAGAATATTTCTACACTCTTGGAGGGATCCTGACCCAGAAATATAGGGTGGACTGAGCCTTTTTAAAGTGCCAGGGATACCAGTTTGCTCCTTATTGGAGGTATTTTTAATCCCTTAAGGACCAAACTTCTGCAATAAAAGGGAATCATGACATGTCACACATGTCATGTGTCCTTAAAGGGTTAAACCTATTTATGTGTCCTTCTGGCCACTACTTGTGGCCCTAAGTTTATGAGTGCAAATATTTGGTTTTAATCATGTTGATATTTATGGTTTTACACAATGTTATGTATTTAATATGTTTCAAGTAATTGAATATTTGGAAGATTTGTATCTTCACAATTGTGATGTTCATGTGGTTTCTGAATACAATAATAAGAAGAATTGCAGTATAAGCAATCCTTGTTATTTTGCACTTTTATTTATTTATAAAATATTTTACCAGGAAAGATACATTGAGATTTCTCTCGTTTTCAAGTATGTCCTGGGTCCACTTACTATAACCTCTACAGGTTTTTTTTTTCTTAAAGACACACCACACCAATTTGTTTGTCTTTCATATACCCATCAAAAATGCATGCTTTATTATTAATCACTAACACTGGTCAGTCAAAATAACTGTCAAATTAAAACATTATTGGCAGTTATTGTCTGCTGCTGAAGGACAGCATCACTGCTGTATGTTTGCACAAGCTTAATAAAAGTCTGCATGTTCAACCAAATTTTACCGGTTACCTGAGCATCTGAATATGTCTCAAATAAGAGCACAAATATTGCAAACTGTATTTGTTCTCACCTCCTTTACCTTTTTGGGACTCTTCTTCCGCACTCCTACTGGCTCTCTGGTGCTTGAAAACATTAATATTTTTCTTGTTACAGTTTGCCGAGTCATGCGACTCCATTCATTATCTCTACACATACAGAGGGTGCAAAAATAGGAAGATAAGTTTAGAACAGTTACAAAATGTTTCCCAAGTGTTCTTCATCTGCAAGACAATTTTCTTGTGTGTGTTTTATCCTGTGTGATTGTTGCCATGCACTATACAGCATGTTTCTAGATTTCTTAAGGATAATGTATGCACTATTAAATATGTGTCATCAAATAATATTTCCTTGTTCTGAAAATTAAAGGCACACTCTAAGCACCAGAACCTCTACACTTAATGTAGTGGTTTTGGTATTATCAGACTACTGTCACCTCAAAAATATTTTTAATATAATAATCCTTTCATCTAGTATTGAAAAGAAATGTATTTTTTCAATGTATGTAAAAAGTGTTTTTTGAAAAACTCATCCCCAACCTTTTGCATATGACAGGATCAGCCAGCCATATATATGCAGCTTTTGTCAGAGAGTGTATAAAGATTACAGTTAGTCTTTATGACCTTACCTGATTCACTCCCTGCTTTTACCAGGGAAGACCGTAAAGGCTACGTGTCAGTTTCCAAACACTGTCTGACCAAAGGTGCACATATATGGTTGAAGGACCCTGTCATATACTAAATGTAGGGATGAGTTTTTCTTATTTTGTAGATTTATAAAAATCTCTATTTCCTTTCAATACTTGACAAAAACATTATTGTATTGAATTCTTTTTTTTTTTTTTTTTGAGGTGACAGTTGTCCTTTAAGAACCCGTCTCTGCAGTCTCACAGATGTAAACACTGCCTTTTCTTGCAGTGTTTACATTTAACCCTAAGGATACCTCTAGTGACTGTCACTTAACTTGAAGGGGCCCCATGCTCCCCATAGAGATACATTGAAATAAGGAGATGATGATTTATACATGTGCACACTAGGCCCCAAAAGTTGCACTATTGAGGAGCATTGGATTGGCTGAAATCATCAGTATTGATGATCACAGCCAGGGGAGAGATGGCATAGGATAGAAGGTAGTTCTTTGTTTTAATATTAGAGGGAGGCCCCATATCTAAAAAGTTAAGAAGTTCCTCTGATATTAGAAATACATATTTAACATTTCTAACATTAGAGTGCACACTACTGTATCTCAAAATGCATTTGATAGTGTTACTTAAAATACACATCTTACACATCTGTTTGCTTTCACTGAAAGAAGCGTAATTTCTATAATTCACTAGTGACAACAATTTGAATGTACCTTTCAAATGGGGGAGCATCAAGAACCTGCAAAATAAATGTATTGATGACTTTGGTAATATAAATAAAATTAGTATTTTTTTTTTTTCCTAATAGGTACTTTTTGGAAGCACATTGACTTGTATTAAAAAAAAATCCCAATAATTTACACTGATAAAAAGTAAAAAGCTTATTAAGACAAAAAAAAATGGAGGACATAAGGGAAAATCTTGGCAATCACGCTGCTTGTAAATCATTTTGGTTTTAACTTACCTGGGACTTCAAGCAGGTCTATTATTGCAATGCCTGAAAACCACTTTAACTTAAGTGGAAGCATTGCTCTAGAAAACAATCAATTTTCCGGCACCAAAATATATTAAGGGGATTGTATGTCTTTCAATAATGTTGTTATGTTTTTCTCAACAACGCTTCAAACACCTAAAGCAGTCAATGAATTAAAGTGTGAGGTCATATCTCAACTATAGATTTTGCTATTTCTTTACTGTGCAAAGTGTTAATAGAACACATTCCTCTTTCAAGATACGGTAAGTTTAATGACTATTTTATTCTACAAGTAATTAACTGTAAACCAGCAATAGATATTACTGAGCCTAGAGGTATTTTTCAATATTGCTATCATAAAAAGCAAAAAAAAAAATAAATAAAAAAAAAAAAAAACAAGTTGGCATAGTGAGAGCTGTAAAACTAAAATGGTATCTCAGTGGGGAAAGTAAACACAACTTTAAAACAAATACACTAAAAAATATTGTTGCAGAAAAACCATATCACAATAATGTCTATAAAGAAAACCAAAGGGAGACAAGGACATGAAAGATATGAAATGCATGAAAAATTGTGTGATAAAGAAATTACTTTTCCATTAAAAGAACCCCTGCAGTCAGATCGTAAACAGCTCTTATCCAAGTGTAAAAAGTTAATGTGGGCAGAATACAATGTCAGTGAATAATGTTTTATAGATATAACAATATGCTTTTTGAGTGATAACACATAGCCTATTATAACAAATATTCCAGTTGAGATTTACCATTTTAATGGGTTTTCATTTTTTTTTCATAATTTCATTTTTTAATGGCGTAATCATCAGAGCGCAACTGAGAGATTTTTTTTTTTGCATTATTACTTTAATTATATACCCAGAATATCAAAATACAGTTTTAAATAATAAAAAAGTCTAGTATTTAGAGACATATTATTCCTGCAAGGACAAAACAAGCTGAAAATAGCATGTTATTCTAGAAGGCCCTATATTTTGATAATTACTAAATATATATAATGTAGTATTTTAATTTTATTATTTTACTTTCATAGCCCAATTGTTTATTAAGTCCTTAGTGTTATGACTTTTGTTTGATAAACGCGTGACAAATTATTGTGTACTTCAATAAATATTGAAAATCATGTTTGATTTGAGAGGAGAACCAGCAGTGATCTGTCTTTTCTTCAGACAAAACAATCTTTCTCTGCTAAAGAGAAGCTTGCACAATAATTTGGAAATGTGTATATATTTTGGAAGAATAGCGGAGTAATCTTATACATTAGATAAAAATACAGACACACCGTGTGCTATAGAAAACACAACCCCCAAATAAACACTTAGAACATGTCACATTAATTAAAGCATAGTATTCACAGCACAGACAGTGAATTTAGGATGCATTGTTAGTCATTATAAATTATCTAATACTTTCCCACAGGGTATTGCAGTGGTTTGTACTTGATTTATTTCTAGTGATTAAATAATATTATCAATAATAAGTACAATAAGTATAATACTTAATGAATGTGATGCTTGATATCTGAAGCATTATACTGTATGTGTCTTTAGATATAGACTTTGTAAATTAAATGTGTTGTGTTTTCAAAGTGCAACTGGCAATGATACAATGGTAGTTATATATACAGTATACATATAATAACATTCACACAGAAATATTACATTGTCATTGTTAATAGTGCTTTAGGCCCATAATGGGCCCATGTAATATAAAACACTCAGCTGTAGCGAATGACCTAAAAGCATTTGGCTCACAAGGTAACAGAAGGTTGAGCCATCTGCTTTGGATTTCTATGTTGCCAATTCCAAGGTTAGGTCATGTATTAGGGGGCCAGATACATAATACATGGTCCATTATACAGTCAATAGACAATATTAAAAGAGAGAAGAGTTCTAAAGTAAAGTCTGTCTTCAAGATATAATTAAAATAAAAGTTGGCTTCAGGAAACCAATCAGTCACAAGGATATTACATAAGAGAGGAATCTAAAAGGATGTGCAATATAATAGGTCTGGTGATACAACTAAGAATGTCAGATCATGCTCTTGTAAATGAGTGATCAATCTCTATGGGGCATGTAACACCCAGTATGATGTTATGATAACTGATAGGGAAAAGCCCCACAATAATACTCATAGACATTCAGAGTCTATAAAGCATTGCCTTGAGCCAAAGCACCATATTCACTATTCACAAGTCATGAGTAAACTGATTTCTAATAATTTCTAGTATTGGTTATTGTATTACTTTTAAATGTTCACAACTTTGGATTGTACTCTTTTATAGTAACCTAGATTTCCTAGGACAGAAAATATATTACTATGATGTCTGAACTATGGCACCCATGTGTCCCTACTGACAAGTTGAAGAGTTTTTGAACTTTAAGATAGTTGAAAAAGGGAAGAATGCCTGTGCAACATCAAAATGAAAAGGGCCAAGGAACATGTATGACCCATATTAAAGCATAAATGCCCGATCAGGTGTGCTTTAATCTTTTTACTGAGAATGGCAGCATATGGCAAAAAAAAGTAGCGTGGTGTTAAGATAATGAACAGCATCTGGCTACTACATTTCCCATTAGGGAAGGGACTGAAAAAATTGAATGTAAAAATGATACTACTTGAATTACAATGGTTTAAGGCATAGTTTTCCTCAGTATATCTAAAACCCACTTAGCAAAAAGAAACAACAGAATGAACAGAAACAGAGGAACAGAGAAAAAAATATAACACATCATTAACTGTTAGCCAATCACATCACAAAACACCCAAAAGCAGCACTATGCTTTACAAGCCCTGAATAAGAAAGACACTTGAAGAAACTAGATGTGCAAATTGGAAATTTTGGCATAAAAATAAAATTAAGATGACACTGATCGCATGGTGCCCCACCGCAAAGGACAATAAAATTCCCAGCAAATCGAAGACTCCTTGCAGTTTGATGAAATCCAACTGACAAATCCATCTTTTCTATATTGCTTTGGTTTCTCAATAATTAGTCACTTATTATTACCCGCAAATGTAGTTTGTTTTTTGGCTTGCCTTATTACATACACTTATTTACTTACATTATTTGTTTACATTATTACTCTGATTTATTCATTTATCTTATATTTTATTTGATATTTCTCTTTCTTTTTAACTTTTCTTTTATCTACCAGTAATTGTATTATTACCTCTTATCATCGGTTCCTGTCTTTTTTAGTTAATTTTTCCTTAGTTTATTCTATCAATTTTCTTATCTTTTTCTTGCACACAGCTATTGTATAGAAGTTCTGCCTGATCATTTGGAAACTAGTGTCTGTAACGGATCACCTGGCACCCCGACTTGGTACCTCCGTTAATGGATGCTCCTAGTGCTTCCTGAGGACTCCAAGCACTCTGGCAGACACCACAATCACCGAATCCGAGAAACCTTTTAAATTCTCCCAAGCATATGAATGCTGTAGACCATTGAATAGGAACCATACGAATAGGCTTGTACTCCTAGCAGTCAACTGGAACAGCATGCAATAAATCCTTCCCCCAATAATGAGACGACACATCACTTTGAGGGTAAAACAGGAACTCTGGACTGGCTCATCCAGCCCGGCTTTTATTCACAAACAGGTACATACAGGACACTCCCAGGGGGAGGATGAAATTGACCAATCACATGGATGTACCTCCCACACCTTTCCTCCCCTTAGATTAACACTTAATCCAATTATACAGTACACACTTTTCCCCAATTCCTGGATGTACCCCAAATACATATGATACACCCCTAAAGGTATCCTCTGATAGCCCTGATCTGGGTGAGCAACATACTCAAAAATCACCCAGATCGGACCAGGGGTTCGGGAGTTATGAGCAGGCAAAGTTTTGACCGACCGCATGGGTAAAGTATCCGAAAACAGTTCCATGCATTTTGGCCCTGCGGTCGGTCACAAACAAGGGAATGAAAACAGGCGAATTGCCTGTGTTATAGAGCCTGGAGAGGGTTTGAATGAATTCCCTTGTTTGAGGGGTTCTTTCTACCGAACGGCGGGCCATTCGGTAGTTTCTATACGAAATCCTGGAAGTCTGGAGGTCTCAGCGGTGTTTGCCTAGTCGAGTGTCCGATTTTAGTTCCAGACGCTCGACGGCAAAACACCGCTGTTCGGTAGTTTAAGATGGCCGCCGCCACGTGTTCGGCTCCCGAATGGCGGCCACCCAGAGGACACAGACCACACTGCACTGATTGACAATTACCCGTTTGCAACATTGTTGCAAACGGTAATTGGAGGCACACTCATTCCTGGGTGGTCTGATTGTTCGGTAGTTTCACTCAATATACTGAATGGAGTGATTCTACCGAACAATCAGATGAATGCTGCATACAAATCACCCAGGATAAACTTAACACATCTATAAATACATATATAAATTTACAGGCAGTACACTCGAATATGCTTCACAGTCTTAAAGGGACAGTAGTCCCAAAAGTCCCAATGTGTCCATAGATGCTGTTAAAAGGGCCAGTAGCAGCAATATACAGTATAACAAGCCCAAATATAAATCTTTAAATGTACCAGTTTTCCAGGGGCCATAGTCAGCGGGTAAGAGGCAGGCAGCCAGGCCCCTCCAATGTCCAGTGGCGAGGTGGGTTCCGCCACAGTGTCTTTACATTCAATATCGAGTAGCTCCTTTACAAGAATAGCACCTCTCTAGATCCAATCTCAGTTTCCTTAATATACGTTGTTTTTTTTCTTAATCCCTGAATTTGGAGCAGATTTTTTAAATTTACCATTTAGAGGAAATAGTTCAGGGAATACCGCCTATTATGCTGGAGAGTGGAACTATGTTGCCATGGAAGATATATGTTACTGACTGTTCCCTGTGTTGATTTCATTGTTAAAGTTTTCTTTGCTGATAAGGGAAATAAAGAAAGAGTGCAGCATAATAGGAGCCTCTGTGTCTTAATAAAATTGGAAAATTTGGCATATTCTGAAATTCGGAAGCCAGAAAAGAAGCCAATGGCTTATTATTTGAAAACAGATCCCGTAAGCAAGTCTGTACATTTGTCAGTGTCTTCACTGCCCTGGATAAGGCCCAAACAAATTTAAAAATTGTTTTTTTTTTTCCCAAGGCCAGGAGGGACCAACTCTTTGACTGAGGGACAGTCTTTTCTTCACGAACTGACTTTATGTTGAGGAGACTAGCCATATTGTTCGGGAGTTCTGAGCGCTATTCGTCTATCTGCTGCGCTCAGAACTGGGCTATATAATGAACGGTGGAATGGGAGATATGTCTATTAAATTATTAAAGTTATGTAATTTTATAGTGTTTTATATGTTGTAATAAAACGTGGGATTTTGGGCGCTTGGTGAGAATTACATTGTCACAGCCGTTGGACTCATTATCTCCAAGCAGGGCGGTAATAATTTCAAAGGATACATTGTCTTACTATTTGTCAACTGTTTATACTGTCCCTGTATCCCATCAGGTCCAAAGGGGGCTGTGCCTGGACCTGTGGTTTTGCATAAATATTGATGCCCATGTGCCATTAATCGTTTTACCCTCAACTCGCAGCCTTGACTCTTGTTGTAGGGAACCGTGAATCCTAGCTTTGCTATAGCTAGTGGGATGTTCTACACTTAAATGTTTTTGCCGATTGAAGCAGCGTTTGACTCTCCAAGTTTGGGAACCAGGACATCCAAGTAGTCCAACCTCCCGCAAGACTGAAGGCAACCGTAACAATGAAAACAGCAATAATTGCAGTTGTAGGGTTAAGGGTAGAGGGAGTTGGCACCCAGACCACTCCAATGGGCAGAAGTGGTCTGGGTGCCTGGAGTGTCCCTTTAAGGCTTTATCAAGTGTAATCCAAATCCACAATGTGGTTCACCAGTTAAGGCTTTATGTAGTGGAATCTAAATCCATTTGGTTTCCACATGATAAAGCCTTAACTGGTGAAACGCATTGTGGATATTATAAAAAAATGTTGGTTTTAATAACAAAGTGTTTTTTGGCCCACTTTTAGTTTGTTTAGTCATATACTTTTTATTCCTGTATTTCTACCTGGCATCCTGACAACTATGGAGATCTTTGTTTGCATTTCACTAGTTAAGGCTTTATCTAGTGGAATCCAAATCCATTTGATTTCCACTTGATATAGACTTAACTGGGGAAAAGTGTTGTGGATATTATAAATATTGCCTTCCTTTCGGCCTTTCTTCAGCTCCATGGTACTTTACCAAGCTGATAAAACTTTTTATTTTCGGTCCCTGCACAAGGGTGTTTGTTTAATTATTTGTCTAGATGACATGCCGATTGTGTCTTAAGACAACATTTATTTTCTTTCTCATATTATTGTACTGTAGATGTTCTTACCGATATAGGCCAGCAGCATACTATAATGTATGCATGTTCAGCTGGGTGCAGCCTCTTGATTTCATATATTTATATTTGGGAGTCCAGGCCAACTCCCTGTTTTTGCACTCCTCCCTGTCACAGGCGCCTCATTCCAGGGCCCTATTCAACATTGACCTGCAGAGAGCCCCAGGAGGAAATATTTCCCAAGTAAGTGGATTAATCTCATAAGGGCCGGCATTAGGCTGTCAGAGTAGGACCTGCCAAGAATGGGGTACATTGACGGTGTGGCAGGCTTTTACAATGTATGACCATATACTGTAACTTTTGCCTAGATGAGGTATTTTTAAGTAAAACTATTATATTCTGTAAAACTTCAAATTGATGTTTAGTGAATAAGCTATTGCACTGGATATTATATGAGATATATATGTATATATAGATAGATATACACTGTGTATATCACTTTGTATAAATATATATATATATATATAAATATATATATATATATTTATTTATCATTTAACAACTAATCAAATGCAGTTTTTAAAACACTAGCAAGTAGGATTTAGCTAACAATTTGCGTTGATAATTAAAATAATACATTTTAGCAATCAACTTTACCATGACAACAGGCTTGTGTTGCTGTAAAAGCTTCCACACAATTGCAAGTATCAAAGAATTCAAAAGCTTTGATATATTAAGCCACATAAACTCTTAATAGAGCTTGAAGATGGTAAAAAGGCAGCAAGTGTGGCTCTGAAAAGAGGTGATGCTGAAATTTGACTACTTGACAGTAAAGGAAATAGAGTCCTAGCAAAATAAATAAGTCATATTTAAACTGTGACGTGCACTCAAGAGAAATATGTTCAAAGTATAAGAAGCAAAAGAAGGTTTCAAATATGCCATGACATTAACTGATGACTATTCAGGAAGAGTATTTGTATACTTCTTGAAATGCAAAAGTGATATATCCATTCCTGACACAGCCCCTATGGAAACAAGAAATGTATAAGATCTGATCAGGGTCTGGAGTTCATGGTTGAGAGGTTTAGGTCACTACTAAACAAGCAAGGTATTAGACATGAGACCTCGGCACCTTACCCCTTCAAAATGAAACTGCTGAAATAAATTGGACAACATTATTTGATATGGCAATGTGTACTGTTTGTAAGTAAATTAACAGAGAAATTATGGACATGCACAGAAATTACTGCTGTTCACATCCAAGACAGATGTTTTAATAACCATCTAGAAGAAACTTCATATTACATGTTGACAGGCAAAAGCACTAACCTTTCTTAGATTCAAAGTGTTTTACGTACAAGTATAACAGAAAGAAGCTAGATTCAAAGTGTCAGAAAGGATTCTTTGTTGGATTTGTCCAGAACAGTCCTTCTTATCTACTGTATTATCCTGACACCAGAAAAGCTCTCAAACACAGGTTTGTGAGATTAATTACAAAGAAAGCTGATAAAAAAGCAAACTCACACTGTTCCTCTTTAATGATTCTGAAATTGTGACTCAAACTCAAACTTCTATGGAGTAATATGTAGCTGAAAATACCTCTCCATTTATCTTACCCATGCTCACATGGGAGGCATACAAGTGCATGCTTAGAGGTATACTTGTAAAGATAGTATTCTCACAAAAAAATTGAGAGCAGCTAAGACTTGCTTATTATTCAAAGAAATCAGGGCACTCGAAGGCCAACATAGACCGATCAATCTTTTCAGACCTATAAATCGCTAATTGAAAAGAGAACGGAACTGAAGACCCTACTGGGTATGCAGACAAAATGTAAGCTTTTGCTTAGCAAAAGTGTATATTATGCACATGGAGGAAATGCTGGCATCTTTTGGCACAAGCTCTACAACAATAAAGACAAACAACCTTTAGTTCTAAAATAAAATTTAAAAAAATCCAATGAAACATCACACCTACTACTGGATATTATGGAAGCCATAAGTGACTTTTATACAAAACTCTATAACTTGAAAAGCACCCCTCCAACCAACTTGGAAATCCAAGATTTTTTAACCACCCGAATTAAAAACATGATTCATAACACTGGTATTTAGTCCCTTGGGGAATCAATTAGTGCTGAGGATTTCCACACAGCCACAAAAATGTTACCACTGGGGAAGAGCCCAGGTCTGCAGCCAAGTATTCTCAGCCAAGTATTATAAAGTTTTACCCCTTCTGTGACCAGACCATTCCTCAGGTACTTTAACTCTTTAACATCTACTTATCACCTCCTGCCGTCAGCACTGGAGGCCCAAACAGGGCAAAGAACAAACCAACTGTGAAATATATCACTGATAAACTTTGATTTCAAATTATTTACCATGATCTTGGCAAATCTGTGCCCCCTTCTTCCTGTACTAGTCCACTCTGATCAAGCCTGTTTTATATCAGGAAGCCAGACGGAATAACACTAAGCTTGTCAACTTAATACACCTGGCTCAGTCCTCACCAGGAGAAAGTGGTCAAACTTACAAAACATACCACTCGAAACCATATCTTACACTGGGAACAAACCATTGACTTCCATATTTTTTTATACAAACTTTACATTGCTGCAAAAATTTTTACGCACTCAAATTTCACACTTCCTAAATAACACACCTTAACTACTCACAAGCAATCATAACCTTAGAAAATTCGAACATCCGCAGAAGGCATCTCTCTATCTTCTACAACCTACTGCAAAACACAAGAATTACAGATTTCTATATCTCCTGAGACATGGAAAAAAAATCTTCCTCTTTATGCAAAGCTCTTCCCATAATGTTCATATACTAACACAAAGATAAAGCACCGCGCTTACAGCAGTAGTAGTTTAGTATCCAACAGCTTAAAATACATAGTAAAAACAAAGAGCAAAGTTTATTGTATGTGTAGAAGCCCTATAAAGGGTTAAATGTGAAAGGGTTTATAAAATGCCCCTTCCTGTCTCATTAGAGATGTTTACACTTTGTCTGATACCAGAAAAGTTTATTGTATGTGTAGATGCCCTATAAAGGGTTAAATGTGAAAGGGTTTATAAAATACCCCTTCCTGTCTTACTGGAGATTCTTGGCTGATATCAGCATATCTAATGGCTAGTGTAGGAACTCACCTATTGGGGCTTGCCTTGACATGGCAGGTGAACTTATATATTCAAATGGCCATTGGAATAAAACTAAAGAGCCTCCATTCTGTTTAAATGTCCATGGGGATTTAGGCCAGAGCGCAGGTAACGTTCTCTTTGTTTTTACTATGTATTTTGAGCTGTTGGATACTAAGCTACTGCTGCTGTAAGCGCGGTGCTTTATCTTTGTGTTTGTATATGATGTTTGTATCACATAGCTATGTTACATTGCTGCCAGCCTCCCCACGTTTGTCTTAAGAGTTTATAAGTATGTAGGGGCAGCACCCCTTCCTGTCTCATCAGAGAAATTTGCATTTTAGCTGATACCATCAAGGTGATTTGTATGTGTTATAGCCCTATTCAGGGTTAACTATGTAGGGGTTTATAAAACACCCCTTCATGTCTCATTAGAGAAGTTTACACTTTGTCTGATACCAGCAAAGTTTATTGTATGTGTAGAAGCCCTATAAAGGGTTAAATGTGAAAGGGTTTATAAAATGCCCCTTCCTGTCTCATTAGAAATATTTACACTTTGTCTGATACCAGCAAAGTTTATTGTATGTGTAGATGCCCTATAAAGGGTTAAATGTGAAAGGGTTTATAAAATACCCCTTCCTGTCTCACTGGAGATTCTTGGCTGATATCAGCATATCTAATGGCTAGTGTAGGAACTCACCTATTGGGGCTTGCCTTGACATGGCAGGTGAACTTATATATTCAAATGGCCATTGGAATAAAACTAAAGAGCCTCCATTCTGTTTAAATGTCCATGGGGATTTAGGCCAGAGCGCAGGTAACGTTCTCTTTGTTTTTACTATGTATTTTGAGCTGTTGGATACTAAGCTACTGCTGCTGTAAGCGCGGTGCTTTATCTTTGTGTTTGTATATGATGTTTGTATCACATAGCTATGTTACATTGCTGCCAGCCTCCCCACGTTTGTCTTAAGAGTTTATAAGTATGTAGGGGCAGCACCCCTTCCTGTCTCATCAGAGAAATTTGCATTTTAGCTGATACCATCAAGGTGATTTGTATGTGTTATAGCCCTATTCAGGGTTAACTATGTAGGGGTTTATAAAACACCCCTTCATGTCTCATTAGAGAAGTTTACACTTTGTCTGATACCAGCAAAGTTTATTGTATGTGTAGAAGCCCTATAAAGGGTTAAATGTGAAAGGGTTTATAAAATGCCCCTTCCTGTCTCATTAGAAATATTTACACTTTGTCTGATACCAGCAAAGTTTATTGTATGTGTAGATGCCCTATAAAGGGTTAAATGTGAAAGGGTTTATAAAATACCCCTTCCTGTCTCACTGGAGATTCTTGGCTGATATCAGCATATCTAATGGCTAGTGTAGGAACTCACCTATTGGGGCTTGCCTTGACATGGCAGGTGAACTTATATATTCAAATGGCCATTGGAATAAAACTAAAGAGCCTCCATTTTGTTTAAATGTACATGGGGATTTAGGCCAGAGCGCAGGTAACGTTCTCTTTGTTTCTTCCCATAATGTGGCTACACAGGAAAGTAATTAGAAACACATTTCCAGATGGCACTACTTTTCTTCCCAATTGCACAATAATTTCCACACTTCTACAAACACATACTGGAGATGTCACCAACCTAACAGTTTGTCCGCACACATATGGTGGCAATGCACAGTTATCCAAAAGTACTGAGCACGTATACTATCTACCATCTACATCCACAATCATAATGTCTTTTTTTATTTCCACATTCGCTTCACTAATTCAAGACATCTATTTTGAAACCCTTATTATCTGCGGCCAATCAGCTTATACCAATTTTCTGGAAGAGAGTTTACCCTCCCTCTATTCAGGATTGAATTAAAAAAGTAGAACTATGGAGGAATTGTGCTACTCCATGAAACAAAAATACGCACAATACACAAAAATCTGGGAACCTTGCGTATCCTTAATGCAGGAATGCCCAACCATAAGTTAGCTACTCCACTGCCAGAGGTCTTTCCAGGCTAGCCAACCACACCTCATTATATTTACTCATGACGCAACAACTACTTCCCAAGCAGCATAATGATGTTTATTGTTTATCGTTTTACTCCTCCCTTGCTCTGAACTAGTTACCTTCGTATCACATGCTTTTTAACCCCTTCAGGACGGAGTCAATAGTACACGTTCTGATCAAAACAAAACGTAAACAAAAACTGGAATTTGCGCTATATGTCTGTTCACCCGTAGTTCCCCTCTTTCATATTAAATGCACCCACACTTATTATATATCATTTTGTTCAGGAGAAACAGGGCTTTCATTTCATATAAAATATTTGTATTTGAAACAATTTATTATGAATAAAATTAAAAAAAACTGTGAGAAATTAGATTTTTTTTTTAAAATTTGTAGTTCCGCCTCACATTTTAGCTGTAAATGTCATAATACTGTTAGGTTTTACGGCAACAAAATGCACATATTTGTAATCAGCGATGTCTCACGAGTACAACAGTACCCCCCATTAACAGGTTTTATGGTGTTTTGGAAAGTTACAGGGTCAAATATAGAACGTTCCATTTTCAAATTGAAATTTGCCAGATTAGTAATGTTACCTTTGAGACGGTGTGGTAGCCCAGGAATGAGAATTACCCCCATAATGGCATACCATTTGAAAAAGTAGACAACCCAAGGTATTGAACGTGGGGTATGTTTAGTTTTTTTTAGTAGCCACTTAGTCACAAACACTGGCCAAAGTTAGCGTTCATATTTGTTTTTGTGTGAAAAAAGCAAAAAACTAATATTTGGCCAGTGTTTGTGACTAAGTGGCTACTAAAAATGACTGGACATACCCCATTTGCAATACCTTGGGTTGTCTACTTTTGCAAATGGTATGCCATCATGGGGGTAATTCTTATTCCTGGGCTACCATACGGTCTCAAAGGCAACATAACTAATCTGGCAAATTTCAATGTCAAAAAAATGAAATGCAAGCCTTATATGTGACTCTCTAACTTTCCAAAACACCATAAAACCTGTACATGTGGGGTACTGTTATTCTCGGGAGATTTCACTAAACACAAATATTAGTGTTTTAAAACAGTAAAACATATTACAACAATAATATAGTCCATAAAAGTGCCGTTTGTTTGTAAAAAATGCAAAAAACTTCACTTTTACTTAAAATATCATCGTTGTAATACAATTTACCAGTTTTAAACACTAATATTTGAGTTCAGCGAAGTCTCCCGAGTAAAACAGTACCCCCTATGTACAGGTTTTATGGTGTCTTGGAGAGTTACAGGGTCTAATATAGTGCATGCGAATTAAATTCTCTGCACTTTCTCCCTGTGTTGTCAGGCATGTCAATCAAATTTTAATTAATCAAATGACATAATTATGTTAAAAAATTACTTAAATATACACATAGAATTTTAATATATATGCATTTATAGGTATATAAATTCTACGTGTATACTAATGTAATCTTTTATGTAATTATATGTATTTATCTCTCTATATATATTTGCGGTTATTTGTATTTTATATATAGATAGATATATATAGAATGTCATTCTAAGTGTATTCTGTTTCCAATATATATATATTAATAACAAAATACAGTTAGAATGAAATTACATATGAATATATAATTTATTTTATATTTTGTTTCAATATTTTATTTATTTATTTAATTATTTTATTTATTTATTATTGTAATTATGCGTATATATATATAATATATATATGTAGATCTATTATATATATAATATATATACATATTATATATATGTAACGTCATTCTAAGTGTATTTTAATATTAATATATATACTAATATTAATATTAAAATACATTACGTATGACGTTACATATATATAATATGTATATATATTATATATATAATATATATACATATTATATATATATAAAAAGGCATTTAATTTATTTTATAACATTTTAATATTTATTTTTTTACACTACCTACCAGCAGGGGGACTGTCTAATATTTTAAACAGTCCCCCTGCTGGCAGATCCATAGCCAGCTATAGGGGGCCATGTGATCGCTCTTTGGGAGCGATCACATGGCCCCCGGGGGCCTCATTTGCCGAAGGGGGGCTGCCTGGGCTCTCAGACAGCCCCCCAGAAGAGGATCGCGGCGGAGGTGAGTACACCTCTGCTCCTGGGGCTGCAAGCCGTTACGGCGTTCTATGCCGCCGCAACGGCTTTAAAGCCCTTTAAAGCCGCGACGGCATAGAACGCCGTAACGGCGTTAAGGGGTTAAATTAAATACACTAAGTTGCACGCTTACTTTGCCTGTATTTTAAAAGTAGGACAAAATGCCCACCTCCTATATCTCCCTGCTGGTAACCCCACAGAGCACCCCACTCTAGCAAGTTTAACCCCTTAAAGACCAAACTTCTGGAATAAAAGGGAATCATGACATGTCACACATGTCATGTGTCATTAAGGGGTTAAACCCGCCAGATTACACTACACACGTCTAACCCAAAATACACAAATCTTAGCAATGTTATGTTATCTGTTAAGATGTGATTGCTTTGCTTATTTTTTAAAAACTTAAATAGGCAACTAAACTCAAAAGTGCATTTCATACCACTGCAACTATACTGTGTACCTAACTCTTGATGCACCTTCCTTTTTGTATTCAGTATCCCACCCCACAATGCCTCAATAAAAGAAAGATTGACAAAAATTATATATGTAAAATTAAACCATAAACAAACAAATTAATATGAACAGAAATAAGAGGCAATAGGTTCTTTCATGAAACTCTACTCTCTATTAGACAGATTGTGCAGATTGACCTTAAACTTCTACAAATATCAATGCATAGTGCTGTAGGTTGTTTATGTGTATATATATGTATATATATGAAATTCAATAATGTTATTTATTCTGTTGCCATCTGACTCATTACTGCTTGTTTCTGTGTACAGTATATATTTTCATTGCATTAAAATTCGATTCATTGAGTGCACATTTCTTTTTTATACTTTTCTGTCATCATGCATTAGACTATTTGCAATATGTTTTTTTAAAGCTATATTTCTCTAAAATATTTATTTTTTATTGTGATGCATGCAGCTATCTCATACAGATTTGTTAGTGAAGCTTTACCTGGAACAAAAACAGCAATTTTACTTACCGTAAATTCCTTTTTTCTTTGTATAGTGGCAGTACTCACAGTTGGGTTGTTCCTTCCAATCTGGGACAAGAAGCTCCCCCTTCTTCCGGTTTTTATGCCTGTGCTCCGCCTGCTGCCTCCATAAATCCTGTATGCCCTGAACACACGCCAGTAATAAAAAGAACCCAAACGGAGACTGAGTCATGCAAAATACATTTAATCTATACAAAAAAGTGGAGGGAAAGCCAGTACTGCCACTATACAAAGAAAAAAGGAATTTACGGTAAGTAAAATTGCTGTTTTTCCCTTCGTATAGTGGCAGTACTCACAGTTGGGATATAACAAGATCCCCGTAAAAACGAAAGGGTGGGAACTCAGCAGGCCACAGCTTGCAACACCTTACGCCCAAATTCAGCCTCAGATGATGAGAATATGTCCAGCCTATAATGCTTGATAAAGGTATGCAATGAAGACCAGGTAGCCGCTTTGCAGATGTCTTCAGGAGAAGCCGCAGCTCTTTCAGCCCATGAGGTAGCCATAGCCCTAGTTGAATGAGCCCTCAATGGAAATTTTAGGGGAATCCCTTTGGAGCGATAGGCCAACCTGATGGTATTTGTCAGCCATCTAGCTAATGAGGGTCCAGAGACAGCATTACCCACACATTTGCCTTGAAAGTAGACAAAAAGATGATCTGAGGATCTAAACTCCCGAGTTTTATGAAGGTAGCATTTCAGGGATCTCCTAACATCAAGGAGATGCCATTTCTTTTCCAGCTCAGATGTGGGCGATTGACAAAAGGCCGGCAGAACAATAGGCTGGTTGATCGAAGCACTTGAAATAACCTTAGGCAAAAAAGAAGGTCTGGGATGTAGAACTACTTTCTCTTGATGAAAAATGGTGAATTCCGGCGAAGATGATAGAGCTCGGATCTCACCAATTCTCCTAGCGGAGGTAACCGCCACCAGGAAGGCCGTCTTGAAGGTAAGAAATTTGATGGAGACTTGACACAAAGGTTCAAATGGTGGTTCACAAAGGGCCTGAAGAACCAGAGACAAATCCCATGTAGGAAAGGAAACCAGCCTGGGAGGCCTCTTCAACCGTATGGACTTAATAAACCTTCGAACAAGAGGGTTAGATGCAATATCCTGAACCAGGAAGTGACTAAGCGCAGAAATCTGGCCCTTGAGTGTAGACACCCCTAGGCCGGCTTCAAACCCATCTTGCAAAAAAGAAAGAATTTTCGGAACTGAGGCTTTGGCCGGATCAGAATTCCGGAGATAACACCAGGTTCTGAACTTCATCCAAACCCTGAAATAGATTCTTGAAGTGGACGAGCGGACAGATGACAGCAAAACGTCACATAGACGGTCAGAAAGACCCTGACCTTGGAGTATCATCCTTGCAGCAACCATGCCGTCAGGTGAAACATTGCTAGGGTTTCTTCTGGAAGCTTCACGTTCTCTAAAATGTGAGAAGAGACCGGGAGGTGCCAACGAGAGATGGCCATGTTTTCCACTTCCGAAAACCAACTCCTGTTCGGCCAGAAGGGCAGGACTGCCAGAATTCTTGCCTTCTCCCAACGTATTTTCTGAACAATTCGTGGGATAAGGGCTATAGGAGGGAAGACATAAGCCAGATCGAAAACCCAAGGGAACGATAGACCGTCTAGGACATCTGGGTAATCTTTTGAATGAAGTGACGCAAATCTCTGCACCTTTCTGTTCCTCCTTGTTGCCAACAAGTCCATCTCTGGCCTGCCGAAGCGTGCAACCAGCTCCAGAAAAACTTCGCTTGATAGAGCCCAGTCCGCTTGGGACCAATGGCTTCTGCTGAGGTCGTCTGCAATAACGTTTAGAGACCCTTTGATATGGGTAGCTGATATTGCGCAAAGATTTGCTTGGGCCCAAGTCAAAATGTGGTAGCAAAGATCTTGAAGAGCTTTTACTTTTGTGCCCCCTTGGCGATTCAAGTAGGCCACCGTAGTGGCGTTGTCCGACTGAATCCTTACCGACTGATTGGTGATGAGAGAACTGAAGGAAATTAGGGCTTCCCAAACCGCTTTTAATTCCCTGAAATTCGAGGAAGCGCATGCCTCTTCTTTGTTCCAAAGCCCTTGATGGAAATGAGAGCCTAGATGAGCGCCCCAACCCGTCTGGGAGGCATCTGTGGTTATCGTAATCCACTGTTTTAGTGCGAACGACAGGCCCTTTGAAATGTTGTCTCTTACTTTCCACCAGTTCAGTTGTTTTTTCACCGTGTCGGATAGACGGAAGGGAGCGTCCAGATCTTCCTGTTTTCGCGTCCACTGGGATAGAATGTCCCACTGTAACGGTTTGGATTCCGCTTTTGCCCAGGCGACGGCAGGTATTGTCGCCGTTAGGAGGCCTAGCAACCTCATAGCATCTCTGATTGAGCTTAGGTTTCTTTGCAGCTTTGATACTGCTTTGAAAATCCCCACTTGTTTCTTTTTTGGAAGAAAAAGAGATAGGGACTGGGAATCTATCCGAAGCCCCAAGAATACTAAACTCCGAGACGGAGTTAATTCTGACTTTTCCAGGTTCAGGATCCAACCGTGATCTTTTAAAACCTTCCTTGCAATCTCTAGATGAAGTTCTAGTAGTTGTCCTGACTGTGCTTTCAGGAACCAATCGTCCAGGTATGGAACAATCGCAATACCTTTCAGACGTAGAACTGCTGCCACGGGTGCCAGAATTTTTGTAAAAACTCGAGGGGCTGAAGACAGGCCAAAGGGAAGAGCCTTGAACTGCAAATGGAGAATCCTTCGCCTTTTCGTTAGAACTGCAAATCTGAGAAACTTCCTGGAAGATTCTGCCACTGGAATATGCAGATAGGCGTCTTTTAAATCCAATTTTGCCATGAAATCTCCCTTTTGTAATATGTGTGTTACCGACAGAATGCTCTCCATACGGAACTTCTGGTATGGTATGCAGGTGTTGACTTGCTTTAGGTCTAGAATCGGACGAAAGGATCCATCTGGTTTTTGCACCAGAAAAAGGCGTGAGTAGACTCCTTGAAATTCCCAACCTTTGGGTACCTTCTCCACCACATTTTTTCTTAAAAGGATGAGTGCTTCCGTAAGCAGGGCCTCTGTTTTTACCTTTGAAGGATAGCTCGACAGAAGGAAGGATGGCAGAGGACTTGATGAAAACTTTATCCTGTAACCTTCTGAAACGGTTCTTAAAATCCACCCATTTGAAGTACTCTTTCTCCATTCGTGGGTGAAGAACCGAAGGCGTCCTCCCACTCTTTTGGCGTCAAAACTTCCTCTTTTTCTCTTGCCTGTTGGATTCATGCCTAGACCACTGGCTGTTGTTGCCACCCTGTCTGTGGAACCTGCGAAACCGCCCCTGGTAACGAAAGGGCCGCTGGCTCTTGTACTGGAATCTCTTAAATCCCTGGGCTCTTGGTTCCAGCGGAAGGGCTTTCTTTGTATCTGACATATGTTTAATAATGTCTTCCAACGGGGTACCAAACAGCTTGTTCCTCTCGAAGGGTAATTCACATAACGCTGCTTTCGATGCTGAATCAGCAGTCCATGTTCGAAGCCAAAGAGCCCTCCTGGCTACTGATGATAACCCCATAATTCTTGCTGATAAACGAAGAAACTCCTCAGCAGTATCCGAAAGGAATTCATTGGATAGCTTCAGCAGGAACATGAGATGGGAAGGGTCCGTATCGGATTTTCCCATGAGGGAATCTTCCAGTGCTTGAAGCCAAACACTCTGGGCTCTGAGCACTGCTGAACCCGCAATTTCAGCTCTGCACTGAAAGCCTGCGGCCTGGTATATTCTTCTACATGAAGTTTCGGCTCTTTTGTCCATAGGATCTTTGAGGCCAGAGACTTCGCCAATGGGTATAGTAGTTTTCTTAGATAGTTGGGCAATCTGAATATCTACTTTAGGAAGATCTTCCCACTTTTCCTCAGACTGGAGTTTGAACAGTAGTTTAAAATGTTTTGAAATGAACGCCCGTCTTTCAGGATTCTTCCATTCCCTGTGAAGGAGATCCAATATTTTTGGAGACATAGGGAAACCTTTAACCTTCACATTGGTAGGTTCCGTCTCTTGAAAAGCCGCACTCACTTCTTTAATGAATCTTTTCAACTCTTCTGGTGGAAAACCCTCCTCCACACTAGAAGTTAAGCTGGAAATATCCGAAGGAGAAGAAAGGGAACATTCTCCAGAAGAGACGTCAGACTCAGAAGGGGATCTATTCCTCCTACGCTTTTTAGGCAATTTTTTTTTTAAAGAAAATAAACGCATGCATAATAGTAGGTGACAAAGAGGAGAGTTTAAATAGTTAAACCTCACCTTTAGCCACCTGAGGTCCGTGTAGGAGGGCTGGTGACACGGAAGAACCGAACTGCACACCCACCCTTGGGGTCAGAAGGGTTCAGCACAGCTTAAATACAGTTTTTTGAAAGTTTGAAATTTTGCGCCAAAAAACTCCGGATCGCGCATGCGCAGTAGCGCGATACCGGGTTTGGTGGAACGCAACGTCACCCGGGCGTGCGTTCCACTGCTGTGCGCATGCGTAAGGAACCACGAGGAGGACCGCCCGGGAACTCCTGCGGAAGAGCCACATAAATTGCCCTACCTGGTCGCGTTCCGTAACGCTGGACCGGAACCTCTGCCACTCAGCTCCCGCCCGGGGAGCTATCGGGCGTACACCTCCCCGATCAGCAGCCTGTGCTGATCGCACCTTCTCCACCAGACTGGGGAACCTGTCCGTCCCGTTTGCCGGGACAAGAAGAACTGGCGTGTGTTCAGGGCATACAGGATTTATGGAGGCAGCAGGCGGAGCACAGGCATAAAAACCGGAAGAAGGGGGAGCTTCTTGTCCCAGATTGGAAGGAACAACCCAACTGTGAGTACTGCCACTATACGAAGGGAAAATGCTACTGGATTTATTCTTTAAACATTTAATGAATAGAAAATCAAGTGCCTAACATCGTCAACATTTTTATACCCTGTAAATATTCAGTTAGTGCAATTGAGCCTCATATGACAAGTATCTCTAACTTTCACACACGCTTCACATTCACTATTTAATACACTCATTAGCCACAACAGTAAAACCACTGACTTGTGAAGTGAATAACATTTATTATATTGTCACAATGTCACATATTAAGGGGTGGGATATATTAGGCAGCAAGTGAACAGTTCTTGATGTCCTTTGTTGCAAGCAGAAAAAAAATGGTAAGTGACAAGGGCCAAAGAGTCATGTCTAGGTGACTGGGTCAGAACATCTCTAAAATGCAAGACCTATTCCCAGTATGCAGTGGTTAGAATCTACCACATGTGGTCCAAGGAAGGAGAACGGGTGAACTGGCACCAGGGTCATGGGTGCCCAAGGCTCATTGATGCATGTGGGGAGTGAAGGTTAGCAAGTCTAGCCAGATCACACAGAAGAGCTACTGTAGCTCAAACTGCTGAAAAACTTTATGTTGGCATTAATAGAAAGGTGTTAGAACACACAGTGCATCACAGTTTGTTGTGTATGGGCTGCATAGCTGTAAACCAGTAAGAATGTCTAAGAATATCCCTGCCACCACTGAAAGCTTCTTTAATGGGAATGTGAGCATCAAAACAGGATCATAGAGCTATGGAAGAAGGTTGCCTGATCTGATGAATCACATTTCTTTTTAGATCAGGTAGATGACAGGATGCATGTGTCTTATTTTCCTGGCAAAGATATGGCAAGTTGGCACATGGTAAGTTGGCAGACTGACAGGGGCAATATTATGCTCTGAGCAATGTTCTACTGGGAAACCTTGGGTCCTGGCATTCATGTGGATGGTACTTTGATACATAACAAATACCTAGAGATTGTTGCAGACCACATACACTTCTTCATGGCAATTGTGTTCCCTGATGGTAGTGGCCTTTTTCAGCAAGATCATGCACCCTGCCACACTGCAAAAAATGTTTAGGAATGGTTTGAGGAGCTTGACAAAGCCTTGGCTTCTGAATTCCCCAGATCTCAAACCGATTGAGCATCTGAATGTACTAGAGCAACAAATACGATCCAGGGAGATCCCACCTCCCAATTTGCAGAACTTAAAAGATCTGCTGCTATTATTTTGGTGCCAGACACCACAAGATACATTCAGAGATCTTGTGGACTCCATGCCTCAATGCATCAGAAATGAACCTACACAATATTAGGTAGGTGGTTTTAATGTTGTGGCTGATCAATTTGTATGGATTAAAGTGACTAATGGTCAGTACTATCTTAAAGAACGTCCCCAGACTGTTATTTTTCTCCAAAATAACTTTCTAGTATATAAACTCCTATTTTCATGCAGCCTTTGCATATACAGATGCAAATGGTATGTTTCACTCCTAAATAAGTGGACAAAAGCTGTATCTACCGGACTCTTAAAAAGTAAATATATATTTTGAACGGTGTGCATAATGCATTGCATACCGAGTCCAGCTGGTAAAAGTAGATGAAATAGAAGGAATAGTAGATGAAATAGAAGGAATATAGACTGAATCTCTCACAGTCCCTGGCTAAATCAAATTCCCCAACAGACAGACTCCTGACTATACCTCAGCACACCTAAAGATCTGTGTGCCTATAAAAGGATAAATCCCTCTATAAACAAATGAAATAAAAACTATGAACTAGAGCACACCTAGCAATATCCGAAAGAAAATAATAGGTTGCTAGCAATCACTATACATTATACAGCTACTAAAATCCTACTAGGCCTAGCCAGTCCAACCTTACTTTGGCTTACCACAATTGTTTGCTTACTTACCAAAAAGGTCCACACTTAGGCTAAAAAAAGCAGCAATATACTAAATAAAAAAAGTGCTACCCATAGTGACAAAATAAGGAAAAAGCAAGCCTGACGCGTGTTTCAATGTGTAGTACCATTTATGTCAGGGGCATCAAACAGGGATGTAACCTGTTACTGCTTATAAAGCACCCAAACTAATTTGCATTTTGTTTCACCTCCAATAGGGAACAAAGTGTGAAGACCATCATTTAGATTCAAAATAGGCAACACAGACAAACTCCAGAAGGTGCCGAGGCCAGTTCTGCCTCCCATGGGCGGGTCATATAGAGTCTCCAAACAAACTCAGTGCTGGGATGTGCTCAATTCCCATAAGCTGTAGGTCAGTGCCCAGTCCATTATGCTTCTCCTTAAGGTGACGCAACATGAGGGTCTCTAATCTGACACGTGCTGAATTAACATGTTGTTTAATGAGGATTCCAGAGCACTGAATGGTTTTTACCCCATATAAGAGCCTGCTCGAGCAGGTAAGCAGATCAATGACCTCCCTCATTTTACAATTAAAGGAAGATCACACCTTGTACTCACGATCTTTAAAAGCTTTAGAAGGACTCCAAACAGTAAAATGCCTACATTGAAATGAGCCCAAAGAAGGCTTCAGACAGATTTTGGATTTTGGACTGACAGAAAATTTGGGACCAAAAGATCCCTAAGATTTCTGTCCCAGTACTTGTGAAAAATATGTTGTATACTTTCTCAACCTAAATCAAAAGTGTCCACTGGCTTTCTGGGCCTCTACGATATAGCTGTTTAAAGCTACGGTTGAGATGCAGCCATAGCATGTCCAGCGTCTAATTATTATAAGGCACTTTGTCACCTATATCTGAGACAGAGCATGGAATGAACGCTCCTTCTATATTTTGAGCATGGCTTTAAATATATATATATGTATGAGAGATCTGTCTACATATTCTGGTTTAATTCAATAGTATATACTACAGATACTAATCTCCAAATATACACATGTATATGAGTATTCCTACCCCAGATTTTCAAAGGTGTTGTGTGTAGTGTTTTTTTCTTGTCTTATACACGGTGGGTTGTGTTTACACCTTTTTTACGTGAATTTGTTTATGTTATGTGTATTTGGTTTTCAATAAAGTCTATTACCATTTATGATATTTTTAACAATAGAGGTAATTCCAGTGAGGTGGGTCCCATCTAATTTTTATTTGGAGACCTAACCTCACTTTTTCTATTTTTCAAGTGACTATATTCAAGAGCACCACTGCATTCCAATGGCAACACTGCATTCAAATACATCCTTACATGCACACATATACTCTATGCAAAAACATGCTTACATTCAAATGCACAAACACTGCTCAAAAATACAACCCTGCAAGGATGGACAAATAGTAGATACCCAGTTGGCATAGCATTGTTGGAGTTGCACGACAGATGGGGACCTACTTTTTGGCCATTCTTGCACTACAGCGGGGCCCAAAAAACTCAAATTAGCTCCTCCACTGCCACTACATTAAGCTGTAGTGATTCTGGTGATTATAGAGTGCCTTTAAGATAAATAAATCTATGAAGTTCTTCAATCCAAAACATTGTTACGCTGAAATTCAGCTTCGTCAATCGGATTGCTGCTGCTTTTATGTCATGGTCCTTTTTAAACCTCCATCCATTTGTCCATAATGGGTACTAACCTGTTGATTAACCAATCCATTCTAAATAATCGCAGAACCCCTTACTATGAATAGGTCCATTACAAGGATCATTGCATGTTTTCAATTAGTTATCACTTAGTCTTGACAAAGATCTGGGTACAGGTCGAAACAGTGTGGTATCCATTAAAGCTGCTTAACGTTTCACAGTGAGTGCCTGAGATTTTTTCCTTGATCAATTAGTTATTAGTCATTTACACATTTGTCTTTCACTGCATTTTTTAAAATTCAAAATAGAATCAAGTCCTCGATCCTTGATTTGTGGGTCACAATTTTTAACGGTTTGTTGAGCATAAGTACAGCTTTAAATGCATAGGATTATTTCAGTGATTATTTTCCAGCTTTCTGATTTTGTTTAGAAAGATTATTGGGATTACACCTTTTATGCATCTTTGCAATGCATGAACTATATAATATAATATTCAGGCAAAATGTGGTATTATGCAGATTTCTCCGCATATGTTTTATTTGATTTCTATGCATAGCATTTTCTTTGTACACCTGTGTTTACATAAATAATTCAATAATGTAGCCGTGTCTGTATTCAACTTTCTATCCTGCAGCTTTCCTTGAATGCAACTTTATATTTTCAGAATTTAGTTTAGAAATATCCTTATGCATTGTATTCAATTCAATACAAATGGTTCATGGAGTGTGGAGAGCTCTACTATACGGCTTGTATAAAACTATTACATGGGGTTGAAGTTTATATACAAAAATGTAATCAATCTATTTGTTGCATATTTCTTAATAAATTAGCAACAGTAAGACAGTATAGAGTTTTCTTTCATATCTTCCTGAAAAATAAAATAAGATTAGACACACTCAGGGAGATTTATGAAATTTCCATGATCTGAAAAATTATTCATTTTTTAAAGTTAGGGCAGCCAGTCTGTAAACTGTAGAATGATCAGAAATGTTATAAAAATAGTTGATTATTCCACATTTACAAATATGTACCACGTTTCACAACACTCCCTGACATTTCTATTCATTCTCATGAATGCATTTCTAATGATCCTATATTTTACATCTAAATTCATGATTTATTGTCCCTCTCTTTCCTTGTTTTATATATATATTTTTTAAATTTACGGTTTACTTATATATAACTAGAGGGGACTACTTTTTCTCATGGGAAGTATGATCTTTTGCACATTTTGGCCATAGGCTGACCTTGACGGAAAAATATAGCCACCAAAACAACTTTAGCTTAATGGTTTTGGTGTATATTTAATGTCCATGCAATCTCACTGCTCAATTCTGTGCCATTCAGGAGTGAAGTCACTTTTGATTCTGTCCATGTAGCCCTAGCCACACCTAAACTGGCTGTGACTGACACCACCTGCATGAAAAAAAACACATTAATGTTAACTTACTTTAGAAGTTTTTATATCCTGCTCTACAATTTGAACTTTAATCCTAGGAGGCTCCTGCAAGGTCTAACAAGCAATTAACAGTGCAGGGGATAAGACATTCTAATCTAAACAGAATGTGTAATAAATTAAGTGTATACATTAAATCTCCATTAACAGTAAGTGTTAGAAAAACTGTGTAAGTCACATAGAGGGAGGTGACTAGGACTGCAAAACAAAGTTATTTAACTCTTAAATGGCAGAGAATTGAACAGAGACTGCACAGGGATGATCTATACACCAAAACTGCTTAATTAAACAAAACACATTCGGGGACTATAGTGTCCCTTTAAGCAAAGTTCAATTTCACTTGCTAAGCTAGAGATAAGTGTTCTTTCCACATTCTTGCTCTCATTAATCTAGCTGCAGTCAGAATTGTGGAACATAGGATCTTTAACTCCAATGGTGGAATCAGAGATCACAACAGCATTTAATGGAAGTGTGGCAAGATGCCTCTGCCACTAGCTCCTTTAGGAGTCTGCTGTCTAGCCTCCTGTCCAAGGACTATGGGCCATGTAACAGCCTCTTAAAAGACTTGGTTCATGTGGTTTCCTTTTTTGTTCGGAAACCAAACAACCACACAAATTGCGGACCACCTCTGGGCTCATTAACTCCTATTGACCTTTTCTGACACCTCAACATTCTAAGTGTTCGTCCGGGTGGGCACCGTTTGTATGCACAAACACGTTGGAACTGAGTTGGTGGCCATTTTGTTTGTACAAACGCAGGCAGCGTTGTTTGGTCGTTGAGTGCATGGAACTAAAATCTGACACTCTTACTCGCGAACATCGCTGAACATTGACAAATGCCTGCTTCTTTTATATACATGTCAGGAGAATGCCGTTCGGTAGGATTGTTCTCTTGAACTAGGTGAACAATCGCTACCTAGGAGCCAGAATATGAGTTTGGTATTTTATTTGGTTTGGACTCCCAAAGATGACCGACAGGCTACCACTCAGATCAGGGCTATCCATGGGTGGGACTCTTGAGGGGGTTCCATGTATTTTGACGGTACTTTTGGAGATAATTGAGTTTGTACAGTTCCTAATTCAATTATCTCTCAGGCACAGGGGAGGGGTTTACTGTGTGCATAAATTGTGAGTGCTTGTCTGCATTAAACAGATCTATTCCCAGCATTCAGTCTCGACTAATGTGTGGGGGGAAAGGTGATACCAGCAATATTCTCTGTAGGAGAGCTTTGACAGCTGGGAGCTGGATCCAGGACCCTAGTCCAGGATGGAAAGGGACGGTGAGACCCCAACCAAGCTGCAGTGGCTAGGGGCTGAAGTGCTGATGGTGTCCCGGCAATAGTTAGGAAGAGTTCATGGCGGATGTACCCAGTCAAGGTACCAGGCGCTCAGTCACAGAAAGTAATCTAATTTTGGCTGGTTGGTTCATTAACCCCTTAAGGACACATGACATGTGTGACATGTCATGATTCCCTTTTATTCCAGAAGTTTGGTCCTTAAGGGGTTAAACAAAACATTTCATCCCAGAATGCACAAATGAATGAGCATGACCAAAATATATGTTCAACCAGGGCCGTCTTTAATGCTGGACAAACGGGGCAGCTGCCCTGGGCCCAGTTACTCCTGGGATCCCCAAGCTGCTGCCCCATGGACCCCGCTGCCTGCAAAAAAATTATTGATTTGCCCCATGGGCCTGCCGGTGCTGGGAACCCGCACACTACGGGGGCTACCCAGTGGGAATTTGTCAGCATGGGCACTGCAGCCCAATAACAGTACGACTGGACCCCTTGCTATATGGCAGCCGACTGGGAGGAAGTGAGAGCCGTGAGTCACTTTTTCCCCAGAGAGAGTGAAGCCACAGGAGGGCCATCAGAAGGGGGCAGTGATGTGGAGTGCCAGAGTCACTGACTCACATCTACCTTTGCCTGCTTTACCCAAAAGGTAGGAAGCTGAAGGGTGGATTTAAAATTGTGAAGTTTACATGTGTGTCTGTGTGTTTGTGTCAGTATGTCTGGCAGTATGTCTATCAGTGTGTGTTAGTATGTCAATATGTCTGTCAGTGTGTGTGTCACCACGTCAGTGTGTGTGTGTGTGTGTGTGTGTGTCAGTATGTCGGTCAGTGTTTGTGTGTCAGTATGTCTGTCAGTGTGTATCTGTGTGTGTTGTCAGCATGTGTATCTGTGTTTATTTCAGTGTGTATACCTGTGTATCTGTATTTAGTTAGTGTGTGTATCTGTGTTTCTCTATGTAAAAGTGTGTATCTGCATATATTTTGGGTATGTTAATGTGTGTATCTGTGTGTGTGCGGATGTGTCTATCTGCATGTGTGTCCGGGTTTGTATCTGTATGTTATCATTGTATGTATCTGTATGTTGCAGTACATCTCCAATTCTTTATAGCTCTTTATTAGTCCAATGTGAGAGTACAAATATATACATGAATTATTGTTAAATGAGTATCATAAGTATTATGATTTGGTAGATATGATTTAAAAAAGAAAGACCACAAAGAAAGGCTAAGTTTAGTGGTAGGAAGAGAGAGGGATATTTTAAGATGATCTTGTGATTTTGTCCATAAACGTTATTTTACTATATGAGCATGTGTAAAACCATTATCAATTGCAACTGAAGGTTGAACAAGTAACTTAGCTAAAGTTTGGGAGAGTTAAGCAGCTTTTTGGTATTGGGTAAAATGTGAAGGGTTAAATTGTCCAATTGGATATGGAAGCTGCACAATCAATTGAGAAAGTCTGGGTTTGTGGTTGTGCCAAATTAACTTGGATAGCCCTTTTTGAATCATTAAGTATGTTTAGTCACAAGTTTGGATGGACCCCATGTGTACTACCTATATAAATGCAACTTTATTGCAGAGTAATATAACAATACACACATTCAACATATAAAAGGACAAACAAGATGTGATAGGCTAGCAATTAGACATACAGTAACCACACTCACAGAAATAGCCTATCAGAGCAGGACACATGTGAAAACCATTTCAGGTTCAAAATTGTCAGAACACATGTGGAAAGTAATTCCATCTTTTTTTTTTTTATCATGAGTTTAATCCCTTAGTGACCAGACTGTTTTTCAATTTTCTTACCGTTACGGACCAGGACTGTTTTTACATTTCTGCTGTGTTTATGTTTAGCTGTAATTGTCCTCTTACTCATTTACTGTACCCACACATATTATATACCGTTCCTCGCCATTAATTGGTCTCTCTAAAGATTCCATTATTTTCATCATATCATATAATTTACTATAAAAGAGTTTTAAAATATGATGAAATATTTTTTTAAACACACTTTTTCTAACTTTGACCCCCAACATCTGTTACGCATCTACAACCGCCAAAAAACACCTGTGCTAAATAGTTTCTAAATTTTGTCCGGAGTTTAGAAATACCAAATTTTTCTTGTTTTGTTTTGTATTCTTTATTTTTGTTGTGCAGATAAATACAAAAGTGCCCGCAATGCCACAACAGCAAAAGCAAACTCAGTTATATCAACATAATGGAACACAAGTATGGCATGTGAGAAGTAGCAAATTTTGTAATGATAGCATTAAACAGGAAAACGTTCATGTCAAATCAATAAACATAAAGTATGATAATATGTAGGGAAAGACAAACAGACATATGATTTTCTGTTAGGAACCCTTGGGACCTAGTGCTTTATGCTGAGGTCTTACTGAGTTTGATAAGTCTAAGGCTGATAGTTAAGCAAAACTAACCCATACTCGAGGTACATAACTTGGTTAAAGGGGGAAGCGTAAATATGATTTGGGCTTTAAAATCATGAAGGATGGCAACGTCACATGAAAGGTTCCCATAAATTGAGTTACAGGAGTTACATGAGAACTACTCATGTTAGCAAGCTTTTATCTGGCTTATACCCTAGAAATGATGGTGATGGGAGACACAGAAAAGCTGTACTGTGGTTGTTTAAAAGCCATGGTAGGACGGGTGTGATGTAGGTCTGCAAATAGGTAGACGCGCAATTATAGAGCCTGAGCGTATTAGTTCAATGCCACTGGGGTCGCCAACTTAGAGTTATGTGCGTGGCTATTATACAGCAATATAAACCCAACCAGACAATTATTTTTAGAGAGATAGGACTGGCTGCCCATAAATATAGGAAAAAAAAGATATAATAATAAAATAAATAAATAAAAATAATAATGATAAAATAAATTAATTTTAAATAAAAGGCAGGAGAGCGTCCCGTAAAGAGTGTACTAGAATGAGTCCAAGGTTAATGCATACATTACAGAACATATATAAAAAATACAGAAAAGGTAAAGGAGTCGAGAGCAAATGCTCAAATCACCACAGATGTGAATCACTCCAAAACACACCAAATAAATAAAATGCAAATAACGTGAGAGTAATGGTGAGAGCAAATAAAATACTAGATAACAATAAGTGAGAGGCAATATTACCATATATAACTGTCTGTTGGGCTTGTCCTAAAACAATAAAATAAAGGACATAGTATAGCCTGTAAAACAGAACATATAAATAATAAATATAAAAATGCCCACTCACGTGGTGCTGAGCCGTTTGAAAGTGGCTCAGACTATCAGCGCCTTGTAAAGTTATATTGGAGACAGTAATGCCGGAAGCAGGTTTTTCAATGCATAAATTCCGTCTTGTAAAATCATCAGACTGGAAAAGCAGGTAAATGAAAAAAACTTTTATTGCTAAAAACACAGCATAAAAAACTCGTCCCCCAATTGCACTGAGTGCAATTGGGGGACGAGTTTTTTATGCTGTGTTTTTAGCAATAAAAGTTTTTTTCATTTACCTGCTTTTCCAGTCTGATGATTTTACAAGACGGAATTTATGCATTGAAAAACCTGCTTCCGGCATTACTGTCTCCAATATAACTTTACAAGGCGCTGATAGTCTGAGCCACTTTCAAACGGCTCAGCACCACGTGAGTGGGCATTTTTATATTTATTATTTATATGTTCTGTTTTACAGGCTATACTATGTCCTTTATTTTATTGTTTTAGGACAAGCCCAACAGACAGTTATATATGGTAATATTGCCTCTCACTTATTGTTATCTAGTATTTTATTTGCTCTCACCATTACTCTCACGTTATTTGCATACATTACAGAACACCTATGGGAAAATGAGAAATCGCCCCTGCCCTCATCCAATGCACAGTCTGTGGCAGAGCTGTTGACCTCTTGACTTGTTGTCCCATGTGAATGGGGTTTCATTGCTTGTGGTTGCCAGGTGCATTGCTGCATGATGTTGCCAGTGAAGGTTGATGTGGCAGTAGCCTCCATCTTGCGGGGCTGATAGCTGCAGAGTCCCGAATCTCTGGATCAAGACCCACTGCCAAACTCCAACATGTTGTGTATGGCGCCTCTTAGTGTGTTCAGCGTTTTGGTTTATCCAGCCTTTGCCGTTTGAGAAAGGAGCCATGCTGACCTGTCAGGTTATGCTGGGGCCTCAGAGGCGGCACGGTCGTGTGAGGTTGAGTAGATTGCTAGGGGGAGCCACATGGTCTGCAGAGCCAGTTGTCTGGGAGTGCAGCATTCTTTCAGTGATGCACATTATAAATCTCTCAAATATGTGGTCTAGTGCTGCCAGGGATATGGCACCAGCAGTCACTGCTGATTGACCAGTCTCGGGCATCGCCATCTTGGGAACAACTCAGCGATGGGCCACGGGAGCTGTAGTGAGTAGTAGGAGGGTGTCTTCTGGACAGGCATAACCCCCAACGGTCAAAAAAAGGGGGAGGGGTGAGAAGAACTTAATGTCAGAATTAATCAAGCAGATACATCGTCTGGAGAGCGGCCGTCTCTCCCGTGCCTTCCGTGCTTAAATGCCTCAAAAGTAGTCACTCTAACGAATCGCGCAAGAAGAGTACCAAGTCCGGTATCATTGGGTGCACCAATTTATCCTTACTTCGATTAATCTGCTTTTGTGCTGATATTGTCAGTGTGACTGCATGAAATATTTGATTTTTTGTGCTAGGTTAAGGAGCACACTCAGAAATACCCAATGTTAACATGTTCTTTGTCACCAATGCACCCTACTTCAAGATGTAGTTGTGGTGGTGAAAGGGTTAAAGTTCATTATTTGTCTGCACTAGACTTGAAATAATGATAAAATCCCACTTAACACCACCCACATTTAAGCATAATAATATACCTATTACTATTTTAACGCTGCCACCACCAAGACAATTTATAAATGGGGTGCCTTGGTCCCCCAGGCAAATCAAAAATAAAAACCCACCAAATACAACTTAGCCCAGTATTTAAGGAATTGCAAAAATACTAATTAGTCTCTTCAGGTAATGTGATTCTTTATCAAACAAAGGCAGAACTTAATAAAAGAATAGTTATTATGAGCAATAAATAGTTACAGTGCATACAAATTATAGATGACAAGCAAATTATTTACACCAACAACAGCTAAAAACAAAAGGGATAAAATAACAGAAAGTCGTAATCACATACTCAACTCTTCAAACTAAATACTTCTGCCCCAGGGGGTCTCTGTTAGGAGAGATGGTGACTCACTTAGAATTAGATTCTGCCCCTTCGGGATCATTAGAAATATGCCCTGTGGATTACCATGCCTCACCCAGAGGTGGAGTTAAGGCGTATCTATAGAGATACTAAGTGACCACCCCCTTGTGTCCAGACCCACATCAATCCAAATGGAAACATTTGGTTCTCTTCTCTTATGTATCTGCCACAGAAATAATAATTACATCTACGAATTTGTTATTATTTTCCTATTCCATAGACATGTCATTCTTCTTACTTGCGACCCAATATGGTGGACATCACAATCCCTTCCCTGATGGTTAAGTTATACCACTCATGTTTGAGCTTGTTTAGAAGATGGTGCTTGTCACATTTCAAATATAACAAAAATGAAGCTTGATTATTATTCTGTGGGTAAATATTAATGTTTTTTTCCCTTTGGATATGATACTAGAACAAGGCTAATGGCCATTATCAAAGAGATATCAAAGAGATTGACTCATTAATTAAGAAGTGCAGGCCATATGGATGAAGCCAGACATTCAGGCTTTTCAAGTGTAGAATCTTACACCTTGCAGAGCCTTTGATTAATTTACAGGATCCATCCATATAGTAAAACCCTTTTCACATTCTATGCAATTTACATTACCATTTTTCATACAATCAAATTAACCCCTTTTGACATTGACAATATTCCATCTCTACCAGGCAGGCACTATACAAACTACATTAAAGGATAATATTCCATAGTGCAATAACGAATTATGCACCCTTGCCGTGACATTCTTAGCTTATTTTTTTTGGTATTTCCAAACCATTTAAAAAAAAAAAAAAATAAAGTTACAGTTACAGTTACATTGTTACACTGATATCTGTCAGGAATCCCTGAATAACTCTTTACATGTGTATATATATTTTTTTTAAAGAAGACAAGCTAAGGTATTAAACTTGGGGTATTTTGACTCTTTTCATGCAACCATTGTACCACCAATCTATGCCAAAAACAAAAAAACAAAAATAATTGGTGATTTTTTTTCTGACACACATATCAATTTAAGAATACATGTACTGAGAACTTTAAGGGTTACTGTCAAAGAACACCCCAATATGTTTTCAGCAATATCTCCTAAGTACAGTAATACCAACCATTTTTGCTGTATCGGGTTCTCTGGGGGCTAAAATACCTTATTTGGAGGGTGCACATTCCAGTTTTCCAACAAGGAATTTTGCACATCTGGTCATCATGCACCCATGTCTTATTTGGGACATTTTTGAAGCCAGACAATATAATTTACCCCCATTAAACCATATATTTGGTAAAAGAAGACACCGTAGGTTATTTCAAATGGTGGTATTTTAACACTTTCCATGCACTAATTCTACCACCAATCTTTGTCAAACTTTAGGCATTGATTCTTAGTTCCTGTTATGTGTTACGGACAAAGAACACCCAAATATGTGTTCAACATCTCCTGAGTACAACAGTACCCTTAATGTACAGGTTTTGTTTTTTTGTTTTTTAACTTACAGGGATCAAATGTAGGACATAACACTACTGAGTGCTGAGTATATAAAGTGCTGATAGTGCTGTGAATAAAAGTGACAAAAAAGAACAAAGTGCTATGTGACATAGAAAAAATATCAATTATACAGTCTAAATACTAAGCAAAATGAACCAATATTGTACAATTGTATTGTAGATGCTAAAGCAGCTCTATATAATCCAGATCACTGAAACAGAAACTTATATAATTATATAATTAAAGCTGCTTCTTGTATAATGTATAGTAGACCCACCTATTCTATGCAAATATAAATTATTATATCTGGAAATATTCTGGTAAGCATAACTACACAGTAGTTATAAAATAGAACCCCCCCCCCCCCCCCAAAAAAAAAAATATATATATATTTTTTTGTATTTATTTTATAATTACCATGTAGTTATGCTTAGCAGAATATTTCCAGATATAATAATTTATATTTGCATAGAATATATACTCAGCACTCAGAAGTTTTATGCACTTTAAATATTTGAATACAGTATACAGATACTAGGACTAAGATAGTCTTCACTCTTGTGCACTTTCATGTTGATATTTTCTTTTAATTGTATATTCATCTTTTAATTGTACACTTGTTAATCTTTATACATTTAACATAAATTCCACACACCAGTCACTTTAAATCATTCCATCCTTGTTCTTAACACTCCTGGTGGTATATGCACTTCAATTTAACCTGTCAATTTTTCTATTTCATTAGCATGGCACGTTATATGCATATTGATGTGTACGGGCTCTATGGAGACCTTGATATTGTGCACGGCAAGCTGCGTTGCCACGATACCATCGCTATGGCAACGAGTGCCAACACTACGTGTGCACGCAGCACTTTCTATTTGGAGGTGGAGCCGGGTTGCTCATGCACACACGGTGTCTTGCCATCAGCGGCACACCATATTAGAGGTAACTAAGGTTACCGAAAGATACAATCTGCACGTCACTTCCGGTGGTGGAAATTGTGCATGCGCACAGTGGTTGGCGAGACGCCGCCGGCTATGCAATACACCTGGGGTGAGCACAACCCCTACCTGTGGACGTCGGGCCCTCATACCACCCTCACGGAGTCTGTTTCTGGCCATTTGAACAGACACATGCACATTTGTGGCCTGCTGGAGGTCATTTTGCAGGGCTCTGGCAGTGCTCCTCCTGTTCCTCCTTGCACAAAGGTGGAGGTAGCAGTCCTGCTGCTGGGTTGTTGCCCTCCATGGCCTCCTCCCCGTCTCCTGATGTACTGGCCTGTATCCTGGTAGCGCCTCCATGCTCTGGACACTAAACTGACAGACACAGCAAACCTTCTTTCCACAGCTCGCAGTGATGTGCCATCCTGGATGAGCTGCACTACCTGAGCCACTTGTGTGGGTTGTAGACTCCGTCTCATGCTACCACTAGAGTGAAAGCACCGCCAGCATTCAAAAGTGACCAAAACATTAGCCAGGAAGCATAGTAACTGAGAAGTGGTCTGTGGTCACCACCTGCAGAACCACTCCTTTATTGGGGGTGTCTTGCTATTTGCCTATAATTTCCACCTGTTGTCTATCTCATTTGCACAACAGCATGTGAAATTGATTGTCACTCAGTGTTGCTTCCTAAGTGGACAGTTTGATTTCAAAGAAGTGTGATTGACTTGGAGTTACATTCTGTTGTTTAAGTGTTCCCTTTATTTTTTTGAGCAGTGTACTTAGTCTATATACAATGCTTAGTGAATATACCCCTAGACAAGAGCTGTAAAACATTGTGTAACAAGTGTTAGTGTTACTTCCTGTGTGTATGTGCCATTGGCTTTATTTCCTGTGTTTCTCCCTTTGATCATAACTGCATAGTGATGTGTAATTTAGAACTGCATTGTTAATATCTTTAATTCTAAGTGCATAGTTATATTGAAACTAAGCTTTTGTGCAAGGTCCGAACATGAAGATACACCTGCAAGCTTGCTATAGGTTAAGATGTTAAGATAAGACAAATGATTTTCTTAGGATTGGATAAATGCTTGTAAGACCACCCCTGTTTCCTTTTGCATATAACCTGTTACACAGTCCATTAAATGTCAGAAGTCACCTTGAACCTTACATTGTCTTGTTTCATTCATTGGGGCTCCTCACCATCAGGTTTGGGGACAAGGAGAAATACAGAGAGTTCCAAATTGATTAGAATTCCATGGCATGACATAAAGGAAAATTCCTGACGCAGGAAATCATCACTTACAATATCTCAAAGTACACTTATAATGAAATCATATATGTTCATTATATATGTATAAAATATCATAAAATGCTTTAATTATCTTATAATATATATGCCTGCCAGCTAAGACAGTCCCCCTGCTGGCAGCTCCATAGACTCCTATTGCGGCCATGTGATCATGGTGATTACATGGCACTGGAGGGGCGGGGTGGCCAGAACTGCTGCAGGGGGACTGCTGTGGCCTCAGGCAATCCCCCCCAAACTCGGGACCACCGTGGATTGCCATTCCAGGTAAGTCCAGGGCTCCTATTTGCCAAGGACGTACTAGGTAGGTCCACGGTCCTTAATGACTGTTTTTTGTCGGACGTACCTAGTACATCTGCGGTCGTTAAAGGGATATATGTATTTGTTATGTCATTCTAAATGTATTTTGATTTAAATATATATGTCTATTAATATCAAAATACAGTTGGAAAAATTTAAACCGGTATATCATTTAAAAAAAATGTAATTACATTTTTTATTTATTTTTTTCAATTTATGTATTTATTATTTGTATTTTATATATACACTGCTTGGCCAAAAAAAAAGTCGCCACCAAAAAAAAGGTTACACACTCTAATATTTAGTTGGACCGCCTTTAGCTTTGATTACGGCACGCATTTGCTGTGGCATTGTTTTGATTAAATTCTGCAATGTCACAAGATTTATTTCCATCCAGTGTGGCAATAATTTTTTCCCAAGATATTGTATTGATTATGGGAAAGTCAGACCACTGCGCAAAGCCTTCTCCAGCACATCCCAAAGATTCTCAATGGGGTTAAGGTCTGGACTCTGTGGTGGCCATTCCATGTGTGAAAATGATGTCTCATGCTCCCTGAACCACACTTTCACAATTTGAGCACGATGAACCCTGGCATTGTCATCTTGGAATATGCCCGTGCCATCAGGAAAGAAAAATCCATTGATGGAATAACCTGGTCATTCAGTATATTCAGGTAGTCAGTTGACCTCATTCTTTGGGCACATAATGTTGCTGAACCTAGACCTGACCAACTGCAGCAACCCCAGTTCATAGCACTGCCCCCAAAGGCTTGTATAGTAGGCACTAGGTATGATGGGTGGATCACTTCATCTGTCTCTCTTGCACCCATCACTCAAGAACAGGGTAAATCTGGACTCATCAGACCACATGACCTGCTTCCATTACTCCAGAGTCCAATCTTTATGCTCCCTTAAGGCTACACATCTGTTCAGTCCCAATCCCTTGAGTTCCCTTCGCATTGTGCGAGTTGTTTTTCTATGATTTGATTTCACCAAATGTTTAAGTGATTGCTGATCACGATCAATCAGGTTTTTTTTCCGACCACACGATGATTCCCAGGTTTTAATAATGTGTTGGACAGTTCTTAACCCAATTTTGGTAGTTTCTGCAATCTCTTTAGACGTTTTCTCTGCTTAATGCATGCCAATAATTTGACCCTTCTCAAAGAGACTAACTTCTTTTCCACGACCACGGGATGTGTCTTTCGACATGGTTGTTTAAGTTATGAGAAGCTGCTTATTGCATCAGTTGGGGTTAAATAACTTGTTGCCTTACCTATTTGCTTAGTTAAATCAGGTGGCAACTTTTTTTTGGCCAGGCAGTATACATATACATACATATATATATATATATATATATATATATATATATATATATATATATATATATATATATATATATATATATATATATATATATAAATATATATATATATATAAACATAATTCTACGTGTATTTTATTATTAATATATATATATTACTATAATATACTTAGATCATATATATTTATGTATATATATATATGTATATATATATATATATATATATATATATATATATATATATATATATATAAATATATATATATATATATATAAACATAATTCTACGTGTATTTTATTATTAATATATATATATTACTATAATATACTTAGATCATATATATTTAAGGCTGGGCCTGTAGTTGTGGGAGGGGCTTGAAAAGGACTGCCAATCCTCTCCCACTTTACCGTTGTTGGTCTGGTGTGTTGAAAGCGATTACTTCCGGTCAAGTTGCCATCTTGTTGTTTCTTACCTGTTTTCCCTCGTGGTCCTGGTTCCTGGCTCCTGTTTATCCTACTTACCTGACCGCTCACCAAAGCTACAAGCCCGCTGCCTCCTCTGGCTTCCTCGCAGACTGGTCTCGGTCCAGCTTTTTGTTGAACCGTAAGTCAGACCTCTATTCACATCACCCTCTAAGGTGGGCCCTCTTTACTACAGGCCTACTGCATTGTCGGTTTCGGCACACCACAACCGACTGGTGTTATTTTAACTATGTTTATTGGTTACGAATTATGGAGGGAGTTCCCTTGATGCCGATCTGGCCCTCTTCGGCCATGTGATCGCGAGGTCCTTGTGAGGACCTCACGATCACATGGACGGAATAGCCGTCCATAGCAGTGCCAGAAGGGGGAGTGCCTGGAATGACAGGCAAAAATAATATAGAAAGTTTGGCCCCTGGCCCCTGGCCAAAGTTAGTGTTCATATTGGTTTGTGTGTGAAAAATGCAAAAAACTAATTTGAATGCCAATTCTGGCCAGTTTTTGTGACCAAGTGGCTACTAAAAAAGACTAGACATACCCAATTTGCAATACCTTGGGTTGTCTACTTTTGCAAATGGTATGCCATCATGGGGGTAATTCTCATTCCAAGGCTACCATACGGTCTCAAAGGCAACGTAACCAATCTGGCAAATTTCAATGTGAAAAAACTGAAACACAAGTCTTATATTTGACTCTGTAACTTTGGAAAACCATAAAACTTGTACATGAAGGGTACTGTTATACTCAGGAGACTTAGCTGAACACAAATATTAGTGTTTCAAAACCAACCGTAAAACGTATGACAACAATTATATCATCAGTAAAGGTGCCGTTTGTGTGTAAAAAAATTAAAAAATTTCACATTCACTGATGATATCATCATTGAAATACATTTTACTGTTTCGAAACACTAATATTTGTGTTCAGCGAAGTCTTCTGAGAATAACAGTACCCCCATGTACAGGTTTTATGGTGTCTTGGAAAGTTACAGGGTTAAATATAGTGCTAGCAAATTAAATTCTCTGGACTTTCTGCCTGGGTTATCAGGCAGGTCCTGCAAATTGCAATTAATATAATTACTTAATTATGTAAAAATATTACATAAATATATATGCAGAATTAAAATATTTATTAATATGTATTTATATTTATATATATATATATATATATAATTTTTTAACATTATTTTTATTCATATATATATTGTGATGTATACATATATATTTATGTACCCTACATTGAAAAATTATATCCTTGAATATTCTGTTTTTGCAAGTATGCATCTAGTTGCTGTTTGAACATCTGTATGGGCTCTGATAAAACCACTTCTTCAAGCAGAGAATTCCACATCATTATTTTTCTTACACTAAAAAAACCTTTTCTTTGACTTAGACGAAATCTTCTTTCTTCCAGTCTAAACCTCATGCCCTATGTAAAGTCCAGTTTGTGAATAGATTTCCACACAATGGTTTGTATTGGCCCCAAATATATTTATATAATGTTATCATATCCACTCTCAGGTGACGTTTTTCTAAACTAAAGAGGTTTAAATTTGTTTAACTTTCTTTATAGCTGATATGTTCCATTCCTTTTATTCATTTTGTAGCCTGTCTCTGCACTTTTTCTAGTGCCATAATGTCCTTCTTCAGAACAGGTGCCCAAAATTGCACAGCATATTCAATATGTGGTCTTACCAGTGATTTATTAAGAGGCAAAATAATATTCTCATCCCGAAAATAAATGCCCTTTTTCATGCATGAGAAAACCTTACTGGCCTTAGCCACTGCTGATTGACATTGCACATCGTTGCATAGTTTGTTGTCTATAACAATTCTCAAGTCCTTTTCGTGTGTTGTTATTCCTAATTCACTTCCATTAAGGGTATACGTTGCTTGTGTATTCTTTACGCCGAAGTGCAAAACTTTGCATTTTTCAACATTACATTTCATCTGCCATTTGAGTACCCAGTTCCCCTAAATCCCTCTCCAGCAAAGTAATATCTTGCTCACATTGCATTACTTTACAGAGTTTTGTGTCACCTGCAAACACTGAAACATGACTTTCAATGCTTTTTTCAAGCTCATTTATAAACATGTTAAATAGAAGTCCCAGAACAGAACCCTGCGGGACACCACTTGCAACCTCTGTCCAACTTGAAAATGTACCATTAATGACAACTCTTTGTACTCTATTTTTAAGCAATGTTCTACCCAAAAACAAGAATTTTCATCTAGACCGATTTCTTTGAGTTTGAACACTAATCTATTGTGTGGAATTATATCAAATGTCTTGGCAAAATCCAAATAGATCACATCCACTGCAACACCCTGATCTATACGTCAACTTACTTTTTCATAGAAAGCAATAAAGTTGATTTGACATGACCTGTGCTTCATAAAACCATGCTGATTTTTGCTGATAACCATATTCTTCTCAAGGGATCCTTGAATATTATCCCTTAATAACCTTTAAAATACTTTTACAGCCACAGAAGTTAAGCTCACAGGTCTATAATTTCGAGGGAAGGATTTTAAACCCTTTTTGAAAAACGAACCATATCTGCCTTCCTCCAATCCTCCAGAACACTTCCTGAAAGAAAATAATCTTGAAAGATTAAAAATAGAGGTTATTTTTACACTTTCCTTAAGTACTCGTGGATGAATACCATCAGGCCCTGGAGCTTTGTTTATATTAACTTTCTTTAGTTGCTGCAGCACCCTGTCTTGAGTTAACCAATTACAATTTTTCTGCAAATTTTAAGCAGCAATCATTTTATCTATCTATTGCCATGGGTTCTTCTTTAATATGTACAGAGGAGAAATAGTTATTTAAAAATTCTGCCTTTTCCTGGACTTTATTAACTAACACCCCCATTCCAGCTTTTAGTGTACCTACACTTTCATTATTTTTTTTAGAATTGATGTGCTTAAAGAATGCTTTGGGGTTGGTTTTGCTCTCTTTGACTATCATTTTCTCACTTTGAAGTTTAGCAGATCTAATCGCCTTTTTGCAGGCATTATTGGCTTCCTTATATCTTTTATAGGATGCATTTGATTTGTCCGATTTAAATACTTTAAATGCCCTCTTCTTATTTTGAATCTCTTGTTTTACTTCTCTACTAAGCCATATTGGTTTCAATTTGTTTATTTTATAATTATTACCCAATGGTACGTACTGAGAAATGTACCTTTCCAATATTTATAATATTATCCTCAGTGTTCTTTTCACTAAAGAGTTTATGCCAGTCAATATATTGTAAAGCTGTCCTTAACTTATAGAAATATAAAATACAATGTTGTATTTCTAAAACAATAGAACCTTTTAAAATAATATACATTTTAATTTCATAAAACAAAAAATAATATAGAAAGTTTGTCTACCGTGATTCCAAGCACACATGTCAAATATAGAAAATGATTAAGAAGATCCCCTGTAAGAAAAAAATGGAAATATCTGTTTAGAATAAATAAATATGCATTCTTGCCAAAAATTTGTTAAAGGGATCCTATTGTGCCAGGTACACAAAGCATTTGCTGTAATACACAGTTATACTCAAAAACAAACAAACAAACAAACAAACAGGGAAAGCTAAGCATGTCTGCCACTAAGCACATGAGAAAGGCTGCCCTGGACTTGCGGCAAACCAGGGCAGCACTTACGTGCTGAGCAACAGTGACGCTTTGTCCTAAAATATGCATAAGGATTTTAGCAGCATTAACATTTTCCGACCGCCCCGAAGGGAATGCACAGGAGAGGAGCCAGTGCCACCCTGCTGCATAAGACGCCAGCAAGCTCCATTCCTGAGCACCCTTGGGGGGAGGAGGGGGGGGGGGGGGGCACGAAACGGCACAGCTGCAACACTGAGAGATTTTGAAATCACTAGAATGCATGACAAAACACAGCAAAAATACATTAAAGCATCAGACAACACAAACAAACAGGGGAAGCTAAGCATGTCTGCCACTAAGTACATGAGAAAGGCTGCCCTGCACTTGTGGCAATCCAAGGCATCACTTTTCACGCGCTAAGCAACAGTGATGCTTTGTCCTAAAATATTCATAAGGATTTTAGCAGCAGGGACATTTTCGGACCGCCCCAAAGGGAACGTACAGGAGAGGATGTCACAAGACGTCAGCAACAACAGAGGAATGTAGTGGTTTTGATAGTTGGATTATCATTTTAAAATATAACAAAAAATAAATTAAATGATACAAATAAGCTCACCAAATAAGGAGTAAAAACGATTTTGACTTCCAATGATTCTTAGTCTAAAAATAAATACAAATTCTGTTTTACTATTTTTATATTGAATAAAAAATAACTTATAATATATTTATTAAAAAATAAAAAGAGGGGAAAAAATAACTGAAATTCAAGAAAGGGATACCAATTAAATATATGATATATAAAAGTCCTATAATTAAGAAAAATAATAATATTAATAATATCATAAATTAGTAAACAAGAAATTAGTAAAATATCAAAGTACAAGAGATGAATGTACATTATAATAGGTAATATTTATAATGTCAAATATCTTAAAAATAATAATTATGTACATGCATATACAATTGTTAATGGTTAAAAGGGTAAATTAAATAAGAAAAAATATTTATTATATATTAACTCATGAAAACAAAAGAGATATTCAATAATAAGAAAAAAAAGGGTACTTACAGTCAAAGAAACCTTGGGATAGGTCCTCTCCAGTTCAATCCAGATCAGGAACCTTTGGATTTCTTTGTTCTTCAATTTTTCTGTTTCTTCAAATTTTCTTGAAGAAATTACCTCCTAGGAGTCTGGGTAAGTTGTGAATACGCATGCTCCCAGCTCTCCACCGTCTAATGCAGGCACGCTCACATCAGAGCTCCCTGCATCAGACCCACATGATGTGCAAAGCGTGAGGACGTCGAAAGTCATTTAAGCCACTTTTGGTCTGGTAAGAATCCAGAAACACCATCTAGACAGCAACTTGAGGTGGGATTAGCCCTGTAATCAAAACACTGCGGTTTCTCCAAAACCGCAGTGTTTTGACTAACAGGGCTAAGGGGAGAGGGGCAAGGCACCCAAACAACTCCAACGGGCAGAAGTGGTCTCGGTGCCTACAGTGTCCCTTTAACTCAACAACATACAAAACTCCCACATTGGGCACAAATACAGGCAGAATACACAGACGGGTTGGCAATATTCTCACTTGCATGGATACCTAAACACATGTCCCAAATACACAAACATGCTGCCTACAACAAATGCTACAATACAAGCCTGGGACAAACATCGACATACACTTAACCAACCCGACAGGGTTTCACCTGCAATGCCCATAGAAGCCTTATCAACTCTAATCCCAAGCTTTAATTGCTTGCCTGGTTGCGAGTGGGCATCACATCACTCCATAATATCACAGAGAGCATACATATACTACATTTTGAAGCCATACAATGTACATTTAGTATCACCAATGTAGCAACATTTTCTTATTTACAATTAAGTCCTGGCTTAAAAAGCATTATGTAAACAATTCTACAACTGTAAATGGTCAACAGCTGATGGACATGGAACAAACGAGCTTACAACTTAAACTCTCCAAAAACAAACCATTTCCACACTCTGTGCTTTAGCATTAGAACAACACAGCTCCACTGCCCCCTCATTCATGAAAGCCTGGGAGAAAGAACTGAAACATACATTGGGGATAAAGAGTGGGACAAGTTTAAACACACAAACAATTCACACTGTGTTTCATCACACATAAAGCTTACCAGGAAACTACAGTACTGATGGTACATGGAACCCGCACACTTAAAACATAGCAAATCTGCTGAAGATGCCTCACAGAAGTAGGCACAATGCTGCATGTGTGGTGGATATGTTCCAAATTATAAAACTAATGGAGAGACATAGCCAAATTGATACAGAACTGTACAAAAATAAAATTACCATAACATCCCGAAATATGTTTGTGGCGAAACCAACCTCGCCACTGTGCACTGGAGAAGCCTGGTTGCTCGCCTGCTCCCTTTAGACTATGACCCTGCAGTTCAAACCTTTATTTTCCCTGCAGAAAGGCTTATTCGTGCCTTTCTGCCGGGGTGTTTGGTAGATTCAATCTACCGAACAAAGTACCGATCTAGGGACCACCTGGGAACTGGAGTGTGCCGTCAATTGACCACCCAGCAGCTGCGGTTAACCGCAGCTTAATTGACAAACGCTGGGTGGCCTTTGTTCGTTTGCCGAACACGTGGCAGAGGCCATTTTAGCTCCCGAACGGCCAGCGGTGTTCAGCGCCCAAACTATGCATAAAACCCGGGCAGTTAGCCCCAGTAAACCAGATTCTGCTTGACCCTCAAAACGAAGTGTCGTCTCGTTCTTGGGGGGAATTTGATTGTATGCCGATTGCCAGGAGTTTAAACATTTTGTATGGTTTTCCTGTTCGGCTGCTTCCTGTGTTCGTGTGTTTCCTATTCAGGAGTTGGTGACTTCGTGCAGTTTGCAGTTCGGGAGATTGGGATTGCAGTAGCTGCTTCTCTATCTGGAAGGGGATTATCGCCTAAATGGTTTTTAACCTCTTGTGAGCAAAACGGTCCGTTACAATTGGTGGCAAGCGACGGGATCATTCCCACAGCCCAGAAGGACAGCTACAAGACAACACCAGTGCCTGGATTAAAAAGGCAATGCCAGTACCCGTACAGCGACGCTATCTACAAAAGAAGCAACTTCAGCAGAGCAAGCATGGCGCCCAACTACACTCAGGAGGCGTTTGACAGAGAGGTTACCGCGCTGCTGGCTTTATGCGGACCCAGCCCCTCGGAGAGTATGGTGCAGCTTGTGAGGAAAACAGTGGGAGAGTACTTGCCGTGGGAATCAGAGCGGGCAAGGGGGTTGGCAGTCCGTCCTCCCCAGCGTCAGTGTGTATTACAGGGAGCCGAAGGTGCCGTCCTTCCTCCCAGCGGCTGTGTGTGTTACAGGGAGCTGAAGGTGCCGTCCTTCCTCCCAGCAGCAGTGTGAGTCCCAGAGAGCCGAAGGTTTCGTCCTTCCTTCCCAGCAGCAGTGTGTACCCCAGGGAGCAGAAGGTGCAGTCCTTCCTCCCCAGCGGCAGTGTGTACCCCAGGGAGCAGAAGGTGCCGTCCTTCCTCCCCAGCGGCAGTGTGAGTCCCAGGGAGCTGAAGGTACCGTCCTTCCTTCCCAGCGGCAGTGTGTACCCCAGGGAGCCGAAGGTGCCGTCCTTACTCCCCAGTGGCAGTGTGTACCCCAGGGAGCAGAAGGTGCCGTCCATCCTCCCCAGCGGCAGTGTGTACCCGAGGGAGCAGAAGGTGCCGTCCTTCCTCCCCAGCGGCAGTGTGAGTCCAGGGGAGCCAAAGGTGTCGTCCTTCCTCCCCAGCGGCAGTGTGTATCCCAGGGAGCTGAAGGTGCCGTCCTTCCTCCCCAGCGGCAGTGTGAGTCCCATGGAGCCGAAGGTGCCGTCCTTCCTCCTCAGCGGCAGTGTGTACCCCAGGGAGCAGAAGGTGCCGTCCTTCCTCCCCAGCAGCAGTGTGAGTCCCAGGGAGCTGAAGGTACCGTCCTTCCTCCCCAGCGGCAGTGTGTACCCCAGAGAACTGAAGGTGCCGTCCTTCCTCCCCAGCGGCAGTGTGAGTCTCAGGGAGCTGAAGGTACCGTCCTTCCTCCCCAGCAGCAGTGTGTACCCCAGGGAGCAGAAGGTGTCATCCTTCCTCCCCAGCAGCAGTGTGAGTCCCAGGGAGCTGAAGGTACCGTCCTTCCTCCCCAGTGGCAGTGTGTACCCCAGGGAGCAGAAGGTGCCGTCCTTCCTCCCCAGCGGCAGTGTGTATTACAGGGAGCAGAAGGTGCCGTCCTTCCTCCCTAGCGGCAGTGCGTATCCCAGGGAGCTGAAGGTGCCGTCCTTCCTCCCCAGCGGCAGTGTGTATCCCAGGGAGCTGAAGGTGCTGTGCTTCCTCCCCAGCGGCAGTGTGTATCCCAGGGAGCAGAAGGTGCCGTCCTTCCTCCCCAGCAGCAGTGTGTACCCCAGGGAGCAGAAGGTGCCGTCCTTCCTCCCCAGCGGCAGTGTGTATCCCAGGGAGCTGAAGGTGTCGTCCTTCCTCCCCAGCGGCAGTGTCTACTACAGGGAGCAGAAGGTGCCGTCCTTCCTCCCCAGCGGCAGTGTGTACCCCAGGGAGCAGAAGGTGTCATCCTTCCTCCCCAGCAGCAGTGTGAGTCCCAGGGAGCTGAAGGTACCGTCCTTCCTCCCCAGTGGCAGTGTGTACCCCAGGGAGCAGAAGGTGCCGTCCTTCCTCCCCAGCGGCAGTGTGTATTACAGGGAGCAGAAGATGCCGTCCTTCCTCCCTAGCGTCAGTGTGTATCCCAGGGAGCAGAAGGTGCCGTCCTTCCTCCCCAGCAGCAGTGTGTACCCCAGGGAGCAGAAGGTGCCGTCCTTCCTCCCCAGCGGCAGTGTGTATCCCAGGGAGCTGAAGGTGTCGTCCTTCCTCCCCAGCGGCAGTGTGTATTACAGGGAGCAGAAGGTGCTGTCCTTCCTCCCTAGTGGCAGTGCGTATCCCAGGGAGCCGAAGGTGCCGTCCTTCCTCCCCAGCGGCAGTGTGTATCCCAGGGAGCTGAAGGTGCCGTCCTTCCTCCCCAGCGGCAGTGTGTATCCCAGGGAGCCGAAGGTGCCTTCCTTCCTCCCCAGTGGCAGTGTGTATCCCAGGGAGCCGAAGGTGCCGTCCTTCCTCCCCAGCGGCAGAGTGTCCTGCAGGGAGCAGAGGCCGACGGTCTTGCACCCCAGCCACGGGACAAAATATTGAAAGGGGAGACTGTTAGTCCCCCCCTCCACCAGCAGAGAGAGTGTCAGGGAGAGGAACCTGCTACCCTCTCTCCCCAGCGGCTGAAAGTGTTCCAGGGAGAGGAGTCGGTGACCAGCTCTCCCCAGCGGCAGCTTATTTCCCAGAGGGGAGACCCTAGTCTCCCAGATGGGGCAGATGAGGCAGTCAGTCTCGCCCCCCAGCAGCAGGACAATATATTGAAAGGGGAGACCGCCTGCTGTGACCCCCAGCAGCAGTACTGGGTCCAGAGAGAGGAGCCTACTAACTCCTCTTCACAGCTGGGCTCCAACCAGCCTACTCCAGCTGAAGAGCTGGCATCAGGGCAGAGTATCGCTGGTCTCTGCCCCCTCAACAACCCACAGATCCGATGTACCCGTAACTTACAAAGCCGTGATGGAACCCCCGGACAAAGACTGGCGGCACGTTTACCCAGTAACTCTTTATTGTGGGTAGGCTGTACTGCTGATTGTGTTCTGTGGGTGGGTTGCTGGACTAACCAGGGCAATGACCAACAGGAGGTCAGATACCCTGTTAGTCTGGATGGTAAAGGGGAGAAGTGTGGCAAAACCAACCTCGCCACTGTGCACTGGAGAAGCCTGGTTGCTCGCCTGCTCCCTTTAGACTATGGCCCTGCAGTTCAAACCTTTATTTTCCCTGCAGAAAGGCTTATTCGTGCCTTTCTGTCGGGGTGTTTTGTAGATTCAATCTACCGAACAAAGTACCGATCTAGGGACCACCTGGGAACTGCGCTCAGATCTAAGCTATCTGGGGATATGTAGGATGTGTATGTTTTATATGTTAAATGTAACCCTATGTAATTTTATGTATTTTTGCTAACATGTGGTTAATGGAGTTTTGCCTCTGTCCTTGGAGATAATTTGATTACTTCCCAATTATCTCCAGGGCAGAGAGGAGGGATTGTAATGCATTGTGGGATTGGTGAAATGTGTAAGTCTGTGATTGGTTCTTGTATCCTTTGTGTCCCAGTCTCCCATCTGGTCCCCTAGGGGAGTGTCCACCAGGTGGGAGACCTGCATAAAAGCTGGGCAGCTAGCCTCAGTAAACCAGATTCTGCTTGACCCTCAAAACGAAGTGTCGTCTCGTTCTTGAGGGGAATTGGATTGTATGCCGATTGCCAGGAGTGTAAACCTTTCGTATGTTTTTTCCTGTTCGGCTGCTTCCTGTGTTCATGTGTTTCCTATTCGGGAGTTGGTGACTTCGTGCAGTTTGCAGTTCGGGAGATTGGTGATTGCAGTAGCTGCTTGTCTATCTGGAAGGGGATTATCGCCTAAACGGTTTTTAACCTCTGGTGAGCAAAACGGTCCGTTACAATGTTTGCTTCTCCTCCTTCCATCGAGTATTAATAAATCCACATTGTATCTCATATACCAAATTTTGTTGACAGCCTTGACTGCACTAAGCAAAACTTGGCTACAAACCACAGCTTCAAAAAATGGCCAGACAAACAAGTAAACCAAACATTTTTTTGGAATTGCATAGGAACAGTGGGACTAGTATTTGAAATATTACTAAGTAAGTCACTTGGTATCTACTCAACTTATCAATAAAGCATCCACTAGTCTGACAGCTGTGCCCATATCCAGTCTATATTTCCCATTGGCTGAAATTCCCCATTGCTTGGGAAAATGCATGATGTTTAATGTGATTTGTATAGATGATCCTAGGACGGTTATCATATGCTTGTTTAATCATACAATTTCTTTTGGATGAGTATTTACTCATGGTTAAGATTGATCTCTATCAGCATTCCTGTCCTTTTTGTCTTCACCAACTCCCCATTTTTTTCTTTTGTTTTTACCATTTAACCATATTGTTTCCTTGTTTTGTTATGTTAACCCCTTAACGCCGTTACGGCGTGCTATGCCGTCACGGGTTAAGTGGGCTTTAAAGCCGTTATGACGGCATAGCACGCCGTAACGGCTTGCAGCCCCAGGAGGTAAGATGTACTTACCTCCGCCGCGATCCGCTTCGGGAGGACTGCCTCACAGCCCAGGCAGCCCTCCCACGGCAAATGAGGCCCCCGGGGGCCATGTGATCGCTCTCAAAGTGCGATCACATGGCCCCCTATAGCTGGCTGTGGATCTGCCAGCAGGGGGACTGTTTGAAATATCAGACAGTCCCCCTGCTGGTGGGAAGTATAAAAAATAAATAAAATACAAGTGTAAAAATAAATTAAATATATTTTTACATATATATAATATGTATATATATTATATATATATATAATATATATACATATTATATATATGTAACGTCATACAAAGTGTATTTTAATATTAATATAAGTATATATATTAATATTAAAATACACTTAGAATGACGTTACATATATATAATATGTATATATATTATATATATAATAGATGTACATATATATATTATATATAAATACGTATAATTAAAATAATAAATAAATAAAATAATAAAATAAATAAATAAAATATTGAAACAAAATTTAATATAAATTATATATGCATATGTAATTTCATTCTAACTGTATTTTGTTATTAATATATATATATCGGTAACAAAATACACTTAGAATTACATTCTATATATATCTATATATATATATAAAATACAAATAACCGCAAATATATATATATATAGATAAATACATATAATTACATAAAAGATTACATTAGTATACACGTAGAATTTCAATACCTATAAATGCATATATATTAAAATTCTACATGTATATTTAAATAATCTTTTAACGTAATTATGTGATTTGATTAATTAAAATTTGATTGACATGCCTGGCAACACAGGGAGAAAGTGCAGCGAATTTAATTCGCAAGCACTATATTTGACCCTGTAACTCTCCAAGACACCATAAAACCTGTTCATAGGGAGTACTGTTTTACTCGGGAGACTTCACTGAACTCAAATATTCGTGTTTCAAACTGGTAAATTGTATTACAACGATGATATTTTAAGTAAAAGTGAAGTTTTTTTGCATTTTTTACAAGCGAACGGCACTTTTATGGTCTATATTATTGTTGTAATATGTTTTACTGTTTTAAAACACTAATATTTGTGTTTAGTGAAGTCTCCAGAGAATAACAGTACCCCCCATGTACAGGTTTTATGGTGTTTTGGAAAGTTAGAGAGTCACATATAAGGCTTGCATTTCATTTTTTTCACATTGAAATTTGCCAGATTGGTTATGTTGCCTTTGAGAGCGTATGGTAGCCCAGGAATGAGAATTACCCCCATGATGGCATACCATTTGCAAAAGTAGACAACCCGAGGTATTGCAAGTGGGGTATGTCCAGTCTTTCTTAGTAGCCACTTAGTCACAAACACTGGCCAAATATTCGTTTTTTGCTTTTTTCACACAAAAACAAATATGAACGCTAACTTTGGCCAGTGTTTGTGACTAAGTGGCTACTAAAAAAGACTAAACATACCCCACTTTCAATACCTTGGCTTGTCTACTTTTTCAAATGGTATGCCATTATGGGGGTAATTCTCATTCCTGGGCTACCACACCGTCTCAAAGGTAACATTACCAATCTGGCAAATTTCAATTTGAAAATGTAATGTTCTATATTTGACCCTGTAACTTTCCAAAACAACATAAAACCTGTTAATGGGGGGTACTGTTGTACTCGTGAGACATCGCTGATTACAAATATGTGCATTTTTTTTGCAGTAAAACCTTACAGTATTATGACATTCACAGTTAAAATGTCAGACGGAAATGCAAATTTAAAAAAAAATCTTATTTTCTCACATTTTTTTTACTTTTATTCATAATAAATGATGTTCCATATATGAATAGTTAATGATAGATTAAAGCCCTGTTTCTCCTGAACAAAATGATATATAATAAGTGTGGGTGCATATAATTTGAAAGAGGGGAACTACGGGTGAACAGACATATAGCGCAAATTCCAGTTTTTGTTTACGTTTTGTTTTGATCAGAACGTGCACTATTGACTCCGTCCTGAAGGGGTTAAACTATGCACTGCTGGCACACTTTCAGGAGATAACAGTCACAAGCATTGTAATGTCTTATTACAATGTAATGCTTATTATTGTAACATGTACATCTCAGGATATGTTTTTGTTTTTTGTTGTTTTACATAATGTCCTTTCAATGCAAAAATCCCAAATTGTGCATTCTTTAAACAGTTCAATAAATAAAAAAAAAAGATAATCATAATAGAATAAACATCAAGTTAAAATAATAAAATTAGTAAATTGCTATGCATACTGGATATATACTTTTAATATAACCTTATAATAAATATTATATAATTTTAATAAAATTATTTTAAAGTTTATTCTGTATAACACATGATTACTTTTTCAGAACATAAACATGATCTAAACATGATCAGCCTCAGTCAATTTTCTATGCCGCGGTTTGTAGATAATTAAAAATTTAATGTAGGTTGTATTAAAAGTAAATTAGCAAGCATTATGGCAGATGGCAGAGATAGGAGTTTTTTCATGCATCACAAGCTTTTTTGCTATTAATTTGCATAATAAGTCTTATGATGCACTAGGCAAGAAAAGTGCATACATACCTTGACGTGTAATAACTTAATGCTTCTACTTTCCCATTTACTTTTAAGCACAACCTATGCTCTATACAGTTTTTAATTATCTAGAAAATGTGGCAAAAACAAAAATGAAAACCATAACATATCAACTTTTTATAAACATTAATCACATGATTTTCCTATTATATGACGTAAAGTCATGATTTTATTTAAGACACCGAGGCGAGTATTGCATATTCCTTTCTTTACAGTCCACCAATAGCAGCAAATAACACAAAACAGAATGAAAAAATAATGCATTCATAGTAACATGGGCCACTCCCAGTATAATAGCAGACACCACCCTCACATCTCCCTTTTTTTTGAAGATGCAACACACCATAACAGAAAGCCAGCAAACAGGAAAAACTATCAGACATAATTCATCAGCAAACAAAACATAGAAGTCCAGAACCGAGAACACAGGACCACTTAATAGACAACAGGAAACCAATCCAGAACATGCATGGAACAGCTCCAACAAGATAATGCTCCTCCAAGGCAGATGAAAGAGACATCAAACATTTCCGGATCATGCTGTTAAAACATAAAGAACGAGGAGCCCAAGGGTTAAATCTGTACTATAGACCAGGGATAGGCAACCTTCGGCACTACAGATGTTGTGGACTACATCCCCCCATAATGCTCTTACACCCATAATGCTGGTAATGCATCATGGGAGCTGTAGTCCAAAACATCTGGAGTGCCAAAGGTTGCCTATGCCTGCTATAGACCAACATCAAGGCCAGAAAAACTATAGGCAGTAATCCACATACCAAAATTAACAACAGCCCATCCCAAAACTCTAAACAGACACAATCAAAACTAAGCCTCATAAATACAATGCCCCACTTACCATACCAGCAAATCCGGACACCTGCAATGAACAACATGGGTGGGAAAACGGAAAAAAACAAAAGCTGGGAAATTGCTTCATATCAGGTGGGACAATACTCATCTCCGTGTCTTTAATAAAATCATGACTTTACGTCATGTAAAAGGAAAATCATGTAATTTTATTACAAGACACGGAGTCTCATATTCCAAGTTTAAAGCTGATCAACCACCGCACAAAACACGAGTAATAGTCCGAAAATAAAATTCACAAAACGTTTATTTCCGCGACCAAACGGCCATCCTTAGGAGGTCCTCCAAACGCGCGCTTGATGCCATAATCGATAAGGCAGAGGCTCCCTTAACAGAAACGTCAATACCACTTCAACCAGTGGCGCTTGCAATTGAGGAAAAGGAGGATGAAAAGACAAGAAAAGTTGGGGCACAGACCCGGAACTATATGGTCTGGTACGATTCTTATATTCGCGTAAACACGCTGCTGGACATAAAGCCAGTGTCAAAGGGAAAGCTGGATACAATACCGACTTAATAGCAGTCTTAGTACGATTGGAAATATTGAAAGTCACACCCTCCGGAGTGTATGATCTGGCATCAAAATCCAAAGCACAGACATCCGACACCATCTTGCAAGAGATGAGGCAAAAGAGAGAAACCAATTTGGCCGACAATGCATAATTAGATGCATGTATGTTTCCAATGGGGTATATATATACAGGGATATTTTTCTTTTTTAATTTGGGCAGTGGAGTGTCTATTTAAGTTCATGGGATACTATTTATGCATAATGCATAGTCTTGTGTGTGAATGGTGATATTAGAGAATAGTATTGCGTATTAAGTCTGGTTGAAATTGTCTTCCTCTAGTGTTGCAGATCAAAGAATTTTAAAGCACAAACTCAGAAGAGATCAAGCAGGATTAAAAAAAAAAAATGATCTTTGAACTTCAGAATACCAAGAGATTTAAAGTTTATGCACTTACTAGCGTAACCTATTTCTGATAACGAGTTAGCGTATATTGATCATGCTGGGAAACAGGCCTCTGTTATTATTATTTTTTTATTATTTGTTATGTTTCTTTAATGTTTAAAGGAGACCATAAATAGAATCTAAACTATTGTAAAGCATGACTCAAATGTGTCAATATAGAACAATGATATAGACAGCATCAGACAAACAATAAAACTACTCTTGTTCATTATGCTCTAAATAGTTTTGTTATATATAACAATGTTGTTTTATGCAAAACAAAATAAGTTTGAATGTACCCTTTGAAAATGATTACAATAACTGATATACTATATATATGATTTAAGTTTTGTATTTAAATATGTTACAGCCATGACTATACAGAGGTCCCAGAGTGTAGTGATATAAGGATATCCAATTCAGAAGAAAGTGTAGAAGATTAAGCTATATGGCAATGACGAATCCTGTAGAATATGCATTAGTTATACTGCAGGGCACCCCTTTTAATGTATTTTCATAACTATGACAATATGATATGTGTCCCTGAAAACATGGTGGGTCTGGTAGGCATACCCATGTATGATCTGTAAAGATTAATTTTCTCTCTATAGGTAACAACGTTTGTGGTGAGGGCAAATACGATACGACTCCCCGAAATGCAAATACACAAAATTACTGTTAATGCATCAGCTGCATATTTTGTCAAGTACACTAACATGCAAGAAATAGTTAACAATCTAGCTAGGTCACAGCAAACTGATAACAACTAGAACAATGCTTTAAAAAACCTTTAAGGTGCACTCTAAGCACCACAATACAACCACTATAATGGTAATAATGGTTATGATGCTAGCAAGCAACTGGCACTGTCGCCCAGTTCTGTGTCAATCCATTTTGAGAGCAGTTTCACACGTCTACATTAGCAATTTTTATATTGCTCATGCTCTCAGGCAGCCAATGCCATCCAAATGGCTTTTTTTCCCGTTGCAGTGAATTGACAACTGGCTTGCAAAATGCAGGACAAAATAGAAGTCTGATATTTTGTTAGATATTTTGGGGTACATTTTAAAGGCACCAAAGACAGGACATTTGATATTTGTGAGGTCCAATCCTGGACTAATTACTTTTGTGTGTGTATGTACTAAGGCTACCACATGGGTACATTGCAGGCAACTTTTTAAATTTATTTTGGCAACTTTTTTAATTTACTTTTTTAAATATTTAGACAATCCATCACTGATAGTCTAAACTCTAGCAGGGAATTACTATGCTGGCTAAAAACAAAACTATCAGTGTTACACATTTAGCATATTAGAATTATTTATATAGTGAAAACATATTCTGCAGTGCTGACAATAAGTAAACAAGACAAACATTTATTTCTAGATAAAAATGTATGACGTATGGGACAGTAGATGAAGAGGATCCTGCCCAAACGAGCTTAGCATTAACTACTATAATTTCCCAAAATTCTTAAATATGTTTAAATATGTTTTAGTATGTTTATCTCTTATGTGTTTAATACATAATTATATAAATATAAGCTACAAGGATATATGTGCATACCATTACCTTATGTTGACACTAATAAAACAGAGTTGAGAAACTAGACCATTTTGAATGTTAATAGAGCTGATCTTTGATTGTAAGTCTCTTAGCAACACTTGATTAAAAATAATTGAGAACACAGAAAAAATCTAAGCAAAACCATTTTAATCCTCCATATAATATAATTGCAATCGATATTAATTATATAGCATTGAAAAAAGCTCACACTAAAAATATTGAACTTGCATTTAAAATCCTCCTGTGAAGAGAATATTCTAAGTTAAAACAAACAGATAAATAATGTTTGGTATTATTCATGTTATTTGTCAGTGTCTGGGCTTTCTCTTGGGTTATTGACATTATAGATTTATTTGTTTTTTTGGAAGAATTTCTTCCATCCAAAGAAACAAGTTTACTGGAAGATATGGTTCCATAACTCCTGGCATTCACATGTTTGGGGATCATAGTGGTGATGAGGTCACGTCAGATAATCTCTAGCTACATTCAGTTTGGTCAAAAAATCTTCGTAAAATACATTTTTTAGATAGATTAGATAATCTTTATGCATACTAATAAAGCCCCAAAGTTACATTAAGTTATCCTGTTTTTAAGGGGCTGCCATTCACAAAAAAAAGTTTAAGAGGCAATCTTTATTCATGTCAAGAGACTCCTAGTATGCAAGCCACATTTAGAACCAGAAATAATTAATTGCCCTCAAGTCCAGGATTGTGGTGGACTGGTGAATTTATGTGCTCCTGGCAAACAGAAAGGGACAGCACAATGCAGAGTAGAGGGGATTGATGGTGTACTGTGGAAAGCAGTCTCCTCCAGCATTCTCAGGTCTACATGGATAGATCCATAGGTGTTACATTGGCTTTCCACAGTATAGGTAAAGAATTAGAATTCTCCATCTTGTTTATTCCACATCTCTCAAGTAAAATTAACCAATCCAATTTGCATGGGCTTTCCTTGATCCTGAGAAGAAGATGATATGTCTTACTAGAATTACTGATTGTCAGGGAAGGGGGAAGCTTATAACTTACCTTCTTGATTTGTATCCTGACATTTTCAATCAGTAGAGACAACCGATGAGATTTGAGCTTCTAATGAGAGTATGCTATCTCCAATCAGTGTTCAAAGCTACCTGACTGCTCAACATGTTTAAACTGTAGAGTTGGACGAGTGGAGTGGATAATCTTACATAGCTCATATCATATCCTATAACTGGTACTTGGTGCCATAAGCTGTAGTATACTAGAGGTCTAGCATGGGAGATTCTTGTGAATATCAAAATGAGATTATAACAGAAGATACATTAACTCACTTAGCTATGTCATTTATAATTGCAATAGTTTAATTATGTACTGGGTTTGATAGAGACCATTAGACAATGGTAATTTCTTAATAAGACACAAAGGTTTGGATTTAATTATATGCTGGACTAATATTGACTGTTATTGGACTTGATTTTTTCAAATTTCATCTGAATTTCATGACTCCAAAATCAAGACATTGTTTATGCAATAAATCTAATACCTTAAAAAATGTGTCAACAAATTCTGCAGCACTGTACAATGTATATATATATTACCATTGGAAGTATTCCATATTCTAATTATTTTGTTATTCCATCCCCACAAAAGGCCAAATTAAAATCCAGAACTTCTGACCCAACTAATGAAAAAAAACTGATTGACAAAAAAAAAACGCACATCACAATAAAATGAATCCATCTTCACCCTGAACTCTGATAGCAGGGAAAGCCCTTATATAGATTTTTCCATGCTATGCAATATAAATGTGAGTGCTCTGATTGGTTGGCTAGCTAACCAATCAGAGTACTCTGACAGACAAGCCAAAAGAAGTGCATGGTCTCGAGTACAAAATTGAGGTCTATGGAGGATCCACAGATTAATGCTTGTATCCCACCTCTTTGATTTATGATGGCTGCTGAGATTAGACAAAAGTTGATGGCTGAGCTCTACCTTTTGTCAACTTTTGTCCATCTCAGGCTTGTCCATAAGATAAAGTAGCTTGTACCTTATCTCATTGTAAACCTGGATTGCGTTGGTGTTTCGATGAATCAGCATCAGTATTTCTCTATGAAATACTGAAAAGTGACAGAGCCAATTTCTAAATGCACCAGGTTTGAAGGTTTTACACAAGAAAGTCATATTTATCCCAGTGAGTTAGACGTGTAAATCTTAAATATTATTTTGAAGAAGAAGAAAAAGTATGTAACTTTATGCTGGTTTTCTTTTATATGAATATGTGAAAATTAAGCTGAAAAATAATCTGTATTAACATATAAACCTGCAGCATACCCATGCTGCCTCCTGCACATTATTGTCACAAAATGCTGCTTTCGACACAAGGGGTGTTTGAATATCAGGTTGCCGATCATTAATAAGGAGTCTGGGGGTAATTTGCTATTATTTTCAGACTCTCCACTTCCATATATTAGATGATAAGGAGACAGCCATAGAACCTAGTTTCTGATGTTGCAACTGAACTAAGAAGAGCTGTGGCTGTAGACAGATAAGAATAAAATACATTGTTTAAATCCTTGATTTAATGTGCTTTATTTGACTTCACTTTATCCCAAGCATGTCACATTCACTTTAAGTAGGATTGTTTGATCAGCGCTTTTTAACTTCCAGATTAGATCAGTTTTTTTTTGCTTTGGAAAGAGCATGTTTCTATAATTGAAGAGAACTGACAAGTGTTTCCCAGAATGCTTCCATGCAGCTTTGAAAAGGGTAAGGTTTTTAAAGCAGCCCAGTAATAAGATAAGCCTCCAGTACCGTGAGTGGCTGGCATGTATAAACTGTTGCCGGTCTTCACTTGCTGACAAAGTGTCTATTTGAGTACGTGAATTGAAATGCATCAGTTTGACTGATCCTAACAATTTACATCAATGAGAATCATTACGTTTTTTTGTTTTTTTTTTGTAATGTGCAAAACAACCTGCAGTTTAGGAATTTAGATTTTGACATAAATTGCATTTTACAGATAGGTTTGGATCAGGTTTGAATCAAGCTTTTGAATGTTTGTTAAATGTAAATGTCATCTTATCAGCTTACATAAAATAGAAGCCGCAAGGCTAATCATTTACTATCACAAAAAAAACATATGCCAGACTGCAAAGGATTATTCATTTTGGTTAATTTAGAAAACATTTGCAGGGCACTTTCCGAACCCCTTTGGTAGAATTTTTATCTTCAGGGAAAAAATGTTTCTTTATAGAAGAATTGAGATAATGCCACTGTTCTACTTGCCTGAATTGAAGGCAATTCAGACAACCAAAACAGCAGGAAAAATTGTGACTGTGACTGTACTTTGACTGTACTGACATGCCAAAATGGCTGCAATATTGGCTGACCGAATAGCTATAAAATGCCAGGCATTTGTGCAATGTCAATTCTGATGACCAAAATTAGATTAATGTATACCTGGATTTAAAAAAATAATAGGAAGTGAAAGACCATAGTTTTATAATTGATTGTAATCTTTTTTTCCTTTGCTATCTTGTATTAAAGAAGAATGGGAAGTAGGAGTCATGTCAAGTTCAAAATAGGAGGTTTATCCAAAAATTAAAGGGAAAAGTCAGTGTGCAATTAATCACCCACTCACTTCTTTAATCCTGACAAGAACAACGCTTTCACACATGTCTAGTCTGTAGCATCAGTGACAGTCCTTCAGTGTGGTAAAACACAGTGCAATATTAGCTTCTTCCAACTCTGTCTGCAGAGGTAATAGGCATAGTCACGCAGCAAACCAGGTGGATCAAAACCACTACAGTGAAAGGCATTTGAGAAAAGCGTAAGCCACAGAAGCAGCAGGAGAAATTAATTTTAACATATTTTTATTCTCCAGATTTTAACAATTTTACAAACTTGGAAACAACTTTGAAGGGCGAAGTGACTGGCCAATTGGATCTCCAACTATTTAAAGTGTGAAAGGGAAGAGCAGAGGAACCTAAGTTGGGGAGACTGAACTTGAGAAGGCTTATTTCTAATTTTCGTCAGTTGGGGGGGGGGACATTTGTGAGCATCTGGGATTCAGAATGTTCCCTACAAAATACACTGTGTGATAAAAATGCACATTTTAGAGGGGCCTTGTATTGTGGCCAAAACAAAAATTGTGTATAAGGTGCACTCACAGGTCTTGATGAGAAGATTCCTTTATTTAGTGATGCAAATTACATGTGCAAACAAAGTTTTTTGATCGACGTTTCGACCCTTATAGTCTTTTTCAAGATCAAAATTGCAGTGTAAAAGGTGAGTATATATATGAAAAATATTAATGACTTACCAAATCAGTGCGTGAGAAAAGGTATCCAACCGCCGAAAACCCAGAAGTGCTCTAAAGAACCACGTGACAAACGTGATGACGTGCAAATAGACGATGTTGCTAGGCAACATGTATACAAATAGCGTGAAATCATCTCCGTGTGACCGGCTGTACATGAAGTGTGAAAATAGGTGTAAGTGTGTATTAAACACCAAGTGATATGATATGTGGTGTACTAAATAACATATAAAATATATTTTATATGGAGGATGATATTCAAAAGGGTAATATAACGAATAACCACATAAGAGGATGTGAACTATAGATGTGGTGAAAAAAGTGGGGTAAAGTGAGTGAAATAAAAAAAGTGATAGTGTGAACACACAAAGTGAAAACATGAAACATGAATACATCTAAAAGTAAACTCCTATAAGTGGTATACTGAATAAATTTGTGCCATAATCATGAAACATCAATGTGTGTATATATATATATATATATATATATATATATATGTATATGTGTGTGTGTGTGTGTGTGTGTGTATGTAATATTCATATCTATAAAACAAAACACATTTTCTCTTAATAGTGCTCTCCCTTCTATTTTTCTTCCTACTTTTCCCATCACTAGAATCTCACAATCCGTCTGCTCGCCTTTCCCTGCTGACACATCTTCATTGCTTCCACTTTACTTCCCTTCCCTCTCTTTTCATCCCATGCACTCTACTTACATCTTTCTAGCCTATCTCCACCAACTTTATCTAAATCCTATAAATACAAATCCTCTCACAAAACTTTCAAATCCTACTTCCACATTCTCTTCTTTTCTATCCTTCTGCTCCTAGCAGCTTGTGATGTCTCTCCACACCCCTAGGGTTTCTACTCTTGCCTCACTCCTCCTTCAAACCTCTACCCACCCTCCCTTCCCTCTTTTTCTCTTTTGAAATTCATTCGATTCTCCTTTTCAAACCCATCTCTGCTAACACTGCTGTTATTTATCGCCCCTCCCCCCTGGTTCCCCTCTCCTCTTCCTTGATCCCTTTGCCTCCTCACTACCCTACTTCCTCTCCTCTAATGTTCCCTCCCTAACTCTCATGGACTTGAACATTCCCATTAACCCACCATTGACCTCAGTAGCCTCTAACATAGCCCGCATCTGCCCCTTTCTTACACAAGATACTACTAAGGACCTTGTCCATGCCCTAGTAATCTCTTGCATGGATTATTGTAACCCTCTACTAATTGGTCTTCCCAAAAGCTGTATTGCCCTGCTACAGTCTGTAATGAATGCCGCCGCAGGACTGATTTTCCTCACACCTCACCCCTCTGTCATTCCTTACATTGGCTTCCTGTATCCAATAGGAGTCAATTCGAAGTACTAAGCCATACCTATAAAGCATTGAACAATTCTAGCCCCTCTTTTCTGACCCTTCTCAGTATGTATGCTCGGCCCATGACCTTCGCCTGTCCGCTGCTCGCACACGTATGGCCAACTCACGCTTGCAAGACTTCTCGCGGGCAGCTACTTTCCTATGCAATAGCTTGCCTACCACCATCAGACTCTCCCCTAGTCTTCGATCTTTTAAGAAGTGCCTTAAAACCTTTCTCTTCAGGAAAGTTTATGACCTCCCAGAGTAACCTCCACCTCACATACCTGTTCCTTGCTCTCTCCTAAAGGGCAGCACTCTACTCTCTCCTCCAGCTCTGCATCACTCCCACCCTTTTTGATTGCTATTTCCTGTCCTATTGTGTTTTTTACCCCACCTCCTATAGACTGTAAGCTTGTTTGAGCAGGGCCTCTTCAACCTGTCGTTCCTGAAAGGTTTCTTGTAATTGTCTTATTTATTGTTAAATCTCCCCCTTTTATAATATTGTAAAGCGCTACGGAATCTGTTGGCACAATATAAATGCCAAAAATTTATAATAATAAAAAAAACACCCCTGATCTGGCAAAAGTAAAATCTATTACATTAAAAAATCTGGGTATAAATAAAGGATTATAATCAAACATGTAGATAAAGGGGGAGCATTGGTCATACTAAATAAAGTTGATTACATTATGGAAGTAACAGGGACGGACTGACAGCCTTCTGGGCAAAATTAACTCTTGGGCCCCTTAAATTTTTTTTTATATATATATATATATATATATATATATATATATATATATATATATATTCAAAATGTTGGTTCTTGCACATGCATAAAGACAAGCTTCTACACACATCTCACTACAGAGAGCTCACTGACATACACAACAAGCTCTCTACAGACAGCTCACTGACATGTCCATAATCTCACTACCCACAAGCACACTGACACATTCACAAGCTCACTCCCAGACACACAAGCTTACTTCTCAAAAATCACTACACACAAGCTCACTTACAGACATCCAAGCTAACTATAGAAATATCACTACACACAGCTCCCTACATAAATATCACTTCACACAAGTTCACCAACAGACATTCAAGATCACTATAGATATAATAACTACACACTGCTCACTACCCGCACCAAGCTCACTACAGAAAGCTCGTTGACATATCCAAGCTCACTAAAAACCTCTAACTACACACAAACCTACACAGCTCACTATGGACAGCTCACTGACACACACACACACACACACACACATGCACACTACACACAGCTCACTACAAGAAAGCTCACTGATACACATGCAAGCTCACTGACATACACAAAAGCTCACTAAACACAAGCTCACTGACACAAACACAAGCTCACTCACAGACACACAAGTTCACTACTTAAAATCACTTCACACAGCTCACTACAGAAATCTCACTACACACAAGCTCACCCACAGACATTCAAGATCACAATATAAATAATCACTACACACCACTCACAATGCACACCAAGCTCAGAACAGAAAGCTAATTGATATATACAAGCGCCAAACAAACATCTAACTACACACAAAGTCACAGAGTTAACTGACACACACACACACAAACACAAGCTCACTAGAGAAAACTAACACACAGACACAAGCTCACTGACACATACACAAGCTCACTACACACAAGCTCCCTGACATACACACACAAGATCACAAGCTCTCGCAGTTTATTACAGACAGCTCACTCACATGCACACAATGTCACTACACACAAGTTCACTGATACACTCACAAGTTCACTAAACACAAGCTCTTTGACATACACACACACACACATACAAGCTCACTAAACACAAGCTCACTGACACACACACAAGTTCTGTAACACACACAAGTTTACTTTTTTTTTGTAAATCTTTTTATTAAAGTGTTTAACACTTTAACACGGGGCTGGTTGGGGAGATCCTTTGATCTCCCCAGCCCAGCCACACCAGCTCTGGGCCCCTGACTGCCATGGGCCCTCGGTCCATGACCGATGTGCCCGAGTGGTCAGTCCACCCCTGGGAAGTAAACATGCAACTACATGACTAATCCACTTACCAAAGATTACCGTAAAATCCAACACAAACTTTAAAGAGGGAAATTGAGAGTATTCTAACAGAAGCATTACAGGAGATTATCAACAATGACCTTTATACATTTTTAACAGGGAAGTCCCCTGCTACCCCAGTATTTTACATTTTCTCCCTAAAGTTGTTTGTAAATCTTCAAGGGAGATCAGTCATCTCCAGTATTGATTCAGTTATATCAACAGCCTCCACTTAAATTCATAGTGACACTTTTATTTGCATATACAATGCAGGTTTTCACTGCAAGACAAGGCACTTGAACTTTTAAAATTATGAATTTAGCACTTTAAACATGATTATATAATTTTGATATACACTTTTCTCATTTATGCAATTGTTATTGTAATTTTTACATCACTATTTTGTTTCCCATTTAATATTATGATGACTTATTCTCTAGTCAGCTGTGTGCACTTATTGCAATGTGTATTGAAAATTCATGTTTATTCTGTTTTTTTTATACTGCCTTTATATATTGATCATCTGATTTGGAGGCATTCTTTTCTTGTTGGAAGGTGTTGTTTGGTGTCAAAGGTAAACCTGCGTGAGGCCGCCAGATAGGACATAATTTTGAGAAGGGTCTGTACTAAATATTGTGTCTTAGTGCTATTAATTTTTTTATAAAATCCCATTGGATGTTATTAAGTCTACTGTGATTATGAATTAATGAGTCACAATCGGACCGGTTTCAATTTAATTATTAGATTTTTTTTCAATTGTGCTGCAGGAGAGTGTGACGTCTTTATGCTTTGCATGTGACGTTGGACATCTCAACTCTGCACACTTGGTAGTGTGTGGAAACAGCGCCCAACCTTTCCCCCCTACCAAGTGAGTGTAATTATTGATTTTTGGTTTTTATTGGTGTTGCTATGTATTCATTGAGACTTGACAAAGGCTCATGTAAGAGCCAAAACATTATCAATATGTCTTGTTCCTAAATAAAGACTGCCATTCGAAGAAACTTTTGGGTGTGTCTGGACATTTGTGTATATTTCCAATGTAATCTTTGGGGAGCTAGCTAGCGCCCTATTGAAAGTAATCCCTTGAAGTGAGTGCATTGTCCACTTTTTGGTATAAGCACCTCTACGGTCCAATATAGTAAATACGTTAGATCCCATGATGATCAGATAACTCTGTGATTATGGAATTAGGGTATACATTTCATCGCACCCAAGGCCGACCTCCTGAAAGGTCTTAGGTTTGAGAGTTTTCCAGTAGAGACATAGTCCCTCCCTTCTCCTGCTTCAGATAACTTTGTCACACCTTGCTGCTTTGGTTCGGAAGGAGAAAAAACTGTTTTTCAGAAACAGGTGATTGTAACACAGGTCATTAGACCTTTCTTCTCTGTCTATCCCTATGTGTACATCTTTCTCTGATCTGATAGTTAATATGCAGACAGCAATCTATTAGGTCATTCAAATCCAAGGGTAGTTTTTTGGCAGTGATTTTAGAAACATAGAAACATAGACTGTGACGGCAGAAAAGAACAATTCGGCCCATCTAGTCTGTCCAATTTTCGAAATACTTTCATTAGTCCCTTGCCTTATCCAAAGTATCCAATGATCTAATGCCTATCCCACACATGCTTAAACTCCCTCACTTTGTTAACCTCTATCACTTCAGCTGGAAGGCTATTACCTGCATCCACTACCCTCTCTGTAAAGTAATACTTCCTGAAATTATTTTTAAACCTTTGTCCCTCTGATTTAAGACTATGTCCTCTTGTTGTGATAGTTTTTCTTATTTTAAATATAGTCTCATCCTTAACTGTGTTGATTCCCTTCATGTATTTAAATGTTTCTATCATATCCCCCTGTCTTGTCAAGCTATTGTGTGCTAATCCCTCCCGAAATGATGCCACTAATTACCTATTAGTCCACACCACCTCAGACGCTAAAGTTCTAATTTAGGTGGCGTAATCAGCCGTGGTACAAGAATCCTGTCTAAATATCATAATGGCTTTCCCAGGATAGTGGGCAAAACCAGGGGAAATAAAGGTCCTTTTAAAAAGCAATAAGACATTTGTTGTAGTCATATACAATGGGTAAATTGATAAATTGGATCCCAAAGGGGCAAACAAGTGCCTTGTCTGCTAAGTGATTTATCAGAATACCTCTCTAGGCCCTATCAGTAAGAAAAACATAAGGGCTAATCTCAAAATGTATGCTCACATGGTTTAAAAAAGCATGGCAGTTTAGAGGATCTCCACTGTAATGTTCAGTAGCTGACATGTTTTCAGGAGGGTTAGAATTGCAAAAACCAAGCCAGGAACTACACTCTTCCATAAACACACACGGAGGTGCAACCAGACAAAGGATCATCAATATAAATTGCAGTCAAAGGAGAGAAGATCCAGGCACTCCAAGGAAATATAAAGGCAATTTTATTGGACTCAAATGTCCTTCAATGTTTTGACCTAAGAAGATCATCAAGCTAACACACAAATTTACAAGTGAACAATATATAAGCAGGAAATCAATAAAACAAGTGCAAAATCAAATCATGTGATAAAAAATATATCAATACTCACTCTATATATACACGCAACAACTGTGTAGGGGACAGTATCCAATAGGAGACTGGACACTAATAATAGTAATAATAATAAGACTGAGTATTTCGATAACAAACACTAGACTGCGGTCACCTTTACGTCCCAAGAGTACACGTCCGCATGTCAATGACTTTAGAAGTCATGACGCCACCGCACATGTTTGTGGCATCCAACTTTGCGTCTTACATAGCGAGATGGCACATGGTACCTTATGTCACGACATACGCACCTAGATGCACAGCATCAGAATTCAAAGCATAGCAAATTACGCTACCCTTCAGTATCCAGCAAAAGTGCATGCGTATGAAATTCCATCGTAAAAATATGACGTAAGTGCAAAATAACGCATAACCCCCATATACTACACCTAGAACACTAGCGTGTACAAAAGAACAGTGCATATAGTCAAAGCCAGAATAGCTGTATCTCTGTGGTGCAAACACCACCAATAATCAAAAATGTGAAAAAGGAGTTAAGTTACACTATCCCCAAGTCAAATGTCACGTATATACATACCAATATTACAACTAAAATAAACATTATTAAGAATCCCTAGGAGAGGAATGATTATTGGTGGTGTTTGCCACACAGAGATACAAATTGCCTTTATATTACCTTGGAGTGCCTGGATGTTCTCTCCTTTGACTAAAGGAGCAGTAGAATGACTGGTCTCATAGCGAGAGGAAGTAACAGATGACACACCATACTTCCAGATTGTGTCTCAAGTAGCAAATAAATAGTACAGGATAAAATAGTCAGGAGTACCTGGGAAAATTGATCCCTGTAGGGATCCAACTCATCCATTCATGAACTGCCATTTGTTGATAAAGGTCTGTAGGGTCCATAATGGCCCTGCTGTAATGTCACACTATATGTAATGGACCCCAATCATACAGACAGGAATCTACAACAGAGAGTACTATAATCCATATTACCAGAACTTAGCATGACCGCGCTTAATGTAAAAATGGTCAGAGAGATAGCCAAAGTAAAGGGTTAGAAATAATTGAGTAAACATTAGACAAGCCAAAATTCAGGGATACACAGAACAGAATAAACGGTAATCAAGCGAAGGTCAGTAAGAGGAAATAAAAAAAATATCCCAAAGCACTACTGGGGTAAAGAAGAACAACAAAAGGGCGACTGGGACATGAAAAGCTACGATTTAAATACCAGTGGCTTCACTGGGATTGAGCAACATCATAGGGGAATACCGGCGATTGGCCAATTTAACTTAATACGCGTGTGCCGAATAAGGGCACTGTGTTGTGCCATTCGGATGTAACTGCGAACATATATAAAGAGATTCACATAAGCAGCATGTGGCATTCAAATTATTGGTGGAGCAGTGAGGAGGAGCCCTAGAAGCAGTATGGTCTAAATTGTGAATTTCAGGCACCTCTTTCAGGCACCAGATATAAGGGAGAAACAAAATGGAGAAATAAGCAGATTAGTGGACCATGATGGACAAGAGGTCTGCCCAACCACGTGGGCTGAACGTCCTGTCCAATCAAAAAGTGATTTATAGTTAGGGAACAGTCACTAAATGTTGATTGTTGATTTTGTTTACAGGTCATGTGACTACTGACCGATCTAAAATCAGAAGACAAAAAGATCCAAAAATTATCCAATGTTAAGTACCAGATGAACAGAACTAGAACTGTCTGAGGGCTTAACCCTAATAACTTGGAACACACACAAGAAAAGAACAAATTGCTTAATTATAAAATAATGGTATTTGCCTGGTAATAGATATTTGAATCCACTTAGGTAAAGGAAAACAAAAAAGAAACAATATATTTACAAGGTATATACAAATATATAATATATCCTGTAAACGGTGAATCTTAACATTTTGTCTTAATTTGCACATGAAGAGTCTTCTCTTCTTTAATTTAACTGCAAAATTCACTAGCTAACTCTAACCTAGCATTAATATCCCACTGCCAACTGGTTCATCTAGAACTGTATAAATGATAACAATTTGTTGCAAAATACGGAATACAGATATCTTGGTGAAACTGGAATTATGTTGACACACTTTAGGGAATGTAAATGTTATGCAAATATTAGTCTTGAAATCACCTTCTTATCTAATAGCCCAGGTACCAACTTGCAAATATATAATAATCTAGATACATTGGTTATTAAGTTAGTCCCTACTAGTAAATGCTACCTATAAAATAAAGATTTAGTAAAAGAGATTGAGAAAGTTCCTCATCCAAGACATACGCCCTCATAAATCAAATAAGTCAGAGCTGAAGGGGGTTAAAAGACAAAGTAATGCTGAGCAGTTAAATGAGGGTCGTGGAAATTATACTTCCACTGTCAGCTCAGAGAAATCTGAATGCCTACATACCAGCCTCTCTCCCTTCACATTTAACTAAATGAAAGACAGGGTAGAAACATAAATCAGAGTGATAAGTGCATAGTGAGCATAAAGTGACAATGAAATGTGTGTTTTCATTGCCTATGATGCACCTTCATCAAGGAATAATCTGCATCTGACACTTGGCAGTATATTTAAAAGGATTACTTACCCACATCCTGTTTAATCAGCCAATACAATCATCCTATGTTTAGGTAATGCTCACTGGGCATGATTCCTTTAACCCCTTAAGGACCAAGCTTCTGGAATAAAAGGGAATCATGACGTGTCACACACGTCATGTGTCCTTAAGGGGTTAAAGAAGGGACTCCACACATCTAATATGATGTGATACTCTCCACCAAGCAGATCCACTCTGTCTGCAAGGGAAATTGGACAATCTGGAGGGGGCAGAACATAGGTATATTTGTATGTCCTACCTCACTTCTTTCCCCAATACAGGTGTAAAGTGTTATTATTATTATTATTATTATTACCATTTATATAGCGCCAACAGATTCCGTAGCGCTTTACAATATTATGAGAGGGGATTTAACTATAAATAGGACAATTACAAATACGCTTACGGGAACAATAGGTTGAAGAGGACCCTGCTCAATCGAGCTTACATACTATAGGACAGATGGGGAGAGAAGAGAGGAAAGGGCAGACTGAAACAGTTTGTTAAGACTCCACCTCCATTTTCCATGTGAGCGATCCATGGGCCATCTGAAGACTCTGCCTAAGGGGCAGAGTCTTCATCCTCTTAAGAGATCTCCCAGAATAGAAGAATGCCCAGGCACCTTCACACAGGCTCCGCCCCTCCAACATACACATCCATACACATCCACTGGAAATAGCGGAGGGCGGATCAAAATACCATTCCTTTCCCCTATCCTCTAGTGGGTGAGAGGAGCAGGGTTATCTCTTGGTCATGCCCCACTCCTTCCAATGTGTATACGAATGGACCTAATTGGAGGGGATCATACATTACTCGATTCTTGCAAATGGAGAAAAACAGCACAACATTGAAAGTCCCTATCCGATTGTGACTAAAGTGCTTAATATACCTTTAAGAATAGAAAGATTACTGCATTCAGGGAGCTAAAATTCTTTAAAACAAAGGACAGTAAACAGTTTTAATGAATGAATAAGGTTTATATATATGACCTGCTTAGTATCATCAGAAGGACATTAAAGATGCACAAGTTATAGTAAACAGTACCTATGTGACATCCTATAGTCCGTAAGCATCCTGTCCTTATTATTCACTGCCATACATTTATTAAAAATAAATGCTGATGCTGAATTACAAATCAAGTGGCATGTTGGAGGTGTACAAAGGAGTAAACACTTTACAAATTACATTTCATATAAACGGTAATACAACTAATTAAATAATTCATTGGGATGTAATTAAACATAAACCCATGTGAGCTAATGAGAGGCAAAAACAAGCAAACCTAAAAAAGGAATGGAATAGATCTTATTGATTAGAATATTAGTCCATAATGAAAGAAGAGTGTGAGAATCCAACATTCAGTCCATAGGGTGATAATGTTTTTAATTTATGTATCTGAAAGCACTCTCTATGTTTAAGCTTTTATCCAGATCCCCTCTCCAGATGGCCTATTTTTACAAGATAAATACCAGAAAACCGTATTCTTTCTAATGACTCATTATTAAACACACGTTTTCAAGTATCATCAATTTCAAGTATCCTCCCAGACTCAACTGTAAAGGAGGTGGTGTAGGCATCCCCTCCCCTTTCAACCAATCATAACTCCCCCTGCCCTATCCTTTTCTTCTTTTGAAGTTCACACAGTCCGCCTATTTAAACCGACTTTTCTCCCTGGCTTCCCCACTTCCTCTCATCTAGCACTCCTTTCTTATACTTGGGGATTCAAATATACCAATCAACAACCCCAACTGCACTGGTGCCTCTCGTCTGCTCTCTGTAACCTCCTCCTTTGACCTTACTTAATGGTCCAATTTAGCAACCCATACAGCGGTAAACACTCTTGATCTCGCCTTAGAAACATAGAAACATAGAATGTGACGGCAGATAAGAACCATTCGGCCCATCTAGTCTGCCCAGTTTTCTAAATACTTTCATTAGTCCCTGGCCTTATCTTATAGTTAGGATAGCCTTATGCCTATCCCACGCATGCTTAAACTTCTTTACTGTGTTAAAGGGACACTATAGTCACCTGAACAACTTTAGCTTAATGAAGCAGTTTTGGTGTATAGAACATGCCCCTGCAGCCTCACTGCTCAATCCTCTGCCATTTAGAAGTTAAATCCCTTTGTTTATGAACCCTAGTCACACCTCCCTGCATGTGACTTGCACAGCCTTCCATAAACACTTCCTGTAAAGAGAGCCCTATTTAGACTTTCTTTATTGCAAGTTCTGTTTAATTAAGATTTTCTTATCCCCTGCTATGTTAATAGCTGCAAGAGCCTCCTGTATGTGATTTAAGTTCAATTTAGAGATTGAGATACAATTATTTAAGGTAAATTACATCTGTTTGAAAGTGAAACCAGTTTTTTTTTCATGCAGGCTCTGTCAGTCATAGCCAGGGGAGGTGTAGCTAGGGCTGCATAAACAGAAACAAAGAGATCCTAAATGACAGTGAATTGAGCATTGAAATTGCAGGGGAATGATCTATACACTAAAACTGCTTTATTTAGCTAAAGTAATTTAGGTGACTATAGTGTTCCTTTAACCTCTACCACTTCAGCTGGAAGGCTATTCCATGCATCCACTACCCTCTCAGTAAAGTAATACTTCCTGATATTATTTTTAAACCTTTGTCCCTCTAATGTAAGACTATGTCCTCTTGTTGTGGTAGTTTTTCTTCTTTTAAATATTGTCTCCTCCTTTACTGTGTTGATTCCCTTTATGTATTTAAATGTTTCTATCATAACCCCCCTGTCTTGTCTTTCCTCCAAGTTATACATGTTAAAGGGAAACTCCAGTGCCAGAAAAACGATCCGTTTTTCTGGCACTGGAGGGTCCCTCTCCCTCCCACCCACCAATCCCCGGTTACTGAAGGGGTAAAAACCCCTTCAGTCACTTACCTGGGACAGCGGCGATGTCCCTCGCCGCTGTCTCCGCCTCCGCGACGCTCCTCCTAGTGATTACGTCGGCCGGTGGGCGAGACTAATCTCGCTCACCGGCCGAGGAGACCTAATGCGCATGCGCGGAAATGCCGCGCATGCGCATTACGTCTCCCCATAGGAAAGCCTTGAAAAATAATTTCAATGCTTTCCTATGGGGTTTTGAGAGACGCTGGAGGTCCTCACACAGCGTGAGGACGTCCAGCGACGCTCTAGCACAGGAAACCTGTGCTAGAAACAAGGAAGTGACCTCTAGTGGCTGTCTAATAGACAGCCACTAGAGGTGGAGTTAACCCTGCAATGTAAATATTGCAGTTTATGAAAAACTGCAATAATTACAGTTGCAGGGTTAAGGGTAGTGGGAGTTGGCACCCAGACCACTCCAATGAGCAGAAGTGGTCTGGGTGCCTGGAGTGTCCCTTTAAGATCTTTCAACTTTTCCTGGTAAGTTTTATCCTGCAATCCATGAACCAGTTTAGTAGCCCTTCTCTGAACTCTCTCTAAGGTATCAATATCCTTCTGAAGATATGGTCTCCAGTACTGTGTACAGTACTCCAAGTGAGGTCTCACCAGTGTTCTGTACAATGGCATGAGCACTTCCCTATTTCTACTGCTAATACCTCTCCCTATACAACCAAGCATTCTGCTAGCATTTCCTGCTGCTCTATTACATTGTCTGCCTACCTTTAAGTCATCAGAAATAATCACCTCTAAATCCCTTTCCATCAAATATTCTGTACTCTGCCCTTGGGTTTTTACGTCTAAGATGCATTATCTTGCACTTATCCACATTAAATATCAGTTGCTACAACTCTGACCATTTTTCTAGTTTACCTGAATCTTTTGCCATTTGGCTTATCCCTCCTGGAACATCAACCCTGTTACATATCTTAGTATCATCAGCAAAAAGACACACCTTACCATCAAGACCTTCTGCAATATCACTAATACAAATATTAAAGAGAATGGGTCCAAGTACAGATCCCTGAGGTACCCCACTGGTGACAAGCCCAAGCTTTGAATATACTCCATTGACTACATCCCTATGTTGCCTGTCACTCAGCCACTGCCTTACCCATTCAACAATATTGGAATCCAAACTTCAACAATCTCTGTACTGCCTCTAATCTCTTGAATATTCATTTTACTCTATCTGACCACCGCCTGCTGACTTTTGACATTGACATACATAAGACCCAATTCACACCACCGTCTGAACATCAATCTCACAGAAACCTCCAATCTCTTGACCTAGAGCATTTCTCCAAACTCTCCTTTTACCTATCTCAAACCTCACCTGTCCTAGCTCTGCAACCTCCTTCTACAATTTCATCCTCTCCTCTCAACTAGACATCATGGCACCTCCTACATTTAAACACAACAACCTTGGCACACCAAGCTGATTGATATCTTAAAAAATGCTCCAGAACTGCTTAATGCTGTTTGAGAAAGTCTCACTGTGAGTCTGACTTTCTCCACTATATAGCTCCACTATTTTTGCTGCGCTCATAAACAATGCTCATCTCAATAACAATGCGCGCATCCGACCCTACTTAACGCCAGATGTGACTAAGGTGCTGGTCCATTCCACTGTCCTTTCTCGCCTTGACTACTGATTCCTCGCTTGCTACTGTCATTAGTTTAATACTATCCTTACCTTTTGTGTCACTTTACCCAACTCCCTCTAGCATGTAAGCTCATTGAGCAGGGCCCTCAAACCCTCTGTTCCTTTGTGTCCAACTTGTCTGGTTACAACTACATGTTTGTTCGTTCACCCATTGTAAAGCGCTGCGGAATTGGTTAACGCTCTATAAATAATGAAATAATAATAATAATGGGATGGAAAGTCTTAATTACATATTTTTCCTAAAACTACATGACAGAAGATACACTAACCCTGTGGTTTTGCAGTTAAAAAGGAACATGTTTAAAAGGTCTCAGAGTTATCAAAGTTGGTAAAAGATGTTTAAATTATTTTGAATGTATCTACAAGCTTTACATCTACCACATTTGTAGGTGCCTGTAACCGTGGATCTCAGCCATAAGGAGGATAAGGTCATAATGGTTAGGTCCGTTAGGTTCATTCTCTTCTTGTTGTGATCAACACCTGTGGGGTTATGACTTCACATAGATGTGGATCTTGACGAAGAAGAAGCCAGTATCTAGCCAAAATGTTCTTGACTTCATCCGAGCCAGCATCAAATGTGCTGATACAACTTGGGGACTTCAACATTCCCATTAACCTACCCTTGTCCTCAGTAGCCTCAAAACTGCTTTCAATGACCTCCCCCCTTGGGCCATCTCAGTGGTTACCCACACATGTAGCTGGCAATACCCTTAATCTTATTTTCTCTCATGAATGTACTATCTTTAATTTCTGCAACACTCAATTTCCTCTCTCAGATCACCACCTCTCATATTTGATATCAGTTAACCCCTACCCCATCATCCTCAACCTAACCCCTTTCACCTAAGAAGAAATCTGAATTATATTGACACCCAGCAGCTATCAGCTAATATTGATTCCCAACTTATATCCATCCCTACTTTCTCCTGTCCCTCACTGGCTATCTCCTCATATAACACTAAACTCAGCTCTGCCCTGGATACTGGAGCCCCGCTCCAAACATGCACCTTGAGGAGACCACGCCCCCAGCCGTGGCACACTAAATCAACATGCTACCTGCAGTGATGCTCCCATTCTGCTGAACACTGCTGGAGGAAGTCACGCACCCAGTATGACTTCTTCCACTACAAAGTTCATACAGTACAGCCCTTGCCCTTGCCAAACAATCATTTTTTTTCTCCCTCATTAGCGCATGCTCCCGCAATCCCGGGCATCTTTTTAATACCTTTAACTCCCTTCCTTGCCCTGCTGTGGCCACCCCCCAAACTAACCTTACAGCCGATAGCTTTGCATGCTTCTTTACCGACAAGATTGAAAGAAAGAATTCTCACCACCTTGCCCCTCTCTTTCTCAACCACACCTAGGTTATGGCTTTCCTACCTTTCAGACTTTCTCCCAGGCTACTGAACAAGAGGTGGCTGTGCTCCTCCTTTCCTCTCGACCCACCACTTGCCCGCTTGACCCTGCCCCGTCTCACCTTATCAGATCTCTCTCCTCTTATCTTGTGCCTTCCTTAACACACATCTTCAAATGCTCTCTCTCTGTTCTGGTGTTGTCCCTGCTCCCCTTAAACATGCTACTATAGTACCAATAACATAAAAAACATCCTCCCCTTCTAACTATCGTCCCATATCCCTGCTCCCTTTTTCCTCAAAGCTTCATGAAAGACTTGACTTTACTCATCTGACTTGCTTCCTCAATTCCAACTCTCTCCTTGACCCTCTTCAGTCTGGCTTCTGCCCCCACCACTCTACTGAAACGTCTATTTTTAAAGTCACTAACAACCTAATCGCAGCTAAATCCAAAGGCCACTACTCCATAGTAACTCTTCTTGACCTCTCTGCTGCCTTTCACATTATTGACTATGTTCTCCTTCTCCAACCTCTTCAATCACTTGGTCTCTGTGACATTGTTATTATTTTGGTTTGTTAAATCAACAATCTAGAGTATACAATTGTCAACGTATACGCTCCCAATACAGACCAGAGGAACTTCTTACACAAAGTCCTTGCTAAACATTCACCAGTCCGGAGGGGAATAACAACCCTCAGCGGGGACTTCAACCACATTCTTGACCCAGAATGGTGTGTCACCCTCACGCAAGAATGCAAGCCACTGGTGTGCCTAGTAGAGAGCATGACCTCACAAAGGTGGGATACAGCCTTCAAAAGCTCAAACGCCACCCACTATATTCAAGGTAATAGAGCTGGCAAGATACTAGCCAGATATCTGGTGCAAAGGCAGACAAACACCAAAACCCCATACATTTTTACACAATCGGGAGAGAAGAGGGTAACGTCCAAGGATATCAGTGATGTCTTTGCAGATTATTATGAGTCCCTCTACAACTTAGGTAAAGACCTAGCAACACACCAGCCATTACCCACACAAATCGAGGAGTACCTGGGAGGTATGTCCTTACTGACCCTATCGCAGGATCAAATCGACGCTCTGCAAGCCCCTATAAAAGAAGATGAGGTGCTCCATGCTATCTCTCGCCTCCCGGCAAATAAAGCCCCAGGCCTGGACGGGCTCACTAATACTTACTACAAAAAATTTGCACACACTCTGGCTCCTCACTTGACAACTACGGCAACCATGCCTAAAGACATGCTAAGGCATTGTCACACCACGCACGTGCAGCCAAAACCTCTGTCCATTATCACTCCCAAACATGGACACAAAACTGTACACAAAAATACAAGCAAAATGACTGAACAAAAATACATGATGACCAGGTGGGGTTTACTCAAGGCAGGCAAGATTCCAACATTAAGTAGAAGGTCATCAGGCTGATGCACAGCCTATGCAAAACTGAACAAAGAGGTCTATTGATCTCTCTAGATTCTTAAAAAGTATTCAATCGACCCTTATTAAACATGTTACTGAACAAATACAAATTCCCAACAGCCTTCATCAATGCGGTGAATGCCCTCTATTCATGCCCCACGGTGCGAGTTCTCAACTTGGAGTTTATCTCAAAACAAATTGGCATTGCAAACGGATCCATGCAGGGGTGCCCCCTGTCGCTCTTACCATATGTACTGGCCTTAGAACCCTTGGCAGCTGCTATTAGAGCAGACACGTCCAAACATGGCATCCCCCTGGGCAACAGGGAATACAAACGCAACCTTTTTGCTGATGATATCCTAATAACAATCCCACAACCCTTCACGTCCTTACCAAATCTAATGGGACAAATAAAGGAATATGGCACTATAGTATACTACAAAATGAATGTCACAAAAACCCAAGTTCTCAGTGTTCACACAAATAAAGATTTACTAACTAGAATGCAGGGAACATTCCCTCTGGACTCCTGAAATGATCACTTGATCTTCTTGGGTCTAAAACTTACGAAAAAGCATACTCATGTATTCTGAGAAAATTATGCACGACTGCTAAAAGAGTTTACAGAAACTATCAAGTCATGGAAAGGTCATTACCTCTCCTGGTTGAGGCGTATAGCAGCAGTAAAAATTTCGCTCATATCTAAAGTCTAATACCTCTTTAGAACATTGCAACTATCTTTGCCAGAACAACACCTGAAGAACCTGAAACACCTTTTGTTGTGTCATTTATCTGGGAAGAGAAAAAAGTATGGGTAGCATCGAAACTTCTCCAACAGGTGGTGGGGGACGAACCCCTTGGCCTTCCCAACCTCACAGCATACCACAGAGCAGCCTTTCTCCACAACATTGCGCAACTCAACCACCCCTCCGCAGCACCCCAGTGGGACTCGGTCATCCCCTAAGGAACTCAGATCACTGCATTGGATGCCGAGGCACTCTAAACCTCCCCTCTCCCACTTATTGCCTAATACAAAAACCTATTCCAGGTGTGGGACACGGTGAGAGATAGATTGGTGTTGGAACCTCAAATACAACTAGCCAAGCCAATGCAGACAGTGGGATACCTGGTCCTGACATTTAACTGGGAAACACGGGCAGGGAGAGGAGTTCACCACGTATACCAAGTCTTTGATAGAGGCCGCCTGCTGTCCTTCCCTTTTCTCTGGGAAAAGGCATTTATTGCCCACAAAGTTCTCATGGCCCATCACCCACTGTAGATTTTGCCACCTAGTGGTAGTTAAATGTATGGGGAAAAGGAAAAACCTTCATTCAGGCCTTTAGGGCTAAGAGTTTTTAGTTTGTATATCCACCTACATTCCTTTTGACGTAGGAGTTTATCGAAATCTCCTCGTCTCTGGTCCCTCTTAACCCATTCTAGGCCGCAGAACCTAATCTCATGAGATATACCATCATGGACGTTTTTTAGGTGTCTCATGAGATCTCATGAGATTAGGTTCTGCGGCCTAGAGCTCTTGATAAAGGCGTGTGACTGTGCCGAAACGCGTGTCGAGCGTTTGCCGGTTTTTTATTTTAACACTGAGTAATGCAAACGGCTATTCTAGATTGGAGGATTTAACTACATAGAAACCTTTTTCAACTGGACGTTCAGGCATATGCAGTACCAGACTGCCTGCACGTTAGTGTGTGTTACAGTAGCACTTAGGGATAAGGGGAGACAGATCGAGATGTGCCTTGGAGCCAGCCCAGCACCAGGTCTACACCCTTTCAGTGCTGGATGTAGCAGCAGTACTGAAGGCTGATAGGAGACAGAACGAGATACTCCTCTTAACAGCAGTATTAGTGCAAACCTTTTCAGTACTGGATGCCTTTGAAACAGCTACTCTCCTAAGTTAGTTAGATAGCTATCTCTATCAGCGTTAGGCTGCCTCGAAGCAGCAGTGTGTGAGGAATCTACTTTTGAGCTAATAACAAGGTGGTTTATATGTTTAAGTGGCTTTTATATCTGGGAAATATTGGGGTGGTTGGCGAGTATCAGTCTGTGTATGGGATCTGTATGCCTAACCAGTTACTATAACTTACTCTTAGATACGTTTTGCTATACCAATCCCTTCACCCTCAACCTATACCTATGTACTATATACCCCTATCGTTGTTCTGAGACACTCCCCCTCACTACTGTTTCGACCCAGTGAAGTACCATCTATCCACTATCAAATGTACCTCCCGTTTACTGTATACTATTACAAGGAGAACTTTGGATATTAGACGGTACTCACTGGCGTATTCTGTGTGGTTGTGTATATGTATATATACATAGGTGCTGCTATTACGGTCTTCATTGACCAAACAGTCTCCTATGTACTACTATCGATTTTAACAAATAATAGTATTGATATACAATTCATCTCAGCCTGACGGTGCAATCCCACCTTTATAGCCGAGATACCTATAAAGTCTTACAGACTGTGGATATCTAGTTCTAGAGGAATTTGGTGTATGTGATATCTGACTTAATCTATACCGTACTATATATTGTACTCTATACTCTAATTACAATTCAGATATCACTGCCATTTCCATTACCTGTGGACAATATCCATACTGTTTTTAATTCACTTGTATTTTCACGAGTGTGTCACTATTACTTCACTTGTTTTTTGTGTTGTCCGTAAGCGGCCAAATAAAGGTTATACCGTACATTTATTCAATTTATTCTAGAGATATCTTTTAGTGAAACAGGGGTCCAATTTTTTCCAACTGTAATGGAACACCCAATTTCACTTTAGTCTTTTTTCGTTTTACAGCTTAATGTAGTTGTTCTGGTGAATATATCCAGTGCTTGCAGCCTTTTTGCTGTAAACGCTTCCTTTTCTTTGAAAAGGCAGTGTTTACTTGGCTCCCTAGTGACACCTCCAGTGGCCACTCCTCAGATGGCTAGTGAAGGAGCTTCCTGGGGCAGTGCTGCAAAGTGTGCTGCAGTGACATTCTGTGTCTTTACACTTTGCATGGAGACACTGAACCTTCTCCATAGAAATGCATTGAATCAATGCATCTCTATGACTAAATGCTGATTGGCAAGGCCGGTGTTTGGCCCCACTTCCTTGATGATTTCAGCAAATCCAATGCTCTTCCTATGGGAATTGAATTGGCTGAGATCATCAATATTGATTTCAGTCAAGGAGGCAGATTGGGGGCAGGGCCAGGGCTGCCAGACCCATGCGGTGCTAGAAATAGGTACATTTTCTAACCTTTTATAGTGGAAGAGGGGGCAAGCCACCTAAATGCTGTTTTTAACACTATAGGGTCAGGAATATACATTTGTGAAGAGCATAGGAGTTAAAGTTAAGAGAATGTTGGACTTAAGCATATGCACTTATCAGTATGGAATAATAATAGGGAAAAGACAAGGAATGGGTTTTAATGTAATGGATTTGTATTTATTTGGAAAAATGTTTGAAACACAACACATAACTACTATTTATGTAATGTGGTTCAGTATACTTGGACATGAATTGGCTGCCTGACATCCAAATATAAAAATATAAATAGAAAATTGCAATGAATAAGAATATATTTCTATTAATCTTCTGGCAGTACAAGTCATACTTTGTTAGCCCCATACACTCATTTAAACAGCTAGTGAGAAATTTGTCACATCTGTTTCCATCTTCATGGATATTGGACTATATTTGTAATGGCATCTAGTCTAGCACCTTACTCTTCTTCTTTTGCAATAATTACTGACGTATAAAAGTAAGCGACTTTGTATGAGACAATTGTAAAAGTAAAAAAATAAATAAATCACACAATTACTGAGTAGAATGTTATTTAGTTAAAAGTAAGCAGTTGGTAAGAAAAAAAAATTCTTGTCCCTAAGCACTCGTGTTTTCATAAATATTATTATAGTTTTTTGTTTTTTTTAGCATTTATTCTCTGTATAAAGGTCCACAATATGGAAGTATATTTTTTATTGACAATTAAAAACAGAGAAAAAAAACTCCCACCAACTGTTTTGGATTTACATAGTCATAAAGTACCAAACATAATTTATGGTTTTACTAGATGATATCTTAACTTATTTATTTTGGAGGTTGGGTGAGTAACCTTTTAGTCTTGTTATAGGTGTGCTTTTTTCCTATTAAAGGATCACTTACTAATCTTACATATACATAAAGCAACTAGTTTAAATAGCTCATGATGCACTTTTAGATGTGTGAAGTACTGGAGTATATTTTTTTCTTACTGAGGTATCAAGCATAAAATCACCCATGGATAACCTAGGCAGTCACAGGTAGCCATGGATAATCTATGCATTCATGGGTAGCCATGGATAACCTAGGCAGTCCCGGATAGCCATGGATAATTTAGGCAGTCATAGATAGCCATGGATAACCTAGGCAGTCATGAATAGCCATGGATAATTTAGGCAATCATGGATCGCCATATACACCCTGTTCCAAATTATTATGCAAATTCTATTTAAGTGTCACAAAGATTAAATATTTAGTTTTTCAGTTTAACTCATGGATGGCATTGTGTCACAGGGCTCTTTTGATCACTGAAAACAATCTCTGACACCTGTGATAATTAGATTGCCAGGTGAGCCCAATTTAAGGAAAAACTACTAAAGGAGGGTGTTCCACATTATTAAGCAGAGCACCATTTTCATGCAATATGGGGAAGAAAAAGGATCTCTCTGCTGCCGAAAAGAGTGAAATAGTTCAATGCCTTGGACGAGGTATGAAAACATTAGATATTTCACGAAAACTTAAGTGTGATCATCACACTATTAAGAGATTTGTGGCTGATTCAGAGCACAGACGGGTTCGTGCAGAGAAAGGCACATTGAGGAAGATTTCTGCCAGATCCATGCATCGGATCAAGAGAGCAGCTGCTAAAATACCATTACATAGCAGCAAACAGATATTTGAAGCTGCTGGTGCCTCTGGAGTCCCACGGACATCAAGGTGTAGAGTCCTCCAGAGTCTTGCAACTGTGCATAAACCTTCTATTCGGCCACCACTAACCAATGCTCACAAGCAGAAACAGCTGCATTGGGCAGAAAAATACATGAAGACTAATTTTCAAATAGTCCTGATCACTGATGAGTGCCGTGCAACCCTGGATGGTCCAGATGGATGGAGTAGTGGATGGTTGGTGGACGGCCACACTGTTCCAACAAGGCTGCGACGTCAGCAAGGTGGTGGTGGAGTCATGTTTTGGGCCTGAATCATATGAAGAGAGCTGGTCGGCCCCTCTAGGGTCCCTGAAGGTATAAAGATGACCTCTGCAAAGTATGTGGAGTTTCTGACTGACTACTTTCTTCCCTGGTACAGAAGAAAGAACAATGCTTTCCGTAATAAAATCATCTTCATGCATGACAATGCACCATCTCATGCTGCAAAGAATACCTCTGCATCAATGGCTGCTATGGGGATAAAAGGAGAGAAAGTCATGGTGTGGCCTCCATCCTCCCCTGACCTCAATCCTATTGAGAACCTTTGGAGCATCCTCAAGCAAAAGATCTATGAGGGTAGGAGGCAGTTTACATCCAAACAGCAGCTCTGGGAGGCTATTCTGACATCTTGCAAACAAATTTAAGCAGAAACTATCCAAAAACTCACAAGTTAAATGCATGCAAGACTTGTGAAGCTGCTATCAAATAAGGGGTCCTATGTTAAAATGTAAAGTGACCGGTTAAAATGTTTAAAAAGTTAAAATGTTGTTATAAGTTTGATTGAAATAGCTTTTGATTTCAGTAAATATGCTGCAAACACAACAAATGACAATTTTCAGTTCGTTACAACCTATAAAGTGTTTTGAAACTTACTGTGCGTAATAATTTGGAACAGTGCATTGTAAGTTTTTTTATGTTTAAAAAAATACTGTTATCATTAGGAGGTTTGTTCAATAAAATTTAAATTGTACTCTTAATAGTTGATAGCTTGAGAATTATGCTGACTGTTATTTACAGCAATTATTTAGGTAAATGAGCAAAATATAATTTGCATAATAATTTGGAACAGGGTGTATAACCTAGGAGACTACATTGGCCATAAAGAGAGCATACCTCTCTGGATAGACTCTATGCGATCCCTGTTAGCATATATTGAAAAGAGAGAGAAAAGAGTAAAACTTGACCTTATTGACAACACAAACACCTCTCCAATATTAAAAACATGGCTGATGTTAGGGAATCAAGAAGACAGACTAAACGTAAACAAGCCAATGAATCAGTTCAGGCAGAAAACAGATAATAAACAGAATCATCTTAGGTCAGGAAAACAGAGATCATAATAAACCGTGAAGGACTCCAGGGATAAACCAGATTATTCAAAGATTAGAGACTTTAGTTAATGAGGTGAAACCACGAAAGGGCTGTGTGAAGTACATGTTTATGTAGCTTTTTTTATATAGTTTTGTAGGTTCAATAAGTCCACCTACCATATGGCAATCATTCATAGCCAAGTGCCACAGTTAAATCAGGTGTGTGGATCAAGCAGGCAAATCCAATGCAAAGGATACAGCCAACAACTAAAGAACCACTGGTTCCCTGACATTATCATCAACATATCAGAAATTAAATGTGTTTTGCACATTGTATGATGAAAACTTTTTGAACATTGTGGCAAACCTAGCCACTTTAGACTATCCTTGTATATAGCTAAGGGTTGTCCTATAAAAGCTGGTTAACTTCTGTGATTTTATGTGTTCGCTTATAAATGTGATAGAGGGCATTCGTATGCTAGTTTCACGAACAGTGACTTTCAACACTGTTCGTAAAACGAACTAAGTACCGAATGGGAGACCACCCACAGGAGGTTGTGTGGCTCCCATTAATAGATTGCAACATTGTAGCGTTCCCCAGTTAATTGATTTGCGGGTTGGCTGCCATTCGGATACCGACCACGTGACGGCGGCCATCTTGGATTCCCTTTTAGCCCAGCGGTGTTTGGTCGTCAAGTGCCTGGAACTAAAATCGGCTACTCGAATACCGATGGACTTCCAGACCGTTAGGGAACACCGGTCTTTCTGTACTTTTCTTCAAAATGTGCATTTGTGTGTTTTATTGAAAATACATGTTAAATGGTATTTTATGTGGCGTTTGGCTGATTGTGCTGGGATCTGAGTGGTAATCTACCGAAGTATGCGCTCAGATCCCAGCTATGTACCTATAGGTCATTCGGTACAATAGCCCGAATAATGTGCCAGTTATGTATTTTTAAGTGAAAAGCCCGGTTCTGCTGTACGGAGGGATAATCCACTTAGTAGGATATTCTGTGGGTACAGCAGTGCATGGTGGGAGAAATGCCTTGCATGTTCAGTTCCCCATGTAGTCCCCTACTGTATAACCCCTGTAAAAGGACTAAGGAAACCCCTTGCATGGGGAACCACATAAATACTGGAGCATGTGAATAAAATCGGCAGTTGACTCCCAGAACTGTGTTTCGTCCGGTTACTGGGGGGATTTGGCATATTGCCTTCTCTTCAGCGCTTTTCTTGGATGACTTTCTTTTACCAGCGGAGATATTGGGATTTAATATTGTAGCTCTGCTACAAACATGTAAAAGGAAATATGGTTAAATAAAACATACCCTATTCAATTTTAATATATTCAGACATAAAATATAAACTGAAGGGCATTCTCAGTAAGACAGCTGCTGCTGTTGCTGCCAGGAAGATAGTAGCGCAGAAAAAGATGAACAAATGACTTATAAGAAGGAGTTCTTGCAGGTCTTTGGAAAAGATATAAATCATAATTTCAGTGTGACTTGAACTACAAATTCAACCAAGTGTGTTGATGCCATTCTTTACTTTGATTTCCAGCTGTAAAACCCATTGCCTTTTAATCCCAAGATGACAAAGAGACACATAAGTAAATCAAATGACCAGCAAGTGAGGAAATACAACTTTTGATATGCATCTCTTACTGCCAAGTCATTGTATATAAAACAACACTAAAGGGACACTCCAGTCACCATAACAACATCTTGTAAATGAAGTTGTTTTTTGTGCCAGAAAGCCCATGGGTATACTCTTACCTTTAGGGGTCAAGCCATTCTCAAATGGTTTAACCCCAATAGTTGCCATAAGCTCTGACACATAGGTTCCCCAGGCAGCAGGCGGCAGGCAGTATCCAGCTTCTGAATCTCAGTTACAGGAAGTGTAGAGCAGTCAGCTGATGCTCTAAGCCAATTCATAGCTCCCCATTGATAAAAAAATAAATATATCTTCTTTTGATCCTCTTTCAAGTGCTCTTTTCACAGATACTTGAACAATCATGTTTCCACAACTATCCCAGTGTTTGCTTGACATGCAAATGAGCATCATGGCAGGCATCATGTTTCAGACTTCATGCTACACTCTTGCAGACACCCTTAGCAATGGACATGGTTTTAAACACAGGTTTTAAAAAAAACAAAAACATGGGGTATGATCCCAAAAATATCAGTGACTAGAAACCAACCATGGACTTTAGTTTCAACCTTGTGTGCCTCATCAGATTTCATATTTGGTTTTTAAAAAATATAATCACCAAAGAACAATAAAAACTTTAGGCTTTACCGGTGTTCCCACCTTCTAAGCCTTCGGTTTTTAAGAGTGCAGCGCTGTATTAGATGTGAGGTAAGTGTGTTTTCCAAAATATTCAAAGCCACTTACCCTCTATGTTTTTCTTTAGTGTAATGTACATATAGAAAAGACATAAAAATATATATACAAATAATTGTGCAGTATATTAAGTGATGTAGCAAGACGTTTAGTGAGTTACAAATGTATATAAACTCACATTTTTTAGAGCCTTTTCAAGTTTTTAGGCTCTAAACTTCCAAGCGTCTGTGTCTTTTTGGGTAGATCCCACGACCCCTCTCTCCAAGGAAAAGTGTGTATATTCCTCTCCACAACGTATGTAAAAGACACAGATATTTCAAACTAAGTGTAGCATCTTAGATAGTAATTGTATCCATATGAATAAAGTTAAAATGCTCACCTTGTTTAGAGCCTTTTGATAACTGGCTCTAAGTATGTAAACCTATTGTCAATTTGTGGGGTGACACTACCCCTTCCCTGGAATCACTTGTGCAAGATACAGTTGAATAGATGAAAATGGGAAAATGTATTGCAGAATATGTATATATGTATAAATACTATAAACATATACTTTCTAGAAAATAAAAAACAAATATATAAAAACAGTACAGTGCAAATGTTTGTGATCTAAAATATAAGTCCACTTGGAGCTAAAACGCCAGTTGCTCCGCTATCCAATCGGGTATCTCCTGTGTTGAATGTGACGGGCAGAATGCCGTCGCGTCACTTCCTGCTTTTCGCCACTACAAGGTCCACAATCCATTGCGGGTCAAACTTAACTTCCGGTAGGTGTCCGTGTCATTATGGGAAACATAGTCCTCAAATTGGTATTCTAAAGTAATGGTATTGAATAAGAAATAGAGAAAGAAGTGCATAAATACATGTTGTATACATTGATATTTAAAAAATGTTAAGATTTTGCACATATTATTTTTTTATTATAATATTGTATATATAAAGATTGTTTAATAAAGAGCTGATTATATTTGAATTCATTGAATGAATTTTCAATATATGCAAGATGATATTATGTAGGTGAATAAATGAATATACATATATATATACAGTCCTATAATTATTTATTAATATAAAACATGTAATAACACATTTCCATATATATATAAATAGCCCATTTGTGTCTGACAGGGTAAAAGAAAGGATAGTTTGTGATAAGTGTATTTAAAAAGTATGACTCCGCATTGGATTATAGGAAGTGACATAGTTTGAAATCTGCATTCAGTCCTGAAGGAGCTAAAGTGTTTAAATTGAAAATCCACTCTCTACGCTTATTATTCCCTACATTCTTTTTTTCAATCCTAGTCATCCATACACTAAAATCACCACATACCTTAAAATACAAATGCCATTCTTTCTTTCTCTTCCTCTCAATTCTTTTAGGAGTGGAAATATCTACACAAGTTTCTCACACCTTTTCCTTAGTCCCTACCCTAAACACATTTACATAAAATTACTTGTCAGACCAAACTGTGAAACTGTATCTTCTGTAAGTCACACTCTTTAAGCAACCTGCTTTTATCGATTTATTTAAAATCCCTTTTACTTCATTGGCCTATCAGGCCATTTTTTTCTGTCCGCCACACTGATTTTTTATTTTCGTTTATTTTTGTATGTCTGTATAGGGCTGGAAAAAAAGGCAATTCAAGGCAGTTTAAGGCAGTTTAAGGCAGTTTAAGGCAGTTTAAATTATTTTCATACTCTGAAACGTGAAACACAATGAAGAAAAAAAAGAGAACATGGTCATTTCGATGCATTAAATATATTTTCTAGATTTGCATTTTGCATTAATTTGCATGATGCATTTATCATATCACTACAACCATGCAGTTTATCATTTATACTGGAGTCCTTGTGATAAACTTGACCTTCTTAGATATAAAAGATGGAAGAATTGGAGAAACGGAAAACACATGATCGAATCCCAGTCTGGCCACCTCACCAGTTAGTGTTCCTGGGCAAGACATCTAATAATATATAGTCGCCTACGTCAAATCCTCCTAGAATGTAATGTAATTTGAGCAAGAACTTCTTCACCAATCAAATATCCACTTTTTATAATTGTACAGCACTGTAGAATATGCTGGCACTATGTTAATGCTAATAATAATAAGAATAAGAATAACAAAAAATAGTCTTAATGAGTTAATGACCCAGAGTATTATTTTGCATCCTCGGTTGCCATGCTTTCAAGCACTTTGTTGTGTTTTGTTTATTATTACAGTAACATCTTTTCTTCATATCAGCCTGCTAATTAATGTGTTCTTTTATTTGAAACCTGTTAGGTGTTTTGTTTTGCTTACATAATCTATCTATATTTATCTTTACTGCTAGACAAATGTGAATAATAAGATGTCTTTCTACTTGATATTTACTTAGAATGTTTTTCTAAAAAAAGGGCTATAATTTGGGACTAATTAATTAACATTGTATTATTATTATTAATTATTGTTATTATTATTACTATTATTATTATTATTATCATCATTTTGTATACTCCAATAGCACATGTACAATTCTTTGCATACCCTTTAACTATCAAGTTGATATATTTGTTACTGATCTGTTGGGAATAAATACAACCTATATGTCAATTTTTGTAATTCTGTTAAAATGAAGTGTTTTAGGCAGTGCTCAGCATTTCTACTCTCTCCCTATCCATTGGTGAGTGAAAATGTAACTCTGGTGAAAAAAATTACCCAATGAGTATGCTCTAGTGTTGTTGCTTAATCTGCTAATCAAATGGCAGAAAATGCCCCAACTAGTGTAAACCATATTCATTATATTATATACACTGATCAGCCACAAACAAGTGAAGGGAATAATATTATTATATTGTTACAAATGCCCCTGTCAGGGGGTGGGATATATTAGGCAGCAGGTGAACAGTCAGTTCTTCAATTTCATGTGTTGGAAGCAGGACAAATGGGCAAGCAAAAATAACTGAGTGAACAAATAGTGATGGCTAGACAACTGGGTCAGAGCATCTCCAAAACGGCAAGTCTTGCAGGGTGTTCCCAGGATCAGGGCTGGCCTTAGGCCTTTGGGCGCCCTATGTGAAAAATCTTCACAGCGCCCCCCCTTCCCCCCTCCCCCACTCCTTCCCCCTTCCCACAAACCCTGTCTCACACACACACACACACATAGGCAGACAGCCATACACACACACACAAACACACGCAGGCAGTCACACACAGACAGCCACACACAAACACACACACACACACACACATAGAATGTGATGGCAGATAAGAACCATTCGGCCCATCTAGTCTGCCCAGACAGTCACACATAGGCAGTCACACACACACACACACAGGCAGACAGCCACACTCACACACACACACAAACACACACAGGCAGACAGCCACACACACAGGCAGGCAGTCACACACAGACAGCCACACACACAGAGGCAAACAGCGCCACACACACACACACACACACACAGTCAAAAACACAGACAGTGACACACACACTGTCAGACAGCCACACACAGACAATCACACACACACAGGCAGACACACACGCACACTCACACAGACAGGCAGACAAACACACACACACACAAGCAGACAATCACATAGTTACCTCTATTCCTTGTGGAGGCAGACAGGCAGTGCAGCTCCTGGATTCTGGTTGTTGAGGGAAGCAGGGACTCCTTCCTGCTTCCCCTGCAGCAGTTACCCGGCACTTTTAGCTCTGCCCCCGCCGCAGGTAAGCCCCGCTACGCCACACGGTAAGCCCCGCCCCGCCGCAAATTATTATTTTTAAAAAAAATGTATTTATTTTTTATCCCGTCCGGCCATGTGTGAGCTGTGTGGCCGCAGGGCGCCCCCTGCTCCATGGCGCCCTGTGCGGCCGCACAGCTTGCATACCCCTAAGACCTTCCCGGTATACAGGGTTTAGTACTTACCACAAGTGGTGCAAATAAGGACAGCAGCTGTACTGGTGTCAGGGTCATTGGTGCCTAATTATCATTGAAGTGCGTGGGGAGCAAAGGCTAGCTTGTCTGGTCCAATACCACAGAAAAGCTACTGTAGCTCAAATTGCTGAAAAACATAATGCTAGCCATGATAGAAATGTGTCAGAAGACACTGTGCATTACAGTTGGTGGCTGTGTATTGTGGTCATAGTGCCCATGACGAGCCCTGTCTACTGCCCAAAGTACCTTCAATGGGGATGTGTCAATGGCGCAATGGAAACAATGGCGCAATGGAAGAGGTATGCATTTTGTCCCTACCGGAACTTCCTCAGGGCCAATGGGACTATGCTGTGTACACATCGATAAAGCTAACTGGATATAAATCCCACCTCTACCACCACAGCCCTTGCAAACCCCCCTACTAAATGCTCCAGCTATGCTTCTTATAGGTGCCTTTTTTCTTCTGAGCTAAAACCGATCAGTTCTTACTTTAATTCAGGATTTCACCTTTGACGTTTGATACGCAATGATGTTAGTAAAGTCAGAATCTGGAATTAAAGTGAGAACTGATAGGTTTAACACAGGACAACAGCACTATTACTATTACCTCACATACACTAAGCTGATCTTTTTCTTATATTTTTCTGCATTGCCTTGATGGGACATTTATATGTGTTTTACTTATAAAATGTGGATCCGATTCAGTATAATATATTTTGATTCAAGAAAAATAAATCCCCTGTTAGAGAGGAAAACAGAGAAAATCTCTAAAATAAATGTAAATTATGAATTGTGATATTTTATTTGATTTATTGTATAGTCAGATGCTATTGCTCACACAATAAAAAACCTTTCACCAATTAAAAAGTAGGCAAGGTTTACACAGGATAAAAAGCAGGGATACAAGACCCTAGTAAACTTAAATCTAAATGGAGTTATGATGGTGCCAGAGGCTCCTGGAGGCACTCTTACCTCAAGGGGTTAAACCATTCCCAAATGGTGTAAGCCCAAAGTTGCCTACAGCGGCGATATCCAGTCTCTCCCAGGCGGCATCCAGCCTCAGAATTTTTACTTTCAGGAAGAGCAGAGTGCCGCCGGGCAGGGACGGTGCTGACTGGCTTCAGCTGACACTCTCAACCAATCAGTGACTTCCCATTCATTAAGCTGGCTTGGAAAGCAATGTACGTTATCCAAGTCAGTTTAGTGAATGGGAAGTCCAGTGTTTTGGTGTCTGGAGTGTCCCTGAACTGATTCTCATCTGAAGAAAACTTCCTTATTAAAGTGGAGGGGGTATCTCTACTATACTGTTAACTAGGCTGGGAAGTCTAGAACACCCTATAATCTAATATAGCAACCTATGGCATGTATGCCATATATGGCATTGAAGGTGACTTTGCACAGAGCCAACTATCTGCTAGTGCAAACTGAGCTGAGATTGCAAGTGCTGAGGGACAATTCTCAATGTATTTATTGTGACACTTAGAGAAAGTGATCTTAGATTACATCCTCTCTGCACTTGTGAACGTGAATAGAGCAGCCCACAGCAGCTACCTCAGCTCCTGCGTTTGACCTGTACCTGGCCAGTTCAGTCCCCACTAGACCCAAGGGGAGTCATCCACATTGCTAGAATGCTGCAGAAGAAGCATACACCTCACACAAATAATACAAATAACCCACACATGTTGGTTATGCATCAAAAAGAGACAATGGCAGATTAAACTTTACTGGATAAACAGCAAACAGTTATAACATATCAGTTACTTAAAACAGCAGTCAGCAGGGTGAAAGGCAAAATGAAGAGACATAGAGCAAGTAAAAAAAACAAAGAACTTCCTTCCTGTGAGTACCAACAAGTTCAAATCATATATAAGCAGCACTCTGAACTTTACAGCGCCAGCTCAAGTGCTAATTATATACATGTTATTCAGTACATGCTGTTGTATTTCCCAACACCCCTTCTCAACTGAATATGCATAATTGCATGACATTCAGCTTCTTCTGTAGTAAACAATGACGCTCTTTTGGCAACGGTTTGGTGAGTGTGTCTGCAGTCATCTCTTCTGATGGACAATACTGAATGTCAATAACTCCTTGCTCTTGCGTGTCCCTGAGCAGATGATGTTTTACATCAATGTGCTTGGTTCTGGGATTTACCCTGCGCAAATTTTATGCATCCCTAATTGTCTTCAAGGATGGGTTTAGACATGTCAAGTCCCATATCTAGTAGAAGTTGGCAAATCCAAATTGCTTCTTGACATCCTTGTGCTGCTGCTACATATTCAGCTTCAGTTAAAGATAGTGCACAGTCACTTGTTTTCGACTAGACCAGCTTATGCTGGAAGATGTAACTACTTGTAGATTTGTGGTCAGTGGTGTCTCTAGGCCAATTAGCATTTACATATCCGATTAATATTGGGTTTGACTTTGCTGGCAGTCGCAGCTTAATTTGAGTTGTTCCCTTTAGGTACTGTATCACTGTATCTCTTTACTGCATTCCAGTCACATTGACGAGGTGTTGCAACTTTTCTGCAAAGTATGCGAACTGCTGCCGCAATGTCTGGTCTTGTTACTGTGTCGATGTATAGCAATTTTCCAATGGCCTTGCGGTAATTATCATTGTTGGTTAACACATTTTCTTTTCCACTGTTTTTCTTATAATCAGGTTCCATTGGTGTTTTCAGTTCCTTTGCATCTTGCATGTGAAACTGTTCTAATATTTCTGTAATTTTTTTGACATTGGTTAAGAAGATAGCTTCCATTTCTTCCCTCTCTATTTGAATTCCTAGGTAGTGACTGATGTTCCCTAGCTCTTTAATCTTACAGTTCTGTTTAAATTTGTGAACTATTTGGTCATAATCCCCTTCTTGTTCAAAACAAATTATAATGTCGTCAACATAAATTAGAATGTATATCCATTTGTTTTCTTGATTCTTTGAATAAAGACATGGATCTGCTTTACTTCTTGAGAATCCTTCTTTTGTAAGTATTTCATTCACTTTTTCATTCCACATTCTTGCAGCCTGTTTGAGCCCATGAGGCTCTTTTAAAGGTTTTGTCCCTTTTCGAACCCTGGTTGCTGTTCTATATAGAGATCTTCCTTGATGTCTCCATGTAGGAAAGCAGTTTTGACATCCAGATGTTTCACCTGCATTCTCTTTCTGGCTCCAATTCTAAGGAGTGCTCTGATGGTTGTGTGCTTTACTACTGGAGCAAATGTTTCGTCATAATATTCTCCAAATTTCTGGGAATATCCTTTGGCAACTAATCTTGCCTACTATCTGAGTATATTTACTTCAGCATCATATTTTACTTTGAAAGTCCATTTGCTTCCTATAGTTTTGTGATCGGGGGTGGAGCTCAGTGAGGGACCAGGTATTGTTTTCCTGAAGTGATTTTATTTCTTCTTCGGCTGCATCTCTCCACTGATTGGCTTCCCTCTTTGGCAATTTTTCCATGTCTTCCCATGATGTTGATTCCTGTATTCCATGTGTCTTAACAGTGTATGACAGCCTGCAGGGTGGTATTCCTTTTGTCACCCGAGTGGATCCTCTGATTTCAGGTTCTTCTGTAGATCCTACTGGTTTGTCCATTGTAAGTTCCACTTCTTGTTCTGATTCTTGTGCAGCTTCACTTTGGTCAGCATCTCTTGCTTACTCAGTTAGCAAATTCTCTTCACAGCTTTCTAGGATCAATTTTTCACTGCGACTTATTGTGACCCTGTTGGTTTTTGGGTGAATGATTCTATATCCCTTACTTTGTACACTGTAGCCAACCAGAATGCCTTCTACAGCTTTGTCCACCCACTTGGAATGTTTCTCGCTTGGGACATGGCCATATGCTTTACAACCGAACACTCTGGTATGTCCTATACTGGAAAACAAAATATACCTAAAAACATAAAATGGAGAACGCACTCATAGGGTAATAACGGAATATCAAGAGATCCACAGAATTAAAGGTTGAACTCACAAAATAGCAGAGAGTTCAGGCTTATCAAAAAACTGTTGATTCCACCGGATTTGAATATCATTCAGAGATCCAGAAATTCATGTGGAAAGAAATCAAAAAAACAAAGAGCAACACTGGTTAAAAGTAAAACAAATAGTGGGGCGTGTCCTGCGACCGCATGGAGTAGTCGCACAGTAAGGGAGCTCCGCAACCACCGAGCCTAAAGCTGCTATAAACGAGCCGTAAGCACTTCAAAAAGTTACCCTCCTGGAAGCCCCAATACCCTGTCACACCATGGCACCGTCTAGGCAGCTGAAACTGACGGACCCGGTCCGGACCGCTAAGAAAGATCGCCCGCGGCAAAAACAAGATGGCGACGGCGGTACCTCAGAAGCCTCAGACACCATAGAAGCCGCTGCACAAATAAACGAGGACACAGACCTGATTCCTCACGGAGACCATCCGGTCACTAACCACAGCCTCCACATAATGCTGCAGGACCTGAAACAATCTTTCAGGTCAGACTTTAAACAAATCACCAAAGAGCTGCGCAAAGATATTCAAGAATTAGGGGACCGCACTGACCGCCTGGAAACCAGAACGGAAGACATGTGCGTAGTCCACAATGAGGTAGTGGACCAGCTACAACGGTTAGAAGAAAAGCAAGCAGCCCTCAAACTTAAAGTGGCAGACATGGAAGATAGGGCCCGAAGAAACAATTTACGTTTCAGGGGCATAGCTGACACAATTTCTGCAGAGGCCCTCCCACAATACCTACAATCCCTTTGCTCATCTCTAGTACCACAGCTTGGGGATGCGGCCTGGACTTTGGACAGAGCACACAGACTACCGAGACCGGCCAGGCTCGCGGCAGATACGCCGAAAGATGTCATTGCACGCTTTCATTTCTATAGCTCAAAAGAAGCTATCCTGACCGTGACGAGAAAGATGGAAAAGCTCCCAGAACCATACCAAGGAATCAGTATCTACGCTGACTTATCAGCAGCTACTATGGCGCGAAGGCGCGAATTTATTAACATCACGAAAACTCTGCGCAACCGACAGATCCCATATAGATGGGGATATCCTACTAAATTGTTAATTTGGTACAAAGGCAAAACAGAAGTAATATTGGAACCGGAGGTCGGAATGGCGAAACTTAAAGAATGGGGCCTACATCATAACATGGGCCAGAACTCTCCCACGCACACGCAGCCGAGAAAGCTGAAAGCTGACTGGATGATGGCCCATGTTTGAAATATTCAGTTGTTTCTTTGGCAACTATGTCAAATGTCTGTGGGTTATCTAAAAGGCTCTCATTGAGTCTCCACTTCCCCCTGCCTCTTGCTAGGTGAAGAGATCTGAAAGTGATTGACAGAGGGGCATGGTCAGACCACGTCCTCTGCCCTATTTGTATGTCTTCTATATTATTCAGGGTTGTCTTGTCTACCAAACAAAAATCAATTCTTGAATACGTTCTGTGTACCTGTGAGAAAAACGTATAGTCTCTTTTGTTAGGGTACAGAGACCGCCATGTGTCATAAAGCTCATTATGGAACAGCAGTTTGCGTAGTTCAGCGCTTATTGTGTTCGCTTGTGTGGTAGGGGGCCTGTGGCATTCTCGTTGTATATCAAGTTCAGGGTTCAGAGTGCAGTTGAGATCACCGCATATTATCGTGTGGCCTTGTTTCATTTTATTGATACGTATCAGGGACCTGCGTATGAATGCAGTTTGGGCTTCATTTGGGGCGTATAATGATGCTATAGTCACCAACATACAATTTAAGTTCCCTACTAGAATTAACAAGCGCCCTTCTTTATCTGTGTATCTATTAGTTTCTTGGAAGACCCAATCCTTGTGAAAAAAAATGGCAACCCCTTTCGATTTGTGGGGTGAGAGCGCATGATACGCCTGAGGGTAATGGATGGAGTAAATGTGGGGGGGTTTGCGGACACAGAGATGCGTCTCCTGGAGGCATATAACCGCCGCCTTTGATTTCTGCATCTCTTGTACGAGAAGGCGTCTCTTGTTTAGGGCTGTTTAGGCCTTTTACGTTTAGGGAGTGAATTTTAAAAGTTACTAATGTTCAAGTGCATAGCTTTTTAGCACCTTGAGCCTGCAGGGTATGTGATGTTGACCTAGGGGATATTGTGTAGAGCCAAGTACTGTAAATGTATAGACAGGAGTGTTGTGCGAGGGGAGTCAATGTTATCCCATGTGGCACAAATATAAATTTGGGAAACCTTATACATCGCATATTATCTAGAAACAGTATTATACATGGTAACACATATTGTACAAACACATTCACATTTTGAAGTAAAATAAAAGGGGGAAAACTTAGGGAATCCCGTGACCTGCACAGGGATTTAAATCGCCACACGTGAGAGCTTGCCATCTCTCAAGATTGGGCAATGGGGGGTGGGTTGTCGGCTCCACCGAAGACAAGCCTATTTTAATTTTGACTTGATGAGCCAATTTGAGTTAAAGAGGTTTGAGCTGCATACTGGGCTGGCTGAGACCTAAACCAAATTCAAATTCGTTAGTTGTTCGGTGCATGGGGCATACCTCTGGACCAGTACTAAAACCGGTATTACATACTTTTGCAACGACTTTAACCAATTATTCTAAACAGTATGAGAATATTATACATTGTGCTGAAATAATTACGTAAGACTGGAATATAGCTCGTGGGCTGGTCTGTGTGCCAATATCAAATGCGAGTTGTGCCCTTTAGACATATATCCTCATGGGGGTGCAGGTGAGCCATGCAGTTGACTAAATTAGTTTTAGTACAGGGTACCTGACATGCATGCTAACAAATATGATGTGATGAGCGATTCACATGTCGACTATGTGTATACAGAATTTGACATAGAAAAGCTAAACGATGGTCGAAACCAGATATATCAACTTATTATGGCACGTAGGCAGACACCTGTAGACATGCATATATGACACTTAATAAACCAAACATGCATGTTAACGAATGATACTTAAGTGGATAGGCGGTTATGGCCTGAGCCTTTGGGGACTCCTCGGAGGACACTCCAATTCCAACCATATGGGTTGCACACAAGGCGGTCCTACGTGGCATACTCATAAGAGAAGGGTCCAAACTTAAAAAAAACACTAAAGACAAACGTGACCTCCTACAGCATAACTTGGTATCCCTTGAAACACAAAACAAATCTAAACCATCACAATTATTGACAGCACAAATCACTGGCATACAGAGGGAACTACATGATCTAGAACTCTTAACCACCGAAAGGTGGATGAGATCCCTCAAACTCAAGTTTTACACACAAGGGAACAAAGCAGGCAAAATATTAGCCAACAAACTGAAAACCAAACAACTACAAACCAAAATTCCCTACATAGAATCCTCCACAAGAGGCAGATTGTATAACCCCCAAGACATTGTTAACGAATTGGCGCACTATTATGACACACTATACAATCTGAAGAACGACCCGACAACACCCCAACCTACCCCTGAACACATAGAGGCCTTCCTAAGCGGCATTTCCCTACCGAAGCTCTCATCACTAGCCTGTAAACAATTAGACGAACCATTTACAGAGGAAGAAATACTTAAAACTATTAGGTCCCTGCCCAAACATAAGGCACCAGGCCCAGATGGGCTCTCCAATTATTATAACCATAAGCTGGCAGAGGTCTTGACACCACACCTCACAGATCTATTCAATGTCATAAAACGTACAGGAACACTTCCATCAGAGATGCTTGAGGCACATGTAGTCACCTTACCCAAACCGGGCAAGCCGCCCACTCAGTGCGAGAACCTTAGGCCAATCTCCTTATTAAATGCTGATATAAAACTATATGCGAAACTGTGGGCAACAAGGTTGAAACAACATCTCCCCAGCCTAGTCTCTGCCGAACAGGCGGGGTTTGTCCCAGGCAGGCAAGCGGGTGATAACACTAGGCACTTCATTAATCTGATCAACTGGGCAAACACGAACAGGCAATCGGGCGTAGTTCTAGCGCTGGACGCTGAAAAGGCGTTTGATCGCCTGAACTGGCCGTACATGGAAGCTACTCTACTCAAAATGGGATTCACTAGCCAATCCCTGAGAGGAATTAAGGCGATATACCAATCGCCCTCAGCCAAGGTCTTCAACTCTGGCTTCTTGTCGGACACATTTCACATAAGCAATGGCACACGCCAGGGATGTCCACTGTCCCCATTGCTGTTCATCCTATGTCTTGAACCACTTATACACCACCTCAAACACGACCCAAAGGTCACAGGCCTGAACACCCCAGCAGGGACCCAAAAATGAGCCCTAATTGCAGACGATGTACTAGTATATGTCTCTAACCCAATGTAGTCCATCCCAAGCCTGATGTCCCTTTTCCAAAAGTATGGACAAGTTTCATACTACAGGAATAACCTCAAAAAGACACAAGCCTTGCCTATAAACCTCCCCCAACGCACTGTGCAGTCACTCATGGGCGCACACCCCTTTGATTGGAGGAAGGTCTCCATAAAGTACTTATGTATTAATCTGACCAAATCATCCCAGCATTTACCCAAGGAGAATCATACCAAGGTGGCCCACAAATTACAGACGCAACTAGACAATTGGCAGGATTTGGAAATCTCTTGGTTGGGGAGGGTGAACACTATAAAGATGATGGCATTACCCCATGTCCTATACTTATTCCGCACTATACCCATAGCGATTAACGATAAATTACTACACAAATTCCAAAGCATTTTCAACGCCTATATCTGGAAAAAAAAGCCGCCGAGACTAGCTAGACACCTAACTTGGCTATCCCCGAGCAAAGGTGGTCTGGGCATTCCAAACGTTAGAGCGTACTACAGAGCTGCAACCTTAGCACAAGGATTAGAACTGCTAGCCCGTCACGATACACCTATCTGGGCATCCCTAGAAGATGCTTGCATTCACCCACTCACGGTAAAATCAACACTGCGAGCGTGCACGCTCTGGGACATGTCCACAAACCACCCCTTACAAAGCACAAAATTCCTAATCAAGAGTTGGAAGAAATGGGCGGGCCCACTCATTGGTGCGAACAATATTCTATATTTTGCCCCTATACAAACAATTTCAGAATTATCTGAAAATATCACTATGACAGCCTGGAATTTGAAAGGCATACATTCGATAGCTCACCTATACATGGAGGAAGGTCTAAAATCATTCACATCGCTTCAACAGGAGTTCACACTCCCCCCCAGAGACGTGTTCACTTACATTAGGGTAAAGCATATCCTACACAATTTACACACACAATACTGCGAGTAAACACATCTAACGAACTTCGGCCGACGCTGCATAGGACAAAACTCACAAACGAAATCCCTATCCCTGTGCTACTCAGCGCTCAATGACAAGGACCCGCTACTCAAGCACACCTATATGCGCTTGTGGGAACGCGAACTTAACTTAAACATGCCCCTACCACTATGGCTACAGGCAATACAAACGACCAAAAAGGCGTTCCACAGCTTAGCACATTGGGAAGCCTACTGTAAAATGGTTATGCGGTGGTATCTGGTGCCGGCCAGGCTGGCTATAATGTATACGTCAGCATCACATAGCTGTTGGAGATGTGATACCTCCAAGGGGGATATGATACACATATTCTGGACTTGTCCCATGCTAAAAGGGTTTTGGACGTTAATAGGAAAGGCTATTAATCTGATAACAAAACGTAAAATCCCGAATACGCCAGAATGCTTTCTGCTACACCTGTCTCCAGAACTATTAACAGACAAAGCTAAACATGTACTCCTACACATTTTAACTACAGCTAAAACCAGCATAGCTAGTCACTGGAAGAAGATGCGTGCTCCAACACCGCTAGAGGTGTGGGGCAAGATCGATAATATTGCAATTTATGAACGCATGGCTTACAAACTACAAGGTCAAATGGAGACCTACTCCACACATTGGGCAAGTTGGCACATGGCACACACAAAAATAATAAAGCTTCATATCACTAGCACGTAATACCCTACACATTGGACGTTAATGCAGTCCAGCACCTCAGAGTCTAATGTGATCTCCATCGCTATAACAGGTAACACAAGGTAAAAGTCACAAGTTACATGAAATATATTATATAAACACTTGGTTAATCAGTTGTTTCCCTGTTTATTTCCCTTACCTTGCTACCTCTACAACCCGACCTATGAATATGCGTTGCAGTAAAACGAACACGCACAGTCCACAGGTTAAACACTAGCCAACACACCTAACTTCATGCCAGCCCATGACTGATATTGAGGCAGTCATTCAGAGATGGTTTACAACTGATAATTGTGTACTCTATTTGTCAGAAACTGCGCTACTTGATCTCCAATTATTTACGTTAGGAATGACCAATGTCTACTGTGTACACTGTACCGATATCATATGACTATGTATATTCATTTACCCTTCCCCTTTTCTTTTTTCTGTACCCCCATTGTTCTTCTTGAATGCAAGATAAATCTCAATAAAAAAGAGACATTGAAAAAAAAAAAAAGTAAAACAAATAAAATACACACTTTAATGGTCACACTTACAGGATAAAAATGAATAAAATGCCCATCAATACATTCTCATGATCCCCAGTCCAGATCTCAGCGATGTAGACGACTGGAGTCTTCACAGGAACTATAGGCAGAACAAGCCAGCAACAAATAACACAAATAAAAATAACAAAATCTGAATTATATTCAAATCCAGTGGAATCAACAGTTTATTGATGAGCCTGAACTCTCTGCTATTTTGTGAGTGCAACCTTTTATTCTGGAGGTCTCTTGATATTGCGTTATTACCCTATGAGTGATTTCTTAATTTTATGTTTTAGGTACATTTTGTTTTCCAGACCTGATCTTCCCTGCTAAGCTCCCTGGCGCGCACCGCAGCCAGAGCCGGAATATGACATCACTCCGGCCCCGACTTCACTAAGAGGCACGCAAGGAAGCTGAGCAGGGAAGATCACTGCTCCCTTGCCTCTTGCCTCCCGCCTCCACTCTACGCCTGCCTGCCCGCCTGCCCGACAAGCTGCAGCCAGCCTCACTATACCACAGGGAAGAATCCACTCCAGCACCCCTCAAGTTAATGGGACACGATTGTCACCAGAACAACTACAGCTTATTGAATTTGTTCTGGTGAGTAGAATTATTACCTTCAGGCTTTTTGCTGTAAACACTGTCTTTTCAGAGAAAAAACAGTGTTTACATTACAGCCTAGTGATAACTTCACTGGCCACTCCTCAGATGGCTGTTAGAGATCCTCCCTCTGCATGCAGACACTGAACTTTCCTCATAGAGATTAATTGAGTCAATTCATGTCTATGAGGAGATGCTGATTGGCAAGGGCTGTGTTTGAATCATGCTGGCTCTGCCCCTGATCTGCCTCTTTGTCAGTCTCAGCCAATCCTATGGGGAAGCATTGTGATTGGATCAGGCCACCACTTCTGATGATGTCAGCAGGCAGCTTGTTTTTCTGGGCAAACAGCATGCAGATCTACAGCTTCAGGCTTGAATACAGTAAGATTTTGCTAATTTATGGAGGCATGAGGGGCCCAGGGGGGCTAGATGTTGGTTTTAACACTATAGGGTCAGGAATATATGTTTGTGTTCCTAACCCTATAGTGATCCTTTATGGAGGCTGGGTGGATTGAACTTGATTTTTTTTTTTTTTAAATTGTGAGTGTGTTTGTTTGTTAGGAAGTGTGTTAGTGTGTGTGTCAGTGTGTGTCTGTTAGTGGGACTGTGTGTGTGTGAGTGTGTGTGTGTTAGTGAATGTGTGTGTCAGTGAGTGTGTGTGTCTGTTGGTGAGAGTGTGTGTGTGCGTACATTAGTGAATGTTAGTGTGTCTCTTAGTGAGTGTTAGTGTGTGTCTGTTAGTGAGAGTGTATATGTGTTTGTCAGTGAGTGTGTATTTCACTGAAATTGTGTGTTGGTTAAACAGGGTATGTGACAATGACTGTATCTGTAAGTGAGTGTATGTCAGTGCATGTATCAATGAGGGTGTGTGTTTGTCTGGAAGAGGTATTTGGAGGGGGGAGGGGGGGTAGTTGTCTGAATTGCCATGGGCAGCACAAAACCAGAATACACCACTGCAGCCAGCAGGGTGAAAGGCAAAAGGAAGAGAGACAGAGCAAGTTAAAAAAAAAAAAAAAAGAACTTTCTACCTGTGAGTACCAACAAGTTCAAATCATATATAAGCAGTACTCTGAACTGCAGAGAGCCATCTACAGCTCACATGCTAATTATGTGCATGTTATGCAGTACATGCTGTGGTATTTCCCAACAACACACATAAGCACACACACAGTTCCCAAAAACACAACACCACTGAGAATCCACATTCACACACAAAACTCCACCAGCAGCCTCTCACATGTAATACCACAGGCAGCCCCACACATGTGACATATCATCCACATCCATAATTCGATAAGCAGCTCCCATACACAGCCAACATTCACAAGTATTATACACAATAACACAAACTGCACATAAACATATATAATATAACAGCCCACATATGCTCAAGTATAACACTGCACAGCATCTGCAGCACCCATAAATAACACAAGCACATTACGGCAACACACACACACACACCTCATTTTAAAACAAATTGGACCAGCATGGCAAATTTCAAGATTTTGTTTTGGCACATTACTACTAAAAGGTTTCCTACCCCTGTAATATAGCAATGATTAAATAGTCACTATATTAGCTAGTTACATTACAAAGTCCAGTCAAAGAAAAAAGAGTCTCAATGAAAAATGTCATTTAGACTCCACTAGAAATTGGATACAAAGTTAATTACAAAGATAACAAATGTAGCTGCCAGGTAGACAACTGCCCTAGAGACCTGGATATACTTTAGACTACCAATGTAAAAACAAAGTAATACAGAGTTTCAATTTCTAAAGAGGTCCTGTAATAGCTAGAAGTAAAGTACAATGTATTTCTCTTATAGCTCCTAATATCTCACTAAGATTAAAATCCTTATACTGGACTGAGGCTCTATGAGCTGAATTTCCAAGCTAAACATCTTTGCCTATTACCTTTTTACCCCAGAGCCAGTAAGGCTCCTACATACCCAGCTCATCTTCTTACCTAATAAAATACTATATGAACAATTCAATCATATCCATAAAACATACTCCACCAAAATCATGTGAAACAAGGGAACAAAAATGCCTAATGCACGTTTTGGCCTTCTTCTGGGGCTATCAATGGAAGAAAGAAACAAACACCAAGTCTGTAAATAGCTCAATGTGTGGTAAAGCCTGACCATTAAACAAAATTGTGCCAATTAGTGTATTTACTGGGGTAAACAGAAACGCCCATTAACATTTTTATGATAATCAGTCTCCTTAATAGGAGTCTTCTATTACATGTGCCAATACATGTCTGGTATACTACAGCTAAAAAAAAAAAAGGGTCAAGGTAAGTACTCACAATGTAGATCATTAATGATAGTGAAGTTGCAATCCCTATATGCTGGGCATGCCACTTAGAATAGGTGTACCTATGGTTGAGGCAGGTAATGAGTGTCCGCTCATCACAAAATCCTACTTACAGAATGGTTTATTTGTGCATCTCACAGCTAAATAATTACACCTCTAAGTGTGACTCCAATCCATGGAGAGGGAGGTAACCAATTGCATGGTATTTCAGACTAAAGACAAGCAAGTTCACCTCTCATAATTAAGTGCTAGTGGACCATTGGGTGGGGGCTATTCTAATATTCATGGAGGAAGACCTAGTGTCCTCCCCCTGGCAATGGACGGTGGACCTAATATTAATAGTAAATACCCCCCCCCCCACACCAGGCCCTAACCCATGGGCAACGGGTGATGGTCCTAATAATAATGGGGAGAGTACCTAGTGTCCCCTCCTGGACACAACCCATGGGTGATGGGTGGGGGCCATAATTAATTTTAATTAGCCAATGTCCATCTCCCAACAATAGCATGCTTCCCTGGGAGGCTAAGGTTCCCCAATCACCTAGCCACCCACAAAATAAACATAAATTACTCTACGATTGAGACACTAACCACTGATAACCATAGAAGAGGTATTTTTATACATGACTACAGGTTTAGATTGCAACAACTTGCCTTAATGAGTGATGTATACACTTTGATCACTTGGTCTACCCAGGCTTTGTTAATGCATTCTTTTTAAACTTTCCACATATCTATGTGATAATTAATTATATACAAAGTATATGTGAACTTGTATGAAAGTTGATAACTAAACACAATTCTTTTTGTCTTGTCACATGTTAAAGTTGCACTGTCACCCCCTCCCACACACACACACACACACACATACATGCACACACACACATTTTTTATCATACTCATATTGACTATCAATAGGGACTACCTTGTCTGAGTATTTTTCCTACGCCTCATACTTCTAAACATACCGCCATCTAGAGATGTCAATCCCAAAGCCGTCATCAGTGATGGCTGCAGGGAATTGGTTCTATCTTGCAGGATCCTCCATATACCTCAATGCTGTACACTTGGCATGATGAAGAGCCAGGAACAAAAGAGAATTGGCCCGGAAGAAGATGTCAGCACCCCCCGGCCACTGGACCCCCAGCAGTGATGTCAACATCGGGGACTTTTCAAATTATGGTGACAGTGCCACTTTAGACTTCTGATATGTTTTCCTTCTTGACCCTTAGCTTCCAAAATATCAGCTAAAAAAGAAAAAAACTTTCACTTTTTTTTATTTCTTTTAATATATAACTTTTTTTATTAGAAATTGAATCTTTTTTTTTCTTTTTTTTTCTGAAACTCACTTTTTTCTTCATATTCTGTTCATTGTTTAAATAATATCACCTCAAAGGTGGTGTTGTGCTATCCTTATACAAAAATGTCCAGCTATAAACAGTCAGGCTATAATTATCAGGGGAAATCTGGGACAATCTAAGAGCGCACTTTAGTATTTATGAGACGTGTTTGCTGGGAATATATTTTACCACTCTCAGAACTGTTCCAGTTTAAATCTAACCTGCTCTTATGTAATGAGACCTCTTAAAGCTTGGCTTAAACATCTCATCTGTTCCCACATCAGTTCTTTTTACATACTATCGCCAAACTTGGATTTGTCATTTTCCACTTATCTAGTAACATTTGTTACCTATAGTTATTTCAAAATGTACTCTACAATCAGTTTTAAACCCAATTCTAACAGCACAGTTTTCTCTATGATAAAAATAATGGTGTATATATTATGTGTGATTTTGTATTATTACATTAAGATTGGAGTCAGTTTTCGAATGCTTCACAATGTTATATTGCAACATAGTATAGCGTTGTAATGGAAACAAATCTTTGGGATTTTCTAAATCATTTCACACTTACAAATACACATGGGTGAACATTTACTCTTGGAACAAAAAGGGGTAAAATATCCTATTAAGCTCGGCAAACACAGCTCTCAAAAAGATTATTTCCATTATTTTGTCTTGAGCACAAAAAAAAAAAAAAAGTTTCCTCATCTATGCATATAATGTGCTTGTTACTTGATAGACCATGTCTTCCCTTTAATAAGCATTTTTCTTGCTACTGTATTACATACGGCAAAGACGTTACTAGAAAAAGACTTAAAATAACAGAATTTAACTCTGAAGCAAATAGTCAGATCCCAAACATTCCATTCTTCAAATCAAGACTCAGCAGACAGGATCAACAGTTTGGATTTACACCAAGAATTAGATTGCTTTCAATACACACTATGCCAAACCACAGTTATAAAGCTGGGTATATCTTTTGCAGTCAAAGCAGAACAGAACTGCGCAGGGATACAGGTTGTCATGGTGATTTTGATAAGTATGACTGTCTCAGGGAGGCTTAAACATGTTCACAAAGAAAGAAACAATCACTCCTAAATATATACTGAAAATGATACCCTCTTAAAAGATTGCACAAAAGAATACTTTTTTTTTTTTAAATCTGTCATAATCTCAGCATTCCAAATTTCAGATTAGCATGGTATAATGCTAACAATGTATGCATTTTATTACATGCTGAACAATTAAGAAAGAAATCATGCTGTTTGTTAATAGTTAAAAACAAAAAGCTAAACCATACAATCTTAGGGTAAAATCTGTAAATTTATAATATTTTATGTAGTATGTTTCTGTAATACACATACATTTTGCTTATTTATTTTAAGGACTAAAATAATTAGCCTACAGTTTAGTTGTTGATTATAATATAATGGTATATGTTAATATTCTCATGTTGGTTTGATTGCAATTGCGATATTCCATGTAAGACCCTAGTTTGAAGTTGTGGCTCTTTCTTGGGCACAGTGGCCTCCACCAATGGGTAATGCCTGTTTGCTTTTTCTTACAAACAGTGAATCTCCAAGGTTATTAATTACTTATTGCTATTTCTTTACATAATACTGAAACACCTCTTCCTGGAAATGAAGTTAGGGGGGATTAAGTCAAATACAGAAGTGCAAAACCGATATGGAGTCATAAGTAGGCCAATATGGCAAATATATCCATGCTTATTGCCTTCCTTTAGGATTACAATAACATGTTCTAAGGAGTAACCTAGTCCAAGTATTCATTCGAATACACTTTTTCTACAAGATGCTCACAGGAGGACTTTTTCTTCATCAGTTGCCAATCATATTTATGATATCCCACAATACACACACACAACAGATTACTTTAAAACATGAGATTACATTCTAACAAAACATTTATACAGAAAATGTCTAAAATCAACTTCTAAAGCAACACGATAACATAATCAAGATTTAACCCCTTAACGACGAGTGACGGACGAGGTCCGTCACTCAGGGGAATGCGTTAATGATGAGTGACGGACCTCGTCCGTCACCCGTTAAAATTAACCCCAGATCGCCGCAATCGGGGTTAATGGTGCTCCGGTCTGCCTCTGCATTAGAGGCAGACCGGGAGCACCGGATCCGGCTGCCCCAGTACATGTGCCCGCTCTGACAGCATGTCTGAGCGGGCACATGTGCTCTCTATACTCACCTCCGCCTCCCTGCACTTCCGGGTTCAGTGTGAAGTGCAGGGAGACGGATCAGTGTTGATCCTGCCCCCTGGTGACAAAAAAATAAAGTGTATTTAAAATCCCACCCCCCTTTACCCATTTTAATAAAAAATTAACCCCTTCTCTGCCAATTGATCACCGACTACAGTGATCAATTGGCAGGGATTACATTTTACTATGATCTGATTTTTTTTTAACCGCTGAGGGTTAATTATTATTTTTTTTAACCCTCAGGGGTTACATTTATTTTATTAATTAATTTAAATATTTTAAAATTATAAATTTAGCAAGCTGGGGAGGGTGGAAGTTAGTGGGGAATTGGGGGATTTAGTATTAGGCTAACTAGGGGTTAACGTTAAAAAAAGTTTAAAAATAAGCTTTAAAAAGTTAAAAAATTAAGTTAAAAAAAAAGTTTTAATAACGTTTAAGTAAAAAATTTAAAAAATAAACCCTTTACCTAGTCCAAATAAAAATTAATCCCTTCCCTGCCAGTCGATCACTGCCTACAGTGATCAAAATACAGATCACAGTATTATACTGTGATCTAATTTTTTTTTAACCCCTGACGATTAACTTTTATTTATTTTTTAACCATCAGGGGTTAAATTTATTTAATTAACTAATTTAAATATTGTATAATTAAATATTTTGATAGCTGGGGTGGGTGGGAGTTATGGGAAAATGGGGAATTTACTGTTAGTGCTGCTTACTGCTAGTTAGGGGTTAACGTAAAAAAAAAGCTTAGAAAAATGTTAAATCTGTAAAAAAAAGTTTTACGAAAGTTTAGGAAACTTTAAAAAGATTAATAAGCAAAACAAAAGTTTAAAAAATAGTTTTAAAAAGTAAAAAAAGTTTTAGAAAGTAAAAAAATACATTTAACCACTACACCTGGTACAAGCTAGCGGAAAAATGATCCCACGCTAAGGTTCAAAATTTGCCTTTTGAAATACCCTGGGATGTCTTCTTTAAGAAATGGTATGGCTTTATGGGGTATTTGGTTTATATAGCCTGGTAAAATACTCTAAAATGGGACATGGGCACAGCGTAAAAATGTAAAGTTTGAAAAAAAATGGAATGGCTGTGTCCCAAATGTGCCCCTCCGATGTCCACATATACCTGGCAAAGGTACATACGGGGGTATTTTTGTACTCAGCAGACATAGCTGAGCAACATATGAAGTATTATACAGTGGTAGTACACATAAGGTTTGCAAAATATACTGTGCAAACTCACTTTGTGTGTCAAAAAGGCAGAAAAAACGCTTATTACCGCTACACCTGGTACAAGCTAGCGGAAAAATTATCCCACGCTAAGGTTCAAAATATGCCTTTTGAAATACCCTGGGATGTCTTCTTTAAGAAATGGTATGGCTTTATGGGGTATTTGGATTATATAGCCTGGTAAAATACTCTAAAATGGGACATGGGCACAGCGTAAAAATTTAAAGTTTGAAAAAAAAATGGAATGGCTGTGTCCCAAATGTGCCCCTCCGATGTTCACATATACCTTGCAAAGGTACATACGGGGGTATTTTTGTACTCAGCAGACATAGCTGAGCAACATATGAAGTATTATACAGTGGTAGTACACATATGGTTTGCAAAATATACTGTGCAAACTCACTTTGTGTGTCAAAAAGGCAGAAAAAAACGCTTATTACCACTACACCTGGTACACGCTAGCGGAAAAATGATCCCACGCTAAGGTTCAAAATATGCCTTTTGAAATACCCTGCGGTGTCTACTTTAAGAAATGGTAGGCCTTTGTGGGGTAGTTTGAATTTAAAACCTGCGAAGATGCTTGGAAATTGCACATAGGCCCGGCGTCAAAGTTCGGTAAAAACTGATATGGCTTGGTCTCCTATATGGCACTGTAGCTTCACAAAATAGTGCCATAGACATACAATGGGGGTGTCCTTTTACTCAGAAGACTTAGCTGAGCATAATTTGGGGGGTTTGAACTTAGTGGCACACATGAAATATACAAAATGCCCAGCAAAAATGCAATCCGTATGTAAAAAATGCACAAAATTATTTTTTACCACATACTTTTGCATGTAATGGTAAAAAAATGGGGGCATGTTAAGGCACAATATGCACCTTATGAGATACCCTGGAGTGTCTACTTTTACACATGGTAGGCCTTTGTGGGGTGTTTTTGAACAGTCAAACTATTATAATACCCCAAATGGAAGCATAGGCTCATTAAATCCGTCTCTCAAAATTCTACTGTGAATACTGAAAAGGACAGGTCTCCTGTATGGCACTGTAGCTTCACGAAATAGTGCCATAGACATACAATGGGGGTGTCCTTTTACTCAGAAGACTTAGCTGAGCATAATTTGGGGGGTTTGAACTTAGTGGCACATATGAAATATACAAAATGCCCAGCAAAAATGCAATCCGTATGTAAAAAATGCACAAAATTATTTTTTACCACATACTTTGGCATGTAATGGTAAAAAAATGGGGGCATGTTAAGGCACAATATGCACCTTATGAGATACCCTGGAGTGTCTACTTTTACAAATGGTAGGCCTTTGTGGGGTTTTTTTGAACAGTCAAACTGTTATAATACCCCAAATGGAAGCATAGGCTCATTAAATCCGTCTCTCAAAATCCGACTGTGAATACTGAAAAGGACAGGTCTCCTATATGGCACTGTAGCTTCACGAAATAGTGCCAAAGACATACAATGGGGGTACCGTTGTACTCAGCAGAAGTAACTGAACACATAATAAAACTTTGTACAGGAATAGCACACACCAACTTTACAAAATACACATGAGAAGTTCTTTGTTATAAGTTTGTGTGCGAAAACCCCCAAAAAACACAATTTTACTCCAATATTTAGCAGAGGTTGGCGGTAAAATGGCTACGTAGAAAGTGTCAAAACAACCTTAGGTAAATAGCCTGTGGTGTCTACTTTATATAAATATATACTTTTGTGTGGCAATTTTGTTTTCTTTTATGGCTATTAAGCTTACAAGACAAACATACCAAATTCTAAAATCGCTCCACATTAAAAGTTTATTTTACTCCTTGTGCTTTGTGACCTGTAACTACCAAAAAAAAACTTAAAATCCCAGACACATTATATATTCTGTAAATCAGAACAACTAAATTAATTTATTTTTAATTACTTTCCTTAACCTGCACTAATTAGGCACACATTATTATTGCAAAAACTGTAAAAAAAATCACATTTTTTCATTTTTTTTGCATTTTCTATTTTTTTTTATAATAAATAAGCATGTATATATATATATATATATATATATATATGTTACATCAAATGAAAGCCCTTTCTGTCCTTTAAAAAACAGTATATAATATGCGTCGGTGCAATAAATTAGTCAGATGCAAATTGCAGTTGAACGCAAACAGCAAAAAATGCAAAAAATGCCGTTGTCATAAAGTGAAAGACAAGCTTCCGAAGCTCTGTCCTTAAGGGGTTAAATAAATAAAAAAAAAAGGTAAATAATTTGGAATGATAAAAAAAAAACTGGCAAATGAAAAACCTAATTAGTTAAAAAAAATACAAAAACATTATTTAAACTGTAAAAAAAAAAATAATAATAATATATATTGATGTTGGGCAGGCTTATTCAATGTATGATCATATAATGTAACTAAACCCCCATTATTTTTGCCTGAATTAGGTGTTTTTAAAAAAATGAAAAAAAAACTAAAAACCAGTCAGCACTGAAGTTGCTGTTTAGGGGATAATGGAGTGCGCTGGATTTTCTGTTTTTATTGGCTTCATTTTCTAATGATCTATAGAAATGTTAGGTGGTTGTTCCAGCTATCAGCTCACTGCGTTTGTTATGGTGCCAGGAGCATGCTGTCTCTGTTCCTCAGTAAGGGGGCAATAGTCTGCTTCCTACCTAGATCCTGCCTAGATCCTGTCAGGCCAGCTGAATGACATCTGACTATTGCAAAGCTGCAAAAGCCAGATGCCAATCCTTCTGTTTATTCATTGGCTGAGGTCATCAGAGGAGCACTTTTAGCCAATGAATATGAATTATCAATAGTCCAGGCTAATGAATACTGACGGAGGTGGAGTTATGCCTCTGACAGCAACCTAAAATAGCTAAATAAAATGCTGGGTCATTGCACCATGCTCCCTTAAAAACAAAGAACAGCTAATGGAGCAAGCCGTAAGCCTATAGTTATGGTGTAATGATCAAACCCAAGAAGATGAATCTTCATAACTAAATAGAAATCAAACAGTTCAATGTAATGTAAATTAAAAGACACGACCCAATTGTACAGCACTGCGGAATATGTTGGTACTTTACAAATGCTAGTAATAATAATAATAATAATAATAATAATAAAAAAGACTTACTACATTTTAACAAAAAAATATTATCTAGATATTAAAATTATTGCCCGCAGCATGATTTATGTCCAGCAGTTAAAGGGAAACTATAGTGCTGGGAAAACCAACTAATTTTGCTGAACCTATAGCTTCCCCTTCCATCAAGGTTCCCCCCTCCATGGTTCCTTCTGGAACTTACCTGGGTCCAGCGCTGATGTCCCTCACCGCTGGTTCGGGTCCGCCTTCACTCCTCCCCTGCCGACGTCTGCGGATACCTAATGCACATGCCCAGCAATGGGCATGCTCACGTTAGAATTTCCCCATCGGAAAGCATTTTTCAGTGTGCTTTCCTAAGGGGATTCCGGTGACGCTGGAGTCCTCATGCATAAACTCCCGGAAGTTCCTCTAGTGGCTGTCTGGTAGACAGCCACTAGCGGAGGAGTTAACCCTAGAACAGGCATAGGCAACCTTCAGCACTGCAGATGTTTTGGACTACACCTCCCATGATGCTTTGCCAGCATTATGGGTGTAAGAGCATTATGGGGATGTAGCCACAACATCTAGAGTGGCGAAGGTGTCATATCCCTGCCCTAGAAGGTAATTATTGCTGTTTATTAAAAAGTGTAATAATGACTGTTATGGTTTTGACAGGATTAGCCCAGGGAGCAGTAGAAAACTGAAAGCGCAGTACCAATAGGGATTAAGAGAGCTCGTAGTCAAGGGAAGCCAAGGTCAGGGGCAGGCAGTGTAGGTTCAGGAACGGTTAACAGGCAAACACAGGTCAGATCACACGGTAACAGAAATCAAAGATGTAAATGCAACAGGGAGCACAGTATAACTGAGTACTGAGGTATGGGTTAGCTGTGATTATATAGGGGAGAGGTATCCACCTCTCCCATCCTATTGGTTCAGTGATCTGGCTCTTTAATTGTGAGACACAATGCCCCTTTAAGAGGTGGTAACTGGCACGCACGCACCTAAGTCTCCTTCTGCCCGCTTGTGTTAACTGCAGGCCGAGGCTGGACCGGGATAGCCGCAGCACCGCTTTACCTTAAAGAACGCCTGTCTCCCTTCCTGATGGCGGAGCACGCAGGGATATCCAGTGTGCAGGGAGGAGAGAATGTTTGGGCCGCGATGTGAGATGCAGCAAGGAATTTCCAGGTAAGTGGGAATGTGACACAAGCTCATGGTTAAGTGTGATGGGACACTGCACCCAGTCCTCTTAAATGAGCTGAAGTGGTTTGAGTGCCTATTGTGTCCATTTAAAGAGATACATCTCAATGAAGTGGTCTGGGTGCCATGTTCCCCTCATTTTAACCCTGTAAGTAAAATGGTTTAAATGCCTCTAGTGGCTTTCAGTTTGATAGCCACTAGAGGCACTTTCTCCAAAATAGCTGAATGAAAGCCAGCCATTTTAATCAGATGGTCTCAAAGACATTGGTGAAGTGCTTTGCTTTGCTGTGCATGAGCAGTAGCCACCTATAGCGTTCCTATGGGAAAGCATTGAATTGGCTGAGATTATTTATCTAAAAAATCTCAACCAAGGGGCCATCAGAATGGGTACTGGAGTGGTGAGGACTGAAAGGTGAGAATCTCACCCTTCAAACCCTCAGATGGCAGGGGGATATTGCTATAGCTAGACTAGCACTACGGTGTAAGGAACACACATTTGTATTCCTAATGCTATACTATTCCTTTATTACATATAGTGAATTATTGTATTGTAACACAATTTGAAGCCATCTCCAATTTAGCTGCTACGAAAACAAAGGAAAGAATCCTTAGCTCCCAATGCTCATGGCTCATGACAAACTACGTCAGGTCTTAATTATGCAGTTATTACCACACATGGGTCAAGTTAGCTACCTTAGTTTCCTTGTATTGTTATCATTAGTTCTTTTATATTATGTATTTGTATTAGACAACACTGATCCTACATGTTGCTTCTTACTTGTATGATATCTGTTATTTGTGTCAGGGTACCTGAAGTCTCTACCTCTGAGAGAGGTAGAGACTTAGAAGTTTATCCGTCCAGAAGGGCTGTTTCCTCCGTCCCTCGCGGTCCTTCCGGTCATTTACACGCCGGCCGCGAGGGATCCACTTCCTTTTGTAACACGACGCCCAGCAGTCGACGTCATGACGCCAACCCGGACCGACCTGTCACTCAATTGTCTGGAAACTAATCAGGACTCGTCGGAGGCGTGTCTACTCTCCTGAGCCAGGGTATTTAACAGTGCTTCTTCCATTTGCTCATTGCCCTGTCGTGGTTCTAGCCTGTCTAGTCACTCAGTGCTCTTGTATTCCAGTTATCCTTTTGGTTCCGACCCGGCTTGTTTGTATCACTCTGCTTATCTCTGTTACCCTTTGACTCGGCTTGTTCCTCGCTTACCTGTCTTCTCGTTCCCTCGACCTCGGCTTACCTTTGACCATTCTCTCTATCTCCGTACGTTAGTCCGGCCATTCTAAGGTCCGGTATACGTACCTTTCTACTGTCTGTACTCTGCGTGTTGGATCCCTGTCCCGATCCTGACATTACGACAGGGCCAATGGATCCTGCAAGTACAAACAGTCAGCTTGGTCCTTCCGATCCTAGGTTTGAAGCCATGGAACACAGAATGGATCAGATGGCCCTAGCACTACAGGCGTTATTATCTCGTGCTAATTACCCACCAGAGGAGACGCGTACTACTTCTATTTCCCCTGTGAGTTCAGGCCTAGAGGTAGCCACTGCAGGTGCCTCTTCCCGTATTACCCCACCAGTACGTTATGGTGGTTCACCTGAGAAGTGTCGTGGTTTTTTAAACCAGATCAGTATCCACTTTGAATTACAACCTCGCTCCTATCCTACAGATAGGGCGAAGGTTGGATTTATTATCACCTTACTCATTGAGAGAGCTCTGAGATGGGCCAACCCATTATGGGAGAATGATAACCCGTTAGTATATAATTATAATGCCTTTGTAGCTGCCTTTAGAAGAACTTTCGACCCTCCTGGTAGAAAGGTCAATGCAGCTAGATTACTTTTGCGCCTGAGACAAGAGAACCGAACACTTGTGGATTATGCACTAGAGTTCAGGTCTTTGGCGGCAGAAGTTAAGTGGAATGAGCAGGCTTATATAGATGTATTTTTGAACGGGCTCTCAGATGTAATCCTTGACGAGGTTGCTACTAGAGAGCTCCCTGAAAATTTGGAGGATTTAATTTCGTTCATTTCTCGTATTGATGAGCGTTTAAGAGAGAGACAGAACACTCGAGAGAGGAACTTTAGACCTTCCTTTAAATTAGCTCCCGCATTTCAAAGTCCTGATTCCACTACCTCACTGTTTCCTGAACCTATGCAGATAGGCAGTACTCGCCTCTCAGAAGAGGAAAGACAGTACAGGAGAAGGGAGGGATTGTGTATGTATTGTGGAGTCAGAGGTCACTTACGCCTGAATTGTCCTAATCGCTCGGGAAACGCCCGCACCTAAGTTTCTTTAGAGGACAGGCCTTGGGTGTTTCTATTTTGTCCTCTACTCATAATTATAAAGATCACAGGCTTCTGCTACCAGTTTCTTTAACTTGGGAGAAGGGAGTACTAAAGACCATGGCTTTGATAGATTCCGTAGCTGCTGAGAATTTTATCGACCAGGCCTTTGCTACTAAACACACTATCCCATCCCAGTTAAGGGATACACCCTTGGCCGTTGAGGCCATAGATGGTAGACCTTTACTTGAGCCTGTTATCTTTCGTGAAACCATACCCGTTAACTTAACTGTTGGTATCTTACACGAGGAAAACTTATCGCTTATGCTTATTTCGTCCCCTTCTGTTCCCATAGTCCTGGGTTACCCATGGCTAAAGAGACATAACCCTATTATTGATTGGGAGTTAGGGGAGATACTCTCATGGGGCCAGGGTTGCCAGGAGAAGTGTTTACGGAGGGTTTCTCCATTGGGTGTAATTAACACACCAGGTAGTTCTACCCAGTCTACAGATATACGGATACCGCCTCTGTACCTGGATTTAAAAGCAGTATTCGACAAAAGGAATGCTGATACTCTACCTCCACACAGGACTTTTGATTGTAAAATTAATCTACTACCTGGTACCATGCCTCCGAGGGGCAATGTATATCCTCTATCCACCAAAGAGAATTCAGTTCTAGAGGAATATATTCGGGAGAATCTAGACAAAGGATTCATTAGGAGATCTTCTTCTCCTGCCGGGGCTGGTTTTTTTGTTGTTAAAAAGAAGGATGGTTCTCTAAGACCTTGCATTGATTACCGAGGTTTGAATAAAATAACCATCAGAAATGCCTATCCGATCCCCTTGATTACCGAGCTGTTTGATCGCCTAAAGGGCTCTAAAATTTTCACCAAGTTGGATCTCAGAGGGGCATATAACTTGGTGAGAATCCAGCAAGGACACGAGTGGATGACAGCGTTCAATACCCGTTATGGGCATTATGAATACACGGTCATGCCTTTTGGTCTTTGTAACGCACCGGCAGTATTTCAGGATTTGATTAATGAAGTTCTTAGGGAATTTCAACATGATTGTGTTATTGTGTACCTGGACGACATACTTATACACTCTAGAGAGATTGAGACCCACCACAGACAAGTCAGAAAGGTATTACACAAACTTCTTCAACATGGGTTATACTGCAAATTGGAGAAATGTAGTTTTGACCAGTCTCAGATAGACTTTCTTGGTTACGTGATTTCTGGGGAAGGCTTTCTCCAATTATTATAGGCGCTTCATTAAGGGGTACTCTTCTATTATTGCGCCTATTACCAATATGACCAGACAGGGGGCTGACACTAAGACTTGGTCTACTGAGGCTCTCGTTGCTTTCAAGACTCTCAAGGAACTTTTTGCTTCTGCTCCAATTTTAGTCCATCCTGATACGACTCTGCCGTTCCTACTCGAGGTCGATGCCTCTGAGACAGGCGTAGGTGCTATTCTGTCACAAAGGTTAGGGGTGGACAAACCACTACACCCTTGTGGTTTTTTTTTCCAAGAAACTGTCTGGGCCTGAGAGCAGATATGACATCGGTGACAGGGAATTATTAGCGGTCATTATGGCTTTAAAAGAGTGGAGACATTTATTGGAGGGGACCTTACATCCTGTTACCATTTTAACGGATCACAAGAACTTGTCCTATATTGGGGAGGCTAAGCGATTGTCCGCCAGACAAGCTCGTTGGTCCTTGTTCCTGACCCACTTCAATTATGTGCTTACTTATAGACCTGGTTCTAAGAACTCTAAAGCCGATGCTTTGTCTCGCCAATATGAACCTTCTACTATATCTGAACCTGTTCTTTCCTCTATAGTTCCGAAATGCAATATTATCGCTAACACGAATCTCAGGATTCACTCTCCGTTACTTGCCGAGATCTTAAAGCTGCAACATCTAGCCCCTAAACAGACTCCCGGGGGTCGACATTTCGTTCCTCCTGCTCTTCAACTGGAACTGTTACAATGTTTCCACAACAGCAAGGTGGCTGGACATCCTGGCATTAGCAAGACGTGCGCTTTGATCTCTAAAGACTTCTGGTGGCCTGCTTTACGTAGGGATATTAAAGATTTCATCGGTGCGTGTGAGGTTTGTACTAAGACCAAGCAACCTCATACGCTTCCATGTGGATTTCTGCATCCCTTAGAGGTTCCAGAAAAGCCATGGTCCTGTTTGGCTATGGACTTTATTGTCGATTTACCTATATCTGAAAAACAGACTGTTATCCTCACCGTGGTTGACAGATTCACCAAGATGGCTCACTTCGTTCCTCTGCCTAAACTTCCGTCTTCTCCCGAGTTGGCAGAGATATTCGCAAGGGAGATTTTTCGTTTACATGGGATACCCTCCCAAATTGTATCTGACAGAGGTTCCCAATTTGTTTCTCGTTTTTGGAGATCCTTCTGTTCTCAACTGGGTATCAAATTGAATTTCTCTTCCGCCTATCATCCTCAGTCTAACGAGCTGCTGAACGCACCAACCAAAAGATTGAACAATATTTACGTTGTTTTGTTTCCGAACACCAGGACGATTGGGTCGGTTTGATTCCTTGGGCGGAGTTCGCGCACAACAATCTCGTTTGTGATTCTACTCATTCAAGCCCCTTCTTCATGAATTATGGCTTTCATCCATCCATTCTTCCCTCGGTTTCTCCTTCCCAAGGGGTACCGTCGGTTGATGTTCATGTTGCCAATTTGAGGAAGTTGTGGGATCAGACTCGACAAATTCTTCTGCACAATTCTATGCTGGTTAAGAAACACGCTGATAAACGTAGAAGGTCGGCTCCGGTTTTTGTTCCAGGCGATAGAGTATGGTTGAGTACTAGAAACATTCGTTTAAAAGTGCCTTCCATGAAGTTCGCTCCTCGTTATATTGGACCTTACAGGGTTCTGACTCGAATTAACCCAGTTGCGTATCGTCTAGCTCTCCCATCTGCCTTACGCATCCCTAACTCCTTTCATGTTTCATTGCTGAAACCGCTAGTCTGCAACAGATTTTCCTCCACGGTATCCTCTCCTCGCTCTGTTCAGGTGGAGGGTCAGGAGGAGTATGAGGTCAACTCTATCATCGATTCTCGAATCTCCCGGGGGAGAGTACAATATCTGGTTGACTGGAAAGGATATGGTCCTGAAGAGAGGAGTTGGGTACCTCAAGAGGATGTTCATGCCCCTCGCCTCCGCAGGGCGTTTCACTCCCGCTTCCCGTCTCGCCCCGGTTCCTTCCGCCCGGTGGGCGTATCTGAGAGGGGGGGTACTGTCAGGGTACCTGAAGTCTCTACCTCTGAGAGAGGTAGAGACTTAGAAGTTTATCCGTCCAGAAGGGCTGTTTCCTCCGTCCCTCGCGGTCCTTCCGGTCATTTACACGCCGGCCGCGAGGGATCCACTTCCTTTTGTAACACGACGCCCAGCAGTCGACGTCATGACGCCAACCCGGACCGACCTGTCACTCAATTGTCTGGAAACTAATCAGGACTCGTCGGAGGCGTGTCTACTCTCCTGAGCCAGGGTATTTAACAGTGCTTCTTCCATTTGCTCATTGCCCTGTCGTGGTTCTAGCCTGTCTAGTCACTCAGTGCTCTTGTATTCCAGTTATCCTTTTGGTTCCGACCCGGCTTGTTTGTATCACTCTGCTTATCTCTGTTACCCTTTGACTCGGCTTGTTCCTCGTCTAACCTGTCTTCTCGTTCCCTCGACCTCGGCTTACCTTTGACCATTCTCTCTATCTCCGTACGTTAGTCCGGCCATTCTAAGGTCCGGTATACGTACCTTTCTACTGTCTGTACTCTGCGTGTTGGATCCCTGTCCCGATCCTGACAATTTGATATTGTGCTCCTGTCACTATATACTTTAACACCAGTAATTCAAAATATCAACATCTTTTATTCTATTGCTACGAATATAAACATGCACTAGATGTTGCTTTTGTCAATATGTATTTGTAAATACTGAATAAAAATATTATATACCAATATATATATATATATATATATATATATATATATATATATATATATATTTTATTTTTTTTCACATGCAGCTGCAAAAAAGGAACCATTTCCAGGTTCTGTAAGCTACAGATACAGATCTTGAAAAAGTGGACCAAAAGGGCATTTTGGTACCAGAAATATAATGTATAGTAAATACTAACATAAGGCACTGGTAAGGTAACTGCTCATGAACAGAGGCATGGGTAATGATTTTGTAATAGGATCCAGACTGTATATTGTAAACCTTTGTTACTGCTGGTTAGCATTGCTGACTGGTCCTCTGTCAATAACTATTCACAAATCCTCATCACTAAACAATAACCCTTGCACAGTCCTATTTAAAATATGTGTTGCATATTTTTAATTTATTCCAAAATGTATAATGTTGCATTGGAAGATATTGAATCTGATAAGGAAATCACCTGCTCATTTGATCAATGTCTTAAAATCCATTGGTAGAGAAGGAACTTCCTCAATATCTAGTTACTTCAAGACTGTAATGCATTAACTGTGCTGTAACCTACCCTGGCCACAAAGCTATGAATGGGCAGTGAATAAATTGAGAATAGAAATTATTATTCCAGCACCTATTAATTAATCTTGTTCCAGATTTATGCCGTAATATTTCAATGTAATATACCTTCACCAATCAGTGTAAACACAATCCAATATGGGATTAATTCAGTCCTTGAATATGGAAAGTACCTTTATATCCTGATGTGTTTGACATCTATCTGCTTGATTTCATTACAAAGTATCCCCTTAAAAGAAAGACATTAAATGCATAGTGTGATACTAGAAATTTATTTGGTTATATACAACACAAGTTAAAAACTTTTACATGGGTAACAGTAAAACTTAACTGTAAGCTCACAGAAACAGCATTTTAGGCGATGTGGACCAAGTAACTGTCACTGCTTCCTCTCTCCATACTCCATGCTGACACTCCAGTGGAAGAGAGAAACATAAAAGATCACATTTAATAAACAGAAAATTATACAAAAAAAAAAACAACTGCTAAAAGGAACACTCACAAAAATAGTGGCACAATTAAAAAAAAAAATATGCCTCAATCAGACTGCGTCCCCAGAAATGCCAGTCAACAGTTGATACCTCTGTATGCCAGAAAAGGATTCCTCCGAGAAACAGATGGTAGTCAGGAGTCCTAAGTTCTTTGGTACCGCTATGCTGGTGTCCTTTTGGGCGATTATACAGCTCTTTGCACTTGAAGTATAAAATCACCCTGATGGCTGGTGGGGCTAGGAGGACTTATTCCTTTCTATCAGTAACTCAAATCAAAAGCCCCTTTCGTGAGTCAATATATGTCATGTAACACTCAGAGTAGGTAATAATAGTGTAGAAGCTGATAGTTAAGTTCAGTTTTTTATTTATTTATGTCTATACTTAGTACACATCACATAGATATACAATCATAGATAATATGTTGGCACCAAGCACTTTTCGTAAAGGGACAGATAGAAATGAACAAAAGGCAGTTTTTTACACTTGTGGCCATTGTAAGGCGTGCGGGCACTCTTTTAAAGTCCAAAAGGATTTTAGGAGCACACAAATCTCTCAGATCTTTAAAATTAAAAGTAAAATTTCCTGTTCCTCCACACATGTTGTGTGTGTGGTGGTGGTGCACAATATGTGGGGAGGACAGGCAGAAAGGCCAAAGTTAGGTGTCTGGAACACACTAATAACATACGTAAAAAGATTACCACCCATTCAGCGATAAAGCAAGTATTTTTGGATGAGAGAGGAGGAGACCTTATACTGAAACTGAGAAAAAGAGAAGGGTTAGGATCCGTAAATTGAAAACCCTACAACCGAGAGGCCTAAATGCGGATTTCGATATGGTGTGTTTTTTAAAATAAGTAATCTCCTTGGTAAATAAGAGATTCATTAATTCTATTTTTCACTTTTTATCTATCCAATTGAAGCAATTCACCTTGTATGAATTCAGTTGAAATATGTTATTTTGGATTTGTATAATAATTTATGTGTATACCCTTACAAGGGACTTACATTTAGAATTAGGAGTATGAAACCTTCTGACTTCCCCTTTTTTTAATTGATTGATATAGAAATAAGGCTGGTAAAATAATTTGTAATCCAAAACATAATGGTGCCTTTTAAAACCTTAGAGTATTAAGAAGATTGTACAGTGTATATGAGTAATTTTTGATATTTGTTCCTGTCTTTGTATCTCCTTAAAACACTTTTTTGTGAGCTATAAACTGGACTTGTAGATGACTTTGTGAAATATTCTCGGGATACGGCGCTGGCTGTGGAAAGCAAGCGCTGTATCTTATTCCCGCGATGGTACGCACACGTAACACATCCATCGAAGAACGGTGAATGGTGAGGCGCAAGTGCGCCACATGAGAACTAGGTCCGGAACGCACTCACTTCCGTCTGAAGTGAAGCCGGGCGCCGGAATATGACGTCATATTCTGGCATCACTAAACCGCACGAGGGAGCAGTGAGGAGCAAGAAGCATCCCAGGGAGATGCCCCACATCGGCTTCATAAGGTAAGGAGCAATAAAAAAAAAGTATGTGTGTGTGTGTCTGTCTGTCTGTAAATATGTGTGTGTCTGTCAGCAAGTAAGTTTGTGTCTGTTAGTGAGTATCTGTGTGTCTGTCAGTTTGTGTCTGTCAGTGTGTCTGTATGTATGAGTCTGTCTGTGAGTATGTGTGTGTCTGTCTGTCAGTGTGTGTCTGCCTGTCTGTCAGTGTGTGTTTGTCTGTCTGTGAGTATGTGTGTGTGTGTGTGTGTGTCTGTCAGTGAGTATGTGTGTCTGTCTGTCTGTGAGTGTGTGTGTGTGTGTGTGTGTGTGTCTGTCAGCAAATATGTGTGTGTGTCTGTCAGTGTGTGTCTGTCTGCCAGTATGTGTGTGTGTGTGTGTGTATGTCAGTGAGTATGTGTGTGTATGTCAGTGAGTATGTGTGTGTCAGTGTGTATGTATGTGTGTGTCTGTCTGTGAGTCTGTGTGTCTCTGTCAGTGAGTATGTGTCTCTGTCTGTCAGAGAGTGTGTGTCTGTCTGTCTGTTAGTATGTGTGTATGTGTCTCTGTCAGTGAGTGTTTGTCTGTCTGTCTGTCTGTTAGTATGTGTGTGTGTGTCTGTCAGTGAGTGTGCATGTCTGTCTGTTAGTGAGTGTGTGTGTGTGTGTCTGTCAGCAAATATGTGTGTCTGTCAGTGAGTGTGTCTGTCAGTGTGCATGTATGTGTCTGTCAGTGTGTCTGTATGTGTGTGTGTGTCTGTCTGTCTGTGAGTCTGTGTGTGTCTCTGTCAGTGAGTATGTGTGTCTGTCAGTGAGTGTGTCTCTGTCAGTGAGTGTGTGTGTCTGTCTCAGTGAGTGTGTGTCTGTCAGTGTGTGTGTGTCTGTCTGTCTGTCTGTGAGTATGTGTGTGTCTGTGTGTGTGTGTGTGTCTCTGTCAGTGAGTATGTGTCTGTCATTGAGTGTGTTTGTCTGTCTGTCTGTCTGACTGTCAGTGAGTGTGTGTGTGTGTGTCTGTCAGTGTGTGTCTGTCAGCAAACATGTGTGTGTGTCTGTCAGTGAGTGTGTGTCTGTCTGTGAGTGTGGGTGTGTGTCTGTCTGTGAGTGTGTGTGTCTGTCAGTGATTATGTGTGTGTCAGTGAGTGTGTGTGTGTCAGTGTGTCTATATGTGTGTTTCTGTCAGTGAATATGTGTGTGTGTCAGCTGGAGGATCAGATTTGGCACAGGGTGGTAGAGGGGGGTGCTGTGGTTTAGTAGAGAGGAATGTTGGGGGGGGGGGGGTTATACTGTACTTTTTAAAATAAACTTACATTTCTATGAAAATGTATGATATATATTTTTTTTTTGTGGCCCACATAAACGTAAACCTTGTGGCCCGATCCAGACTTTGAGTTTGACATGCTTGATCTAGAATGAAGAGTAATCAGTAGAGAAGTCCAAAAAGTTTATAAAATGTATATGGCAATTATATTATACTGTGAAGAAATTAATATATTTCTTAATACTTTTTAATAGAATACATGTCATAAAAAGAGTACAGTATGTCCATTGTGTATCTAATCCTTATCAGTAGTATAGATTTATAGGAAACAGAAAAAAAAAGTTATCACCAGAGTGCCAATCATCCCACCCCAGACATCCCACTGCATGGATGACATGTTTACTTTAACACTTCCTAGGTGCTGCATAGTTCTCCACCCTTACAATGTAAGATCATATTATACATGTTTGCAGATATGGAAAAAATGTGTTTCCATCAACCTAGTACTCCATGCTTTGAATAGCCAGTAAGCACAGTTGTTCTGAGCACTGAACTCTGTTGGATTTAAGTTAAGTTTCAGAAGTATTTTATAATTTCTTTAAATATTCAAAGTGTTTTAGTTATTGACTCATCTTTTCATTCTGTTTGTTAGGTGAATAAAGATAACTCAGCTCCTCTAGTCTACATTTTCATTATAAGAAATACTAGAAAAAGGTTTGTTGAATGTAGTGGAAGAACTAATGGCAGCGCTATTGATGGATCTTGTCTTTGTTATAATTATTGTGGTAATGGTGCTGAGAGAAAAGCTACAGGAAATGTTATTTCCTCCTGGGGCTAATACACTCATTATTTATTGTCAATCATAGTTTCTCTCCTTTCAAGCCTTGTAATAACACTGCCAAAATCAATCATGTTTCTCCTCTGCATCTCTAATAACACCCTAGATTGCTAGATGAAAAATAAAAAATAATTTTTGGTATCTGTACAATACTGGCTATTTAAAACTGTTGCAACTAAATAGTTAACAGTTATGATTGCAACAAAGTGTATTCATATATTATTTTTTTTACCTTAGTATATTATCCAGGGGAAAATAATTTGAGTAATCTATCTATCTATCTATCTATCTAATCATCTTTTTACACCACCAAGCAGATCAAATTCACCCTGAACACCTTAAACAAGTCAATTAGAGTGCAGCATGACACCTTTCAAGATTTCTGTGTGTAGTGTCAACATGAATGTTTCTGTGTGTGTATTGAAGTATGAGTGCATGTGGCTTTATGTGTACATTGCGAGGTTGGTTGGATGTCATTTTGAATGTACATGGTCAATGTAGCAGAATGTGTTTCTCTGTGTGTAATGCCAATGTGAGCATCTCTGTTTATGTGAGTATATGTGCGGTGTCAGTGTGGAAGTGTGTTCTGTAGTTTGTGCGTCAGTGTTTGATCATGTGTTTCTAGTTGGGAATGTCAACCCGTATCAGTGTTGGTATACATTTGTTGCCACTCTCCATAAACAATACTGTAAAATAATATTATTATTATTTTTATTTTAGTTAATCTTATGACATCTGATGTTTTGGTTTTCTACCAAAAGCACCATGAGTATGCCAGCTAGTAGTATTTTTATGTAATTAGCATAAAATGTATTACCTGTTCTTGAGTACTTCACTATGATTCTTGAGTCCATATTGTTGTGGATGTTATGTTTGGTTTACATGCAACTAACTTTATGGTTTATTTTCTATTGAACGTGTTTCCTGTTGGGGTGTGTACTTCCTTCCTTTATCTCCTAAAACATGGCTGCTATACACTAATAGCTTGTAGTGTCTTTATTTATATCACCTGAAACACATATTAACACAGTGTAAACCTAATTAGCGTCTGTCCTTTTCATTATTAAGCCAATACCGCCTAGTGCTCTTTCTCTTGTAAGAACAGGCCTGTTCCTATTATTAGAGGTTTCTTCCTAAGGTAATAAAGATGATTTAGTATCTCTTTTCACAATATCATTGTTGCTTGGAATTAATAAAAGTAGCATGTGTACCTGCCTTGTGTTTTAGAGCTTGTATGTATATTTACTGTACTTGATTCTTCTTTTTAATCTGGTATTCCTTTTATAAGAATATATATATAATAAAAACTAGTGTAATCCCTCAGCATGTCTTCTGAACTGTCTAACATAACAACATCCATCATCACCTCTGAACAAATCATTCTATACTAAGCTTTCCAGGCCTGCAGGATATATATATAAAAAAAAAGAATCTTGCAGACATATGTTTTATCAATGAACACAAATCACTAATATTTTAGTGGAGTTTTTCCACTAAACAGGCAATTGCTGGAAGTTGACACGGAATTCCAAAGCCCAAATAATGAAGCTTACATATAAATAGTATCATAAGAGAATGTTTGCAATTTGGCTATTTTAACCTGCAATTATATTTATTTATAAAATATATTATCTGTAAAGTTATATTGAGATTATTCTAGTTTTCAAGAATGTTATTCCATAAAATATTGAGAATATTCAATTCCCTTGTCCTGGTATGGTGTATAGTCCCATAAGAGCTAAAACATGTATGGATATAGATTAATAATTTTCAAAACATATCCACGTGCCCTACAAGAACATCCATCAAGTTCTTGCTCCCATTAGGCAATTTGATGCGTAGATTGCAAAGACTGGGTAAAACAGAGCTATAGATATAATGAAAATTGAAGATAGCCACCTTCAAAGTTTCTAGTGCTTGTGTTAATAACTGCTAGCAAAAGCAGCATGTAGACTGCCCCCAGATCAGGCAAACCTGTCACCAATCAGAAACCTCTCATTCTGGTAGGATTTTTTTTCCTTATTGTATAAACTTGTATCCTGTAGAGATATATAAGACAAGAACTTCCGCTTACACTTGCACTTCCACTCATCATACAGGATTATTTAGGGACTAGTTCAACAAATGTACATATGGTAACGTTACTGAGCTAATTTTCCCCATTTCAAGTCAATATGGTTTGTTACAAGTTTATCCATTATGTTGCTTCAGGTTAGAATAGATCAAACATAAATTATAAGAGAATTTAGCATTTTATGTTAATTTGCTGCTTCTGCTGTGAATTCATTCTTTAGTGCGTTATCCATTGTTACGTATAATTGTATGCCTACAAACTCATGCCATCATCTATCTTGTGTATACCCAGGCTTATTAAGTACATTTTAATGGAATCCAGAGAAATGAGTCAACTCTGGGTTCAAAGTAGTAACGGAAAAGTGTGTTTTTTTTTTTGTTTTTTTTTTAAATGTAATTGTAATTATGCCTTTTTGTGTAAATATGAACTATGACTAATATCCCTTAAAAAAAATTGCAGACAGGCAATTATAATATGAATTTAAAGGAGGTGTGAAATGCATCTTAAATTACTTGTCAGTGTAGAGAAGCAGAGGTGGATCTAGTCTATCAGCTGTGACACATATCACAAAAGCAAAAGATGACAGGCATTATTTACTGCAGTTCCATCAGCCTCCATTCTAATAGCTAATAGTTAGAGTAAGTATAGCGCAAGTCACTCATAAAGCTTTAAAGTTGAAACCTCTGCACCAGAGATCAGAGCAAGTCTGGTCTATCTTGTATGCAATTGATTGAAAGATCAATTATGGAAAGTATGTTGAGTATACTTGTGTTTAAATCTGTTTTCAGTACTTTTAATATTTAACGATTGCAACACAACACACACTTTCTTGTTTGTTTCATATGCTTTTGATGGAGATTATGTTAGTTCAACTTGAAATGCAGTTTATATCAATGTACATTATGCAGCTAACATACAGGATGATGTTTACCACATCTTAGGCAGTGTTGCAGAATACTGACTATTTCTGGTAGTGATGGGACACATCATTTCTGGTGCCGCAATTGTCTGAAATAACAGCCAGAATCCAGAGATAAGCTAAGCGTGGTGTTTATAGATCGTGCTGAAACCTTATTGGGCAGCCAAGATGCTTACCGCCACTGGATCCAGAATGCTTAAGGTGGCTGGGTCAAAGCACTTCTGGCTGACACGTGTGAGCTGAACAGGAAACAGGAAGAAGTCATCTAACTGATTGAGCACACCAGAACAGAATGGACTACAATTACCTACCTACATATACTGGATCAGCACAAGGGATCACCACACTTCTAAAGAAGCCCTGCTGGGTAAAACGTGTAAAGTGGGAAGCCCACTTGGACGATATTGATTTTAAATTGTTATTTTTAGTGTTTTTATGATTTTGTAAAGTTATTTACTTGATATTATCTCCAATAAAGTTAGTTATTTTTTATAAAATATCTACTTATTTTGGCTGACTTCCTGTTTCCTGCACATCTCAGGTGGGGATTATACCACCAAAGCCTTCAACCACTAGGACAAGTTTCTACGCCAGCAGCTGTAAGCAGAAAACGTATTTTTAATTATGCTTGCACTTACATAGCATACCATTGCAACTCTCTCCTTTTGTTTCCACATATGTGCTGGTATCATTTGACTTTATGATCGCTAATGACCTTGGATCCATATATGTAGATGGTACCGTCCATGCAGAATACAGCAGAGCTCTTGTATGCTCTCAAAAGTGTGAGTTAGTCCTCTTTATGAATTAAACTAAATTCACACACTGTTAATACATATTGTACTACTGTCTATTTTTTGTTCTTTTTTTAAAGTTATGTTTTTGAAACATCTTCATTGATTTATGCATGTACATTTATGTTAAACTATATTGCACATAAGGGTTGCTCTTACTTCTTCTAGTTTGGTGCAGTTTATCGGTTTTGTGCTTTGGTCTATTTGTTACACAAGGTTTGGGGATACTTGCTATATTTACTGCTGCCTATACACTTATAAATAATAGTGAGTGCCTGGACATTTTTTCAATGTTGCAGAGTACTTTGCTTGTTCTGAATGTTAACTACTTCCCCTTTACTTCCAATTAGCAAGACTACCTAGACAACCATTCATAAAATACTTTTTTCCTACTGCTATTGCATCCCCAAACATTCCATTTAGCTCTGGATGTCAGATATATGCAACAACAATGTAAAGATGATACAAATATACACAGATAATACAAATATATATGTGGCCACAGAAGCAATTTCAAGGTCATGTACATCGTACATGTCCAGAATCTGCCTTGCATTCCCAATTTGGGACAACTGACTCATTTTCCTGGGTTGATTTGAACCCTATGTTCCCCATTCCAAACCATGACAGTTTGAATATGATACAATAGGTTGTGTATATACACAAGGAGTGAGTGTGTTTATATGTGTGTTGTGTACACATGTAATGCAGTATGCCTAAATGTCTTGCAGCGCATTCCAATGTGAAAATGTATGTCTGTGTTTGTGGGTCAGTTTGTGTTTGTGTACAGTGTGGGCAGCAGTATGTGTGTTTGTGTACATGTAACAGTATGACTAGCAGTATGTATTAATAAAACTTTAGATATACAGGATATTAAAAAAGCGACCCTATTCTTCCCCAGTGTTTGGCTTATTACCCACAAATACACTGATAACAAGTGGGAAAAAAAGGAAAATGAGGAGGAAGACAATGGAATCACCACTTAGATAATATGCACCTTTTCCTTTTATACGGAGTGCTTTGCCTGTTATGACAACTTTTACAATCTACTGAAGAAGACTGCCTCTGCCATATGAATCAATCCCAATAAAGTTTTATTAGTTATTTGCTCTATTCTTATACACTGTTTAAATATATCACTTTAAGATAATGACTAAGAAAATGTTATTGGGTTTGATTCCTGTGACACAGTCTATTTCATTACATTTTAAGAGTTATCATAACTAACAGACTAAGCAGGAGATATCTATGTCCAGTGGGTGGGTGTGGGGCGATACATGGATAGGATCTCTCTGACTGCTGCTATAACAGAGTACAGAGGCTGCTGACACAGATCAGAAGGTAAGGTTGAAAGGAAGATCCAGTCCTCTCTACACCCTGTACACTCTAGACTCTAGCTCTGTCTTAACCATGATATAAGCCATGATTACTAACCACGTTTTATTGAATGTACACAAATGTGTTTACCTGTCAGGATCGGGACAGGGATCCAACACGCAGAGTACAAAGAGTGGAAAGGTACGTATACCGGGCCTTAGAATGGCCGGACTAACGTACCGAGAGTAAAGAATAGTCAGAGACAAGCCGAGGTCGAGGGAACGAGAAGACAGATAAGCGAGAGACAAGCCGGGTCAAGGGATAACAGAGAAGCAGGGTAGTACAACGAGCCGAGTCAAAACCAATAGAGCAAACTAGAATACCAGAGCACTGAGTGACTAGACAAGCTAGAACCACGACAGGGCAATGAGCTGAAGTAAGGAGTAAGCTTAAATACCCTGGCTCTGGATGGAAATCACGCCTCTGACAAGTACCGATTGGATATCGGACACTTGAGTGACAGATTGCTCGTGCTAGCGTCATGACGTCACGTATTGAGCGTCCTGCTAGAAAAGGACGTGGATTCCTCGCGGCCGGTGTTTAAGTGACTGGATGAACCGCGAGGAACGGAGGAAACAGCTCGCCTGGATGGATACACCACCAAGTCTCTACCTCCCTTAGAGGTAGAGGCCTCAGGTACCCTGACAGTACCCCCCCTCTCAGATACGCCCACCGGGCGGAATGAACCGGGGCGAGATGGGAAGCGGAGGTGAAATGCTCTGCGAAGGCGAGAAGCATGGACGTCCTCCTGAGGTACCCAACTCCTCTCCTCAGGACCATATCCCCTCCAGTTGACCAGATATTGCAATTTTCCCCTTGAAATTCTGGAGTCAATGATGGAGCTGACCTCGTACTCCTCCCGACCCTCCACCTGAACAGGACGAGGCGAGGGGACCTTAGAGGAGAATTTGTTGCAAATGAGGGGTTTCAACAAGGAGACATGAAAAGAGTTAGGAATGCGTAAGGCAGGTGGCAGAGCAAGGCGATACGCAACCGGATTGATACGAGTGAGAACCCTGTAAGGACCTATGTAGCGAGGAGCAAATTTCATGGACGGAACTTTTAGGCGAATATTCTTAGTACTCAACCATACCCTATCCCCAGGAACAAAAACAGGAGCCGCTCTTCTATGTTTGTCAGCGTGTTTCTTGAACAGCGAGGAACTATGTAATAGAATTTGTCGAGTCTGATCCCATAATTTCTTCAGGTTGGCGACATGATCATCAACCGACGGTATCCCCTGAGAAGAGGAAAGCGAAGGAAAAATCGAAGGATGAAAGCCATAGTTCATGAAGAAAGGGCTAGAGCGAGTTGAATCGCAAACAAGGTTATTGTGTGCGAACTCCGCCCAAGGAATCAGACCGACCCAATCGTCCTGGTGTTCGGAAACAAAGCAACGCAGATACTGTTCGATCTTTTGATTAGTACGTTCAGCAGCTCCGTTAGACTGAGGGTGATAGGCAGAGGAAAAGTTCAATTTGATGCCCATTTGAGAACAAAAGGATCTCCAGAAACGAGAGACAAATTGAGAACCTCTATCAGAAACGATTTCAGAAGGTATCCCATGTAAGCGAAAAACTTCTCTCGCAAAAATCTCCGCCAATTCAGGAGAAGTCGGAAGTTTAGGTAATGGCACGAAATGGGCCATCTTAGTAAATCTATCCACCACCGTGAGAATGACAGTCTGTCTTTTGGAAGCAGGCAAATCAACGATAAAGTCTATGGACAAACAGGACCAAGGTTTCTCAGGAATGTCCAAGGGGTGTAACAGGCCACATGGGGATGCATGAGGTAGTTTAGTCTTGGCACAAGTCTCACAAGCTGCGACGAACTCCTCAATATCTTTTCGAAGTGAAGGCCACCAGAAATCCTTGGATATCAGAGAGTATGTCTTGCGAATACCAGGATGACCAGCTATTTTACTTTCATGAAAACATTGTAAGAGCTCCAGTTGAAGTTCAGGAGGAACAAAGTTTCTTCCCTCAGGAGTGTTTCCGGGAGCTAGATGTTGTGACTTCAAGATCTGGTCAAGTAGCGGAGAATGAATTTTGAGACTGGTATTAGCAATAATATTGCATTTGGGTACAATGGAAGACAAAAGTGGTTCAACTGAAGCAGAGGGTTCATATTGGCGAGATAGCGCATCGGCTTTAGAATTCTTTGACCCAGGTCTGTAAGTCAGAACGTAATTGAAATGGGTAAGAAACAACGACCAACGAGCCTGCCTGGAGGACAGACGCTTGGCCTCTCCGATATAGGACAAGTTTTTGTGGTCTGTCAGGATGGTAACAGGATGTAATGTACCTTCCAATAAATGTCTCCATTCTTTCAAAGCCTTGATAACCGCTAGTAATTCTCTGTCACCAATGTCATACCTGCTTTCAGTACCGGTCAATTTTTTAGAGAAAAATCCACATGGATGTAATGGTTTATCAACACCCAACCTTTGAGATAGAACAGCACCTAAACCAGTCTCTGATGCGTCTACCTCGAGCAAAAAAGGCAGAGAAGTGTCAGGGTGAACTAAAATTGGAGCGGAAGCGAAAAGCTCCTTGAGAGTCTTGAACGCAAGGAGAGCTTCAGTAGTCCAATTCTTAGTGTCAGCCCCCTGTTTGGTCATGTTAGTGATAGGTGCAATAATGGAAGAATAGCCCTTAATAAAGCGCCTATAATAATTGGAAAAACCAATAAATCTCTGTATGGCTTTAAGACCTGTGGGTAAAGGCCACTCTAGAATGGATTGGAGCTTATCCGGATCCATCTTAAATCCCTCCCCAGAGATCACATAGCCGAGAAAGGTTACCTGGGTTTGATCAAAGCTACATTTCTCCAACTTGCAGTACAAGCCATGCTGGAGAAGCTTGTGCAAAACCCTCCTGACTTGCTTGTGATGAGTCTCAATGTCACTAGAATGAATGAGTATATCATCTAGGTATACAATGACGCACTCTTGCTGAAATTCCCTAAGAACCTCATTTATCAGATCTTGGAATACCGCTGGCGCATTGCATAACCCAAAAGGCATAACAGTATATTCATAGTGACCATATCGAGTATTGAATGCCGTCATCCACTCATGTCCCTGCTGGATTCTCACCAAGTTATATGCCCCTCTGAGGTCTAACTTGGTGAAAATTGTAGAGCCCTTCAAACGATCGAAGAGTTCGGTGATCAAGGGAATCGGGTAGGCATTTTTAATGGTTATCTTATTCAAGCCTCGATAATCAATACAAGGTCTCAAAGAACCATCTTTCTTTTTAACAAAAAAAAATCCAGCCCCGGCAGGGGAGGAGGACCTCCTGATGAATCCCTTGTCTAAATTCTCGTGAATATACTCCTCTAGGACTGAGTTCTCCTTTATAGATAATGGGTATACATGACCTCTGGGAGGCATGGTACCAGGGAGTAGGTTAATTTTGCAATCAAAGGACCTGTGTGGGGGTAAGGTATCGGCTTTCTTTTTGTCAAATACTGCCTTTAAATCTAGATACTGAGGCGGAATTTGTGTCTCTGTAGGATTGTCAGAGGTATTCGATGTATTAGTTAATCCAAGAGGTAAGACCTTCCGCAAGCATTTTTCTTGACAATTCTCTCCCCACGAAACTATCTCCCCTGATTCCCAATTAATAATAGGGTTGTGTCTCCTCAGCCAGGAGTACCCCAGGACTATGGGAATAGACGGAGAAGAAATAAGCATTAAGGATATATCCTCTTTATGCAGGATGCCAACAGTCAAGTTAATCGGTATGGTCTCATGGAAAATAACCGGTTCAAGTAATGGTCTACCATCGATGGCCTCGACAGCCAGAGGTGTCTCTTTTAACTGGGATGGAATAGCATGCTTGGCAGCAAAACCCTGATCTATAAAGCTCTCAGCAGCTCCAGAATCGATTAGTGCCATAGTCTTAACTACTCCCTTCTCCCACTTTAAAGAAACGGGTAACACAAGCCTGAGCTCCTTGTAGTTGTGAATAGAGGACAAAGTAGAAACACCCAAGGCCTGTCCTCTAGAGGAACTTAGGTGCGAGCGTTTCCCGAACGATTGGGACAATTTAGGCGTAAATGACCCCTGACTCCACAATACATACATAAACCCTCCCTTCTCCTGTACTGTCTCTCCCTTTCAGTGAGATGAGTACTGCCTATCTGCATAGGTTCAGGAATACGTAAGTCTTCGAACTCAGAGATTTGAAAGGTAGGCGCTAGTTTAAAGGAGGGTCTATGGGTCCTATCTCGAGTGTTCTGCCTCTCTCTTAAGCGTTCATCAATACGAGATATAAAAGAAATTAAATCCTCCAAATTTTCAGGGAGTTCTCTAGTAGCGACCTCGTCAAGAATTACATCTGATAACCCATTCAGAAACACATCTATATAAGCCTGTTCGTTCCACATAACTTCTGCCGCCAAGGATCTGAACTCTAGTGCATAATCCACAAGTGTTCGATTGTCCTGTTTAAGGCGCAACATTAATCTAGCTGCATTGACCTTTCTGCCAGGAGGGTCAAAAGTTCTTCTAAACGCAGCTACAAAGGCATTATAATTATAGACTAGTGGATTATCATTCTCCCATAAAGGATTGGCCCATCTCAAAGCTTTTTCAATGAGCAGAGTAATAATAAATCCAACCTTTGCTCTATCTGTAGGATAAGAGCGGGGTTGTAATTCGAAATGGATGCTAATCTGGTTTAGAAAGCCACGACACTTCTCCGGTGACCCGCCATAACGTACTGGTGGGGTAATACGGGAAGAAGCACCTACAGTGGCTACCTCTAGACCTGAGACTGCAGGCGAGATAGAAGGAGTACGTGTCTCCTCAGGTGGATTACTAGCACGAGACAAAAGTGCCTGTAGTGCCAAAGCCATCTGATCCATCCTATGTTCCATGACGTCAAACCTGGGATCCGAAGAACCAAGCTGACTGTTTGTACCTGCAGGATCCATTGGCCCTGTCGTAATGTCAGGATCGGGACAGGGATCCAACACGCAGAGTACAAAGAGTGGAAAGGTACGTATACCGGGCCTTAGAATGGCCGGACTAACGTACCGAGAGTAAAGAATAGTCAGAGACAAGCCGAGGTCGAGGGAACGAGAAGACAGATAAGCGAGAGACAAGCCGGGTCAAGGGATAACAGAGAAGCAGGGTAGTACAACGAGCCGAGTCAAAACCAATAGAGCAAACTAGAATACCAGAGCACTGAGTGACTAGACAAGCTAGAACCACGACAGGGCAATGAGCTGAAGTAAGGAGTAAGCTTAAATACCCTGGCTCTGGATGGAAATCACGCCTCTGACAAGTACCGATTGGATATCGGACACTTGAGTGACAGATTGCTCGTGCTAGCGTCATGACGTCACGTATTGAGCGTCCTGCTAGAAAAGGACGTGGATTCCTCGCGGCCGGTGTTTAAGTGACTGGATGAACCGCGAGGAACGGAGGAAACAGCTCGCCTGGATGGATACACCACCAAGTCTCTACCTCCCTTAGAGGTAGAGGCCTCAGGTACCCTGACATTACCTTCCCTATCAAGCCTTACAATTTGTATTTCCATTCATAAACAGTACGCCACCTTTACAGAAGTCAATAAAACAACCTGTTTCAAGAAGTCAATTACAGCTCTCTACCCCCACACTATACAATAATCTTACACACACACACACACACACACACACACATCTTCTCCCCTTACTGTGAAAGTTGCATCACATTTTTAAAACAAATGAATCTTTCCCTGACTTAATCTTTCCACGAGTCTCTCTGTCTTTTATCTCCTCCAGATTATATAACAACCTGTACTACCATCTCTGACAATGACCCCTCCATCATCATTCCCCTACCCTGTGGATCCAGTACCACAATGTCTCTTGCTGCCACGCTTTCCAGTTATTCTCACTTAATTTACCTTAGTTTGAAATCAGTCTACCTTTTCTGAATTATGTCATTGTGCCTAGAAAACAGCAGATTTATCTAAACTTCTAAAAAAAAAAAAAAAAAAAATACCTCCCTTGATTCCACCCTACCTATCAGTTTTGACCTATTTTCCTTCTTCTTTCCTTCAAGTATATGGAATGTGTTGACAACAAGCAACTATCTATTTGTGCCCCCACACTATCCTCCCAGCTATCCAATCTGAATTTTAGTACGCTCATTTAATCCAAAAAACACTTTTCAATGTCCATAACGTCTCTAGCTTCTTCTTTGATACTGTCTGAAAATCGATCTTGGTATCACTGATACTGCCATCGCCTGACTCTTGTCTTTGGTGATCCTTTCCAACAAATTTACTTAAAAAATTCAACCACTTCATCAATCCCTCTTCCAGTACTGCTGTAGTACTAAGCAAACAAATCAAATATGCACTCACACACTACACACTTAACTATATTTATATATATATATATATATATATATATAAACAAACAAATGAAGGGAGCACACTAGGACTCTTCTCAGTGGAAATAAAAGGTATTTACTGTATCAAAAAGTTAATATATCTTCTGTGCAGAGTAAATAATCGACGTTTCGACCCTCCTTGGGTCTTTATCAAGATCACAGTGAAGCTTCACTGTGATCTTGATAAAGACCCAAGGAGGGTCGAAACGTCGATTATTTACTCTGCACAGAAGATGTATTAACTTTTTGATACAGTAAATACCTTTTATTTCCACTGAGAAGAGTCCTAGTGTGCTCCCTTCATTTGTTTGTTTATATTTCTACGCGGGATTGCACCTAGGCAACACAGTCTTATTTTGAGAAGATTGGAGGAGAGTGCCTTGCTTATTTATCTTGGATATATATATATATATATATATATATATATATATATATATATATATATATATATATATAGAGAGAGAGAGAGAGAGAGAGAGAGAGAGAAAACCCATATTTTAACACAAATACACATGTATTAAAGGGTTTAATGTTTTATTCTCTAATTGTCTCCCTCTGTACAGGCCCTCTGACTGATGTCATATTACCACATGGCTTCTATATAAAATTCTTGGCAGATGATATCCAGACAACCCCTCATTCCACATTTCTTCATATCTCCAAGACATTGCTGACCAAGATCTTGATTTTATTTTATTGGCAAACTCGCTAACTCGATTCAGACAATATTTTTGTCAAATTTGGATTGAATTTAATGCCAGCCAAAGTTATAGAAGCCAAACCCAATTAAAGGCTCGACAGAAATTCCCAGATAAATGAAATTTGGAAGCATTTATCATCTTTTTCAATGGGTGATAATGACTTCTGCTGTCCAGTCGCTACTAATGAATACCATGAAAATTAGGTACCAGGTCCACCTGGGTGCACAGGCAAAGGGCTACACCAACAGCCAAAAGCAACATTGGGTTGACCCATGCACTTAGGGCCACCCAATGGATAATGCTGAACAGTTGCCAGTAAAAGCATGGGCCCTTGTTGTATCGGCAGTCTAGGAGGAAGTGACAGACTGGTGGGAGGCCCCTGGTGGGAGAGGCAGAGAAGGCATAGGCAGCAGCTGGGAAAGACAAAACCCACATGAGTCAACCTCAGCCAGCAGCACTCCAAGCAAGCTACCATTCTGCAGACAAAATGTATACTTACAAGGTAGCGAAAGCTATAAATAGGATTACATATATGTGTGTGTGTGTATATATATCAGTGTGTGTATGTGTATCTGTCAAGGTGTGTGCATGTGCCAATGTGCGTATGTGTATCTGTGTGTCAGTGTGTATCTGTGTGTCCGTGTGTGGAAAGATGTGGAAAGATGTGGAAAGATGTGTGTATGTGTTAGTGAATGTTTCTGAGTGTGTGTAGGTGCTAGTATGTGTATTTGTGTGCCAGTTTGTATGTGTCGGTGTGTTTATGTGACAGTGTGTGTAAGCATACATCCCAGCAATCAAACACCAACACAATGAAGAAGTGGTTTTATCAGAGTCCATACATATGTTCAAACAGCTACTAGATGCATACTTGCAAAAACAGAATATTCAAGGATATAATCTTTCAATGTAGGGTAATAACTGCTTGATCCAAGGATAAATCTGACTGCCATTCTGGGGTCAAGAAGGTATTATTTTCCTAGCTTGTTGCAAAATTGTGCTTCAAACTGGGTTTTTTTTTGCCTTCTTTTGGATCAACAGCAAAAAACAAATGTGAGGAAGGCTGAACTTGATGAACGCAAGTCTCTTTTCAGCTATGTAACTATGTAACTATGTAACATGCAAACACACCCCTGTAATCAAACACAAACATTAAATACAAACAGACCCCTGCATTCCAACTTCCAAATTTTATACAAACACACCCCTGTACTCAAACACCAATACTGCACACAAATGTGCATCCGCATTTAGAAGAAAATGCTACATCCAGACAAATCAACGCACTCAAACACAAACATTACAAACAAGCACACCCTTGCATTCCAATGACAACAGTACATACAAATACATCCCTACATGCACACAAATACTCTACACAAAAACATGCTTACATTCAAACGCACAAACACTGCTCACAAATGCAACCGTACATAGAGGGCAAATGGTAGATCCCCAGCTGGCATTGCATTGTGGGAGTTGTATGACAGATGAGGACCTTTTTTTTCCCCACTCTTGCACTATAGGGAGGCCAAAAATAAATTATTGCACCAGGGCCTCTCTACATTAGTTCAGCCACTGGCTCAAAGTGCAATTAAATAGGTTCTCAATTTGGGGTGAAGTTCCACCCTAAACAACGATGACTGACATCTACAAGAAATACAGACAAATCATGTGTTAAATCACGTAAAAATCTTCACAACATAAAGTCCAATTGGAACATAAAGTGGAAAAAGTGCAAAGTCAAAACAAATAAAGTGAACATATGCCATGTGCAAATTGCAATATAATTGCTAGATATTAGTGTAGCAAGAAAGTTATAGAGAAACAGACTTATAAATATAAAGTGCAACACATAGTAGATTATTACATGAAAAGTGCTGCCGAATGCTACATTCCAAATGTAAAAAAAATAAAAAATAATCTAAAAACTGAGATAATGGAGATAAAAGAGAACCAATTCCTGAGACTATTGGCCTTCCTGGGGGATTTTTTGTATCTTTGTGAACTTTAGGTAAGACATACAGGACAGGAATTCTTGGGAATTTGACATTAAGAAAATCATATTCTTTTTTATTTAATATCTCCAATTCTAATCCTTGATCTAAACATGTATTCAATTTATTTTTTATGTCTTCTAAAGGTTTTTTTTTTGTAATAGCAGGTAGGTTTCTTGATCTTTAAATTGTTCAAAGATTCCTTTAAGATATTTTTCTCTTTTCCATATCACTAGCCCCCCCCCCCTTTATTGGCTGGTTTAATAACAAAAGTGGAATCTTTTTTCAAATCTTGTCATGCTTTTCTTTCACATTTAGTTAGATTCTTTTGTTGTTCTTTTATAGGTTTTATTTCTCTAAGTTCATTAGTTCAAACTTTTTCAAAGATTTTCATGGCATCTGATTTTAAATAACTTGGTAAGAAATTAGACTTGTTTTTAAGTGTAGTATGTTTACATTTCTCATCTTTATTTTCAGCCCTTACTGTTATATTATTAAAAGATTTCTGATTAAAAAAATAATAATAATATAAACGGAAACACTGGAGATGAACAGACAGCACCACTTGAGAAAGGCTTCTTTGCCGAAACATGTCGTGGTACATTTTATGGACGATTTTTAATTTGTATTTGAGTTTTAATATTCTTTGATTTTGTATCAAATAAACAAGTTTTACTTTGATCCTGTATCCTGGACTAATTGTAAAGTTTACATCCAGGGAAGACTCATCCATATCATCTACATCAATACAAGACATCCAGTCTAAAAGGCTTTCATCTCCATTACAAGTTCATAGTCTGAGTCAGCTTGCATAAGTGACTCAGAAGCAGGTGAGTTTAACCAGTATCTTATGGTCATTATATACATTCATGACAATATTACCCTATGGTTCTTTTTTTATGTCTTGTTGTTTTAGATATATACCCAAGACAGTACTGGTAAAAAGTCTAACTGCATGTATTTGAGTGCTCTCCCCATTATATAGTTTCGCTACATTCAATCATGTTGAAAACATTTGCATCATAACATTACTACATGAAAAGTGCTTCATACTGCTACATTAGATCATGTTAAAGGGACACTATAGTCACCTGAACAACTACAGCTTAATGTATTTGTTCAGGTGAGATCCATAGCTCCCTGCAGGCAATCTAATGTAAACACTGTATTTTCAGAGAAAATACAGTGTTTACATTGATTGATAGGAATACCTCCAGTGGCCGTCACTCAGACAGCCACCAGAGGGACTTCCTATCATGTAGGGCCCTAAAAAGGCCCTGTACACGTCAGACGTATTAAGATACGTCTGACGTGTGCAGAGGAGAGGGGGCGGGCAAAGACCGCGAGCTGAACTGTCAGTCAGCTCAGCTCGTGGCCGCGCACACTGCGCGCATGCGCGGTAGTGCGCTCAGGACTTCAGAGGGCGGCATGAATGCCGCCCTATGAAGTATGTGCGCATGTGCAAATGGAAGCGTCTGATTGCTCCCTGCTCATTTTGACGAAATAGGGGGCACGGCTTCACGAGGCTCCTGGCGCTGGAACCAGGTGAGTAAAATACTCTGCCTGGAGAGTCCCTTTAAATACATTTGCTCCATGTCTAATTGAGACCTTATTTAATTGCACTTTGAGCAGATATTAGGTTTGGTAAAGACCAAGTGTGGCCAATATATCACTATTTATCTAACACTACATATATATATATATATATATATATATATATATATATATATATATATATATATATATATATATATATATATATATGTCAATATTGTTATCCTCTGCTGTGTTTTCAGTCAGGGAGTAACGTAATATATTATGTTTTGCAAATTTGAGGGCCTCCTTATATCACGACCAATGTAAGTAGCATACGTTTTTCTGATCTTTGAACATCAAAAATATACCTAACTTTAAAATCTACAGTGTGGTCTAATCCTTTTTTTACCAAGAGCTATTATGAAAGGTAACAAATGATTTTAATAGAATAATATGCATATGTTTGCATGTATCAAAAATGCACAGTTCTTGGCAATAATATGTGTATTTATGTTGGTGCATTTTTTTCATATGTCTATTGTTTTCAAAGCAAAAGAATATTCACCATCCCTGCATGATCGGTAAAGATAAAATAAAACTTTAGGAAAATGGGAAGAATGAGTGAAAAATACCTTGCACATACAGGTATGAGCAAACAATTTCAATAAAATCTATTGGTAAACAAAAAGTAACGTGCAGAGTGTAGGTCTCTGTGAGTCAGTTTCCAGCATTTGATGAAATTATTGCCAGATAGCTCCTAATGCTTTTTCCAATTTCCTCAATTTCCAGATAGAACGTTAACACCTGCTTAGTAGCAAGAGTAACAGATGGTTAACACCTGGAACTGAAGGCCTGACAATAAATTGTCTCACTTGAATTCTCATTGTCATATTGCTACAAGCAATGTTTCTCTGATTGGATCTATGTGTCTGTTCTGCATTCAGATTTTGTGGGTAAAAATCCCTTATGACACATTTTGCAGTTGAACAATCAATAAGAATTAATGTAATAATAATACATAAGTACTAAATGCAAACGTAATGATGTTTTTTCTTTTCATATTTTAACTTTAGTACACCTGTGCTATATACTTGAACACAAGCCAAATGCTTTTTTTTTTTATTTATTTTTTAACATTACACCAATTATAATGGCTAGAGACTAAAATAGCCAATCTTATGTGCACATATTTTCTCAGCAAAGGAACAAATGAGCTAACATTTACTTGAGATGCTGAGGTAAGTACTAGGGAATTTGTTTGATCACAAAAAAAAATTATAGAAATATGCAATATCTAGTGCTGAAAAACAGCGAAATATTTATGCATATATGTAGCTACTAGTAGGATGAATGACATGTATCTTTCTATAAAGAAGGAAACATAGTTCTTATGCATCACCTGCATATCTCAAGTTTGACTTTTGAAAGTCCTCCATGGGCACAGAAACTTGAAAAATCATCATGCTAAGGTTTTTTTTTTATGCCCAAATGTTTCCCTGAATAGATTTCCATGGAATGATGTTTAGCCAAACAGTCACATTGATGAGTGCCGGACGTCCCGGACAAAATTAAAATTTTGGGAACAATCCTTTTATGCACAAGTCTATAAACTACCATGATAACTATCGACGAAGAGCTAGATAAGAAATATTAATATTGAATTATTTAGGTGAATCATGCTTTCTTTAGTATTTTCCTGAAGCCCATGGATCAGCGCAGTCAGGGGAATGGGCCTTGACAGAGCCAAGGAGTAGGCAGGTGGAGCTATAGATTCGGGGGTGGGGTTTAGGGTGGAGCATGCTAAAGGGTGTGGAAAAGTGCGAGTATATTAAGCGGCCATTTTAGCAAACGGCCATTTTAATTCAGAATCTGCACTTACCTGTTAATTGTTTTGGCAGGCAGTGTGGTTTCTTTTCTTCTGTTTTTCAGATGGCTTCGCTTGAAGAGATCCTGGACGGTGTGAGGGCAGCAGTGAGAGACAGGGGGATGGCATGGCTGCAGCAGCAACTGGCGGTTCCTGGGACCAGCGGTAACCCCCCAGCGGCTGTGGAGAGGCGTTCGGTGCGGAGGGCGAGACCGCCCCAGCGGCTGAGCCCGGGAGCTCCTTCCAGGGAGGCGAGCGGATCATCGGTTAGGGAAGCAGGCCGGTCGGAGGCAACGCAAACGCCGCCGGCCCCGTCTGGGCGACGTGGCGCCGGTAAGGCAAGGGCGGTGATTAGGCCTGGCATGGTGTCGCGGCCTACCACGAGGAGCGCTGCTCGCAGGACGGCGGGCGGCAAGGCGGCAAAGTTAGCGACGGCCTCCGAGGAGACCGGGACCTCGGAGGATGTCGGAGGTGTGGATGGAGCCCAGACACGTCCCGGTGAGTCTGCCGCCGGTTTACATACCGGGCGGCAAGGAAAGGCACTGGGGATTGGGAAGGACGGGCTGACGCCACCTCAGAGGGCAGCAAGGGATTCCAGTGGAGGAGGACTTGATCATGCGGGCGAGGCAAGGCCCAGGCAAGGCAGCGGGGGGACGGCAGGACAGGTCACCCAGCTAGGGCAGCAGGACCAAGTCAGGGCGACAGCGGAAGGGGCTTCCGTTTGTCAGGGCCAGCGCAGCGCTTCCCCAGTGGACAGGGGAGCGGACAGTGAGGGATTGTCCCAGGGGTATGACACACACTCTGACAGCGGGGTTAGGAGTGTACGGGAGGGCCATAAATGTTGCTCCCGGGGACGGCATGATTACAGAGACAACCCTAGGCCTGCGGATTGCAAGTGGCGGCGCGGGGCAGGCGCCAGGCAAAGACGGGCAGGGTGTGTCAGGGAGAGGAGCCCGTCTACTGACGGGTGCAGTAGGCGGGGATCAGTCGGCAGGGCCAGGAGGAGAAGGGAACGGCGCAGCGAGTCTGGGTCATCCAACGGGAGCACCCAAGGACGGCCGGATAGTTCTTACGGCCCAGAGGGCCTGGCTACTAGGCGGGAGAGGCGCAGGGTTGACGACAGGGAACGTAAGGAGGAAGGGCGGGTAGTTGGGCACTCGAACAGACTACCCAGGTGTTCTTCTCCCTACAGGTCACGGAGCGGTACACCTGCGGTCCCACGGCGGGATCTGGCGGAAGGGAGTCGGCGTCAATTGGACACCCCGGAGCCGCACGCGGCGGAGGGAAGGAAAACGACCCCGCGGCCTTCCGCGGCCGGAGGCTCTGGCGGTGAGTTGCCTGTTACATCACATTCTGATTCCATGTTAACTTGCCTAAAATCATTGTTAGATTCATGGGGCGGTGGGGAGGGGGCTTCACCGCAATTTTCGAGGGTATGGGTTCCGGAAGTAGGTTCCGGGACGTCGGGTCAGGCGAAGGGGGCGGTGAGTGGTGTCTCCGGACGGAACACGCCCGAACCAGGTGAGAGGACAGGCTTAAGTTCGGTAGGAGGAGGGGAGGTTTCTGACGCGGCGCGACAGAATGTACATGTCTCTTTCGCGGGCCCCTTGGGATGTCACCTGAAGTCTGAGGTGAAGGACAGGATTTGGAAAGGTGAGTTTGTAGAGGTTTTTTCTCTCCTTCCTCTGGAGGAGTTCCTTGATCTAAAGGATGAGGATAAAAAGGATGCGAAGAAGGAGGAGGAAGAGAAGAAGCGTAGGTATCGGAAGATACCCAAGACGTTTGCGAACTGGTTGCGGGCTTTTTGCATACTGGCCAGCGTCATCGGGGAAAAGTTCCCCGATCGCTGTTCGCAACTTTTTTGCTACTTGGACGGGATAGGGGACGCTTACCGGACGTATGGTGGGATTGCTTGGTGGAAATACGATGAGCAGTTCCGCCAACGTTTAGCAGCGAACCCGAGCATGAGATGGGATCAGATGGATCTGCCCCTGTGGATGCGGCTCATGATGGCGCAGAAGGCTGCGCCTTTTCACGGGGCGGCCGGTGCAGCACCTGGAGGAGCGGCGCCGGCCGGACAAAAGAAGGGTTTTTGCTGGCTTTTCAACGAGGGCCAATGTAAATGGGGCTCGTCGTGTAGATTCAAACACGAGTGTTCCGGTTGCGGCGGTACACATGGAGTCAATAGGTGCTTCAAGAGAGGCAAATCGACTAGCGGGGGAGGTCCCAGTGGCGCCACGGCCCCTGCCGCTGCCACTGGGGGCAACTCCGGTGAAGGTAGGCGAGATGCTGCCGTGGCTAAAGCGCTACGCTAATCGGGCTGACGCAGAATTTTTGAGGAAAGGATTCACAGAGGGGTTTAGGATACCGTTTAAAGGGAAGGGGTCAGGGACTTTATGTTTGAATTTACGATCCGTTCGGGATCACCCAGGGGTGGTGCGGGACAAATTGATGTCGGAGGTACGGCTTGGCAGGATGGCGGGACCCTATGCGGTCCCACCTTTGCCGAACTTGAGGGTGTCTCCGTTGGGGGTGGTCCCCAAGAAGGAACCAGGCAAATTTCGGTTGATACACCATTTGTCTTACCCAAAAGGGGCGTCTGTTAACGACGACATTGACGCGGCCCTAAGCTCTGTGTCATACGCGTCATTCGATCAAGCGGTTGAGTTGGTACGGAGAGCGGGGCCGGGAGCGTTGATGGCGAAGGTGGACGTGGAGGCGGCTTTCAGGTTGCTTCCTATTCACCCGACATGTCACCACTTATTGGGTTGTTTCTTTGAGGAGGGTTTTTTCGTGGATTTGTGTTTGCCCATGGGCTGCTCTATTTCTTGCTCATACTTTGAAAAGTTCAGCTCTTTCTTTGAATGGGTGGTGCATCTGGAGTCGGCTGGGGGTGCAGTAGTGCACTATCTGGATGACTTTTTGTGCGTAGGTCCGGCAGGGTCCGATCGTTGTGGGCAAGTACTAGGGGTGTTGCAATGGGTGGCGCAGGTCTTTGAGATCCCGTTGGCGGCTGAGAAGACGGTGGGCCCAACGGAATGCTTGAGCTTCCTAGGGCTGGAAATAGATTCGGTGAAGGGTGAATGTAGGTTACCCGCGGATAAATTGACAGCGCTACGCCAGCGGGTGGGGGTAGTCAGGGGTTCGAAGAAGGTGACCTTGAGGCAGTTACAGTCCCTGCTGGGGAGCTTGAACTTTGCTTGTAAAGTGATCCCTATGGGGAGGGTTTTTTGCAGGCAGTTGGCTCGAGCGACCTGCGGTGCGCGGTTGCCAGGTCATTATATCAGAGTCTCCGCTGCGATGAAGGCGGATCTGGATGTTTGGTTGTGTTTCTTACAAGAGTTCAATGGTCGGGTGTATTTTAGGGATGAGGCGACATCATCAGAAGCGATAGGCTTATATACGGACGCTTCCGGGAGCGTAGGTTTCGGGGCCTACCTGGCAGGGAGATGGTGCGCGGAAGAGTGGCCGGAGGCGTGGAAGGAAAGCGCCTTGATCAGGAACTTGGCCTTCCTTGAGCTCTTTCCTGTGGTAGTGGCGGTATCTTTATGGGGCGAGGAGCTCGCGAACAGGAAGGTGATCTTTCATTCTGATAACATGGCAGTGGTGCAGGCAGTTAATAATATCTCGGCCTCTTCGCTGCCTGTGGTACGGTTGTTGAGGCGTTTGGTGCTGCTGTGCATGTCTTGGAATATTGTGTTTAGGGCGAAACACGTTCCGGGATTGTTGAATGTTATCGCTGACGCCTTATCTCGTTCGCAGTGGGAACGTTTTCGGGCAGCGGCGCCGGGAGCTCAGGAGACAGGTCAGTCATGCCCGGCGGAGATGTGGCGGCTCGGGACGTCTTGCTTGGGGGCTTTATAAGAAGTTCCCTGGCGACCGGAACGTGGACAGCGTACACCAAGGTATGGTATGAATGGGAGGAGATGATGGGGCAGTCTGGAGGGGCGAATTCGCCGGCAGGTAGGTTGGACACGCTATTATGGTTGTTGTGTCGGTTATTCGCGGGAGGGGCTTCTCCCGCGAAGGTGGACCGTTACATGTCAGCATTAGCATTTTGGTTTAAATTCACGGGTAAAGAGGATATTACAAAAACTTTTTTGGTGAGGCAGGTGTTGAGAGGCTTTCGTAAAGGACGTAGGACTGTAGACTCGAGACGGCCGGTGTCGCTTAACATTCTACATGGCTTGACTGAAAGGCTGCATGACGTTTGTACATCTACGTTTGAAGTGCTCTTGTTTACCGTAGCTTTTGTTTGGGCGTTTTTTGGGGCGTTCCGCATCGGCGAACTGGTCAGTTCTAATAAGTCAGGGGCGAACGGGATCCGGTTCGAGGATGTGGTGCTGGGGCAGGACAAAGTCGAGATACGCCTGAGGTGCTCCAAGACGGATGTCTTTGGGAGAGGTAAAACGATAATTTTGTTTGCGTTGCCAGGGTCGGTAGTCTGCCCAGTACCGTGTGGGCACAAATACTTGGGCGTGCGCCCTCGAAGCTCGGGGTGCTTCCTCGTTCACGAGGATGGTCGTGCGCTGTCGCGCTTCCAATTTATCAGGGTATTTCGCATGGGGCTGCAACAGTTGGGCTTGCATCCCATGCAATTTGGGACTCATTCATTTCGCATCGGGGCTGCAACGGAAGCAGCGCGGCTCGGACTCGGGGATGATCGGATTAAACAGATAGGTCGGTGGGAGTCCGCGCGTTTTAGGACTTATGTACGGACAGATAAGTTGGTTTAAAGGGGGTGTCTTGTTGGGTTGAGTTGTGGTGTCGATGCTCTGCTAGTTAATAACTTGTGTTTCTTTCCAGGTCGGGTTGTGTGGTTGGTGGGTCACTCCTACGTTTATTGGGCGCAGAAGAGGGCCGCAGTTCGGAGGAATGGAGCACAACTGGGCTTTCTTCAGGACAATGTACTGTTACAATGGTTTGGTTTTCGTGGTTTCAGCTGGCAGAGCATTAGCGGAGTGATTTTTGGTAAATTGTTGGAAGGAAATCCCCCGGACGTAATACTGATACATGGTGGGGGTAACGATTTGGGGCTTATCCCTCAGAGGGAGCTAATTAGGAGAATGAAGCGGGATTTGGATCGCCTCCGGGAACGGGTGCCGGGAGTGATTATAGTGTGGTCTGAGATGGTGCCTAGATTTAATTGGAGACACGCCAGGGACACAGCTGCGGTGGCGAGATGTCGGGGGAAGGTCAATAAGGCCATGTCAGTTTTCGTTAGGAGGTCAGGCGGGGTCCCGGTAAGGCATTGGGAGCTAGAGGGTATGTTACCTGGGTATTATCGTAAGGATGGGGTGCACCTTTCGGAGGTAGGTTGTGACTTGCTAAACCTCGGTTTTCAGGAAGGGATCTCCCGGGCCCTATTTCTGTGTGGTGGGGGGCGCTCGAGACATTAAGGGATCAAGTCTCGGGCTGTGGCGGGATAGGGCTAGGGTAATTGGGATGGAAGTGGATTAGCAAGTGGCTAGGCTAAGCTTAAGTTGAATTAGGCCAGAGTTGGAAGTGGTCTGTTGGTTCGAGCTCATCGGTGGCTCCGAACCTGGTGGTGTAGGGGTGTCTCGGTACACCCCTACAGTTAATAAAGTTATAATTATGGGGCCTCTTTGGTAGGCCGTGTGTTATATTTATGTGTTATTTATATTGTTATATATTGTTTATGGTATGGGGTCATTGTCTGGGTTAATGCTGTACGGATGGGGGTGGGGGTAAATTAATTTATTTGGCAATGACCCCAATTTGTTATCTTGTTTATTGAAAAATTTAAATAAAGCTGTGGACTTTTATTTTCCAACAGAAAATTGGTGTCTGTGTTTATTGGTGGGTTATGGGGAAGAAAATGCCACAAGCCGAATAACGACTGTGCGCATGTCATGAAGCCCATGGATCAGCGCAGTCAGGGGAATGGGCCTTGACAGAGCCAAGGAGTAGGCAGGTGGAGCTATAGATTCGGGGGTGGGGTTTAGGGTGGAGCATGCTAAAGGGTGTGGAAAAGTGCGAGTATATTAAGCGGCCATTTTAGCAAACGGCCATTTTAATTCAGAATCTGCACTTACCTGTTAATTGTCCCTCCCACCCTCCCTAGGTTTTTAGCAGGTCCCGTTTTGTCACAGCGGCGGGATAGGGCTAGGGTAATTGGGATGGAAGTGGATTAGCAAGTGGCTAGGCTAAGCTTAAGTTGAATTAGGCCAGAGTTGGAAGTGGTCTGTTGGTTCGAGCTCATCGGTGGCTCCGAACCTGGTGGTGTAGGGGTGTCTCGGTACACCCCTACAGTTAATAAAGTTATAATTATGGGGCCTCTTTGGTAGGCCGTGTGTTATATTTATGTGTTATTTATATTGTTATATATTGTTTATGGTATGGGGTCATTGTCTGGGTTAATGCTGTATGGATGGGGGTGGGGGTAAATTAATTTATTTGGCAATGACCCCAATTTGTTATCTTGTTTATTGAAAAATTTAAATAAAGCTGTGGACTTTTATTTTCCAACAGAAAATTGGTGTCTGTGTTTATTGGTGGGTTATGGGGAAGAAAATGCCACAAGCCGAATAACGACTGTGCGCATGTCATGCACAGTACATCTTTCCATATGAGTTACTGAACCACCTCTAAGGAAAAGACATTGATAATTACAGAAGAAGGCAAAAGCCAAGATCATATCCAGGTTCACTTTTAATATATGTGAATTGTCTGCTATAAGACCAAAATCATCATTCTTACAGCAGACTGCTACAAATCTTAGATATATTTTTTTCAGAAACTAGTAAATTCGATAACAAGGTCAGTTTCTATAAGTTAACAGGGCAATCAAAACAACACAATACTGTCCTTAGTGTTCTAAAGCTTCTTTGATAACATAAGTTATGGGAATAATGGGATGCAGATAGGTCTGAAAAATCAAATGTTCTCCAATTGTAACTCAACATATGTTACACATGCATATGCAAAATATTCTAGACATCAACCTCAAGGGTTAATTAGGTCTCTAACTCTAGCAGGAAAACATAATATGACTGTTCAGACTTTGATAAAGACTGCCAGCTGTTTAGGATAGCTAATTAAATCTCTATTGATTAAGCTTGAGTGCTACATCAATTTTATTTAGTATGAGGCTTCTTTAAAAGCAAAATCATTTAAAATCAATTAATACTACAATTCCAATAACAAAATAGATTAGTCAACTACCTACAGTTGTTTAAGACTGTAATTGTTGTCTATTAGAACTGTTTATTTTAATTAATGTGATTACATACAGATATAAATATATTTTATCCACACAACTAGCGGAGTATTAATTAACAAAAAAACATTCTCATTCTCTCTGTAGGAGCATTAATTAATGTAGGTACATTTGTCACAATTATTTTTAGATTCAAGTAAGTAAGAATGGACTTTCTTTCGGATTATTGGTCATGTGTTATAAATACATATATGAATTAGTTGCCATTAGGGATGACTTTCACTTGAAAATACTCCAATGAAATTGTATATACGACTTTATGATGCTGAATGAGGTATTTGATGTAAGGAAGCTTCCCTAATAAGCCTAGGCAGTTAAAATACAACTGCCAGATTTTGGTTTTCTGCATGATCTAATTGGCAACTGAAAGTTAGCTATGTATTATCTTTTGTTTTTAATTCCAAATAATACAAAAAGAGATTGCACACTAGAACCACTACTAAGAGATATATAAATGCTTTTATTAATCAAAAAAGGTAAACAAACATAAAGCAAAAAAATAATAAAAGGCAAGGCAAATAAGTAAACTATGATAATTACCAAAAATTCCTCAAGCCTACTATGGCAGAAACACTAGCTCCTAATACCAATGTTTTGGCACCACCTGGCTGCCTTTCTCAAGGGTGTTTGTGAGAAAGGCAGCCAGGAGGTGTTGAAATGTTGGGTATTAGTGGCTCGTGTTTCTGCCATAGTAGGCTTGTGGAATTTTGGGTAATTATCATAGTTTACTTATTTGCCTAATTGTTGTCACTTTTTTTTTTGCTTTATGTTTGTTATACCTTTTTTGGTTAATACAAGTATTTTTATATCTCTTAGTAGTGGTTCTAGTGTGCAATCTCTTTTTGTATTATTTAGTATTGTTTGGGTACTTGAGGAAGTACTTGAGAGTATAAGCACCTAGTAAAACCTTTTCATTTATGTGGTCTCTCCATAAGGTGTTGTTGTTATTGTTTTTAATTCTAATCATTTTATTATTCACATCATATGCCAGGCTGTCCAACTAAAGTCATGGCACATGATGTGAATTAATTTAATACCTATGGTGTGGTGAGTGATGGTACAGGAGCCTATATGACATTTTCTATTCAGGTGCTCAGTCACATGTGAGTGCCCAGAGCAAAATAAACATTCTCACGGTGCAAAAAGGTAGGAGCATAGTTGCTTCTTAGAAATGTGATTAAACAGAGCAGGCTTACAACACTAAATGAAAAATTATTTTGAATTTTAAGTTTTTTTACAGTAAGATCAATAAGGATGCGGAATTCTCTGCCTGAAGAAGTGGTTTTATCAAAGTCTGTACAGATGTGTAAACAGAAACTAGGTGCATACTTGCATAAACATAATAAATTGCAAAAAGGATATAATTTTTCAGTTGTAGGGTAATAGCTTCTTGATCCAGCATATTTTCTACATCCTGGTTATCAAGTCTTATCTAGAGATTTAATTAATAGAACGTATTCTGTAAATTGAACTAAAGAAGTCTTTTTTTGCACAATTATATCACGAGAGCCATAATGTCACTAGCAGCTCCATAGACCAGATCTCCTCCATGATACCAATCCACCTTACAGCATTTTGAGTTGTTGAATCTCTCCAATGGAGAGCGATCAAGGTCTTTGCTGCATTGCTCGGATGTCTGAGCAAGGCATTTCTATCAACCTTATATGAGAGGAGAATATGGAGAGGGAAGATCAAAGCAGGAAGGTTGATTCTAAAGAGTCAGTAATTTAGTGTTGTACCTCTCTCTGAACTGCATTCCATAATAGTGTGAGGTTTAGACAGGACTGTTATATTTGTATATACATAACTAAGCCACATATAGTGTACATGTAGGAGAGCCAGGAAACCACAGGTTCATATGCATTGTTCCTGTACCAGCATTTTGCATGTTTTAGAAACATTGTCTGGGGTTTCATGTTCCTTCAGAAACTGTACAAGGTCTGGTGTTATCGTTGGCTCTGGGTATTCTATGCAACATCACTTTAGCAATTATACAAAGTTGTGATGGTGCTTAGAGTGACCCCTTAAAATCTAGCTTGAAATTATTTAATGTCTACTGCACAATATAGTTGCTATGTATTCAAAGGTGATTGAACAGAGATTCTTTTTTGCTGAACAATCCCTCCTCTGGGTCTTTTAGTAGTTACAGATTTTTTTAAAAAAAAATGTTTAGTTTAATGGATTTATTAGAATGGTTGCACTGCACCTAAACAATTCTGTTTGTAATCCAAGCTCTTTCACATTCATAGAGCATCCTAAGAAATTGATATGCGTTTCCACATATTTGCATTCGTAATTTCAGCTCTGCTTTATAATGACTGATGTTACTTTAGTGCTGGCTTTTTATGGCTTTAGTTTCAAATGCACTTGATCAGGCAGAAAAAAGGCAATTACAAATGTTTACAAATTACACCAATTTAGAAAGCACACATCAAAGTCAAATGCAAAAGGTCAGATGCATGCTTCCTTCTCTGCTTCAAAGTGAAAGATAAAATACTCTGACAAAACAATTTGCATATTCTTATGCATGATAAACTCAAACAAATCTTCTATATTTTATTCTTAATAATTAAAAAAGGGACTTTTAAAATGATTTTTAAATCATTTGATCAATGGGAGAAAAGTGTTTCACCATTTTAATCCTTACTACTGTACTGTACTTGTTACGTCTATCTATCTATCTATTATTATTATTATTATTGATTATTATTATTGATTATTATTATTATTTATAAAGCTTCAACAAGTTCCATTGCGCTGTACAATGAGTGGACTAACAGACACGTATTTGTAACCAGAAAAGTCGGACGCACAGGAACAGTGGGATTGAGGGCCCTCTCTCTATCTATCTATCTATCTATCTATCTATCTATCTATCTATCTATCAATCTACAACTCTGACTCTCTGCATTACCAGTAGGGTTTGTTTCCAATACCCAGGTATGTTTACCAATACAGTGGGACCTCGGTTTACGAATTTAATGCATTCTCCGAGACGTTTCTTATTACGAAAAATGTGTAAACCGAAACGCGGTTTCCCATAGGAATGCATTGAAAACCAATTAATCCGTTCTGGAGGTAAAAAAAAAGTAAAAATGAGCTGGCATGGAAACAAACACACAATGCAGAACACACAATAAAAGCAACAATGAAGCAAACAATGAAGCTCGGCTACCTGCCTACCTTTTTTTTTTTAAATAAATTCTTTATTTCAAAGATTTTGTTTTATGGGGAAGAGGTATAGAAATAAGAGTTGGGGGATAAAATTGTATAACACATATATTGCATAACATTCTTTTGTTACAACTTGACAGTCCTACAGATTGTACAAATGTCCGGAAGTGACAACAGCGGTTTATTCAGAATGTAACCTGTGTACATTTTGAGTAATGCTTCTACTGTAGTAAGGTTGTCTGCCTTTATTATGGTCGGTCATAGGTGGAGAGGGGGTACAAAAAGGAGAGGGCCCAAAAGGGGGAACTCATGTACTACTTTTGCTTTTGTCGACTATGTTGCACAAGTGTCCATCAATACTGGTAAGTTATAGGGTTCGTAACCGTTTGTGGCCCTGGTGTTAATGTCTATGGCTACTATGATGGTGTCACTGTAGTCTATGGTGGTTCAATGTACACAGCAACAATCGTCGCTGTGATATAGGAGGAGGGTAGGAGAAGGGTTTTGTCTTGTTCTGGTTCCTCCTGTTAGGCTCTGTTGTGCAAGCCCAGGGGGTGGCCAGGTGTCCCCTCCTGCTTGAGCGTCATGAGAAATGCGCACTGGGCCCTCAACCATGTTGTGGAGGAGTTTGCAATAACACTGTGTGGTTGGGTGTGGTAGGTACATGTCCCATAACAGTGGAGGGGTAATGTAGGATCGATGGGGAGGGGCTATTAAAAGGTGTTGAGGATATGTGGTGAAGCAGTAGGTTAGTATAGAGATGAGGGGGGGGGAGGTTTGTGTTCCTCAGTGGCCTTATCTTGCTCCATAGTAATCTGATCATGTGGGGAGGGGGGATTTGAAGAGCCAGGGATCCCATATTTTGTGAAAAGTTTTGGTGGTATCGTGAGTGCTGAAAGGCTGTCTATTTTCCTAGCTTTGTTTATCTTCTGCTTTACCGTGTCTAGAGAGGGGATTTCTGCTCTACCCCATTTGGCTGCTATGGTTCTCCTACTGGCTAGTGCGATTTTAGCAATGAGTTTGTTTTGTACTCTTGGCGCGTCCCCACAGGGTTTGGACAATAGCAAGGTCCATGGATCTAGTGGAATGTCAGTGTGTAAGATTTGTGAGGTTAGGTGAGCGACTTCGCACCACAGTGGTGAAATTCAGTCACATTCCCACCTTCTCCCCACAACCATTCCAGCATCTGTCTGAGTCAGTCCTGCCCATCTGTTTGAGCTGAAGCGGGGTGAGATACCACCGCATGTGCGTTTTGTATGTCTGTTCTTGTGGTTCATGCATATAGAAATCAATGCGGTTGAATCCCAGATGTCATCCCATTCTTTGGGGTCCCCAATAGGTCCCAAGTCCCTCTCCCAATCCGATTTGTATGCCAGTGAATTTTCTCCCGTGTGTTGGGCAATAAGGGTGTAGATTGTAGATATTTTTCCTTCTGAATGGGCCTACAGAGGCAGGCCCTCTCAAATGGGGTTAGGGGGGTTATTCATGTTTGTTTGTTGTTGGGAAAGGTGAGGAAGCTTATGATTTGTATGTATCAAAACAAGTGAAAAATGGTGAATGGTGTTGTCTGCGGGAGGTCCGCAAAAGGTATTATGTCTTGGTTGGCGTAGAATTGGTGGAGCCGGACTAAGTCATTGTCCTCAAATCATGCAAAATCTTTGGGTGCATACCGGGGGTAAAGTCTGTGTTCCGGAGTATAGGTGTCAGGGGTCATGTATTGGAGATGAGTTTGCATTTTATTGCCATTTCATCACAAATTTTTATGGATGCGAGGATTGCAGGAGAGGTGGGGTGTAGCTGGGGCCTAGTGTGTTGTTGGAGTCAGATGTATAGGGATGGGAAGTTCCAGTCTCATATGGTGTGCCCTATGTCTACCCATCGTTTAATGCCATATGGTGCGTGTAGGTCCTGTACCTGTACCAATTGTGCCGCATGAAAGTTTGGGAGTCCGAGTCCACCAGCTCTGTTGGGGACATACAGAATTTGACATTTGATCCTGACTCTTTTGTTGGCCCAAATGAATTTATCTATTTGGGATTGGAGAGTTTTGAAATCCTGTTGCGAGATCGTCAAATGGTGGGCCTGGAAAAGAAATAGGAACCTTGGCAGGAGGTTAATTTTTACGGATGATAAGCGTCCTAGCCAAGAGATGGGCATAGTGTTCCACATGTTTACATCTTGGTGGGCTTTGTACAGTAACAGGGTATAATTGCAGTGGTATGTTTGGGATAGGTCAGCCGGTAGTACGGTGCCCAGATATTTAATTGTGGTGGATTGGAATCTAAACGGGTATAGGCTTTGAAGGTCCTTGAGGGTTTGTGATAGGACATGTATGGGGAGTGCTTCTGTCTTATCCACATTTAATTTATATCCAGACACATTTGCATAATCTTGTAGGGCTGTTAGAAGTGGGGGCATAGAGTTTGCGGGGTCCGTTATTGTCAGTAACAGGTCATCCGTATACGCGGCTATCTTGTATTCCTCACCCCTGATGCTAATTCCTTTGATGTTAACCTGTGTGCGGAGTGTTTGTAGTAGTGGTTCAAGAGATAGCACAAATAAGATTGGGGAGAGTGGGCAGCCTTGTCGGTGCCATTTAGGATTTTGAAAGAGGGGGGCTGCATTGAGGGGAGTAGTAGGTTATCTGTAGGGAAGGAATATAGTGATTGTAGTCTCTTATGAAAGGGCGAGGGATGCCGGATTTGTGGAGGGTGGCTAATAGGAAGGGCCATATTAATCTATCAAAGACTTTCTCTGCATCTAGGCATGGGATTAAAGTGGGGATCTGTCGGTTGTCTGCAAAGCAAATGAGGTCGTAAGTCCTTCTAGTTTTGTCATTGTGATGAATCCCACTTGGTCTGGGTGGATAAGTTTGGGGTGGAAGGGATTGAGTCTTTCTGCCATGAGTTTGATGAATATCTTGATGTTCACATTTAACAGTGAGATGGGATGATAATAACCCGGTTCCAGGAGGGACTTGTCAGGTTTAGGGAGAAGGCAAATAACACCTGTAACATATCTGGAGGTAGTGCATTGTCCTCTAGTAGGGAGTTAAAGTTAAAGAGGTTGCAAAGGTACGGCATCAATAGGGGTGCGAATATTTTGTTATAAAGACCTGAGAACCAGTCCGGTCATGGGAATTTGTTTGGTTTCAGGGTTTTTAATGTGTTCGTTATTTCTTCTGGTGTGATTGGTGTTATCAGTTGTTTGTCGCTCGTGGGGGTGAGAGAGGGCAGGTTAATCGATTCCAGATATGTGTCTATTTGTGACGTTACTCTTCTCGGTTAGAGGCAAAAGTGTGGGCTGTGGTCGTAAAGGGTGGTGAAGTATTTTTGGAAGATAGTAGTTGTAATGGCCACTCTGCTAGTAGAGGGGTTCCTCCACCAGAGATGTCCTTTACCCCTAGAGTAGAGAGCGCTGACGTATTCCCAACCATCAATCCAAGCAGTGAAGAGTAGGTATAGCTGTGAATCTCTTATAAGAGCTGGTGGTTATAGCTTGTATAGCAGGTCCCTACAAACACAAGGCAAGGGTCTATGTTAAGGGTAAAGCAGGTATGGTTTAATGTTAGCCACACTGGCTTTTATGCAAGTCCCCAAGCAAGGGGTACGCCATCATGGACCTTGTTGGGGACAGTGACACAAACTTACAAACCAATAATGAGTTACAATGTAAGGCACTCCCACACATGACATACAATCCCTCCCCTCTGCCTGGGAGATAATTGAGTCAGATACTGTTTTAACCCAATTATCTCCAGGCAGAAAAAAACACATATTTTTACAAAGTACCCAAAATTACCCCAAAACACCCCACAATCCCCACAAATGTCACATCCTCTTATAACCCTGATTTGGGTGACCAACATATCCATATATCACCCAGATCAGTTCAGGGGTTCAGGAATTTCCTGGTAGTCAAACTTTGACCGACCGCCCGCATGTTCCCATGCCCAAAACAGTTCCAGAGAATTAGGCTGTGCGGTCGGTCTACTACGGAAATTCCAAATAAAACACAAATTATTGAATGCACAGCTTCGGAAGTAGTCTTAGGTTATGTCCCTCATTCGGGAGTTTATTTTCACCGAACGCCGTTTGTGTCCAATTTGAGTTCCATGCGCAAGAGCAAATCATTCACTCACTCCCATCCCTTGCCCTGTATGTGGGGACAAGAGGGCGGTAAAATAACAGGAAATGGGGCTTGGGTAAAAAAGTGTTGGCCACTGGGCTCAGTAAAGAAGACAGGAATGAAGAGCAAAGTGCAATGAAGGTAAGAGAGAATGCACAGTTTCATAGAATATGTGTAAGTATGTTTCAGTCAATATGTTTGTGTTTGTCAGTCTGCTTGGGTCTGTGTGTGTGTGGGGGGGGTCTGTGTGTGTGTCTGTATGTATGGGTCTCTGTGTGTATGCGTCTGTGTGTGTGAATGTATGGGTGTGTGTGTCTGGATATATGGGTCTGTGTGTGTATGCGTCTGTGTGTGTGTATGTATGGGTGTGTGTGTGTGTATGTATAGGTGTGTGTATGGGTCTCTGTGTGTCTGAATGGATCAGTGTCTGTGTATGAGTCAGTGTGTGTCTTTATGAGTCAGTGTGTGTGTGTACGTATTGGTCTGTGTATGGGTCAGCATATGTCTGCATGTGCCAGTGTCTATTTGTGTGTATGGGTCTCTGTGTGTGTATAGGTCAGCGTGTGTCTGCATGGGTCAGCGTGTGTCTGCATGGGTCAACGTGTGTCTGCATGGGTCAGCGTGTGTCTGCATGGGTCAGCGTGTGTGTATTGGTCAGTGTGTGTGTGTATGGGTCAGTGTGTGTGTGGAAGGGGGTCAGTGTGAGCGTTTGTGTATGTGTGTGGGTCAGTGTGTGTCTGTATGGGTCAGATTGTGTGTGTATAGGTCAGTGTATGTAAGTCTGTATAAGTGGGTGGAACGAATGGGGCGGCAAAAATGTTTTCGCTTAGGACAGCAAAAATCCTTGCACCGGCCCTGATCCCTGCCACAGTTTGCAACGAGCCCTTATTGTAAGAGGACTGGGCCTGGGTTGCATACACTTATCGTCTATAGAGGTCACTCTATCCGAGTGAGCTGCCTCAGTAAGGGCGGTAAACTCGTCATGTCCGTGTCATTAGGGTGTCACCTTGGTACGGGTCCTGTCCCCCACTTCAAAACAATGCAAAATAAACATGGCTAAACATGCAACTTTACAGATAAACTGGATCAACACTAATACCTCTGTCGTGAGGGCATTGTTAAACTTGACTCTTGCATTATGTGAGAGCTACCATTCAGGTATGTATTATTCAAACTCCTCATGAGCACACTGCTCAAAACATACCACTGCCTACACTGGCCTGTCTTCTTCTCATAGCACAACTGGTCACCCACTTGATCTAAAGGGATCGATGCAGTGCTTCTGGGTCAAGTTTTCACGTACGATAACGTTAAAAGACATACAAGGCATTTTCTAGAATATTAAAAGTAAACATATATTTAAATAAACAGTAAGGAAAAAGAAAGGCTGTGCCAAATAAATAAAAAAAAAGAATAAAAAATAAAAAAATATAAATAAAAATAGGTAAGTTCCAATAAATATCAGAAGGTGGATATAGTCACCAATTCCGCTGTAGGGGTATCTTCTCTTGTTATAGTTGTTCACACCGTCTCGTGATATGGAAGACACAGGAAGAGAGGACCAATCGTGCGGAGTGTATACAATTAATTTAACATTAGTTAAAATATATATGTTAGACTCACATTTGGATGACCTATGGCCCACTCAGGATTTGTAAGCATACAGCGGAATAATCCCCATTTACAGGATATGTTGGTGCTTGTCCTCCAGGGAGTTTGTCCACTTCTCAGGAGAAGAAGGAGATACAAACAGCAAATAGTGCTCTCTGATAATATAATGAGGTAGTGAATAAAATAAAATAAAATAAAATATACTCAGAAGTAAAGTGCAGGTCACACTGCACTTTAGAAATAGCGTTGGTGGTATAATCCCCACCTCAGGATAAGTAGTATAAAATGTCAGGAAAAAAATAAAATAGTAGTAATAGTGTATAAAATGATAGTGGTACAGATATATAACCAAAAATCATTTATTTTATAAATAACACATTATAAATAACCATTAACGCGTTTCACCACTGGGGCTTTATCAAAATGGAATAACATATAACCTGGCACATAAAGAGTATATATAGGTACACTAGTACTTAAAAAAATGGGGCCAAAATGACAACATTAGTTAGTAACCAATCAAAATCATACATTGTCCATGTACAAAATCAAATTTAAAATTGTAATTAAAACAATGAACACAAGTATATATCATTTACATATAAAAGATACAATTTATCCAGGTGCTTTTACAATAAAAAGAAGAGAATGCCTTATAGTTACACAATAAAATTCAAATTTCTAAAAATGAGGAAATTCTTAAAATGCAAATGTGTGTACTCAGGCAGACAAAGTTGTACTCAGTATAAAATCACAGCATTATGTTTCATAGCAGCAAATAGTCCAAGTATAAATATATAAGTCCCAAATTGGATGAATAATATATACCAGTCTTTTAGAGTGTGTATCATAAACCACCTTTGATCTGCTGGATGAAATAGCAAGATCAACTGGGGTATTTATGAATTTATATACTTTCAATACAAGAAAGATCAAGTGCAAAAGTAGAAAATTAGTGATAATTCGAAAAAATAGATCCAAAATGTCAGTAAATAAACCAAAACATAAAAATGTAAATGGAAATAAAATAAGGGCTAATTAGTATTGCTGACTAACAGCCAAAATGCTTAGTCTCTCACCGAAAAAAAATCTGGGCTGACAGCCTGAGAGTGATAATTGTGGCTGTAGCAATCAAAGATAAAAAATATACTGTGTTAAAGTCGTGACAGGATCCGTGTATAATCCGTGTGATGCCAATAAAAGATAAAAACTTGTAGGTGAAAAATAGAGTGTTATTTTATTTAATTAATAAAAAGGTAAATCATCTAAATATAGGTGAATAAAATATTATAGAACTGCTCCAAAGAAGAAGAAAGCAAAATTGGCTAAATAACCTGACCGATGATGCTGGATGGCTGTGGATGATGTTCGTCTTCTACCAAGTGGATGTTGCAGCAACCGGTGAGGACGGCGTCCGCAGTCTTGGTTAGTCCACCTCCGACCTCACATCGATAGGTGAGCCATCTCGGTGATGTCAGGCAGAAACAGTAGATAGCCAACAGGTGCTTTCTCCAAACAGGCCTTAGTTCTCAAAACTTTCCAATGTGGATTGTAGCCTTACGCGTTTCAAAGGGTATTGCCCAATTTCATCAGAGGCATATCAGTACCTTGCTTAATACCAGTATATATATCTACAAACCTACAAGTCAGTAATTAGCAATTTGCAAATAAGACATTTCAATCAAATGCGGAAAAAAACATACATAGATGAAATAAAGAAATAGCAATTTGCAAATAAGACATTTCAATCAAATGCGGAAAAAAACATACATAGATGAAATAAAGAAATAAAGAAATTTTATCCTGCCACCCACACAGGACCCGGGTATTTTGTCTGCTACTCTGTCCTGTGCTTGGATTAAGCAATGCAGCACCTTCTTTATTTATTTCTTTCATACCTATTGCCTACTCCGTTTCTGCTATCATGCAGTCTGCTAGTGGTGATTTAACTGACCACCCTAACCCCCCTAGGGGCACCACAAGCTCTGATCCCCAGGCTGACCCTAGCCTCATAGGCTCAGAGGATTTCCTAAACCTCCTGGACGCCACTATGTCCAATTCCATCAGTAAGGCCATCTCCTCTGCCATGGGGGCTATGTCCTCCAGTATTTCACAGTCCATCTCCCAGGCCCTTAGGCAGGCCCTCCCTGCTCAATCTGAGTTAGTACAGTCTCATACTCCCCCCGAAGGGACTACCTCAGGACGCAAGGTGCTAGGCAACACGCTCATGACCCCTCCCCCACACCCAGGTAAAGCCTGGTTTGATTGATACGCCTCAGGCTGTCTGTGATGGCGCGCAACAACCGTGCAATAGAGCTACTGGCTGGCATATGGTGACCAGAGAGTGGAAACGGGCACAGGCCCATGATTTACTGTCTGATTCAGACGAAGATGGGGAGGAAGGGTCAGATGACCAGTACTCGGATCCCTACGGGGAGGAGACCTCCGGAGATGAGGATCTCCCGGGAACACAATTCCCTTCTAGACCGGCTCAGGCCAAAGTACAGTCGGGGACTCCTGGGGCAGAGTCAACCCATGACGCAAAGGATACCCTTGCGTTTGACCCAGACAATCTCTGGCACCCTTGCTCCGCTGAATGGGAGCCCGCTGAGCACATCGCTCAATACCTGGCTCTCAGAGTCCGCAAGTCCCTCTCACAAGAGGGTTGTAACAAACTGAGAGCGGAGTGCCCCCGACCTATCACACCTGATGCAGTGGCAAAAAACCCTGAAGTTGACCCGCAAATTGTGCAGTTTCTGACCAAGACTGGTTGGAAGCCCGAGAAGGGCCTAGATTACTCACTACGCAACTTTCAGGACAAGTTCTTCGACACTCTGGGCCCGGTCACCAAGCTGTATGAATTGCTTGAAACAAATCAGTCGGGCGAGACACAACTGGATTTTGAGGTGGCGTTAGGATGGCTCCAACGCCTAGTATGCATGATTGGCAACGCCAACACGGCAATGTCTACCGTGCACAGGAAGGCCAACCTGCTAAAGATAGAGCCCAAGCTTGTGAGCATGGCCCCCAATGAACCCGGTGCCTCTGCGAAAGGCTTACTGTTTGGAGAGTCCTTCGTGAAGGACCTGGGCTCCTATGTCAAGACCTTTACGGCTTTGGACAAAGCCCAATCCATGAAACTGGTGTTTAGCCCAAAGGTTTTTGGCGGGGCCGGTAGAGGTAGGAGCCGTCTACCCGGCCGCAACCCCCGGGGTTTTTCCAGACTGGGAAGAGGCTCCTTCAACCCCCAGAGGCCGAATCAGGAACGGTCCTACACCCCGTTCTTCCCTTCACGAGGACGGCCTTGGCATACCCACGGCAGTCGAGGAACACCCACAGGAAAACACCCTTATGGTGAGTACCCTTTTTCCCCATTTTTCCCATATAAATGTGGGGGGCAGACTGGCCCTGTTCTATCGGGCTTGGACTATGATCACGTCCGACAGTTGGGTGTTACAGACGGTAGAAGGTTACCACCTGGAACTGAGGGCCGTTCCTATTCAGGGCACTCCCCCGAGGGCAATCCACATGCCAAACTCACACCTCAACCTCATCTCTGCGGAGATCAGAGAATTACAGACCAAGAAGGCCATAGAGAAAATCCCTCTAGATACTCCAGGCTTCGTGAGCAACCTGTTTTTAGTGCCAAAAAAGGGAGGCGGGGTTCGCCTGGTTATAAACCTACGACCCCTAAATGCCTTTGTCCAATACCGGCACTTCAAGATGGAGGGCATACATTGCCTCAGAGACCTGCTCCTTCCCGGAGATTGGATGGCCAAACTAGACTTGCAGGACGCATACCTGACAGTCCCTATAGCGGCAATACACAGAGATCTACTCCAGTTCTGTTGGGGAACAAAGAAGTGGCGGTTCACATACCTTCCCTTCGGTCTGTCCTCCGCCCCCTGGTGCTTCACAAAGATACTCGAACCAGTGGTGGCCTTTCTCAGACTACATGGAGTCCGCCTTATCATTTACTTGGATGACATCCTCCTGCTCTCCTGGACACGGTCCCTACTGCTAGTTCATTTAAAGTGGACCCTACATCTTATCCAGAACCTGGGCTTCCTAGTGAACTGGAAGAATTTGGTTCTAATTCCCTCACAACAAATGGAATTCTTAGGATTCCGAGTCGACTCCGTTCTACAGATCCTATGCCTCCCGGCAGAAAAGATGTCCAACATCAAGAAAGAGATAAGGAGACGTATGCATCGGCCAGACATCTCCCTACGCCAACTGGCACGGGTCATTGGCCTGTTGGCGGCCTCTATCCAGGCGATTTTTCCAGGCCCACTCCACTACCGAGCATTGCAGCGTCTGAAAGCGACCTGCTTACGAAGTGGCCAATCTTACGAATCCCAAGTCACTCTGGATGTGGAATCCAGGGAAAAACTGAACTGGTTGCTGACCCACATGGAAGCATGGAACGGGCGAGCAATCTTCGGGTCCACCCCTAGTGATAGAGTCGGACGCCAGCTTACATGGCTGGGGCGCGCACTGCGGCTCCATATCCACAGGAGGCAGATGGTCCACGGAAGAGTCCTTCTTGCACATACACTCTCTGGAACTGCTGGCGGCCTCGTTCGCCATTCGCAGTCTCTCACCCAAAAGCATCTCATGCTCGATCCTACTCAAGCTGGACAATGTCTCAGCGGCTCGGTATATAAACCACCTAGGGGGCACCAAGTCTCGCATCCTAGCAGTTTTGGCTCGAGACTTCTGGAATTACCGTTTACAGAACAGTGTGTCCCTTACCGCGGAACACATTCCAGACCTGGACAATTATACCGCGGAACACATTCCAGACCTGGACAATTATACCGCAGACTGGAATTCCCGCTACCTGAGGGACTCGGGAGATTGGAGGCTCCAACCAAATGTGTTCCACAAGATCTCGCTCCTATGGGGACCTTTAAGCATGGACCTGTTTGCGTCCAGACTAAACACACAGCTACCGGAGTTCTTCAGCTGGAGACCGGACCCGGAGGCCATGGCGACCGACGCATTCCTCCAAGATTGTCCAGGGGCAGGGCATATGCTTGGAACGATCGTTGGATCCTGTATCAGCCCCTGTGAAATCGGTGTTGGACTTCCTGACGCATCTGTTTGAATCAGGCAAGGCCTTTCGCACGGTCAATTTATTCCGTTCCGCTATCTCAGCTGGACATGAACAGATGGATGGGCTCCCACTCGGACAGAACCCCCTAGTCTGTCGTCTGCTTAAGGGTGTCTGCTTCTCACATCCTCCTACATCCAAATACGGATCCTTCTGGGACGTCAACTGCGTATTCAGACTCCTAGATGGCTGGCTCTCTAACCTAGAGTTGTCCTTTAACCCCTTAAGGACCAAACTTCTGGAATAAAAGGGAATCATGACGTGTCAGACATGTCATGTGTCCTTAAGGGGTTAAACAATTATCGGCAAAATTGCTTATGCTATTCTGCCTATTGTCCTGTAAACGTGTGTCAGACGTAAGAGCCTTGGACTGGCGGGCCCGCACGTTCACCCCGGAGGGAGTGTCATTCGATATCTCACGGAGAACAAAATCAGCAACTAAACAAGTTTTTTATCCGAGAATCACAAGTTTACCCATCCTATTCCCAATATCTTGCCTGAAAGAATACGAGTCTCGCACCTCTACTCTACGGCCATCTGATGACGGACCTCTGTTCAACTCCCTGAAGAAACCACATCTACCTGTATCTACTCCAACACTCGCACGTTGGATCAAATGGCTATTAGCTACGGCCGGGATCGAAGTTTCGATATTCTCATCCCACTCTGTCAGGGGCGCTATGGCCTCTAAAGCATCGGCGGCTGGATGTCGCTTGGAAGACATTCTGAAGGCTGCAGATTGGTCTACGGAATCCACATTCCGGAACTTTTACTTTAGACCTATACAACACTTTCCTGATAAGATTATAGCTCAGCTTTAAAATAGCATAATAGGAGCCTCCGTGTCTTTAATAAAATTCCAAGATTTTACTATTAACATGACATAAAGTCATGATTTTATTAATGACACGGAGGCGTGTATTATTCCCTCCCTCCATCCCTGGGTTGGAATTGGTGGGATTTTTCATCCAGACAGGATTAGATTGAGTCGACACCTATCCTCATACCATACAGGAAGACCAGTCAAAACCGAACAAAAAAACTCTGAACCGGAACTGTAACATCGGAAAAGTCGTACATCCCTTCCTAGCGGAAAACGGTAAAGCCGACCTTTAAACCTCTTCGATCACTCCGACATGGGAATTCAGGCTAAAAGAGAGGAGAAATATGGTAAAATCTCGATTGATAACTGGTTGTAACGTACCCCAGCATATCTATTGTTATCTAGATTCGGATAAAAATCAACGTCATACCATCCTGACATGAAAACATACAAACTTAACGTATAACCAGTATAACTAGGCATACAGGGCCACAAGGGCACTCCAATAGATAGATAACATTGGTAGTGTTACATCCAATAAAATAACACTACCAATGTTATCTATCTATTGCAGTGCCATTGTGGCCTCCAATATGTGGGTATGACAACTAGGTGTCTCAAAACCAGACTAGCAGAACACTGCAGAAATATAAAAAATGGATATCCCAATCACTCCGTGTCCAAGCATTTTGTTAAACATAATCGGGACCCTAAATTTCTCAAATGTATAGGAATCAAGAAATGCAAGTTGCCCTGGAGAGGTGGTAATATAAAACATATCTTAGGTAGATTAGAAATGGAGTGGGTATTCAATTTACAAACTTTAACCCCCCAAGGCCTAAACGTAGATTTTGATTTATTTAACTTTTTATGACAAAAATATTGTTCCTTTTCTTTATTTCTTTTATGTTTTATTGTTTTACTATTTTTGCTGTCAGTTTGGGGCTATCCTATTCATAGTTGTTACCTACGGCATTATAGTCTAGGATACCCCCAACCTCACCGCATTTTTTATTACTATGTGCTGCATAAATATGCATAAATATGTCTATTATACATGCTCATTTTATGTATTTAACTTTTAGTTTGTACAAGGAAGCCCACAACAAATATGGCTTCCATTATTATTGTTATCCTATATAGTTTCTCTTATATTTATATTAATATACCATGTGTCTTATTTTATCATTGTAAATTACCCCTACTAATATATGTTTCTTTTCAAAATATTTTAAAATATCTTAATATATTCCAATTTTACCCCTTAATCACAATTTTATACCTAGTTTTCATATGAATGCCCACAGCTAATATGGCCCCTTTTATTCAGGTTGTCATATTCAGCTTCTTCTATATGTATACACATGGTGCGTTTAAATTTGTTACTGTATGATTCACTTACTTATAGACAAATTAATTTATTTTTTTAAAACTATTTCTGTCCCCTTTTACACTGATTTCTATTTAAGCTTATTGAATCTAATCTACAGACGAAAGGGTGTTCTAAACTACATTTCCATACGCCCTTTCGCCGTTTTGCCGATCACGTGACCCGCGCACCATCCTCCTTATTGGGCGCGGGTCACGTGCTGCACTTCGATCCCGCCCTCTATGTAGTGCATGCCGCCCACCAATAGGACGGCTGCACTACTTCACCCAGCATACGGCCAAGCCTCCTGTTCCCTCCCCATCTAATCATACTAATCCAGATGCCGATCACGTGACTCGCGCACTACATTTCCCATAGTGCTGTGTGAGTCACGTGACATGTCATCTCTATTATAAAGTCCAACTAATGGTTTGGACCCTTGTTTTTTAACTTAATCTACCCCAAAAGATTGGGATATACAGCCTGTAAATGATATATACTTGTGTTCATTGTTTTTAATTACAATTTTAAATTTGATTTTGTACATGGACAATGTATGATTTTGATTGGTTACTAACTAATGATGTCATTTTGGCGCCATTTTTTAAAGTACTAGTGTACCTATATATACTCTTTATGTGCCAGGTTATGTTATTCCATTTTGATAAAGCCCCAGTGGTGAAACACGTTAATGGTTATTTATAATGTGTTATTTATAAAATAAGTGATTTTTGGTTATATATCTGTACCACTATCATTTTATACACTATTACTACTACTATTTTTTATTTTTTCCTGGCATTTTATACTACTTATCCTGAGGTGGGGATTATACCACCAATGCTATTTCTAAAGTGCAGTGTGACCTGCACTTTACTTGTGAGTATATTTTATTTTATTTTATTTTATTCACTACCTCATTATATTATCAGAGAGCACTATTTGCTGTTTTTATCTCCTTCTTCTCCTGAGAATTGGACAAACTCCCTGGAGGACAAGCACCAACATATCCTGTAAGCGGGGATTATTCCACTGTATGCTTACAAATCCTGAGCGGGCCATAGCTCATCCAAATGTGAGTGTAACATATATATTTTAACTACTGTTACATTAATTGTATACACTCCGCATGATTGGTCCTCTCTTCTTGTGTCTTCCATATCACGAGACGGTGTGAACTACTATAACAAGAGAAGATACCCCTACAGCGAAATTAGTGACTATATCCACCTTCTGATATTGATTGGAACTTACCTATTTTTATTTATATTTTTTCATTTTTTATTCATTTTTTATTTATTTGGCGCAGCCTTTCTTTTTCCTTACTGTATATTTCTCATATAGAGGGTTAGAGGGTTACCCTCTATAAGGTCGCTGCCTATCCACTATATTATTAGCGCTAACCTACCCTTTCTTATTTGAATATATATAAATAACTTTACTGCAAATGTAGCATTTTGTTTATGTTATTATCAGAGAAAGAAATAAAAGTAAAATGAATTGCAGAACTTCTTAAGTCCCTTACCTTAACATCTTAATTGATTTGTCAAGTAATTTGAATTGAAGACAAACCACTTTGAACATTGCAGCAGGCTATTATTTTGTTACTCTTATAGTTTGCTACACCAGTGCTCAGAACAGCTATTTTACAAACTGTTACATAGAGCAAAGTTTATAATGAAAGGCTAGACAAAGACCTCACTTTCTTTTTCAGTTGATTGTCACTGAAGAAAATGACACAAAAGAACTAATTTCCATCTGAATTAGTAGGTTTCCAGGGTTGTGGATTAACTGATTCAGACTTTGACAGACTTAACAAAAGAATTATGGATCTCTGAATAGAAGAAAAAATGTAAATGTTTTATAGAGCAAAAAGGAAACTCTCCAAAGGTAGAGATCATTTGTTCTCATTCTGTTTTTTCTGAAAGGTTCTTGATGAGTCACTGATATCTGACTCTCTTTATTCACTTTCAGCAAACCTGATTACATTAATTAATATGCAATGAAACTCTTTTTCTGGTGTGTTCACAAATCCAAGTGGTTAAAGTAACATTACAATTAAAACACTTAATTTTATGGTCCATTACGTGATGGTTTTATTATAAAAATGCATTTCCCATGCTCCTTTTACATTTGTAGGTTACTTTAAGGATAATCTAAACAATAAACTCAATTTATCTTAAAGGGAAACTCTAAGGAACAAAACAACTGCAGCTTAACAAAGAAGTTTTAGTTTATAAATCAGTCTTACAACTCAATTATCTGCCATCTAGGAACTAAATCACTTTTGTTTCTGTTGCTGTAGCCATAGTCACACTTACCCTGGCTGTAATTCACATAGCCTCCGTGTTTTGTTTTTTTTACTTTCAATCAGCACAGTGTGTTTACTTTAGAAGTTTTTATCTCTTGCACTCTTTAATGAACTTAATCACACACTGGATGTTACATAGTTACATAGTAGTTTAGGTTTAATAAAGCCTAAAATCATCAAGTTCAACCTTGAAACCAATTATTTTATGATTTTGATATTAAAGTAGGCAAATAAAAAACAATTGTAGTCACTTTCAATAATCCAACAAAAAGGGGAAAAACTTTGACTCAATAACCTGTCCTCATACATTTTATGAATATTCTATTTTTTGCAAAAAACAAAATCAAGCCTTTTAAAAAATATCTAAAGAACCTGATAAGACCCCATTTAGGTGTATAATTAAACATCTATCTTGTTCCTGCTGTAAATTACCCTTTCCTCTGCTCTAAGCCAACATGTCTTTCTTTATAACAATTTTTTTCCTTCCTCCTTGTTAATTTTGTAGCTCATCTCTGCCCTTATTCTAGTTCTGCAATATGCTTCTTAAAAACTGGTGACCAAAAACTGCACAGCAGATTCATGGTGGGGTCCTACCATTGATCTATAAAGAGGCAACATTATATTTTGATCACATTACTCAATATCCCTTTTTGTTACATGAACGTATTGTTGGAAGTGTTGTTGCAGGTTATTTAAAGCTAGTAACAAAGCAGGAGTTAAGAAATTCTAAATTTAAACTTCGACAGATTGCACACCTCTCAGCTTTTCCTCAGCCCCTACCCTCTTAGTTAAGCTTCTCAGATTCAGACCAGTCCACTAATGACAAAAAAATCGCATCATTGCTGACACCATAGTCTAATCTGTATGATTATACTAATCAGACTCTCTTCTCCCCCTTTTAAGATGTTACAAGATGCATATATCATCAAACTATGCATGTGCAAATCTATCAGACAAGCCCAATGCACTTTTTCCAGCATTCTAAGGGGTAGAAACTGATGAGTTAGATCATTCTCCCCCCTGTGAAGAAGCAAGTATATATATATATATATATATATATATATATAAAAGGTGAGAATCAGGAGCACTCGCTTGGATTTTTCAACAGTGAATAAAGTGTTTAATCACAACTTCAGCATCAACGTTTCGACCCTTCAGGGTCTTTATCAAGATAGTGATAATGCACATAAAATACAAATATATACAAAATAGTAGATGATTAACTTACCCCACCTGTGTGAAGTGATTCCGGAAGTAAAGCTAGCCGGACGGAGTGTGTGTGTAGAGATGAGAACGTCCGCATCATGACGTTCATGCGTACGTGCGTGATGACGTGCATGCGTGCGTGATGACGTGCGTGCGGTAAAAACGTGCCCCCCCGCGTGATGACATCATCACGGGTAATGTACAACGTAACCATGGTAACCACACGATCCCCGTGTAGCTAACCATTACCAGGAGGAACAAACTATTAAAAACCTATACACAGTTAGTGAGGGAAAGAGGTATATAAGCATATACGGACCATAACATAAACTAAAGCCAGAAATTGTACCTGAGGCATGCAAACCGAAAAAGGTATAGACATAGAGTGAATGTGTGCAATGTATTCAGCACAATATATTGGAAAGTAAGTCCTCAGATAATAAGACATAAACCAGAATAAAATCATACCATACAAAGAATAATAACAAGACCAAATAGGATATATGTGCACATATAAGTGTAAGATGAGTGTGAGAAATCTGAATAATATGTATGTGTAAATATGAGAGTGAAATCTGATGTATGTGAAACATGAAAAGGATAAACCCTGCCCTAAAAGTGAGAAAATGTGTATAAAAGTAAAAGAAAGAAGAAGAAGAAAGACCAGAGAGAAACAGAGAAGAATAAACAGATAAACAAATGAAAATACATCAATCCACATAACAAAATCAGTGAAAGCAAAATTACAACACATAACAACGCAAACATGTATGCATCCCCAGGTTAAATAATCTGTAGCTGTAACCACATGGTCAACCTCACTATAAGCCTATCTATATAAACAACCATGGAGATCATACTGACCCCCTGTCCCTAGAGTAGGGGATAACCCATATTGACAAAGTAACATGTCATATATCTCTATTGTTGGCCCTCACTACCCTCCTAAACCTACATATAGTAGGAAAGAAGGAAAAAACAACATTACAAATAAAAATAAAAGTACTACAGACCAGGACATGGCCGATAGAGATATGTACGAAAGAATATATACAAAAGCATACGTCCTAATCATAAACGTATAGCAAGCCACGAGCCAGCTTATACTGGCTCTGACGATAAACTCATCTAAATCTGGACTACAAACCAATACCTTATAGCGATAAGCTCTAAATCAATAGATCTAAATCTAAGCAAGAGAGAACAATGAAAATCTAGATAACCTAGCGAGTTTCTAAAAATGAAGAAAATGAGATATACTCATTAAGTCCCCTGGGTTGTAGGGTGTCCAATTGCTTAATCCAGAAGGTCTCTTTCTGGAGTAGTAGTTTAGATCGGTCACCACCTCTCATAAGGGTTGGTATCACATCGATGGCGATAAATTTCAAGGTGGGTAGTCTATGGTTGAATTCCAAGAAGTGCTTGGCCACCGGTTTGTCTGTTCTCCCATCTCTGTAGGCTGTCATAATGGATGACCGTTGCCCCCTGATTCTATCTCTAAGCGTGAGATCCGTCTTACCCACGTAACATAATCCACATGGGCACGAGATGAGATATATCACGTGGTCTGTCAGGCAAGAGATATAATGCTTGATCTTATATCTAGTGCCAGAGTGTGGATGTGCAAATGTTGAGCCGGGTAACATATGTCCACACGTGACACATCCCGTGCATCTGAAACACCCCATCTTAGTGGGTTTAGTAGAGGTCAGCTTTTCTCTTGGTAAGTCCGTTTACATCAATAGATCCTTGAGACTTTTATTCCTACTATAGGCAATTCTAGGGGGATTGGAGAAGATGGTACTCAGAGAGTTGTCAGCGGATAGAATTTCCCAACGTTTTTTGATACTTCGTGAGATGTTACCACTAGCCGAATTAAATGTCATCGGGATCGTGATTTGTGGAACATTGTGTCGGGTAGTGCCTTTATCATAGATCTCTCGGGCCCGTTTAAGGGCTTGCTCCAACGTATCCTTGTAATATCCCCTTTCCAGGAATGCTCTTTGCATCATCTCAAGTTGTATATCACAATTTGTGCTATCAGAATTGTTCCTCAGTACCCTGAGGAATTGGGAGATGGGTAAAGACTTTTTTAGTGCATAAGGGTGAAAGCTCGTGGAGTGTAATAATGTGTTACGGTCAGATGGTTTCTTATACAGGCTGAAGCCAATTTTGTTATGACATTTGTACACTTCTACGTCCAAAAATTGTATCTTATCAGTACTCCAATTGAGTGTGAGTTCCACAGGGGATTCATCGTTATTAATCACGTCAATCATGGACTGTAGTTCTTCCACTGCTCCAGACCAAATGATAAAAATATCGTCCACAAACCTATGGTACGAAATAATATGTGCACCAAACACATCCACAATCTTGTTACGCTCAAAAATATACATGTAACAGTTGGCGTAGGATGGAGCTATGGCCGATCCCATCGCAGTTCCCCGAAGTTGTATATAGAAATTCTTTTCAAATCTGAAATAATTATGAAATAATAGGAACTCCAAACATTCCATCAAAAATTCTATGGGGGGGCCATGGTAACAGTTGCTCTCGCATAGCCAGGTACGTAGTGCTGCCATCCCTGCGTCATGTGGGATAATCGTAAACAGACTTTTCACGTCTATAGTGGCAAATATTACTGGTGAATCGGGTAAGGTAAGATCTTTGATCTTCATCAAGAAATCCTGGGTGTCTTTCAAGGATGTAGGTATGGTCTCAATGCTGGTTTTACAATGGTAATCCACAAATTTAGCCAAGGGTTCTAATAGACCCCCTCTTGCCGATACGATCGGTCTGCCCGGAGGTGTATTGGGGTTCTTGTGTACCTTCGGTAATGTGTATAATACCGGGATTTTAGGGTGTTCATTTACCAGATATGCCGCCGTATATTCATCAATCCATCCTGAAGTCATACCTTGTTCCACTAATATTCGTAATTTCTTCAAAAAAGAGGTGGTAGGGTCAAAGGTGATCATCTGGTATGTAACACTGTCACTTAATTGGTTCAGAATTTCAGCTCTGTAATCCGTGTAATTTTGGATGACTATGGCACCTCCTTTATCCGCTGGCCGGATAGTAATAGTATGATCTTTCTTCAGATCCCGCAATGCTATTTTCTCCCCAACAGTCATGTTATCTCCCATAGGTTTGTGTTGGAGGAGAGTCTGGTCTATGTCCTGGCGGATTAATTGTCCAAACGTCTTGATGGAGGCCTGAGAGGTTTTCGGTTCCCATGTGTTCTTCAATTTAAATGGATGTTTTTCTTTATTACCCTATTGGTCCCGTGCAACATTCAAATTGAGAGTACGGTTCATCTTAAATAATTCAACATCCAATGCAAACTTGTCTGGTCTGGAAAATGGTACAAATGTCAATCCCTTGGAAAGTATATTGATATGATACCTTGTTAACTGTTTAGTTGATAGGTTGAATACAGGGTTTATTTCTTCTTTATTGGTGGTTTGGATCTGAGTTTTATAGATCCTGCCCCTCTGTCCCCTCCTGATGGGTCTGTATTTGTGTTTGCTCTTACTGCCAGTATTGATGATGGTGGGTCGTTGGGGTGTTGTCCCACGCCTAAAAAATGTTGGGGGGAATCATATCTCGTTTGGGTTCCAGATCGTTTCCTCGTATCTGCGCCCTCAGTTTCAGACATTGATTCTGCAGAGCTAGTATCAATGGACATGAATTGTGGTTTCCTAATCCTAATTTTCTGCCGTGGGAATTGCGGTCTCTCTCCCCCACTTAACCAGTGATATACTTGATGATGCGTGTAATCGTGATCAACCTTTGCAAGTTTTTGCTTCTTGAATTTGATCAAATCGTTTCTATATCGCATAATCTCATCCTGGAGTTTAATCATCTGTTGTGCAGAAGCTGATGCCGTTATTAATGATGTATTAGACGTTTCCACCTTGTTGATAGACTCTTTGACTACCACCAATTCATTCTTCACCTCCTCCACCGTGATAATCATCCAGTCTAAAGCACACTTGTTGGCTATACTAGCCCATTTGCGGCAAAATTCAGGATTCTGTCTACCGATGGTAGGTGCATTGCGTACCCTAAATCCTCTGGGAATCCTCTTGGATCTATAATAATCCGAGATAAATATCCCATGCAGATCCAAATCTACTTCTCGCCTTTTTAACTTGATCAGTTCATTATATACATCTCTGATATAATCCACATGTTGTAATTCATCAGTGCCTTTCGGCCACAAAATATTCTCTGCCTCCGCTTCTGAGATTTGTAGTATCTCGGCCGTGTCCACTAGGGCCCCAGCCCTAAGTAAAAAATCCTCCATGAAAGAGTACTTGATCAAAGATCAGCAGGAATCAATCCCCAAACTTGATGGTAGTAAAATAATATATGTAGATAGTGTGGTGGTGCTAACAGAGAGTGTGTGGCAAACACACTTACAATATATTAGACCAGACTCTGGCACTCAACCCCAAAAGAAAGTATATACAATGTATATTACCAGGGTGCCTCCAGGCCAATAGATAAAAGGTGAGAATCAGGAGCCCCTGTGGAACTCACACTCAATTGGAGTACTGATAAGATACAATTTTTGGACGTAGAAGTGTACAAATGTCATAACAAAATTGGCTTCAGCCTGTATAAGAAACCATCTGACCGTAACACATTATTACACTCCACGAGCTTTCACCCTCATGCACTAAAAAAGTCTTTACCCATCTCCCAATTCCTCAGGGTACTGAGGAACAATTCTGATAGCACAAATTGTGATATACAACTTGAGATGATGCAAAGAGCATTCCTGGAAAGGGGATATTACAAGGATACGTTGGAGCAAGCCCTTAAACGGGCCCGAGAGATCTATGATAAAGGCACTACCCGACACAATGTTCCACAAATCACGATCCCGATGACATTTAATTCGGCTAGTGGTAACATCTCACGAAGTATCAAAAAACGTTGGGAAATTCTATCCGCTGACAACTCTCTGAGTACCATCTTCTCCAATCCCCCTAGAATTGCCTATAGTAGGAATAAAAGTCTCAAGGATCTATTGATGTAAACGGACTTACCAAGAGAAAAGCTGACCTCTACTAAACCCACTAAGATGGGGTGTTTCAGATGCACGGGATGTGTCACGTGTGGACATATGTTACCCGGCTCAACATTTGCACATCCACACTCTGGCACTAGATATAAGATCAAGCATTATATCTCTTGCCTGACAGACCACGTGATATATCTCATCTCGTGCCCATGTGGATTATGTTACGTGGGTAAGACGGATCTCACGCTTAGAGATAGAATCAGGGGGCATCGGTCATCAATTATGACAGCCTACAGAGATGGGAGAACAGACAAACCGGTGGCCAAGCACTTCTTGGAATTCAACCATAGACTACCCACCTTGAAATGTATCGCCATCGATGTGATACCAACCCTTATGAGAGGTGGTGACCGATCTAATCTACTACTCCAGAAAGAGACCTTCTGGATTAAGCAATTGGACACCCTACAACCCAGGGGACTTAATGAGTATATCTCATTTTCTTCATTTTTAGAAACTCGCTAGGTTATCTAGATTTTCATTGTTCTCTCTTGCTTAGATTTAGATCTATTGATTTAGAGCTTATCGCTATAAGGTATTGGTTTGTAGTCCAGATTTAGATGAGTTTATCGTCAGAGCCAGTATAAGCTGGCTCGTGGCTTGCTATACGTTTATGATTAGGACGTATGCTTTTGTATATATTCTTTCGTACATATCTCTATCGGCCATGTCCTGGTCTGTAGTACTTTTATTTTTATTTGTAATGTTGTTTTTTCCTTCTTTCCTACTATATGTAGGTTTAGGAGGGTAGTGAGGGCCAACAATAGAGATATATGACATGTTACTTTGTCAATATGGGTTATCCCCTACTCTAGGGACAGGGGGTCAGTATGATCTCCATGGTTGTTTATATAGATAGGCTTATAGTGAGGTTGACCATGTGGTTACAGCTACAGATTATTTAACCTGGGGATGCATACATGTTTGCGTTGTTATGTGTTGTAATTTTGCTTTCACTGATTTTGTTATGTGGATTGATGTATTTTCATTTGTTTATCTGTTTATTCTTCTCTGTTTCTCTCTGGTCTTTCTTCTTCTTCTTTCTTTTACTTTTATACACATTTTCTCACTTTTAGGGCAGGGTTTATCCTTTTCATGTTTCACATACATCAGATTTCACTCTCATATTTACACATACATCTTATTCAGATTTCTCACACTCATCTTACACTTATATGTGCACATATATCCTATTTGGTCTTGTTATTATTCTTTGTATGGTATGATTTTATTCTGGTTTATGTCTTATTATCTGAGGACTTACTTTCCAATATATTGTGCTGAATACATTGCACACATTCACTCTATGTCTATACCTTTTTCGGTTTGCATGCCTCAGGTACAATTTCTGGCTTTAGTTTATGTTATGGCCCGTATATGCTTATATACCTCTTTCCCTCACTAACTGTGTATAGGTTTTTAATAGTTTGTTCCTCCTGGTAATGGTTAGCTACACGGGGATCGTGTGGTTACCATGGTTACGTTGTACATTACCCGTGATGATGTCATCACGCGGGGGGGCACGTTTTTACCACACGCACGTCATCACGCACACATGCACGTCATCACGCACGTACGCATGAACGTCATGATGCGGACGTTCTCATCTCTACACACACACTCCGTCCGGCTAGCTTTACTTCCGGAATCACTTCACACAGGTGGGGTAAGTTAATCATCTACTATTTTGTATATATTTGTATTTTATGTGCATTATCACTATCTTGATAAAGACCCTGAAGGGTCGAAACGTTGATGCTGAAGTTGTGATTAAACACTTTATTCACTGTTGAAAAATCCAAGCGAGTGCTCCTGATTCTCACCTTTTATCTATTGGCCTGGAGGCACCCTGGTAATATACATTGTATATACTTTCTTTTGGGGTTGAGTGCCAGAGTCTGGTCTAATATATATATATATATATATATATATATATGTATATATATATATATATATATAGTGTATGAACATAGCTAACACATGTTCCTTGGACTGGATGGTCATAGAAGTGGGCAAATAACTTGTAACTGTTAAACAATCAATCCAGGAATTTGAAGTAGCCATTAGCCAATGTGATTACCTTGCAATCCTCAACAGCAACAGATGCTAAAATTACAGGATGACATAATTTTAAAAATGACCTGATTAGGTTCAAGAAACAAAGCATAGACAAAGTCAATCATGACTATAAATATCATCAAGTGCACAAATGGCTCAGTAGATCCAAGACACCTAATGGAGATTCCATCCCCAGATATAGATATCCCATATGAAATCCTACATTCCAGACTTTTGATGTTAGCTCTGGAGAATCGGCGTTGGATGCAGAGACAAAAGAAGATTCATCCAAAATTCCACCAGGTACTCTTTTAGAACAGGGCACATACCCACGTGAATCACCGGGGGCATCCCGTATGAATGCTCAAGGCGTAAGAACAACGCAGTCCCCTGGAGGGGAAAAAAGGAACAAAAAAAATAAAATACCGGACATACAGGCAAAAACACCGGACATACAGGCAAAGGAACACTACTCAAAGGGGTTGACCTTTGTACCTGTGACGAAACCCGACTCATTCAGATCGCACATTGAATTATACAAACTACAGCGCATTTTAAGCAGCAATGAGTTAAGATTGGACAACGGAAATACCAAAAAATCCATTCTACACTAAACATAAGAGTGACATAAAAACTTAAAATTTCTTCTATCCAGACTTTCATGCAAGCAGTAATATTGGACACAGAGAATGTGGTAAAAAAAATCCTCTTGATCACAGACAAAATCTCACACATACAGAACAGGCTGCATTGAAAGATCTCATGAATGATTCACGGATTATTATTGGTCCGGCTGACAAAGGTGGTGCTATCATCATTATGTAGATAAGTTTCAAAAAAGAATCAGAAAACAAGTTGCAATGGGGGTACAATTGGGCTACCTGGACAATAGAACATCCAAATATCTTCTTATGCAACATCCCAAACGTCCAGTGTTATATACCCTACCGGCAATTTACAAGAACACAGAAAATCCACCTGGGAGACCTATTGTCTCAGCTAGAGACAGTCTTTTGGAACCAGCATGATACATTGATTTCTATATAAAAAACTTAGTGATGGCACTTCCAACATGCCTTTGTGATGCCAGTGATTTATTGGAGAAAATCAACCAAATTTTCCTTAAAGACAAAAAAAAATAAATTATCTTGGCCACATTAGACTACAAAGCCTGCACACTATAATACTACATGATCAAGGTATCCAGGCACTCAGAGAGATCTTAAGCTCTTCCACTGAATATCATGGTCCACCCATAAAGTACCTCTTGGACCTTCTATATATTGCTCTCACATGCAATTACTTTAAATTTGAAGAACATTTTTATTTACAGGTTGACGGTAAAGCGATGGGGGCAGTAAGGTGCCCTCATATGCCCATGCATTTTTGTTGTGCTTTGAAAAGCAACATATACTGGAGAAGCATACAGAAAAAATACTCACATACCGTTTTGTGGATGACATATTTCTTGTTTGGCTGGACACCTGTATTGAATTGGAAAATATGGTGGCAGAGATCAATCAATCGCCCCACCGGAGAAACTTACTCTTACAAGCAACATTACTGAGATCCAGTTTTTGGAACTTACTGTATACAAAGATCACAATCGATTAGAATATACACTACACTGCAAGAAGACTGACATAAATACGTTGCTTATAGCGTCCAGTTATCACCGACAACATTTATAGGACTCCCTACCTATATTGCAATATATGAGAGTATTGCAATATGATAGTGATTCAAATAACAAAACAGCTCAACTGGAGGATATAACTAGAAGATTCCTAGTAAGAGGATGTAATCCTCATACATTGAGGATAGCTCAACAAAAAGCCTTTGACAGGTGGTCCCTATAGAAACATGAGACCAAACATAAAATCAAACTAAATCCAGTTGAGAGAAGGAACAAAATGTATTTACCATTAACTTTCCATATAGGGACCACACAAATTCGGAGATCCATTGATAAATATTGGGGCATATTGAAATCAGATAAACACCTTCCCCAGATATTTCAGGAGTGCCCCACTATCAGCTACAAAAGAACAGGAACTTAAGGGATATGTGGGTCCGCAACAAACCAATTCAATGTTATACGACCGACTTGGCATACGTGACCAGATCAGAGGACACAGGTCAGGAATCACCACCGCCTTCAGAGACCAAAGACCAGAAAAACCCGTGGCCAAACATTTTTTATCTGCTTCACACAAACTCCCCAGCCTATGCTTTATGGCCATTGACCATGTCCCTCCACTTTCTCGTGGAGGTGACAGATCCAGACTTCTCCTTCAGAGAGAAGCATTCTAGATCCACCATCTAGATACAGGTGCACCCAAAGGACTTAATGAATGTGTCACATATTCAATGTTTCTTTTCCAATTTTTCCCACTTTTTTCTTATTTTTCTCTTTTTTCTCTTTTTTTAGTATTTTCCTCTATTTTTTATATCTTTGTACACATTTTTTGTATGTATTTTTGTAATATGTTTTCTGTAATAGACTCCTCATACTACTTTATCTGTAATCCTCCACTTGTATTGCAAGTATTATGCATCATTTACAAACTTGGGGTTTGGTGACGGAACGTGACAGAACGCTGGCACTCCTACCAAGTACTTCCACCAATCGATGCTCTTAGCGCTTGTCGAGGACTCCAAGCACGCCAACTGACACCATCAGCACTGCAGACCCCACTTCCAGCGATGCAGCTGCGCTGGGGTCTCGCCGTCTTTCATCCACACTGGTTCCAAGGCCAAGATCCAGCTTCCAGTGGGCAGGCCTCTCTTCTCCTCGAGAGCATAGCAGGAACAAGAACAGCTCTTACAAGAGCTTACCCTGGGGAGTGTAGTGTGAATATTGCAATCCCCAGAGTGTAGTTATCCCATCCCCCAAATATGAGCCAAGGCTTCAAGAAAGGGTCAAGTAGTTCTGTTTAATGGAAGCAAGCACTCACAATTTGTACAATTCCCCAGGCCAGAGGCACACCCCCCTGGACCTGATGGTATACAGGCATACAAAGGACACAAACCATTCAAAACAATACAACAATGTCTGACACTCCCATTCATTAGAGCAAAATCCTCCCCTCTTCCTGTGATATAATTACTGAACACAGTGGGCTAACGTAATTATCACAGGCCGGAAAATATACAGTTTTACACAATATGCATAACTTTAAAAGTATACATCACATTCACATAAAACTTACATATTCTGAACCAGTATACAAACATATCAAAATCATACAAATTGGTCCAGTGGTTCAAAAGTTAGGTGGACGTCCTTTTTGACCGACTGCAAGCATGGCTTGGGTGTGGTAAGTCAATTATCTCCAGGTACAGAAAATATCTCTATTCACAACAATTTATATGTAAATAAAACTTGGCACTCATATATACAGCTAATATAGTATAAAATAAACAGCTAACATATATTAGCTGGGTTTTTTTTTCAGCCTGCAGAGTGAGGCAACTATCATATTCAAAGCCAAAGATTTTTGAAAAGACAGTTGCCTCAAAGTGATGCAGGTCCCTATACTATTTCTGTAAAGTATGAAACAGTAAATTAAAAATGTAAATGTAGTAGATTTGCTTAGATATCCCAAGATAGATATATTTATAAAAACACACTCCTACCAGATTGTTGGAGATGTGGCAGGGAGTTAGGTTCATTCTCCCACATCTGGTGGGACTGTGAGGAGTTGAAACCTATGAAGGTAATCCTAGCGGAATTGGTAGACTTTATGTTTGAGGTTCGGACTGTGATTACGCCTCAAATGTTTTTGTTTCATCTAGATTTACCAAAAAGTAATATAAAACTAAAAATTCTTATGATTCACATCTGTATGGCAATAAAAATAGTTATGGCTAGAAATTGGAGAAATATGGGTGCGTTAAACTGGAATGATATATGTACACAGATAAATTACCAACGCAGCATGGAAGCTGAGATAGCTCTAAACAAGATATCTAGAGAAAAATATAACGAAGTCTGGGTCCCTTGGGTTAGATATACTAACCATAAAACTCAAACCCCCCTGCCCCCCTTATAGATAGCTATCCGTAGGAAGTAGTGAAAATGGGATGTATGGATAGGATGGAATGTATGTATGGTATGTTTGTACGACTGTAGATACAGCAGAATCTGGTATATATATATATTGTTATTTGAAGCACGGTCCTACCGTTATCTACACCTTATTGTAACATAACTTTTTGTACTGTGTTTAAAATTTATAGTTGAAAGCTGTATCTGTACTTGAATGAACTTTTTAAAAAAAACGTAAATATAGATATATTTATAAAACAGCTTCTTTACAAAAAAGTGTTATTTTGTTCTAATGTGTTTGCCATCACCTGTTTTAAATATGTTATGCTATTTATTAGAATGAAAATAATTTTGTAGTGAATGAGTTAACTAAATGTTATGAAAAAAGTAGGAAACTGAAACCAATGGAAACCGCTCCTTTAATAAATTGTTCTATATATCAAGGGAAAATAATTACTATTCTTCTAACTGGTTTCACCACACACCAAAAGTAAATGTACAAATTTGAAAAATTCCAACTGGAAGTTGACTAGCAGAGGAATATGTGATTAAATATCTACTACAGCTTATAAAAAAAAAATTGCAATTATGGGTTGTGATTATCCCAGTTGCATATATAAAATCTAGAGAGAGATGACAATTTATGTGACTAGAAAATCATTTTCTGGATTAAATCACAAATTCACACTCATAAACATGGAGTCTTGTAGAGTTTCCAGTTTTAGTTTCTGGTCTTACTCTGAGTAGAATTGATCCTTTATACCATAAAATAAAAATGCATCTGTTGGATTGGAATAATTCATGGACTGCATGTCCAAAATTCCCTGTAGGGTATGAAGGAAGAAAAATCTTGTTGCAAAGGTCAGTACCCTTTGCATGTATAGCGATATCCTGCACAACTGCCACTGATACTGGGTGTAATAGGATTATTTTTCTTTTATGAATATTTTAACAATTCAATTTCATAGTTGCTGAGATACATTTCATTATCATAATTTATCATAGCTATAACTCAGGGTAGATTTTTCTGATGCATCCTTTCTAGGGTCTTTGCAAGTAGTATAATTCCAAGACAAGCCTTAACAATATTTTTTTGTGTATTATCAAATCCATGGTTACTTTATCACACAACTAGCATTTATCCTAAGACCTTTAGGATGCTTATAGTCACACAGACTACTTAATCTCAATAAAGTCATCACTTAGTGTCCCTTTCCCTTTAGCCATGCAATTTAAAATAAATATATATTTTTTTTAGAAATTGCAATGTTTACATTGTTAGGTCCACCTCTAATAGCTGTTAGTATCACATACACTAGAAGAGCAGCACTGGCCATGTAAAACCTGGTCACGTGACATGGATTGTACATTAGTGGAGAATGTCATGCCTCCTCCATGACGTTACAGGAGGCCGAGAAGTAAGCAATGCCAAGGGAGTCTTGGCACGGGAAAAGATAAGCAAAACCTTTTTTTTTTTTCATTTTAATGCAGACAGCGGGGATGACCTGAAACCAAATACGGACAGGGATACTGTTATACCAGGAATATAGATTTGCATACATAAGGATACCAATATCGAGAGCTATCTACTAAACCCAGCTCCCTTCCTAATTTAATATGCTTAAATATGGCGTAACAACCTTGAAAATGAGGGGCTTCATGCAACAGCAAGCAGAGGCACCCCCTCTGTGACTTTCCCTTTGTAAGATTACGCCAGAATGGAGAAGTAATTAGTTCCCTCAATATAGAGAGCTGTAAACATGGATTCAGTGGCGTACATACCAGGGTCGCAGGGGTCGCGGCTGTGACCGGGCCCGGCCCACCAGGGGGCCTGGCCGCCCTGCGACCCGGTATGTACCCACTGTGGCCAGCCTCTTCCCCTGGGGGGCCCAGGAGCTGGCCACCTCCGGGCCCCCCGAGGCTGGCCGTGGCATCATCCTCTTCAGCTCCCTTGCGCGCCGCACTGATACCGGAGCCGGAAGATGACGTCATCTTCCGGCTCCGGTATCAGTACGCGGCGCGCGAGGGAGCTGAAGAGGGAGCACTCAGGGGAAAGTGCTCCCTCGCGCGCTCGCCAGCCAGATAACCCGCCCAGCAGCACCACCACCACTGGACCCCAGGGAATCCCCTCAGCACTTCTAAAGGTAGGGAGGCTGGGGGGATTACATTTTTTTTAAAAAAGTGTGTGTGTGTGAGTGTGAGTGTTAGTGAGTGTGTCAGTGTTAGTGTGTGTGTGTGTGTGTGTGTGTGTTAGTGAGTGTGTGTTAGTAAGTGTTAGTGAGTGTGTGTTAGTGAGTGTGTGTTAGTGAGTGTGTGTGTGTTAGTGAGTGTGTGAGTGTGTGTTAGTGAGTGTTAGTGAGTGTGTATGTGTTAGTGAGTGTGTGTGTTAGTGTTAGAGTGTGTGTCTGTTAGTGTTAGAGTGTGTGTGTGTGTGTGTTAGTGTGTGTGTTAGAGAGTGTGTGTCTGTTAGTGTTAGATTGTGTGTTTGTTAGTGTTAGTGTGTCAGTGAGTGTGTTACTGTGTGTGTCTGTTAGTGAGTGTGTATGTCTGTCACTGAGTGTGTGTGTCTGTTAGCTAGTGTGTATGTCTTAAGCACTTACCTTTCTCCAGCGCCGGACACCCTTGGCGCTGGGGATCTCTCCGCCACTCAGCTCCGAATGCGCATGCAAACCGCCCATAGGAAAGCATTACTCAATGCTTTCCTATGGATGTTCAGCGTCTTCTCACTGTGATTTTCACAGTGAGAATCGCAGAAGCTCCTCTAGCGGCTGTCAATGAGACAGCCACTAGAGGCTGGATTAACCCTCAGTGAAACATAGCAGTTTTTTCTGAAACTGCTATGTTTTCAGCTGCGGGGTTAAAACTAGAGGGACCTGGCACCCAGACAACTTCATTGAGCTGATGTGATCTGGGTGTCCATAGTGGTCCTTTAAGTGTATGTCTATCTGCATGCACTGGCATACATACCGCGGTCGCAGGGGTCGCAGCCCTGTGACCCCTCTGACCAGGTGCCCACCGCCAGAGTAAGCGCAGAGTAAGCGCACGGGGGGGGGGGGGGGGCACGGATCAGTACGCCACTGCAAGGATTTGATTCGGTTCCTTTTTTTTCACCTCTCTTCTTCCCTCCCCCTTTTTATATCTTTTCTTTTCTCTTCCCTTACAATATATAAAGGGGAATGTACAAAACCAATACAAAAAAAAAAGAGAAAGACAGAGGGGAAGGAGGGGGGGGGGAGTGAAGAAGAAGGGGGAGGGGAAAGATTGAGAGGAAAGAAAAGGGAAAGAAAAAAAGGGGGAGGGAAAAGAAAAGGAAAAAAGGAAAGAAGGGAAGAAGGAAAACAAACAAACAAAAAATATAAATATAGGTTTGCTTTGAAAATAGAGTGTTATAATTTGAGTTGGGCTGGAAAACCATGCAAGTGTTCCTCCGTTCAACCCCGGAAAACTGGGATTGTAGGAGTTATAAATTTTTAACTTTTTTGCCCAGTATCCTAGGTAACTCTCGAAATTGAGAGTATATGTTTTCATTTACATTTTATTATTGTAATTTTTATTTCTTTTCTTTTTATTTTTCATTAGTTTTCTTGTTTTTATATTGTGCTGCTTTGACACCTTTTTGTGTTTTTGGGAGACAGCTTAGTCAGTATATGTATGCATACAATGGTATAATAACTCGAACAACTCTCTGTGATTTTGGGACAAAGTTCAAAAAAGTTTATTTGCATTAATGAAATTATCATTTTGCATCTGAAGCATATATGGGAAGGTTGGGATGTTTGTGTAATAGGGGGACATGGGGTGATTTGGCATGGGTTCTCTATTTTTTTTTTATTTATGATGTATTTCAGGTTTTTCCACTCTTAATATAAATGGTCTTAATAGCTCACATAAGATAAGATTAGCTATTCAGGAAATGCATAGATCAGGGGATGCTGTGATATGCCTTCAGGAAACACATGTCTACAGAATCCACCTACATTTTATTCTAAGAGGTACCCTCAGACATACCACGCATTCTCCTCAAATAAAACTAAAGGAGTGTTTATATTGTTTCATGCAGACTGGATATTTCAAATGGACAAGCAATATGTTGATACACTGGGTAGACTTTTGATACTGTCAGGATCACTTAATGGGATAGCAATAGCAATAGTTTCTTTATATGCGCCAAATAAGGCGCAAACAGTCTTTTTGCAGAGATCTATTAAGAGGATCACAATAATAAAAAAGGGCACTTAATAAAATGCAGTGATTTTAACTGTACCTTAAATCCTGATTTGGATATCTCTAGAGAGAATAATACCCCCCCCCCCTCCCCCCAGCAGATGTCACGACTATTGAGTATTAAGCTGATGGCTTTAATTCATGCTTATGATTTATTTGGTACGTGCAGATGTTTATATCCGTCAGCAAGGGAATACTCTTTTTTTTCATCAATTCACTTAACTTATTCCCGCATTGTTATGTGCCTAGTAGACATGTATACTCTTCCAAATATTAAAGAGGTACAGATCGGTTCATGCCCCTGGTCAGATCATGCCCAATTAGTAGTAGCAGGGCCGGACTGGGAAAACAATTCGGCCCTGGGAATTTTTTATCCACAGCGGCCCACTGAAAAGGGGGCAGGGCCAGATAGGGTGTGTTTTGTCATCCCCAATGACAAGCACGCCCTTTCTCAAAGTGAGCATGTTGGTTCAATGCTCCTCCAGGGCAGACCATGCTCAGAGCTCTGCTGAAGAGCTCTAGCATGAAAAAAGGGCCCTGTATTTGTTCTGCACAGCTCAAGCAAATTTAATAATATGCTTGTGTTGTGTTTGCTTGAAACTTGTCACTGTAAACCATTTATGGAGACACTATGTGTTTGCTTACGAGGAATCTAGTGTGTGCATAGGGGATCCAGAGTGTGTATGTCAGAAATGTAGTGTGTGTGTAGGTGGTGCAGCATGTAGGGGATCTATTGTGTGTTTGACAGACCCATAGTCTGTATAGGAGATCTAGTGAGTGTGTGTATAGAGGATTCAGAGTGTATATAGAGATCTAGTGTGTATATAGTGTGTTTGTGTGTATGTGCTGTGTGTTAGGGTGCAGTGTGTGAGGGTGCTGTGTGTGTTAGGGCGCGGTGTGTGTGAGGGTCATGTGTGTGTTAGGGCGTGGTGTGTGTGAGGGTGATGTGTGAGGGTGCAGTGTGTGTTAGGGTGCTCTGTGACGGTGCTGTGTGTGTTAGGGTGCTATGTAAGGGTGATGTGTGTGTTAGGAGGGATTGTGTGTTAGGGAAGGCAGGTTAATGCCAAGATGTATGTATTTATTTATTTATAATAATAAAAAAAAACAAGCATTATACCCACCTCCCTTCTTACCTGTAGCCTAGGAGGGGGGACCCTGCTGCCATCCATCCCTGGTGGTCCTAGTGGTGAGTGAACTCTAGCCTGTGGGGCTAGAGTTCACTCTCGCAAAACCTGAAGCATTGGCAACCATGACAACATTCCGTATCTCGCGTGTGAAACCCACTGGAGCTGCAAGATAGAGCTCCTCCGGGTTCCTCTCCTGGCTATCTCCCTTCCCAGCCAGCGGTTGCGTTTCACTACATGAAATTCTGGTCAATTCAGAAGGGAGGCCTGGGTATACCATGTGTCCATTCATATTACACTGCTCAAATAAATAAAGGGAACACGAAAATAACACATCCTAGATCTGAATAAATTAAATATTCTTCTGAAATACTTTGTTCTGGAGGATGGAGCGAGACATGATGTCCCAGATGTGCTCAATTGGATTCAGGTCTGGGGAATGGGCGGGCCTGTCCATAGCATTAATGCCTTCATCTAGGCAGGAACTGCTGACACACTCCAGCCACATGAGGTATAGCATTAGGAGGAACCCAGGGCCAACCACACCAGCATATGGTCTCACAAGGGGTCTGAGGATCTCATCTCGTTACCTAATGGCAGTCAGTCTACCTCTGGCGAGCACATGGAGGGCTGTGTGGCCCCCCCAAAGAAATGCCACCCGACACCATTACTGACCCACTGCCAAACCGGTCATACTGGAGGATGTTGCAGGCAGCAGAACGTTCTCCACGGCGTCTCCAGACTCTGTCACGTCTGTCACATGTGCTCAGTATGAACCCGCTTTCATCTGTGAAGATGACAGGGCGCCAGTGGTGAATTTGCCAATCTTGGTGTTCTCTGGCAAATGCCAAACATCCTGCACGGTGTTGGGCTGTAAGCACAACCCCCACCTGTGGACATCGGGCCCTCATACCACCCTCATGGAGTCTGTTTCTGACCGTTTAAGCAGACACATGCACATTTGTGGCCTGCTGGAGGTCATTTTGCAGGGCTCTGGCAGTGCTCCTCCTGTTCCTCCTTGCACAAAGGCAGAGGTAGCGGTCCTGCTGCTGGGTTGTTGCCATCCTATGGCCTCCTCCACGTCTCCTGACTGGCCTGTCTCCTGGTAGCGCCTCCATGCTCTGGACACAATGCTGACATACACAGCAAACCTTCTTGCCACAGCTCGCATTGATGTGCCATCCTGGATGAGCTGCACTACCTGAGCCACTTGTGTGGGTTGTAGACTGCGTCTCATGCTACCACTAGAGTGAAAGCACCACCAGCATTCAAAAGTGACCAAAACATCAGCCAGGAAGTATAGGAACTTAGAAGTGGTCTGTGGTCACCACCTGCAGAACCACTCCTTTATTGGATGTGTCTTGCCAATTGCCTATAATTTCCACCTGTTGTCTATCCCATTTGCACAACAGCATGTGAAATTGATTGTCAGTCAGTGTTGCTTCCTAATCGCACAGTTTGATTTCACAGAAGTGTGATTGACTTGGAGTTACATTGTGTTGTTTAAGTGTTCCCTTTATGAGCAGTGTATATTGCCTCTGCTCTTGCACAAGGAGTGCAACTTTTGACAAAGCTTCAGACTCCTCTTTGGTTATCATTAGAGAGGTTTGATACCAAATAATATGATTTCAATATTGTGGAGAGCAGAACCCTTAAAGATTGTACAGAAAGTTAAACTGTCATGTTTAAAACATATATTAAAAATATATAGTGCTTGGGCCCTGAAACTAATGGGTACAAATAAATTACTTTCAGTTGCCCCTTTACAGACAATTACAAAGACAGGAATAACAACAGATCTTTCTATTACACATTGGGTGAATGCGGGGATCAACACAGTTGATAAGCTATTCAATATAGAGGGTATTAAGCCATTTTCTGACCTTCAAAAATAGTTTTTCATTTCACCTAAGGAAATTTTTACACATTTGAGATTTAAAACATATTATTACTACTAGACAATTATAGAGCTATAATCTTACAGATTTATCAATATTTGGACATAAATGTTTAGGCCGCCTGCCAATCTGGAAACCATTATCTTTGTGCTATACAGAGCGGATTAATATAGACACCAGTGGCGTACATACCAGGGTCGCAGGGGTCGCGGCTGCGACCGGGCCCGGCCCACCAGGGGGCCCGGCCGCCCCTGCGACCCGGTATGTAGCCACTGGGCCAGCTTCTTCTCCTGGGGGGGCCCAGGAGCCGGCCACCTCCGGGCCCCCCGAGGCTGGCCCTGCTGTCACCCGGCTGGCCGGTCCTGCGGGCACGCGAGGGAGCACTCTCCCCTAAGTGCTTCCTTTTCAGCTCCCTCGCGCACCTCACTGATACTGGAGCCGGAAGATGACGTCATCTTCCGGCGCCGGTATCAGTACGCGGCGCGCGAGGGAGCTGAAGAGGAAGCACTCAGGGGAGAGTGCTCCCTCGCGCGCCCGCCAGCCTGACTGCCCGCCGGGTGACCGGCCCCCCCAGGAGCCCAGCAGCACCACTGGACCCCAGGGAACCCCTCAGCACTCCAAAAGGTAAGGAGGCTGGGGGGATTAAATAAATAAAATAAAAAAAACGTGTGTGTTAGTGTGAGTTAGTGTGAGTGTGTGTGTTAGAGTGTTTGTCTGCTAGTGAGTGTCAGTGAGTGTGTTACTGTGTCTGTTACTGAGTGTGTTTGTGTGTGTGTGTGTGTTTGTTTGTGTGTGTTTGTGTGTGTGTGTTAGAGTGTGTGTGTCTGCTAGTGTCAGTGAGTGAGTGTGTGTCTGCTAGTGTCAGTGAGTGAGTGTGTGTCTGCTAGTGAGTGTCAGTGATTGTGTTACTGTGTGTGTCTGTTACTGAGTGTGTTTGATGTCTGTTAGTGAGTGTGTGTTTGTCAGTGAGAGTGTATGTTTTGTAAGTGAGTGTGTATGTATGTCTGTCGCTGAGTGTGTCTCTGTCAGTAAATGTGTGTGTCTGTTAGCTAGTGTGTATGTGTCTGTTCGTGAGAGTGTGTGTGTGTGTCTTCAGCACTTACCTTTCTCCAGCGCCGGACTCCCTTGGCGCAGGGGATCCCTCCACCTCTCGGCTCCGAATGTGCATGCGCGGCAAAAGCCGCGCACGCATTCAAACCGCCCATAGGAAAGCATTACTCGATGCTTTTCTATGGACGTTCAGTGTCTTAGAATCGCGGAAGCGCCTCTAGCGGCTGTCAGTGAGACAGCCACTAGAGGCTGGATTAACCCTCAGTGAAACATAGCAGTTTCTCTGAAACTGCTATGTTTTCAGCTGCAGGGTTAAAACTAGAGGGACCTGACACCCAGACCACTTCATTGAGCTGATGTGATCTGGGTGTCTGTAGTGGTCCTTTAAGTGTGTGTGCATCTGTATGTACTGGCGTACATACCGCGGTCGCAGGGTTCGCAGCCGTGCAACCCCTGCGACCAGGTGCCCGCCGCAATGTGTTGCGACCCCGGTCCGCCAGAGTAAGCGTGGGGGGTTGGGGGGGGCCCACGGATCAATTTTCGCACCGGGGCCCCATGGGTTATGTGTACGCCACTGATAGACACATATATTAAACCTTTATATATGCTCAAATAGGAGGAAGAATTAGGTGTAACATTTTCTTTAGATTTATGGTTTCGGACAATGAAGATTACTAAAACTGCCTCACACTGTTTAACACTGGGAAGCTTTTTGTAAAGTTATGATGAGGTGGTATTTGGTTCCGCTGAGACTGTCTCGTATGTATACGGATATTTCTCCGAAATGCTGGAGATGCTTGCTTGAAATTGGTTCATTTGAACATGTATTTTGGAAGTGTCCAGTTTTGTTGGACCTCTGGAAGTCTTTAAGACTTATTATTCAACAAATAACTGGTTTTAATATATTGTTTCGGACTGAGTTTGTTTACTTCATATAATCCTTACTCTTGAAAGCATACCGCAAAGAGAAATAATAATACATCTACTTCTTGCAACAAAAACATGTATAGCTATACAGTGTAAATCTCCACTTTAAAAGAAGCTCTATAAAGAGTGGATGATATTTGGAACAGTGTCTTTTCTCTGAATTTAAAAATCTATTTAATTATAGTTTTTTTTTTTTTTTTTTAATTTGCTGCCCAATAATATTCTGTTTTCATTTCCCTTGGTGTAATAAATACATTTTTGAAGTAATAACCTAATCTGTGTTTTTTATAATTTGAATGGGACAGATTATTTTTATGGATTGCATTTAATGATATTTAATGAAACTCCTGACTTTTCAGCCATTGTATAAGCAGACAGTTCAATAAAACAAAACAGTGAGCTGTGGAGTATTGCTACTCCCTTGTTTGTTACCCTCCAAGTCACAACATGTACCATTATCTCTACCTCGCATGCTTGCTGCCTAGGTGTTCTCTTTGACTCCAATCTCTCCTTCACCCCTCATGTCTAGTCAATCTCCAAATCCAATGGTTTATCTCTGACTGTATAACGCCTCTTTGATTGCAACAATAACCTCTTCTGAACTTTCTTCCAGCAAAATGCATATAGAATAGAAAAAAAGTGAGGGGAACAATCTGGTGCAATGCCTTTAAAAGGTAAAAGAGTAATGTTTACCTTTACATTAAACCCATATAACACTGGCTCCAAGTTTTTAGCAGACTGCCAATTATGGAGTGGCAGGACTCCCGTCTTTTTATCCCTTTTTGTTATCAAATAGATGGAATATTAGGCCAGACAATGCTTTTCAAAACAAATTTATTTAACAAAATTTACAAACAAAAATAAAATGAAAATAATGATTTAAAAAAAAAAAAAACATGTCAAGTGATTTCCTGTGGCCTTCAAAATGTGTTTTGCCCGCTGTGCAGGGCCGGCGCCACCGATAGGTGAACTAGGCATGTCAGTGAGTGTCTGCCTGTGTGTGTCTGTCAGTGAGTGAGTATTTATGTCAGTGAGTGTCTGTGTGTGTGTTTGTCTGTCTGTCAGTAAGTGTGTTTGTCTGTCTGTCAGTAAGTTTCTGTGTGTGTGTCTGTCAGTGAGTTTCTGTTTGTGTGTGTGTGTGTCAGTGAGTGAGTGTAAGTCTATCAGTGAGTGAGTGTATGTATGTCAGTAAGTGTCTGTGTGTGTGTTTGTCTGTCTGTCAGTAAGTGTGTTTGTCTGTCTGTCAGTAAGTTTCTGTGTGTGTGTCTGTCAGTGAGTTTCTGTTTGTGTGTGTGTGTGTCAGTGAGTGAGTGTGTGTCTGTCAGTGTGTCTGCGTCTGCCAGTGTGTGTGTGTCTGTCAGTGAGTAAGTGACATGAGGGGGGGGGCAAAATGGATCTTTGCCTAGGGCGGCAGAAATCCTTGCACTGGCCCTGCCGATATGCGGGCTTTTTTAGTCAATATTCCACCTTTATCAGGTGGCCCCTTATGTAGGGGTATATCTTTTACTTTAAGCCAATTCTTTGTTCGCTTTTAGGGGACAAGGCTAGGCATGTTGGAATGGTGAATCCTGTGTCACTTCCTCCTCTTGGGGATTCTTAATAGCCCCTGTGGATTGGCAAGTCCATGTTTTTGTCCCTCAGAAATGACATATCTAAGGTTTATCCTTCAACACGTTACTTCTGGTTCCCCGAGGTGGTAATTTCTTTCATTTCAGGCATCGTCTCTATTGGTATAAATGCAAACCACTGGGACCATAATCCTTTGCGTTTTTTTAACGCCCCTTTGTCATCGTCAATGGGAAAAAAAACTATAATGACTATAAGCATTTGCCTTACATGGTGCTCGTTATGCATAAAAAGAAGAGAAGAAAGAAGAAACATATAACAAAACAAAAATCTGTTTTAACAATAATTGTCATTTAATAAATATAATAGATAATGTAAACTGAATTTGTACACAATTTTTGTGAAAAATATATTGCATATTTTTTCGTTTATTAAAAGGACTCATATGGAAATAGACAAGGGTCGAAAAGGTCATGTTAGGAAGCTCTATTCCTTAAAAAACAAACAAACATGTAATTGAATGGAAGGAGATGAACTAAAAGAATAACATTGCTAAGTGTATGTGTGTACATATATATATATATATATATATATATATATGACTTGGTACACACAGCTAATATATGTAAAGTAAAAATCAATATGGATATAATTACTTAAGGTCTCTCAAAATGGGGAAGGAAAGTAAGGAAAGAGAAAAGAGAAACTCAAAAATGGGGGGGGGGATATTGTGGGAGGCAGAGACGAAAGGATATGTAATACAAAGCTAAAAAAAAGATCTTCTAGCAATGGCTGCAAGAACAGAACAAATGATTAGGTGAAATCCAAAGAGATCCAATTTGCGCAGAAAGCTAATAATCCATACTTAATTGTTTCTTTCTGCAAGATTCTATTGGAATTTTGCAGACAGATCCACTAACAGATTCAGTTCAGGTAAATACTTCAGCAGAGGCTTGCTAGGGTACTTGAGGACATGGCTGAGAAACACAGCTTTATACATTCAATAATTCAATACTGATAAACGTGCCAGCATATATTTTGTCTTGCTTTGAAACCATCCAAAATTGTTGTTTACTTTGCTTTTATCGTTTACATGGGCACAGTATTATTTGTGTCTTTCTTCTTTGTAATGCTATTAAGTGTGAAGAAACACTAAGTAATTAAATTTAAGTTAAACAGTAGCAACAGAAACAAGCACTTCATAGAGAACAGGTGGTACTTTTTGTGTATTTTATTTTACAAAGCTTGTTATAAGGAAGCTGCTATTCTTGTTTTTCTACTACACCGTGCTCTTAAAACAGTGTGTTATATCTGTAGAATAAAGGACGCTGTAGATATTACATAAATTAATACGATTAGGCAGAGAAGGGACATGCCCACAGGCACATGTCCTGTAGAGGGTTCCTGTTTTGAGCACTTACAATATACCAGTTTGTAGTTTAGGAAGAGATAAATAACAGTAGCCTTGGCCAGAGTCCTCTGTATTCAAGGCAGACTCATAAGCTTGTTAACAGAGCTGCAAAAACAGTCATAGGAGGTGCAGCATTGAGTGACGGACAACATAAGGAGCAAAGACAGCATTGAGTGATGGCCATTGTATAACAGCTTGATGGTCAATCATACAAGTAGTACTTTTCAAATAACTCTTTAAGCTCTACATGACTGCATCCTTAAAACTAATTTTCCTCTAACCTTAATTGAAATCCCTTCCAAACTTAAATAAACAATTCACTTGTATGTACGTAGTGGGGAATCGCGATGCAGCCTAGAACAAAATCTAACCCCATTAACCCCCCAGTAACGACAGACCACTTAGTATGGATGAAACAGGCCACAGCATTTATTATCACAAACTAAATTACTGCATAACACATCCATAACTTTATTTATTAAATCTCTTATTTTCTTTAACCAAAACATTAGACATAAATAAGCATAAATTAACATATATACATATATAACTCCATCCATAGTGTTATACAGTGACCCAACCGTCCTTGCCAATAAAAACCTGGAGTGGTTCCTAATCACCACTCCCTCTCACCTCCCCCCTCGTCATAAAAATCATATATTTCCAATGCCTGCCATCAGCCGACCTTATCCACGCTTGATGGGCACGAGACCTCAGGCAACCTAAAGTTTAACCTTTGGAGCAGGGGAGGCTTGAGACCTTAAAAAACTTTTTCATCTCATTCCATATACTTAAACTAACCTCAAACTCAATTGGCAAGGACATACCCCCGGCTAGCTGCGACGAAATATACTATAGGGTGGGCGGGAGGGAAGCTGTTTGCTGGCCCGAATCCCAAGTGGCACTGAGGTAAGACCTCCCCCACACTGTCTTACACAGAACATAATCCCACCCACAGAATCTTTCCCAACCAATCCTATGCATCTATCCCCACACTCCTACATGTGCCCTTGTCCGCTTAGCTGCGCTATCTCCCTAGGGCCTTGGTCTCTAATTTAGGCAATTAAGGCATAAATCTGGGGGGAAAAACATTTACCTTTATATTAAATTAAAATTTTCTTAACTCATGCCCAAATACTAAATTTAACTCAACTCTAACTCTAAACTCAATAATCATAAATACACATTTTATCCTTTCAACACTAAATGCACTATGTAATAAAACTCTGATGCTAACCCTCTCAATCCTTAACCATCCCTACTATAACCCCTCTAAAACTTTTCTGTAACCCTTCCTGCATTTACAAAGCAGAATGCACTGACAGATTAAAATGCAACAAATTAAAAGCAGAATATGCACATACATACATATATACATATATACATATGCAGTTGTCACATATGAAGGTGTTTGTGTCCTAATAATAAATTCACTTTATCTGCCTCTTTATTTTAAAGGGAATGGGTGGTGGTAGCAGGGGGTGCCTCAGAGTTCTGTTCATGTAAATCAAGCCCTGTAACCTTCCAGTACCATTAGGCATTAAACCTTTCCTCCCCCACAACCATTATCCTCACCCTTTACACTTAGGCATTGCTTTTATTTTCTTCTTACCTCACCCCACCCTCTCCCACCACAATTAGATGTCCCTCACTTGTATCCAGAACGGGGCTGCGGTATAACCTTTACCGGGGGTTTGTGCCTAGCCGAAAAGATTTCCAGGCACTTGACGACCAAGTGCTGCTGCCCACGTTCGGGAGACAAAATGTCTGCCACTCTTTTGCCAACGACGTGCATTCAGTTATACGAAATGGTGACCACCCACAGGAAGCATTTATAAATTTTTGCACTTAAGTTACTAGATGAGAACGTTTTAATGGGGTACCAGGGGGTCCTCATTTGGGAGTCTAATGTAAAGTGTTCGGATACCATAACTCCTGAATGGTTAAAAGATAAAACATATTATATTAGCGGTATGCACTGCCACAGCATTGATTTTACTGATGCTGAATGTCCTCATGCAGATGAAGATTCTGGAAGCACGTCTTTTGGCTGTCTGGGAGAAGCCACTGGAGGAAGTGTTAGTCCTGCAAGGTAATTATTGAAATTTCTCTATAACTGCAATGTTTTACATTGCAGGATTAAGGGGGCAATGGACACTGCACCCAGACCACTTCAATGAGCTGAAGTGGTCTGGGTGCCTATCATGTCCCTTATAATCAATCTTTATTTATTAGTTTTTTTACTTAATGCTATTTTTGCATTTTTGCTTTAATTTGATGTGACATATGCATATATAAATTCTCATTTATTATAAATATAAAATACAAATAATATAAAAAAAATCACACTTTTCACACTTTTGGCAATCCGAGAAACCTTTTAAATTCTCCCAAGCATATGAATGCTGTAGACCATTGAATAGGAACCATACGAATAGGCTTGTACTCCTAGCAGTCAACTGGAACAGCATGCAATAAATCCTTCCCCCCAATAATGAGACGACACATCACTTTGAGGGTAAAACAGGAACTCTGGACTGGCTCATCCAACCTGGCTTTTATTTCCATCTCACACATACAGGCCACACCCAGGGGGAGGCATAAAATAACCAATCCGAGATATGGTACAACCCACACATCCCCTCCCCTTAGCCTGAGAGATAATCCACTTATTATACAGTTTAAAACATAACTTTTACACAATATCTGTAACTTCAAAACCATACATCCATTCAGGGGAACAACATATTAAAAAATGGCATGGATCAGACCAGGGGTTCAAAAGTTAGTAAAGTATCTTTTAAAACCCCTAGCTTTCCAGGTTTACAGGGCCTTCTCTGTGCTGGAGAAGTAATTCAATTATCTCCCAGCACAGAGACAGACTCCATTAAGCACATGGGGACACAAAGACAGTCAAACACTTTAACCCCTTAAGGACACATGACATGTGTGACATGTCATGATTCCCTTTTATTCCAGAAGTTTGGTCCTTAAGGGGTTAAAATACATAAATTCACCTTTTACACATAACACACAGACATTTATTTCACCTATCCCCAGATAGCTGGGATCTGCGCGCACAAAACTACAGAATAGCGCGCAGATCCTACTCACACAGTACAATTGCCATGGAGCTAAAGTCTTTCCCATAGTCTTTCATTATATGAATAGGCTCCATGGTATAGCTATCTGGGGTATCACATTCCCATAAAGTCTGGTCCATAGTCCAAAGGTAAGAGGCGGGCAATCAGCCCCCTCCAAGGACACGTGGCGAGGTCGGTTTCGCCACAATCCCAAAAAGTCCCAATATGTCCATCGATGATTTTAAAAGGGCCAGTAGCAGCAATATAAAGTACAATATGCCCCAAAAAAACCAGGGGCCATAGTCAGCGGGCAGGAGGCTAGCAAGCAGGCCTCTCCAGTTCACAGTGGCGAAGCTGGTTTCGCCACAGTAACTAAAAACAAGTTGGATTCAGATTGATTTGGAGGGTACATAATATGTCTAGGATTCAAGTTTATTTTTGATAGTTGTAGGAGTAAAATTAAATTTCAATGTGGAACAATTTTAGAATTTCTTATATTTGTCTTGTAAGCTTAAAGGGCCACCCACCCTGGTGTAAATGGTTAAACACCCTTTATTTACTTACCTTATCCCAGTGCTGATGTCCAAATGTCCAAAGGGAAAGCAAATGTCCAAAGGGGTTGAGCAACTAAATGTTGCAAATCTCCATGAAAAATCCCTTTAAAACAACATATAAATAGTGTGTAGGCAATAAGCAATATTAAATACCAGATATAGGTACCCCTCTCTAAGAGAAATAAATAAATGAAATATACTAAAAGCAGGGGGGTGGGGGGGAAAGGGGGGGAGGTAATGATCCGGAAAAAGCAGCAGCTCTGGGATGAAAGCATAGTAACGTGGAACCTCCGTGAGGGTAATAACACAGGCAGTACAGCGTAGAGATGATGCCGCGGTCAGAAACTTCACAAAATACCACGGCCACATGTAGGGTATCATTATACTCATGAACAGTGAGTATTAGAATACAAATATGAAAAAGAAGAACAGAGAATAAGACTGTGGGTACTACCACAGGCGCTATACCCTAGGGCAATCGTGCCAGATGGAACCACTAGTCTTAGGTACCGAGATGAGACTCCAGGGGTCTCAAGGGGCTTAACCCCAATATATGAATAAACAAAAAGCAGACAAATAGATGCTATTAGTCTCAGTGCAAAAATAGTAAAAATATCAAATTACTGGCTAATATGAAAGTTAATAATAAAAATAAAAATAAATCAATGCAGGTCGCCAGACCAGAGGTCAGTGAAAGGATATATATCTATAAGCAACTATGCATCGAAGATATATACCAGGTAGAGGTACTCCATATACATAGGGATATGGGAAAAAATGAATCTACAATACAATAATAACAGACATAGCATAATACTGTTGACTTATAAGAAAGAGTGGAAGTATAGATAGTAATTCACACTCACAAACCAAAATTGATTGTAGGCATATCTTATAAAGTGATGTAAATCTCAAGGTTGGTGGACCATCATGGGATACATAGAAGGGAATAAGAAAGCAAAATATTGCAGAGTATCTTGGTAAAAAAATTACACTTTAATAATAAGGCACACTTACAATGTTGTAGTGGCAAACAGGCATATAAAATCAACCGGTCTCAGGATTAAGTGATGATTTTCAGGATCAAATTAACCCAGTCAAAAGTTTTTTTTGTTTTTTTTTATCTTCATCACTTTTGACTGGGTTAATTTGATCCTGAAAATCATCACTTGATCCTGAGACCGGTTGATTTTATATGCCTGTTTGCCACTACAACATTGTAAGTGTGCCTTATTATTAAAGTGTAATTTTTTTACCAAGATACTCTGCACTATTTTGCTTTCTTATTCCCTTCTATGTATCCCATGATGGTCCACCAACCTTGAGATTTACATCGCTTTATAAGATATGCCTACAATCAATTTTGGTTTGTGAGTGTGAATTACTATCTATACTTCCACTCTTTCTTATAAGTCAACAGTATTATGCTATGTCTGTTATTATTGTATTGTAGATTCATTTTTTCCCATATCTATTGAGGACCTGGAGGAGTCCTTATCTACTATACATTTAGTGCAAGGGTAATTGTTTTTTGCTGTCCACTATTACCCACTAAGAGTGTGTTCTATCCACTAGGAGGTGAATCTACACTTTCTATATGTGGGTTATATACATAGGGATATGATGCAAAGTACTAAAATAAAGCTTTATTATAGAATGGTTTATATGAAGGAATCAATCCCAATATATCCCCTATCCGTGGTATACCAAAAACCCTCCTCTCAGCATCACTATATCCTATCGTGCTAAGCCACAGATCATATTTACATAAGTGGTAATACCAACTAAGAAATCCAATAGGTTAGTCTGTAGCTTATCTGTTGCATGTAAAATACACAACAGTCTTGCATAGATAGTTGTAAATAGGGGTATAGTACATCAAAGATAAAGAGCCGCAGAGGAGAGATTCTGCCAGTCAGGAAGTAGAGTGAGAGTAGGCAGTATAAATATAAGGGTCAGTTCAAAGTAAACCGACGATGCAAGTTTTGAAAGCCTCTATTCCCTGGTAATCTAACTAAACAGGCATAGAAGCAAAAGGATCAGAAAATGAAAATCAATGAAATCATGTTGGAATTAAAAGTGCTTAAACCAAACAGTGCCCAGTGCCCATAACCCAAAAAAGGAAAAGAACACCCGACACGCGTTTCAGTGCTTTGTAAGATGCACCTTCGTCAGGGGCCAACAGTTAATTGACCAAGGTCTGGCTTAAATACCTTTTGGCACCAGGAACGCTGGATACCTATAACCAATGGTGAAATAGAGGGGGAGTGTCCCCCAGATTGGTATGATGCCTGCTTAATCAGCATATTCTATTTCCGATCCTCATATTAGCCAGTAATTTGATATTTTTACTCTACATTGCTATATTTATATCCAGGAGATGCATATAGCCTCAGGGCTCTTTTTGCACTGAGACTATTAGCATCTATTTGTCTGCTTTTTGAATACAAATATTACTTTTTACAGTACTAAGACATGCATGTGATAAAAAAAACACAAAAACATTATATTTTGACCAAGTAACTCTGAAACAAAGCTCTTTTGCACATTAATTCCTGATGTACTGGTGGACATGCTAATCCTAGCGTAGCATGGCCCTCAATTTACCAGCATTGGTAACCAGAGATGACCTCACAAGGATTAACTACTTTTACAAAAAAGAAAATATCCTATGCTCCCAGCACAATCACACAAATATCCCTGAAGAATTTAAAGACATCCAGATCTTCATGGACTTACCAGCAGAGACCCTAAGAAGACACCACATCTTCTGTGATGTAACTGTTCTCTGCCAACACAAGATCTCATATCGTTGGGGTTACACTGCCAAATTTTTAATCTCCAAAGGGGGTAAACTACTTACAGTAACATTGAACGCAGAAGGTCAAGAGATGCATTGCACAATGGGCCTAGTCCAGAAGCCAACGTCTAACAGCCCATTCAGGATCCCACGACTGCAAGCAGAGTGGAAACCACCCAGAAACAGGAGAACATCATCAAGAGATGGGTGATCCTGTCTTGTTACTCTGCCACTTCTCTAACCTACCTTTTCTTTGGCTACTACCTCTAAAAAACTGTTCAACTCTCCCTCCACAGTTATTTTACAGATGGCCATTGACTATGTTATTGTCACTACTGTTTCCCACATGTGCCATAGTACGTCAGGATCATATAAAGATATTGAATATGGAGGTTGCATGAAGGATGAATGCTCATATGTGCAACAAAAAAAAAAACATAAAACTTTCTCTATGTATTACGTTACTGATAATACTTTCCATAGACGGTTAAACCGTCACCAATGACAATATGTTAAATCCCACACCTAGAAATAAGCCCACATCTCGTAAATATTCACATTAATGATAGATTGGAGAAGTTGGAGTCAGGCACCCCTAACCTACCTGCTGGATTCACCGATGCTATCCCAGCTGGATCATCTATGGCAACCCCGGGTTATTCTCTGATTCCACTGACAATTCCTGAGGTCATTAACCCTTCGCATATGGTTCCGGCTAACCTCAAGAAAGACATCCAGGAGGGCAAGGATGTTAACCTTGTCTCGTTACTTATTGCCTCCCAGGATGTCATTAAGAACAGGACATATGCATACAGGGATATTTCAGTGGTGTTTAAAGCGAGAGACCAGAGGCTAAATAAATTGTCTACACTTGAATTTGTATTGGCTTTCAGTATTTATAGGGATGTGTATTGCTCCATCTTTCCTGAGAAACGAGATTAACTGGATGTGTATATGTATAAACTGGTATATCTGGGGTAAAAGTACAGTGGTAAGGCCTTCTAAAACTGGCTACAGCTCTGACTCAGTTTAACTTCAGTACGGATTGGAGTAGACTGGATACTCCAGTCTTGTACAGGACTCTTGCTTTTACAGTTTGCACATCCATGTCACACTCCACAAACTTATGCCCTAACACGGCAGAAGTCTCTCAGGGCCACTCGGTTCCTTTCATTCCCCCAAATTCTACTAAGGTTAATAAAGATAAGCTGGGTCGTGACATTGTATTTTTGTACAAGTCCCAGATATGAAATCATTTTTAATGCGGGTACTTGTGGTTTCAGTGCCTGCAGACTATTGCACATTTGTTTCTATTGCTTCCGGGCTCATGTCAACTCCATGTGCCCAAATAAAATGTTCCTTAAACCCTACCTCACAAGTATTAATATTGTGTGTTTTGCTGAACTATTATGATGCCATTCTTCACAACACTTGGTTAACTTTCCAATTCATTGGGTCATCACAGGGGTTTCACACAGGTATCATAAACCTGCCATCTTCTACGCTTGACTGCAATAATTTGTATACAGCACTAGCAGATCCAGAATTGGTGGATAAATAGATGAATATTGAGCTGGAACAGGGATTTGTTCTTGGCCCTTTTAGGTCCCCTCCTTTTACTTCATGGAGGACAAATCCGGTTGGTATAGTCACTGGTAAACATTTTGGCACCTCCTGTTTGGTTATTTTTGATTCCTGTTTCTGCCCGGTTAGGCTTGTGAGAATTTTAGTAAACTATTATTGTTTATTATTTATGATTTGTGCCTATTTCTGTATCACTTTATATACTATTGTTATTTTGTATGTTCTGCTTTGTATTTCAACCTAATAGTGGTTTTATTAAACCAGGTTGATTATTCCTTGTGATTTCTGGTGTGCATTCTCTTTCTTGTTTGGTTACTATTTATATTGGTATTTGAGGGAATACCAGTGAGAATTAGCACCCAGGTAACTATAGACTGTAATAATTAAGTGTCTCCATACTGTATTTATTGTAAGATTTTCAGATTCATGACATGTTTGCTATGGAGTCTTTATTAGGGTTTACTTCTTTTTGTCACCTTAAGCTAAAATTATCATATAACACTATCAAACTCTACCTAACGGGCATTCAACCTCACATGCTGATACAACACCCTAACAAAACAGAATTCCCATCATTCTACCAAATTAAAACCTTACTGAAAGAAATACAGAAATCTGACACAATATTACCATCTAGGAATCTACCCATCCATGGTAATCTGTTCCAATCACTATACATCACTACACTACACATCACCTTTTAAACCGGTTACCAATATGGTAATTAAAACCGCACTATACCAAGCTTTTGTACGGATTCCCACAACTAAGAGAGTTCACCTCTATTAATCTAACTTCCACAGATTACCTTAAAACAATAAATATCGATTAATCTATAGATCACAACATCCTTTCACTTCCCCACTCTAAAACCAGTCTGATGGGACACACGGTCGACATACCCGTCTACCCTACCTACAACAAATGATGCCCAGTTAAGGTATTAGACAAATATTTCAGCACCATTAACAAACAACTACACCAACCACTTCTAGAATTACATGGCTCCACACTCACTACTGCCAAATGTATGCTCTATGTTCGCATGCTATTAACTAGGCTTGGCCTTAATTCAACTTGCTACTCAGGCCACTCTTTCCGCACAGGGGCAGCATCATCTGCCTCTTTTATTACAGGCCTACTGTATCATCGGTGCCGGCACACCACAACCGACTGTTTTTTTTTAACTATGGTATTTACTACTATTTATATGTTATCTAACTATTACGGAAATATTGCTGTGACCACAAATATATATACATATATATAAATATAATAATGTTTAGGTGAGTGCAGCCAAACCCTTGTTTTCTCATATAGAAAATAAATATATATATATATATATATATATATATATATATATATACATATACATACTGTATATATAATACATTTTGTAGATTGTAGATTTTAAACTAATGAAGAAATGATATGCTTATAACTTATTTAGTACTGTATATAGAGTATTCAATTATGTAGGCAATGCAATTAGAATGATTGCAGTTTTGCATTTCTCTGTCTAGCAGTCAATAATGTAGCGTTCTGAAAGGCTTTAGCAATTTATTCTTCAAATTAATTGTGAGATATTCATTGAGCCTCTGGGGAGCGGAGATGATATTTTTGTGTTTTATGAACTTCAATTAGTCAGCTGTATTAAAAATGTTTTTGAAGATACAGCATTATTTTTACATTTATATGTAACTTAGTAATTTGAAGTGTGAGTTCATTCGGTGATTGATTGAATTTATCTGAGATGAGCAACATATTTTATCATTTTCCTCAAACAGCCCTCTAAGCAATAAAACTTCAAAATGTCACACGATAATGTGTATAAACTTTAGGATGACATATACCAAGGTATGCCAAGTCATCAATCATTCCTTCCAGATGACCAAATGAAAGTGATTTACTAGCAAATATTTCATTTCCTGCACAAATATACATTATTGAAGTTACTCTTTGCAGCTTGATGATACACAGTTAGACATTAAAAGCATTCTTAACCCATTTACATAATGTTCTCTCTTGACTTAATACTCCCTGCAGAAGACATCTAAAAAAATTGCTTAAATACAGTTATTAAGGATTAAATATCAGGCACCTTTTTGAAGAATCATTATGTTATTTTCATGTCATTTCTTAGATATATCTACAACAAAGAGCCGCCTACATTAACAAAAATATGTTTTTTAGGCACTATTATCAATAACTTAGTTTTTATCCCTTAAAGGAAAACTGTTGTCTAATTTTACTTGTTTTTTTGTAAAGTTTATTACATTTATTGAAACATATATATATTTTTAACGATGTATGTTGACGCTTTTGAGAAGATTTCACATTTTATCTGACTAAGTTGGGTTAGACTTAACTTTTATTTGACCAACTACTGCTAATTCTAACTTGCCTGCTGCTGAGATTGCTCTATGTGGAACTGCAGCAGGCAAGTTAGTTTGAGCAGCACTTGGTCTGATAACAGTGGAGTCTGACCCAACATGAATGCAAGAACAAGAAATATCAATATACATCATATTTTAAAAATCATTTTTATTAAATGTAACAAGCTTTTAAAACATGAAAAGTAAAAAACAGTTGTGACAGTTGTCCTTTAAGCAAAAATGCAGGGTATGAGCATGGGCATTGTTAGATTCCAAAACAATACCTGGGGCATGAGCTGATGAAACCCACCTATGGCCCATCTCAACACAATAGACTTTGCCTTTGATATCTCAATCCCTTTAAACGAGACCTGTAACTCTGCAAAAACACCCCAGGTAAAATATCCAATGGATGATGGCATCTGAGGGTGGACTAATCACCTTTCTTTAGTCCAATGTAGTCTCACATTTAAGTTCTAGTAGATGAGGCTGCCAGGAGCTATGTCAAAATGGTACGCGAATAAAAAATAGAAGTCTAAGGGAGACCCCGCTAAACTTTGGGATCTATAACAGATCTTCTCACATATTGATAACGTATGCATATATTACATATATATATATATATATTACATACTTCTAGCATATTTATCTATTATAAAAGAAAAACTTAACTTCATATCTCAATAGAAGTTCCACCATTGACATCAATGAGAAATGTGTTATTCAAGTAGCAAAGAAATGCATATGCCTTACAATAAACTCAAACTGCACAGCTCCTCGTCTTACAAGTGAAGAAACCATTGGAAAATTAAGAAACCATTGCTGCCTAAATTAATAAATATTCTTGTTTTAGAGTGTTCTGTTATCTTGTAAAACATGCCTTTTGATTGTTGGGACATTTCTGACAAATTACAATGCAATTTAGGTAGTTTTTATACATGGACTTTTGGTGAGCTTAACACTTCATTGCACAATTCAGGCTAAAAAAAATTAAGCTGTGGCCATAGCTCAGTTGAATAATATGGCCATGTCTATGTTCAACTAAATGTTGTAATTGTTTTTTTAAATCTGTATAGTTCCAATTTTAGTGAAATAAAAGCCCAGTTTCTTCAGGAAAAAACTCTGATGAGTCATTTCTACATTCATCATTCTAGACACATACATGAACTCAAATGTCTATACTTACCAAACAGTGAACTGTGATCTGAAAACCCATTTACAAAACTGAGGCCAATGTAGCTTCCTGCTACAATAACCGTTTAGTGAATACACCCCATAAGTACATGCACATGTAAGTAGATAAAAAGGTACCTAGAAACAAACACTCAAAAACTCTCAGGTCATTTAATTTTCTAAGGCAATGCATGCTTTGTGCTTGGGTTGCGTATACATTGATTTTGTAGATATTTTTATTTAATTTTTTCAAATGTTGTTCACGTATGGTGTGCATCTGGGTAAATTGTGGGTAATTATGGTTGATTTATCCTACACCCTGTAATGCATTTCTGCATTAAAGATTAAAGCATTTGGAGTATCTATAAGAGCTATTTATATTGTTATTATTATTTATAAAGCGCCAACAAATTCCGTAGCGCTTTCCAATGGGTGAACTAACAGACACGTAATTGTAACCAGACAAGTTGGACGCACAGGAACAGAGAGGTTGAGGGCCCTTCTCAATGAGCTTACATGCTAGAGGGAGTGGGGTAAAGTGACACAAAAGGTAAGGATAGTATTAGATAAGTAGATTGGTAGAATAGTATTCACTGAAGACTTAGTTGCAGGAGAGGAATCAGTTGGGAGCTATAACAGTTTAATTGATACGCTTTTGTGAAGAAGTGAGTTTTTAATGATTTTCTTGAAGGAGGGGAGATTAGATGAACATCTAACGCAGAAGGGAAGGGAGTTCCACGGGAATGGTGCAGCCCTAGAGAAGTCTTGAAGGCGAGCATCAGAGGTTGGAGCATAAACAGAGGATAGCTGTAGGTCTTCGACAGAGCATAGGGGCCCAAATGGGACATACTTATGTATTAGGGAGGATAGTTAAGTGGGAGCAGCGTTATACAGAGATTTGAAAGCAAGAACCAACATTTTAAATTAAGCTCTATATCTTACATGAAGCCAATGCAGGGACTGACAGAGAGGTGAGGCGTGGGAGGTGCAGGCTGACAGGAAGATGAGCCTCGTCAACGCATTCATTATAGACTGTAAACCATTATAGACTTATAAACCATAATAGTCAAACTGGAGGAAAAAAACATATCTAAATCAATTGCATTAATTTGTTCTTCTTTTGAGGAATCAACTAAAACTGAATTTGAATATAGATATACTTAACTTTTGTAGTGCGTAACTGATTATACTTTGTTGGGTTTTCTTTCTCAGTTATTTTGGCATGACATTTTCACTAATATCACAAATATTCTTCAAATTCTTGTTCAGTGAATAAATATCTTAATTTCCTGAGACAATTCTTGTTGTAGAATTAGGGCTTGGACTCATTTTCTTTAACATCTTTACTGAACAATTAATCTTCTGAAACAGGTGTTAATTATGAGATGGATCATCCAATAACCAATATGGATAGATTCCATACATTTTGTAAGTTATCATAATGTGTTCAGACAAAAAATGGATTCTGTTAAAATTGCAACTTTTAGAAATTTGTTACACAGTTGTAATCAAAATTATTCAATCCCCATTGAAAATAAGGTTTAGTGTCATAATTAACAGACTTTCAGCTGTTTGCAATAAACAAATCAAACAAAAGAAAATGAAATAGTTCTGCACAATGAATGAGTCAAGTGGTTTCCCCAAATTCAACTAAGAATGCAACTCATGACTTCTCTAGTCTCAAAATTATTCAACCCCTTCATAGAAAGCGTCTTTAGTACTTAGTAGAGCAACCGTATGCTGATATGACCTGCTGCCACTAGATACACAGCTAGGCACCAGCTTCTGGCAGTGTTCCTGAGGCATCTTGAGCAATGGCCTCCAGTTCAGTAATTGTCATAGTTTTGTGTGCTAGAACAACCTTATTTAACCTTATTTATTTATGGGGTTCATCTCAGGTGACTTCCATAATGCTGTTGGCTTCCAGTGCCAGTTGATGCAAAGTAGCCCCAGAGCATCAATGAGCAACCACCATGATTAACTGTAGGCAAATAGTTTTTTTCAGCGTATGCTTCATTCTTCTTCCTCCAGACATAGCGCTGGTCCATTGGGCCAAAAAGTTCCAGCTTTGGTTCATCGCTCCACAGAACAGAATCCCAAAACTTCTGTGGCTTATTTATATGGTTTTGAGCATATTGGAGCCATATTGGAGCCTTTTGAATCAATAGCACTGCACATCATAGAGTACTTCCATGTACTTGTACTTGCATCTAGTTCACAACTTACTGTGCTCATTAAAACCTCAGTGCCTGTTGCCACCAAGTCTTGCGGCAGGTCTTTTGCAGACACTCAAGGGTTTTTCATAACCTGCCTTCTCTGAAATCTGGTGGCAGCCAATGATAGCTGCCTTTTCTGCTCTGTCCAGGTAGTGTAACCACTGTTCCTTCAACTTTGAACTTGTGAAGTATATTTTCAACAGTGTCTCTAGGAAAATTCAGTGCCTAAGCTATCTTTTTGTATCATGTTCCTTGTTTGTGAAGGGCGATGATCTCTTCTCTTAATTTTGTGGACCATTCTTTTGACTTAGCCATGCAGTCAAACGTGACACTCAACAAACCCCCAGCTAGTTCAGGTATTTCAAGTTTTCCGGCTCACGCACACCTAGGGCAACTAATGAAGCCCTTGATTAGTTACCTCATGTGTGCTTGAGTCAATACATGTATTGCATATTTGTGCTGTTGTAAGGGATTCTATTCAGGAGGTTAAATCATTATTTATTTTTTAATTATTTATTTTTGCGTGATAGACGTGCAATTGGTAAAACATCCACGTCAATATGACATCAACATTAGACATTATGTAATAACATTTAACACACTGACATCTTAATCAATAACAGTGTGTATGTGCATATTTGTGGACAATCAATTTAGCCATCACATTTTTGTTATAGTGAGTTCAAAGTTTGGAAAAAGAAATGAGAAAGACAAGTATAGTTGAGTGTCCCCTGTTCTCCGCTGCAATAAGCATTATTATAAGAGGTTAAATAATTTTGAGACTGGAGAAGTCATTATAAGTTGCATTTTCAGTTGAATTTGGGGAAACCACTTGAAGCATTTATTCAATTGCTTTTTCAATTGCTTTTGATTAATTTGTTAATTTCAAACAGCTGAAAGTCTGTAAATGTTGACAATAAATCTAAATTTTAGGGATTCAATAACTTTGATTACAACTATAGCTAAGTAAGAAATAACTATTACATATAGTGAAGGTTTATTCCTTTCAAAGCCATGAGATTGCGGCTATTTGAGACAATTGCTTTTATTGTAAGACGATTCTAATTAATTAAAATGGCAATTCCCCATATTAAGCATTAGCTCAAAACCTAAGGGAACTATGTTGTCTATGTATGTCCTGTCTGTTCCTCCAGAACACCATCTAAAGGGGTTCTAAAAGTAGGATCCTACAGCATATATACACTATCAACTCCATAATGGTGAGGTATCCAGTCTCACATTTCAGGCCATTAAGAAATTAAACAGATCTCCAAGAGGAGGTGACATAATGCTACAATGTGAATTAAAATGGATTTTTATGTTTAAAACTTTGAGCCCTCTTGGCTTAAACGAGGAGTTCAACTATACGGCTTTCATTAATTAAATACTATAGTTTGGATCATTGGAGCCCTTAGGAGGCTCCAGACTTTCAGTTTACAATTTTTGATTATTTCGGTGTTTTTTTGTAAATATCATTCTTTAAAACGTAACCAAGGTTACGAATCCCAACTCTTTAATAGTACCATCAATCTATTTTGCATCTTTTTCGTCATAGAAAATATGGATTCCTAGTAAGCAGGATTTTGATAGTACCAAAACAGACATAGGCATTACCAATCAACTTCAGGAGGAATGGATTCACCTACTTCAGATTTTCTAGTAACAATCTACAAAAATCATCACACTTGGGTTATATTTTCAACCATTTCTTTATGCCATGTCTTCCAAATAATAGGTAAAACTTCACCAGTTCCCTAAATTCATCCCTCACAGCAATAAATGCGGGTGAGGTAAAAAATACAAATGACTACTTAGCAAATGTACCCCTCCTGGGATTAATCAACCAATGAAACTCCAGAAGGCTGTATTTTAAACCTGATCCATTCTCTGACATCCCTTAGTACTCCTGATGATCCCGGTGACGACTGTCAGGTGAAACGTGCGTAGAGTGCACATGCTGACGTTCCTTAGAGCTGGCGTTTTTTTCACTATTGATTTTTTATAATTCAGCCAAACTTGCTCAGGACTCCATTTATACTCGTTATAGACGTTTATTTTAGATACTAAGTTTAGGAACAGCAACTATATTAAACTGCTACTATATCAAGTTTTATTAATTTGAAACATTTGTATAGACTTAGTTTATTCTAGATAGTAAGTTTGGGAACTGCTACTATACAAAACTGTGACTCTATTAAGTTTTACTCATTTTGAAACAATCATATCTTATATTGGCTACCCATAGGAGGGAGCGTGTGTCGGCTGTCAAATACGCAGGGACTAGCAAATCATTTTTGGCTAACTTAAAACTATTGCAGGGCCATCCGCCACATGCACCCTTCTTGGAATCCTAAGCAATCGGATTCTGGCGTTTCACTGACCTGGTGTTTTTTTTCCCTATTGTTTTAACCTTTTGAGTTATTTCACATTAAAGGGTACATCTGTACCCCTTAGCTCAGAACTCCACTTTAACTTGCCAATAATTCAACTTAGGAATTGTTACTATATTTAGTTCTTCCCACTTTTTTTAAGCTGGGTTACCCACAAGGGGGTACATGTGTCAGCTGTCAAATACATAGGGACTGGCAAATAATTTTGGCTAATACTTATCTAGTACAGGGTCCATCCGATACACATACCCTTCCAGTGATTCTATATACTGATAGACAGCCTATACCAATCAATAATTGTGGGACTATAGTCTGGGAGAACTGGTTTACTGGCATTCACCGGCAGGGCCGGCCTTAGGGGTGTGCGAGCTGTGCGGCCGCACAGGGCGCCATGGAGCAGGGGGCGCCCTGACAGCCGACACAGCCTGCACATGGACGATGTCAGGGTCTATTTAAAAAAAAAAAAAAAATTGCGGCAGAGGGGGCGGGGCTTACCGAGCTGCGGGGGCGGGGCTTATCGCGAGGCAGAGGCAGGGCTAATACCTCCCGAAGCCCCTGCTGCACAGGAAGAGGGAAGGAGTCCTTGCTTCCCCATCAGCCAGCTGCATCCACTGGCTAGAGGTAAGTGTGACTGTTTGCCTGTCAGCCCTCTTTTCCAGCCCTCTATGTGTCCCACTATTCCCCCCTCCCAGCCCTTCATATGCTCCTATACCCCCTCCAGCCCTTCATGTGTCCCTATAGCCCCCCAGCCCTCCATGTGTCCCTGTACCCCCTCCCAGCCCTTCATGTGTCCTTATAGCCCCCCCCCACATGTCCCATGTGGCTGTGTGACTGTGTGTGTGTGACTGTCTGTCTGCCTGACTGCCTGTGTGTGACTGTCTGTCTGTGTGTGACTGCCTATGAGTGTGTGTGTGTGTGTGACTGCCTGTGTGTGTGACTGTGTGTGACTGCCTGTGTGTGTGTGTGTGACTGTCTGTGTGTGTGTCTGCCTGTCTAACTGTCTGTCTGTGTGTGACTGCCTGCGTGTGTGACTGCCTGCCTGCGTGTGTGTGTGTGTGTGTGACTGCCTGCCTGCCTGTGTGTGAGACTGTCTGCCTGCCTGTGTATGTCTGTCTGTTTGTAACTGTCTGTGTGTGACTGCCTGTGTGTGTGTATGACTGTCTGTGTGTGTCGCTGTAGCTGTGCCATTGTGTGTGCCTGTGCCTGTATGTGTGACTGCCTTTAACTGAGTGTGAGTGTGTGTGTGTGTGTACATGCCTGTAACCAAGTTTAAATTTCCCCCACCCCTTCCTTTCAAGGCCGCACTTTGACTGACAGACGCTCACTCACTGACAGACGCACACTCTCATATACACTGACAAACAATGACATACACACACACACACTATTACTTGGACACACACTGACAGATGCACTCTCACTGACAGATGCATGCACTCACTGAAAGACGCACGCCCCCCACTGACTGACACTTACACACTCACTGACTGACACACACATTCACTCACAGACACACACACTTACAGACACCTACAGACAGACACACACACACACACACATTCACTTAGACATACACACAGACATTTCCACTAACACTCACAAACTAGTATTTTTTTAATTTTATTTTAAATCCACCCAGCCTCCATGGGAGAGCTGGAGTGGATTTCTTGCCTGCAGTCCAGTGTGGCTGCTGGGCGGGCAGGCAGGGGGCGCACAGACTGAGTAGGCGGCTCTTAGTGATGCCGGGAACCGGACTGACGTCATATTCCGGCTCCCGGCTTCATTAAGCGGCGCAGAGGGAGCTGAGCAGGAAGAGCTCAGGTGAGTATGCTCCTTCGCTGCCCGCTGCCAGCCTCGGGGGGGGGGGGGGGGGCGCTCAAACATGGCCAGCCGTCCAGCTCTTGAGCACCCCAGGACGTGAGGCAAGCAAGGGATCTGCCTGGGGATTTGGGGGCGGCTTTTTTTGCCACCCCCTGCAAAGTGCCACCTAAGGCAGATGCCTTGTTTGCCTCACGATATACACGTCCCTGGTGCCTGTGTGTGTTACTGTATTCAGGCAACTTGGTGGGTGGTGGGGGGGCGCCATGAAGACTTTTCGCACAGGGCGCCTATTTGCCTAAGGCCGGCCCTGTTCACCGGTTTACTCTAATTTATACACTCATGCATACATGCTTCCAGTGGACCTCCAGCCCACTTGGTGCATTACAATTTCTTCACATCATTAAATGACAGCATGTTGGCATTTGGCATCAGGACCTTTGGAAGATAGTTGATTATACTGCTGCACAATATCTGCAATATAACATTTGTTCCTTTTATGCCACTTTTCTATAACACTGGGTAACTCTATTCCAATATATATCACATGTACTTTCAGTCCTTAGGAATTTTACTATTTTTGATTTATCTGGGCTACAACTGTCCAGTTACATGGGTCTTATCTTACCAATGACAAGAAATTTTAAATGTGTTGTATTTTTTAGTTCCATTTCTTCTTTTTTTTCCATGGTGTACTTTTATGGTTTTCTCTTTTGCATTGATACTCTAGAGTACTCCATCTCTGTTTTTCCACATACAATATTTTATTTATTAATTCCAATAAAGGTTGTATTTTAACTATCTCAGGTGTTTCACAATATTTATTGTTTCCAAATATGTTCGAGGGCTAAAACCCCTCATAGGGCAGTGATGTTTGACATTACGAAGCACTTCCCCATACACACACCGCACTCCTCACACACAGCACCCCCAAACACACAGCACTCCTCACACACACAGCACCCCCAAACACACACACACGCAGCATCCCTACACACAGCACCCCTCCCACACCCCTCCCTACACACACACAGCACTGCTCACACACACAGTACCCCCCACACACACAGCACTCCTCACACACATAGCATCTCTCACGCACACAGCACTCCCCCACACACAGAGCTATTCTCACACAAAGCATCCTCACACACACACACACACACACACACCACCCCTCAGACAAACACATAGTGCACCCTTCAGACACACACACAGTACCCCTCACATACAGCACACTCAGCACACATACACACAAACACATACACTGCACCCCTCAATGCAGTTTGCTAGAAACTTCTGTTAGCTCCCGTGAGCTTAGCAGCTCATTGGCTGAGAGAAAACAGATGATCGTTCTCAGTCAATAAGCTAAGCCCTGCAACACTGGCTTTAGCTCAGAGCTGAGAGCTTCTGGCTGAGAGGAGGCTGCAGTAGAGACAGGGAACCAGAACCCAGGTAAGAAGTAAAACCATTACTTAATGGTTTGACTACTTACTGTACATTGCAGGGGACACCCGGACAAGGAGATCTTGTGAGATTTTGGCAGCATCAAAGGTTCTAAACTAATTAAACAGAACCTGTGACATTTTTCTATGCCTTTATGTTTACGTGTTTGCACCCACAGATACCACCACACTCTACAAAAGGATAAACACAAATATCTTTTACATCACAAATTGGCAATGTTGTTTCTCAATTCAAATATCAATGTGTAACTTGCAAACGGATTTAATTAACGGACCTTAGTTCGCCTAGTAAACACTGAGTTATGGTGAGCTGACAACTAAATTGAAAAGATTACTTACAAATTTGCCCTGTATTTCATTTGCTCAACTCATTTATTTTCCAAATTGTTTGCTTTGACACATATTTTGTCATAAGGTTACCAATTAATTAGATTAATTATTTTATTTTATGTTAATAAACCCATATACACTGCTAAAATATCTATATTGCAGCCGTCTTATTCAAGTTTCTTTAGCTGTATTTTTGTCAGGAAATTAATGTTTATCTTCCAAAAGCCTTTATTTCATTTATATTTTGTCAAACAAAAGGCTGCTACTGCACACATCAATATTCCTGTTGACAGTTAATGCAACACATTTTACAAAAATGTAATTTCACTTGGTTAGTGTTTTAGATATAATCCCCTTTATACACAAAAATAACACGACAGGTTTTTGACCTTATTTTCATGCCTTTCATTTAGGAATCAGAAAATATTTGTTTGGGATTTTTTTTGACACGTTAATTTCCCACTTGATAGGCAAAAACATTTTTTTTATATAAATGGTAAGAAATGTGTAATCTGTTAATTTATTTTTCTCACAAAAAAATGCCTATTCTTTATAATATGATCTCAGTGACATTTAACGTTCGGCAGACCTGATCAGTAATAGCAAGGATTTTTCAAAATTCTTTGGTCTTCATATCCCCTGTGGCTAGCAGTATGTTTTCTCACTGTCACAAGTTTTCATTTGTGCATTGTGAATGTTTTTTTATACTTATTGGAAATGGCAGCATAAAATTGTCTTCGCAGCTGCTGGCACAGTAAAGATGCATAAGCTGCCTTTCTTTAGCAGTCATGGAATTTGTTCATGGTTCAGGAGGCAGAAATGAGAAAAAGGTCTTGCAGTGTGGCATTTATGCACATACCAACAACTTAAAGTGCCTTTACTGTGATAAAGCCATCTGTTTATATAAGACATGTAGATAGATGGATGGACAGACAGACAGACAGAGAAAGCAAGATAAAAATGTCAAGAAATCACTGTTGCTCCCAAGGGGTGAAGCTACTGTAAAGCAAATAAATTGCAAACAGAACTCCACAGTTCCATAGACTAGTGAAAAAAATTATAGATTTCCCTTCCTGTACCTGTGGCCCTTACTGTTTCAGGGAAGCATGTGGTCTGCATTTCCCACTTGATCCTGAATGAGAGAATTAGTAGACAGATATTGGATGCAGGGCCTGTCGCTAATTTTTCACCTACGAGACCACCAGGCATTAAAAGGATACTTAAGGCATGAAAACAACTTTAGCTTAATAAAGAATTTTGGGTGTATAGACCATGCACAAGCAGTCTTGCTGCTTAATTCTTGTCGGGATTACTAATTGATGCAGCACGTAGAACTATATCACACCTAGGACTAATAGGTAATGTCTTACCAGACCTTAGAATGGCCGGACTTAACGTACCAGAGAATAGTCAGTATACTTGCCGAGGTCAGGGAAACAGAATGAGATACAACGATGAGGGAAAGCCAAAAGTTAAGGATACCAGAATACAGGAAAGTCAAACGAAGCCAAAGTCAATAATCAGAAAGAAAATGCTCAGGAACACACTCTCAGACAACCACTAAGGGAAACCACGACAGGGCAATGAGGATTTGTAAAAATGCGTTTAAATAAGCCCTTTACAAATCTGATTGGTCGAAATTGACTTTTGACCCCAGAATGTGCTTGCGCGTCTCCCATTTGCCACCATACGCACGCCGACGTCGTCAACACCGTGGGCAGACGTGGGGCTATAATTTGGCATGGATCCGCAGTGGCCGGCGTCCATCAACATGTTGTAGAAGTTAGGTAAACTGGCGCATGGCTTCTGAGCGCAGATACCGCAAGGTGAGGTGAACATGTTACAATTCTCTGGCATTTAGGAGTTGAATCACTTTTGTTTCTGTTTATGCAGCTTATCTCCTGCTCTGTTAATTGAACTTCAATCACACACAGGAGGCTCATTCAGGGTCTAGGATGTTATTAACAGAGCAGGAGATAAGAAATTCTAGATTAAACAGACAGTGCAATACGCAAATCTAAAATCTCTAGCGTATTTTTCAGGACGTGTTTAGGTAGATTGTGCAAGTCACATGCAGGGAGGTTGACTAGAGCTGTATAAACAAAGTGATTTAACTCCTAAATTGCAGAGAATTGAGCAGTGACATTGCAGCGGTATGATAAACTCCAAAACTGCTTAATTATGCTAAATTTGTTTTGGTGTCTATATTGTCCCTTTAACACTTTAAGGACACATGACATGTGTGACATGTCATGATTCCCTTTTATTCCAGAAGTTTGGTCCTTAGGGGCTTAAGCCCCATTTACTTTTTTCTTAATGGCAAACAATTTGGTAAAATTACCCCTACACAAAACACAACTAACTTCCCATCATACACTCTAATTCATGCACAAATCTAACACAAACCACCCATGCATTTATACATGCAGTCACAAATACGTGCAGTCTCCAACATACTCAAACACACAACTTCTATCACACCTGCAATAACTCACACAAACCTCCAATCACACACACAGCTCCCACCACATATGTATGCCCACACATTCACATACCTCCTATAACACAGGCATTCACAGACATGCAGCCTCGGCACAACTGTCACCACACATACTACACAAAAGTTCACACACACAAATTCCATCACACACTGAGCCTCCAATAAAAATATCATGCACATGCTGGTGTCCAAACCCAAATAACTCTCTTCATACACCCCAAGTCATAGGCATACATAGTAATTAGTGGAGCATGCTATTGTAAGTGGAAATTGGTAAACTAATGGTGTCAGTATGAAATAGGCTGTTGGAGAAGTGAAAAGGTGATTATCACACAAATAGTAAGAAGAAACCACGGGTTAAAAAACTGTGAAACAAAGATTGAGGGGAGACATAGGTTTACATAACAGCTGATACAGATTTGGCAACAGAAGCTAATACATCAGTAGAAAGACATGTGAATGAAAGAGATGTGAAAAGGGGAGTGAATGGAAATGTGGAATACATAAGGAGTTAGCAAACTGGATTTTATCCTTGGCTATGGGACAAGGATTACAGTGACGTGCATTGCCTAAATAACTGTTATAGTTTAAATATTTTTCTATGAAATAAGATAAATATTACTTACCTTAGGGATTTCTTCTTTCTAACAGAAATCTAAGAACTAGTCAGGTACATGCTTAAAATATAGTTTACTGCACCCAAAATTAATTTACTGTAAATAAATCTGTGAATTATAACTTCATCAAATCTCCCTCTAACTTTTTGTGTTATCTTAAAAAAAATCTGGAAATTCACTATAAGTAATAGGACACCAAGGGACAAATGTTCTGTCCGAAGGTAGTAAGTCAGTAAAAGAATATCTCTGCTCAAACCTGTGATCCAAGGGTTCAAAGGTGGCAATGTGCAACCAGTATTTTACATTATGATTATTTTTTTCTCAGGTTCATGTGGGAATTTAGATATCATGAATCTGAGAATTTCATATTTGGAATAGTAATCAATCTGTCAGCTTTGTGGTTTGGGTAGTTACTTCCTTCCTTACAATATTGTTTGAGATAAACTTATTAGTGACAAAATTAGTTTGCACAAAATTATTTCCTGCAATCTTTTTTATGTCTTTTAATATTGGTTTTTGAATTGTAATTTTACAAAATGCATTGGTAAGAGATTCACACAGCTAGATTTATAGTTATGAACAGAAAGTAAACGTTCAAATTACATATTCAGAATTTGGATATTCAAGCATCGAGCAGACAAAAAAGCAGCACAGCATGGAGCTCTGTTTATTACTGAGCTTTTACAGACTAGCTTTAAGAGCCATGATGTTATGCAATTAGTAAATGGAGAATTATAGAAAAAAGCAGCATGTTCATTAGTCCTGCCTCTTTGGTACCTTCTTTACATATTAGCACAGTTCATTTTTGTAATGCATATCCAAGAAATGTTATATTTTCTTTTAACAGGATCATTTTTCACATTTTCATATTTTCCACAAAAGTTGAACAGCGCTAATGAAAAAAAAATTACATACATAATTGGAATGAAATACAGAATAATATATCTTAAAGAAAAAGTAAAAGACACAATAATAGTGCAGTCTGTAGTGATGATAGTGCAAGCAATTGTATAGTGCCAAAGGAAAACTCACACTTTGTAGAGCTATAAAAGCTCTATTTTGGGAGCCTGGATGGAATAATCCCCTTCTGTGAATTTCTTGGTGTGGATCAGCACTACTAGGCTCTCAGATAAATGTAGTCATCACATAAAAAGAAAAGTGATAAACCTGCTCTAGTGGAATGGGCTTCAGGTGGAACAATCCCCACCTAGGGATATACTGGACCCGAAATCAGCAGCAAAAAAACTGGATGTAAGGTGAACAAAGCATAGAAATACTGGGTGTATATATAAGAATTTTATAAAGTACTTTATTACAATTAAACAGAATTAAAGTCAATTGATATGCAGATAAAAAATATAGAATAATAAAAACCAGTCCTAAGTAGTAGTCCTCACTCCTCCTCACTGCTCACTTGACGCATTTCGCCGAAGCTTTATCAAAAGTGGATGCTTGCTGGTCGGGTCTGTGGTGTTTTATGGGGTCTCTAATAATATAAAACGATTCCGTTGTGGATATTGTGTCACTTCCGGTTTCCGTTGATTGCATTTCCGGTTTCAGGTATAATCATATGGACACTGTAGTGGTTACCTCGATGGGTAGAGAGGTTTCCACTGCTAGAGGGTGTCCTTCTACCGATGGTGAGGAGTATTCTCAGCATTCAGCAGTCATCCAAGTTGAGAAGCTCTTAAAAGAGCTAGTGTTATAGCTGTATAACAGTTTCCCCCAATAAGAGACAAGACTCTATATATTGAGGGTAAAGTAAGAACTGGTTTAATGAGCACACAAGCCTTTCTTTTATTCAATTTTTCCCACAAGGTTACCACCCACGTGGACCTTGTTGGGCACCGAAAATACAAACTCAACAACCAATAGTTTACAGTCACACAGTTAAACACTCCCATTCATTACTGTAAATTCCTCCCCTCTGTATGGGAAATAATTGAGTTAATTGCTGTATCAACTCAATTATCTCCAAGCGAAAAATACACTTTTTACTCAATTTTTATAACATCAAAATTATCCATTCAATTTTCATAAAACGTACATTTTCAGAACAAGCATAGTTAGTGTACAAACATATTCAAAAATCATGCAAATCGGTCTAGGGGTTCGGGAGATAGATGAAAGTCTTTTTTGACCGACCACACGCATGTTTTCATACCCAAAACAGTTCCACAGATTCAGGCTGTGTGGCCAGTCTATCTTCCCCTTCAAATAAATTATAAATTACATGAACGGATACGTTCATGCCTACTGTCATTAGATATGTCTTGTTCGGGAGTTTGTTCTCCAGAATTAGCGCTCCGTTCGTATGGATTTAGCCGAACGAACAGAAGGTAGAAGTCTCAGCAGTGTTCGTGTTAGTAGTAGCCGAAAAGTTCCATGTGTCCGACAACCAAACACCACTAAGCGCGTTCGGCTAAACAAAATGGTCACCGCCACGTGTTCGTGCAGATGAATGCAGACCACCCTGTTCATCAATTAGAACGTTGGGGTGTTAGTGGTTTTGGAGGTGTTAATATGGTCAGGAAGGTTAATGGGTGCCACACTCCTGTTCTGGGTGGTCGGTCGTTCGGCAAAAAATTAGTGATTCGAACAGCTCTTAGCACAATAAAGGTCTTTTCATTTTAGATGAACGGTTTTGAACGAACAGAGTTTCCACGTTTTAGAAATCAGGGACAGAGGGTCTGTCCCAGATGCGCACGGCACTTAATAGTGATGTGGGCAGATGTTCTCTGGACGCCATTTTAAGTCTGGGTGGTGGTCCGGTATGGAAACAAACATAGAAGGCATAAAAAAATAGGGATTAGGTAAATGTAGTAAACAGTATGTATAATTGGTAGATCTTGATGGTAAAAATGGTGATTGAAATATGTGAAAGGTAGAAATTTTGTCGTGTATTACAGCACAAACACGGCGACTGCCATATTGAACGTGGGCAAACATCTGGGACATAAATAAGGGTATATACAAGCATATATTAAAACTGAGAATAGAGTGAAATATATTTTGGAATATAAATAAAGTGGATATATCAGAGAAAAGGGGGGAGGATATTAAAAATGTATATTTAAAATAAGAAAGAATAGTCACAGACGAATGCTGTACAGGCAATAATAAACATGAAATGGCAACAGTGATGGGACAAAAGGGGTTGGAAAGGGAAATGGATATATACTATCAACGGATATAGAAAAACGCATAATTAAATGTTAAAATTAGGCATATAAAAATATATATATATGGGGCGTGGCCTGGCTACTCGGGAGAGTGGATGTGTGAGTGACCAGCTCCGTCGAGGGTGAAGTAAAAACAGCAATTAGCAGAGCAGTAGAGACTCGAAACCACTTAAGGTGACTACCGGATACCTACCTGAGATAGCCATGTCCCAAAGATCCACAAAAAAAGCGAAACTGCGCCAGCCAGCGTTGCAAGTTGCGGCCTTAACATCGCCGCGACGAATCCCACAAGATGGCGCCGACGGCCCTTCATCTCCTGCTGCGTGCTCAGACAGAAGCGATAACACCTCTGTCTCCTTAGACAATCTAAATCCTGCATCAGAGACCGCACTATACAAGATGCTCAAAGATATGCAGCATACTCTCCAAGCTGAATTCGCTAAATTAGCTCGAGATGTCAGGAATGACATTAAAGAAATCGATGAGCGCACCGCTAAATTAGAAGATAAAGCGGATGAAATCATAGAAGCTCACAATAATTTAGCAGACACCAATGAATCACTTGAAGAAAAAGTGAATTACCTAACTGCTAAGGTGGCTGACCAAGAGGACCGCGACAGGCGCAACAATATCCGCCTGCGCGGCATCCCTGAAACTGTCACAGCGATGGAACTCAAGGCCTACACTCAGACTTTCTTTAAAACTCTATGCCCGCAACTTGAAGATCGTGATTTGTGCATCGATCGCATCCACCGACTACCAAAGCCCCGATTTCTGGCGAATACTTTACCGCGTGATGTTATTGTCCGAATACACTATTTTACCACAAAAGAAGTGATCATGCGCAAAATCAGGGATACCATGGACATACCAGCGGAATACACTTTGATCCAGCTTTTTACTGACTTGTCCGCGGCTACACTTGCAAAACGGAAATCGCTCTTAACCATCACTAAAGCACTACGCCAAGCAACTGTCCTCTACAAATGGGGATATCCTACTCGCTTAATAGTGAAGAGGAACGGCATCGAACACCAGATAAAAACCGAGGCTGAAGGAATTCATCTCTTGACGGAATGGAAAATCCCGTTTGATCAGCGTACTGGAGAAGATCGCCCAATTGACCACCGCAAATCACCGGCAAAAATCTAGAAGGACTGGATACAAGTTCCAAGGCCTAAATGAAGGACCACTACGAATAGGGTCGATAGACCCGCTGTTACCTTGCTTTTCAGAGCCGACTTGACCTGACATCACGTGAGGTTACTAATGTATATTCGTACATAATGACTGGTTATAATTATGTTGTATTATAGCCCGTTTGGCTACTGTACTGTTATGCATCGGCACGTCTCTGCCGATAAAATTACTAACTACTGGCTTAGCTCACCACTGGTGAGGACTTAAGGCAATATTGACACATTACTGATATTAGTCCCTACCTATATTTTGAACTCACCCTCCCCCGATTTGGCTACATGTGGCCGATACTTCTTATTCAGACACTGGACGGTGAGTCCTGGAGTGTCTTGTTGTACATAGTTGCCATCTGGCACTTTAAGTTCCTTCCTCTCCCTCCGTTTCTTCACCCTTCCCCCTCTCCATTATGGCCCCTAAATGAATACACAGACCTAAAGGTCATAAAGTCTCAATGCAGACATGTCTGGATCAATAAGGTATTATGGCATATACAGTGGTTTAATCTTCCTCTCACAAGCCCCCTCAAACGTAAGTGGTCACAGGTATTAATTTACTATTATTGTTATATTGGTAGCATTTATGTTTTTTGTACAGACGAAACTCCTCTCTACACTTTTATGATCGCTAATATAGGTGTGCTGAGAAGACAGACTTCACCCCGGGATTATTCCCAGGTTGAATACATTCCAATTATTATTGGAAACTTTTCTTATTTTTCTGATGCCTTTAAATATACTCTCCCTTAATACTAAGGGTTTAAACTCTCCGCATAAGAGGAGATTAGCCCTAACAGAAGCCACAAAACTTCAAACAAATGTAGCGTTCTTTCAAGAGACCCACTTTCTGAAGTTTAACATGCCCAAGTTCTCTTCTAAACAGTTCCCGATTGGTTTCCATGTGGGATATGTAAAGAAAAAGAGAGGAGTCTCAATCTTGATAAGTAAAGATGTGGTGTTCTCGTTTCACCATAAAGTTATTGATAAAGAGGGTAGATTTTTATTGTTGCAATGTTTTTTAAACAATGAGCCCTACACACTGCTGAATATTTATGGCCCCCATGACAATCAACTGCAGTTTGCTAACAAAATACTTGCATTGACACACACGCACTCATTTGGAACATTAGTTATAGGAGGGGATACAAACTTTGTATTAGATGATATAATGGATACGACTTCAGCCACTACTGTAACACAGGCCACGGCCCGCAAACGTTCGATTGTGGCGTCAAATCTCAGGAAAGCAATTCATTCATCAGAGCTTTTAGATGCCTGGAGGGTACTCCACCCTTCAGACAAAGATTACACGTTTTATTCACAAATACACAATTCATATTCGCGTATAGACAGATTTTTAGTGCATTCCTCCACGATCCCAAAAGTACGTGCTGTAAATATAGGGATTATTACGTGGTCGGACCACGCGCCCATCACTATCTCACTGCAGGAACGCTTTCCCTCTAAGGGACGCGGAACCTGGCGTCTCAACGAAATCTTACTGAAAGACCCCCTTATCAGACACCAAATTGCAGAAGACCTTAAGACGTATTTTGAATTCAATACCACCCAAGATACTACTATAGAATCGATTTGGCAGGCTCACAAAGCCGTAATTAGAGGATCTTTCATCAAACATGCTAGCCGAGCCAAAAAACAAAGGGAAAAAGAATACTCCACCCTTATCAATGAAATTACGGCTCTTACACACGCTAACAAGATAAGCCCTTCTATAACACGTAGTGAGACACTTAGACGCCTCCAAACTAAATTGAACGAAATAGATATAGACAAAGCAAATTTTATTCTCCAACGCTATAAACATAAATTTTTTGCACATGGGAACAAGGCGGGCTCTGTATTAGCGGCCAAATTAAAAGCTAGAATGGCCAACTCTAGGGTGGCCTGGATTTATTCCTCAACGCACAAAAAATTAATGAATCCACAGGACATTGTGGACGAGTTTGCACGCTATTATAGTACTCTGTACAACCTCAAGGAGGATACTACCACACATACTCCATCCCTTTCCCAAATACAATCTTTTTTAAATACGGTCGATCTGCCCACTCTACAACAATCTGAAATTGATTTACTCATCCAACCAATCTCTGAACAAGAATTAGGGCAAATTATCAGACAATTACCCCAACATAAAGCCCCGGGCCCAGATGGACTCTCTAATATTTATTATCAGACATTTTTTACTACCCTAGCTCCCTCTCTGACGGCATTTCTTAATCACTGTTTTACTAAAGGGGATATGCCACCCGAAATGTTACAAGCACATGTGTCTACTTTACCAAAACCTGGCAAACCGGCCACGTTGTGCCAAAACTTTAGACCTATATCACTTCTAAATTGTGACACCAAGCTCTATGCTAAGATCCTAGCTGATAGATTGAAAAACATTCTAACTCGAATTATTCATACTGATCAATCAGGGTTCGTGACATCTAGACAAGGATCAGACAATACGAGGAAAATTCTTAATATAATAGCCCATATGGAATCATCTCACATGGAAGGCCTTCTCTTAGCGCTGGACGCGGAGAAGGCCTTTGACAGGTTGAATTGGCTATACATGGAACAAGTTCTGATAAAATTCGGCTTCCCTGACCCATTTATTAAAGGGATTCTGGCCCTCTATGGCAAACCATCAGCCAAGGTAGCTAATGCGGGTTTTCTATCACAACCCTTTTTGATAACAAATGGCACGCGTCAAGGCTGTCCGTTATCGCCCCTTTTATTTGTTTTATCCTTGGAACCCTTAGCAGATAGGATACGGAAGAACAATGACATAACAGGGATAACCATTTCAAACTCGGAATGCAAACTCTCTATGTTTGCAGATGACGTTCTCATTACCATGTCAAACCCGACCCATTCCCTACCTCATCTTATGAGTACATTACAAGAATACAGCGCCATTTCTTATTATAAGTTAAATCAAACGAAGACACAGGCCTTACCGCTGAGACTTCCACAAACCACTGTCCAAACACTGAAAGACAGATTTTCCTTCGATTGGAGGCAGACACATATCACATACCTAGGTATAAAGATATCAACCACGTTGAGAGACATCATTAAACATAACTACTCGACACTACCACGAATGTGCACTCAAACGATATATAAGTGGAAAGACGTAATGCTGTCTTGGTTTGGGAAGATAAACATAATTAAAATGGTACTGCTTCCCAAATTACTGTATATGTTTCGGATGATACCAATCCCGATCTCCCCGACACTAGGCAAACAAGTTCAAAGGATCATATCCACATATATATGGGGGGGTAAAAGACCTCGTCTGTCTTCCAGTCTTCTCCAAGTCCCGACTTCGAAAGGAGGACTGGGTACCCCCAACATAATGCAATACCAGAAAGCAGCACTGTTGGAAACAGCAGTCAAGCTCCATGCCGCTAAGTCCACATTACAATGGGTGGATATAGAAAACAACTATAGCCCAATGGGGTCCCCAGTAGAAATCATGTGGACACCTAAACATTTGAGGAAACATACTCATACATTGTTGCCACTCTCTAAATTCTCGATTCAAGCGTGGGATAAGTTACATTATAAACACATACCTGACCATAAGTTTTTGCCGTGGGCGCCATTAAATGCACTAGCCGCGGTTTCTCCTTGGCTATCTGTACACAAATGGAAAAAGATGGGTAACCCCCGGATAATAGATATTTGTAGCTACGATGAGATCCTACCGTTTCCAGAACTCCAAGCTCTCTATGACTTACCTCACTCATTCATATTCCCTTACCTTCAATTGAAGGACGTCATAGCTAATAGAGTTATCACACTAGTAGATTTGGCTCCAGGGCCAAGCAAGAACCTTCTCAAACTGTATGATAGATGCCATAAATCCCCAATAAAGACCAAAACTTTGTCTTTAAGCTATCTTACGTTGATCGAGCAATCCCCTGAACCGAAGGTTGCTTATAAATCCCAGTGGCACAAAGAAAACCCTCAGAATTTCACAGATGATCAATGGCTTAAATCGCTCCTGGCATTAAAAGGGGTTACCTCCTGTTACTCTCATATAGAGTCTCATAAAAAACTTATTTATCGATGGTATCTCACGCCGGACAGATTACACCAAATTTACCCTAACGTCCCTGATAGCTGTTGGAGATGTCTCCAGTCCAAGGGTACCATGACCCATATATGGTGGGATTGCCCCCTTATTGTACCTTTATGGGAGGAGGCTCAAAATTTATGGAATGAAGTAGGCTTTCAGTCCTTAACTTTGACATCACGAATTGGTATATTTTTAATGACACCGGATAATTTGTTACGCACGGATAAACAGTTATTAAGCATATTAATCCTAGCTACACGTAGTCTTATTGCTGCTAATTGGAAACAGACCACATGCCCACACCCTAACTTACTGTACCATAAAACAAGGCAGTTTTTAAAGTATGAACTAATGTCAGCACACTCGGCTACACAATTATCTACAGCCCAATATAATTGGCACCAATGGAACTCCAATGCCTATATAATACAGAAGGAGAAGGGCTCCTAACACAAGTCGTGACTCATATCGGATATGTGAGCGGGCATAGAGTAATAGATTAAACAGAGCAATTTCTAATATATTCCGGCTAAGTACATTACACCTCTTGATCGCTCTGCTAGGCCTACAATAACCATATACAACATCTACTTTAGATGTCCTTTTCAATGTACGCAATTTAGTGACTCTAATACTACACTTTGCCCAATCTGGAACTTAGTGTACGGGGACCGATTTGATGGATAGATCGATATGCTCCATGGGTCTTCATACATTGTACCAGGTTGTCTTCTTATATTGTCCCTTTAGGTTGTACCATATTACGCAACGTAATATTTCCTTGCAAAGAACTATAAGACACTTATACCATACCGGAGGAGACTATATTGTGCCAGACGCACCGATGTATATTACATACTGATGTAAAAATGTTTCTACTGATATGTTTTCACCATGGAATGCTTCCAGTCAACCGACTTCATTGTAATTTACTGAGTGACTTTATGACTTAATGTGTACCGTTGTTATGTGTTCTTCTGGACCTTACATATGTTCCCCCTCCCCTCCCCTCTTCCCTTCTTTTTTTCTGTATCCCATTCCCAATGAAAATCTTTCAATAAAACTCAAATTTGAAAAAAAATATATATATATGTATATATAAAAATAACATTTATATTTAAGATATTTATAAGATCTACCAACTATACCTACTATTTACTTTATTTACCTAATCCCTATTTCTTTATGCCTTGTATTTTTGTTCCGATACCGGACCACCACCTGGACTTAAAATGGCGTCCAGGCAACTTACGTCACTATTAAGTGTCCTGCGCGTCCATATGACTATACCCGAAACCGGAAATGCAATAAACGGAAACCGGAAGTGACACAATGTCCACACCAGAATCGATTTAAATCATTAGAGACCTCATAAAACACCACAGACCTGACCAGCAAGCATCCACTTTTGATAAAGCTTCGGCGAAACGCGTCAAGTGAGCAGTGAGGAGAAGTGAGGACTACTATTTAGGACTGTTTTTTATGATCATATATTTATATATATATATATATATATATATATATATATATATATATATATATATCACTTTATTTTAACTGTGTTTAATTGTAATAAACTACTTTATAAAATTCTTATATATACCCAGTCATTTATATGCTCTACTCACCTCACATCCATGTTGGTGAATTGCAGCTTGTGTCAGAGAGTGAGCGCTTATTTCTGTTTTGTTGTATCGTCATTATAATAACAATAAGGAGAAGTAGGAGAATAATATTATTTTATTTAGAACATTTACTTTCTCACCCATAAGGGCGGCATGTTTGTGTATTTCATATTTCTGGGTTTCTACCAGAAGAATAGGATTCTGAGTGTTCTGCACAGTATCTTGATGTTCCTAGAACTTGTTTCACCTAGAATCTGGTGAAGCAACTCTCCCAACTTGGGGATTACAGCCCCAGTGCTCCTCTCACTACAGTGACTACCACTGCCTTCAATTTCTATGGCCTTTTTAACTCTTGTTTTAGTTCTGGGAATTTATCTATCTTCTCATATTCCTTCTTCATGATGTTATGGTCACTGGTCATTGCCACATCTACCACCACTGAAGTCTTCCATTCCTCGTCTACCATCACACTGTCAAGTTGGTTGTCCAGTATTTGCTTGCCTGTCTGGATTTGGAATCTATCTGGATCTATATACATTGTGTTATCTCATAGAAAACATTTGCTGACCGTGTGCTAATTTGTGTGCTACAATATAGAATCCCCTATTACACCCTGAAGCACAAAGTATTTGTAAATATGTTAAGAGAATGACATCCCCATGCATTACTACTGTATTTGTACCCTAAATGTATCTTCTTAAGACTGATCTTCAGACAGGTCTTGTTCTATGACAAAACAACAAGTGATAAACTGCGCCAAACAGAACTGAAAAAAATCACACGGGTATACTCAATCTTAAAGGACCACTATAGGCACCCAGACCACTTCAGCACAAGGAAGTGGTCTGGGTGCCAGGTCCATCTAGGGTTAACCCTGCAGCTGTAAACATAGCAGTTTCTGGGTGCCAGGTCCATCTAGGATTAACCCTGCAGCTGTATTTAGGTACCAGGAAAACCTCAAAATAAAACAGAAATACAGTGCAATTAATGGTTTTACAGACAGTTAAGTATATAAGTGTCTCACTCATACTTTTATGCACTGCTGTTTACCGTTTTGATGGTACAATTCCCCATCTTGGGATACATGTAGATCCACAATTTTATGCGTCCAGTACGACTCCAACATATAAAATAAAGCAGAGAGGGTCTAATAGTGCAATATGTTAAAATATGTAAGGTGCACAAAAGCAAAGTATTCTACTTACACTTTGGAGAGCAATAAACTTGCTCTGGTGGTATAAAGCCTTGGTGGTCTAATCCTCACCCCAGGACAGGGCCAGTGCAAGGGTTTCTGCCGCCCTAGGCAAAAATCTATTTTGCCGCCCCCTCATGTCACTCACTAACAGACAACGCACTGAGACACACACTCACTGACAGACACACACACACTCATTGAAAGACACCCACTCACTAACAGACACTCACACTTACTGACAGACATACACACACTCACTCACTGACAGACACACAAACACACACGCATTGACAGACACACTCACTGACATACATAAACTCACTCATTGACATATATACACTCACTCACTCACTGACAGACAGACAGGCACACAAACTGACAGACAGACAGGCACACAAACTGACAGACAGACAGAAAGACACACACTCACTGACATACATACACTCACTGACATACATACACTCACTGACATACACACAGACAGACACACACACACACACTCACTCACTCACTGACAATCAAATACTCACCTCCCTGGGGTTCAGTGTGAGGCAGCTCTTCGCTCCTCCAGCGTGCCGTTTAGTATGCCGGGGCGGGAATTACATCATATTCCGGCTCCCGGCATCACAGAGGGTGCACGAGGGAGGAGTGAGAGGCTGCTAGAACAGCCTACCTCGCAGCCTGCCAGCTCCATCCACTCTCCTCGCCCCACTTACTGGCATTTAGTGTCAGAGCAGGCACCTGCCATCAGGGTAAGTGGGTGCCTGCTCTGCCTTACCTAGCTCTGCATCGGGGGCGCCCTGAGGTGGCCAAATGGCCACCTCCTGGCCCCCCTGTGATAGGGCTCCTCTCAGCGCCCCCACCTTTGGGCGCCTTGAGGAGCAGTCCAGCACTGAGGGCGACTCAATAGCCGCACTCCCAGCACTGTGGCCCCAGACATGGGGAGCCCACCAGGAAAGATCCAGGTGGGCGCCCCCAGCAGGCTGGCACCCTAGGCGAATGCACCGGCCCTGCCCGAGGATGTGCAGGAACCAGGATAGTTGTTCAGCAGCAAAACAACAAATAGATATGATGTTGTAGACAATTAATTTTCTTCATATATATAGTAGTTAAAAGTGATATTACAACAAAATAAAATACGAGAATAAAATATATAGATATAAAAAACTTCTCTAAGGTCACACTTTACACGTTTCTCCCAGCAGGGCTTCCTCAGGTTTTGTTCTAGGTTTGTGGGGAAAAAAATATTTTTATGCTAAATAAATAAAAGTTACTTTTTACTACTAGGACATTGTGATGATTTTTCTAGTAGTGGTGTTTTACAATATGCTCTATATAAATACCAATACAATGGGAGCTAGTATAATTAAATTTTAAGTGTGTGTGCATGCATGTTTGTATGTGTGTGTGCGCGCGTGTGTTTCAATTAACCACTTATTAACAATGCAGAGGGAAATGTATTCAAAAGTAAATATGTGCATGCATCACTAGCACTCAAATTAGTGCAGCTAACACTATATATTATGTAGTAAAGTTACGTGTAAGTGCTGAACATTAATATCACAGTTGAGTTGGATTATCCTGCACATTAACTGTTCAGTAAAAATGTAACCCATAACTTGTGGCAAGGTTATGTACCTTAACTCAGGAAGAATTAATGTATCCTTGTTTTAGTTGATGAGCAACATGTGGATGCTTTCTATAGGTTTAGAACTAAAATTGCCAGCATCCATGGATATAATGTCAGGGTTAGAGAATTCACGTAAATGTACATTATGGAAACAAAGTATAAGCAATGACGTCAATAATAGAAATTTATGATAAAACAGGCAAAACACGTATGATCATGCTGGCGGGGGGCGGGGCCGGACCGCCGAGCAGGATGGTCGCATGTAAGACCAGCTCCTGAAAACTCAACAAAAAACGAGCATGCGACTGGGATACTAAACATAAAAACCGACCGGCAACGGTGTCCCTCATCGGGTGGAGAGTACCAGACCCAGGGTGAGGCTGGCCAGAAGGGCTTCAGTCCCCTGGAGGAAGAATCCTCACTGGCACAAACGGGGCCTAATCCGGCGGTGAGTGGAGCAGACGGCCGCTGCTCCGCTATCCCGCCCACCGGTACTCAACCAAGGGCCAGACCCGAGACGAAAAGGCCCCGTCCCCCCCCCCCTTCATCTGGACCGGGGGGGTGATCCCGGTCCGTATTTTTGAGCTCTGGACGCTGCTGACATTGAGGCAGAGCTTTCAAGATGGTGGAGGCCTCAGAAGATGGCGCCAAGCCGGCTACTACCACAGGGGACCGTCATCAAACGACGCTCGCTTACTTAGCTCACATCAGCCACTCAGACAATCACCCCCTGACCCTGAAACTGGCTGACAGATTGGAACAGGAACAACCCTGCAAACTGAAAGCCGCCTTACCTGACCAGGCTTCACCCAGCACACGCCATCGACGAAACATCACTAAGCGGAAAGTGCGGGAAAATGGCGTCGGAGCTGAAGCCTTTCCCAGCCTGCTCGCAACCCTGCTTAAACACTCGGAGCAAAAGACGGGAACCCTCCTGAAAGACCAGCACGACATCGGTGGGGACCCCACAGAGGACGGCATTAGGTGGAACTCACCCATCGACAGCTCCCACCGGCCGATTCACTGTGAGCCGGTTCAACATGCGGCAGGCAACAGGGCAGCAGGACACTGTACACACGCAAGCAGGCAGTGGGTAAAGTGAATGACAAGCATTACTCTGTGACCACCTGAGATAACTGAGGACTATGGCATACACTCACATAAAAATGAATGCTAGGCTTGTTTCCCTCATAAATTAGTAAATACCACTAATGCTTACCATGCATGAAACTACAGCATTTGTGCATACTATGCTCGAGCTACTGAGTAGTTTATTCATGTGATGCCACTACCACTGAGGGCACGTCTTGTTCAGTCCTTGTTCAGTTCTTATACATAATACAATTCTCAAGCAAGATAATACCATGAGCTAAGAAAATAGACCTTACGTTTGTTATCAAAAATGTTAGTACCACTGTATGTTATGCATGTGAGGACTAATGAGATCCATTGTGACTACACACGTGGCAAGCCCTTCACTTACTTAAACTAACATATTTCCTGCAAAATAATCGTACACTGCTATTGTAAAGCTGTCTTCCTGTATACTATCTTGATGTTACTAGAATCTTAATCTACATAATGCATAAACAGCGTGAGTTAAACGTGACCATATATCTATATATACAAAAATAGTGCACCGTACTACCATTCCTTAATGCTCTTTATGCTATGTACTTTCTGTTCTGAAATAAGCATGTGGATTGCCTTTGGGGTACCATGTGCCTGTATGTTACTCTCATATGCACTACAAAAATAAAGAATTTAAAAAAAAAAAAAAAAAAAACACGTATGATATAGTAAAGCAAATCAATAATTAATGGTATAACAAAAAGCAAACAAACAATGGTACACAAATTAGCAAATACACAATATAACAAAAGGTGTAAAGGTTTTTAAATTAATAATCATTATTATACTAGATAAATCATCACCAATGACCACTGCAATAAACAGTAGCATTGACTGTTCCTGTAAGTGGCAATTTAAAAAGGGAACAGTAGAAAGTTAAAATATAGATCTGTAATATCTGAAACATGGTTAGTACACACAAACATGAATAATCCTTTACAAAAACATTCAATATGTTCATTTGACTGCATTTCCTACTTTAGAGGAGGGATCTTTATTCGATTGTATCATTTTACATTACTGCTGCAAAGGATTGTATTAGCATCCTCTCTCCAACAGAGTTCAACAGAGAAAACAGAAGGATGACTTTTACCAGTGACTTTTTAAAATTGATGAAATGTAGGATTTATCTAATCCCGCGCACCAGTTTTTCATTTAAAGCTCTCTGCAGTAGGGAAGACTTTATTTTTATGGGGTTGGAAGGTCATATAGTGAAAATGTGTCATTTTTCCTAGGTTTAGAACATCCTTTTGTCAAATCACATGCCCACTATCCTCTAGACATTTTTCTTCTCCAGTGTCTAGGCTTATATATACATTCACAGTGTGAAAGAAAATAATTCATTGCATTTTATGCGGTGTAAGTATAATATTTATTTTTACAGACAGATTTTGACACCTCATAGTTTTTATTTACCTCCTCTATAAAATGCAGTCATTTTACACAAAAAAATTAATATTGCAAATTAATAAAAGTATATCCATAATAGCAGCATGTCTGCATAATAATAACTGTGAAGATGTTTTCCTTTACAGATAAATAATATAATATAACTATATTTATATTATATGATGATCTAGCATTGTTGTTTATGTTATCTATGAAGTTCTGTTTTATTCATTGATTGCAGAGATGAATTAACTAATTAAGGATCATCAAGACAATGTAACTGAGACAGAATCAGTTCAGGCCCTGATCATAGCATGGGGTTTACTTGCAGACAGTAGCTGATTGAAGGATGGTGGCCTAGTAATTAAACAAAATTAACTAGCTTGGAGGAAAGACGAGACAGGGGGGATATGATAGAAACATTTAAATACCGTATTTATCGGCGTATAACACGCACCGGCGTATAACACGCACCTCATTTTTAGAAGGAAATTCCAGGAAATTTCCCCCCCTCCCATAGTATCCCCCCCCCCTCATCCCATAGTGTCGTCCCCCCCTTTCCATAGTATTCCCCCCCCCTTTCTATAGTATTCTCCACCCCATCCCATCGTATTCTCCCCCCCATAGTATCCCCCCCATAGTATTCTCCCCCCCTCCCATAGTATTCTCCCCCCTTCCCTCCCATAGTATTCTCCCCCCTCCCCTCCCATAGTATTCTCCCCCCCTCCCCTTCCCTCCCATAGTATTCTCCCCCTCCCCTTCCCTCCCATAGTATTCTCCCCCCTCCCCTTCCCTCCCATAGTATTCTCCCCCCTCCCCTCCCATAGTATTCTCCCCCCTCCCCTTCCCTCCCATAGTATTCTCCCCCCCTCCCCTCCCCTCCCCTCCCATAGTATTCTCCCCCCTCCCTTCCCATAGTATTCTCCCCCCCTCCCCTCCCCTCCCATCCCATAGTATCCCCCCCATAGTATTCTCCCCCCTCCCCTCCCATAGTATTCTCCCCCCCTCCCCTCCCATAGTATTCTCCCCCCCTCCCCTCCCCACCCATAGTATTCTCCCCCCGCTCCCCTCCCCACCCATAGTATTCTCCCCCCTCCCCTCCCATAGTGTCCCCTAGTGTACTTTCCCTTGTCCCATAATTACTTACCTGTCTTCAAGCGTGGGCCGGCTTCACAGCGTGCACCGCGGTACAGGAACTTCAATTTCAGGTTCCGGTTTCCGGCGGGACTGAAAGGAAGTGTGCACAAGTGTGCACACTTCCGCCGGAAACCGGAACCTGAAATTGAAGTTCCAGTACCGCGGTGCGCGCTGAACACCGGCCCACACTTCAAGACAGGTAAGTAATTATGGGATATCGGCGTATAACACGCACCCACGATTTTCCCCCTATTTTTAGGGGGGAAAAGTGCGTGTTATACGCCGATAAATACGGTACATAAAGGGAATCAACACAGTAAAGGAGAAGAGTATATTTTAAAGAAGAACAACTACCACAACAAGAGGACATAGTCTTAAATTAGAGGGGCAGAGATTTAAAAATAAAATCAGGAAGTATTACTTTACTGAAAGGGTAGTGGATGCATGGAATAGCCTTTCAGCTGAAGTGGTAGAGGTTAACACAGTGAAGGAGTTTAAGCATGCGTGGGATAGGCATAAGGCTATCCTAACTATAAGATAAGGCCACGGACTAATAAAAGTATTTAGATGGGCCAAATGGTTCTTATCTGCCGTCACATTCTATGTTTCTATGTTTCTAATGTACAAATTAGATGGCTACATACAAGATCAATGTGAGGAAGTCAAACAAGATAGTTATGTATTACAGTATGAAGTTGTAGGATAAGGGCAACTACATATTTTTCTGAAGAGTTTAATCTTCAGGTTACTGAAGCATAAAACAACAAAGTAAATTCCTTCAGTTTAAAATCTTGCAATATATTACTTTATTAAAATTAAATTGGCCAGTGTTAGCATGTTATGAAGAAATAAATATAATTAAACAAAAACCATGGGGTACATTTTTCATTGCCTTGCCAGAAACGATTTACAAGTTAAACATATATAATGATCACCGTATATTACAACATAATGGTACACCAACTAAATGAATAATAAATAATGCAACAATTCATGTGAGATTTTTTTAAAATATGTTTTAACAATAAAACAGCAAATAAATTTGTGGTTTTAAAATTCAGATGTGTTAAGTGTAATGATTGTGTCTTTTTGAACAAAATGTGTCCCTGAAGCACATCCATGCACACTTCTCATTTTCATTTCCCCCTGTGTTTATTGACTTTCTGTCCATACCAGGGTGTGCACAAATTTGGGAAAACGTGTACTAATTATTTGGTTTCCTCCTTCTCAGTTCACAGCAGGAGCATTGAACAGCTCTAAGTATAACATTTATAGAACAATACAATTGACAGCACAAGTTTCTTGCGAGGTGGATAAAGTAGCTAATTGTTCATTAACTGGATTTCTTAGGATCAGCAGCCATTTGCAGTTAAATAATTAGCAGCTGTATTGTATGGGAAATAATGTTATTTTAATGAAAGGTACTCTTTTTTCTATAGATTGACTTTCAGGTCTCATAAAAATGATTTATAAATGAATGGTTGATCTTCTTACATCTCTTTTTTTATTCAAACTCTTCTTAGTCTGAAACCTATTTAGAAGGCAATGCCCAATGGACACCTAAGCAGCTCTGATATACAGGATAAGTGCTGTGATTAGATGTACTTATTGGGAGTACATATATATATTATATATATTTGAAAATTTAGCTTTTGTATATAATGGTGTTTCACTATTGGGGGATCCTCCATATGTGCTTGTCTGTCAGAGCTTGAAAATTATACGTTCACTTAGAATTTCCAAACAATTCTCACTTTAGTGGATAATCCTACCAGCCAGTAGAGACACGTTTGCAAGCAGAGTCAAACTAGGTTCTCATTGCTAACCTCCATTTGATTAGATAAGTATATTGCTGGCTATGGGGAACATTGGACTAGATTAGAAGAAGAGTTGGCATTACATTTACAGGAGGCAGATTGAGGGGCTGCAAGGACTGGATCTGGCCAGTCAAAGAAAAAAAAAAAAAGATGAGCAAAACCCCTTATTCAATTTTTCATTTAAATATGGGTGGGGACATGAAATTTAAGGCAGAGGAGTACAATATATAAATTTGAAATTCACATGAAATTCAATTTGAATTCCCTTCCGTTTTTGGTAATTTTCAGACCAGGCAATTTGATTCCATGATCTCAATGGAATGCAGCAGGCCCGCTCCTGTTCACAGGCATAAGACCTAGACAATAAAAACTTATGAGGAACCTATAATTTACATGTCAGACTCCATATTGTAGGAACTTTTGACTTCATACATTTTTCATTACATTCTAAGTGAATGAACGCATAATATATCTGTATAATATGCCAATTTCATACATTGTGATATAATTTAGCGTTCTAAAATGCCCCTGTATATAATGCAATAACGTGATATTGTGCATTATAGCAAGATAGATTGCTTTGTTCAGAGTAAATAGGCTATACGGCATTCATTTACATATAATTTAATAAAACAAATAGGAATAGCTATAACTGAAGTTATTTATTTATTGTCATGGCCTGATGCATTTTTAAGAAGTATGCAAAGCATCTCCTGAAGATTACACTATTACATTATTTGTGACATATTTTGATGGGCAAGATCAGACAATGTTGATGACCTATATACAAGTACACAGCAAAAGCAAATTACTGTAAATCTATGAACTTTAAATTAAGATGCTTTCATTTTAATCCTTTATCTTTCATTCCTTTTGATAACTCAGAGTAGATTGTGATCTTGCCTTTAGCTAAAAAGCATAATGAAAGAACTAAGAGCACTGGGAATGTGAGACTGGGAAATATTGATAAATATTCCACAATCTGCACTTAATTGCCAATGAATCAAGGGAAAAAGAATCCGAGTTTGGTAGAAAAGATATTTTGTTCTTATACATCGTAAGAAATAATTGCTCAGTATAATATTATTCTCCTTTCATGACATTTATACAACTTAATGAATCGAAAAGTTTGGAAAGCGTGCAGTAATTAAGTTGAGCAATGTTTGAAAGATTCTCTTATACGTAGATTGTCATGGATACCATAAGGTATAACTTTGTTCTACGTGCTCAATGTAATTTAGATGTTTTGAACTACAGGAAATATAGGAGACATTAGTATTATGTTTTATAAGTGCATATTATTTTGCACTTTTCAACTTGGTAATAAGCAAAAGGTTTGGAATAAATCATATAAGCAATTTTATGTTATCATATAAATGGTTTGTAGACACTATAAAAATAAATACGACACCACTCTTGTTCTGCTTGCATGAATGACGTTCAGGCTGTGGTAAATGTTTTTATTTTGCATTTTCTGACTGATAATTTTACTATATTATTATTATCTTCACATGGGCTGTGTAATTTCCTTTTATCTGCTTCAAAGAAAGTTACACAGCCTAAATTAAAATGAGAGCTTCAAAAGTTAAATTCATCTCCATCCTAACCACAACAGATCTGATTTTATTATATCCTTTCAACAGGAGTATTAGAATGTAATCAACAGGAAAGTGGTCCTAAACAACATACAAAGTAACTTTCATGTGCTTGTCCCTTGCATTGACTTTAAAGCAGTCCCAACATCAGAAGGTTTGATACATGTCCTGTCGAGGCACTCAGTAAATAGTAAAATAATAATAATAAAAAAAAAAATAAAAAAAAAAATTGAACCTTACTCTCCCTCTCCCATGTACTTACAGATCACCACGTTTCCCTGCCAGTGACCGGTCTTCTTCTTTGGGGGGACTCTCTGGACTGAGCCCAGAGAGTTCCCCTTCTGCAAAAAAGGACCCCCATAGGTGTCCAGAGTGCTGCCAGCAGGGGGGCTGCCTGAACTGACAGGCAGTCCCCCTACTGGTGGAAAAGTAAAAATAAAGTTTTAAAAATAAAAAAATAAAATAAAAATATAGTTAATACATTTTACAAAAATGTGTATATAGGGGGGGCGGAGCCAGCAGCGCAACGGAGCGGACGCATCTCTGTGAGCTCCGACTCCAAGTTACCTTAACTGACCCTAAACGGGGGGAAAATACCTGTAAAATACCTGTAAACCTGACCACGGAAGCAAGGTGCAACATGGGCAGAAAGTCCAAAAAAAACAAGGCTGACAAAAGCCCTCCCGGACGGGATATCGGCGAAATGCTGCGGAACACGCAACAGGCCACATGGTCCAAGATGGCGCTGGAGGATGATATTGCCTCGTACTCATCAGGCGACTTTGACACAGACCTCATGGAGGCAGCGTCCTTCGGGCCGACACCAAGCCGTAACACAGGGTCCAACTTAAGGAAATGCTGGCTGAGTTGTGCAAGGACCTTTTAGCCGACATGGCCTACTATAAAGCGGCCATAGAAGGGGCAAAGTCAAAAATCACCCAGCTGGAGGCCTGTACGAGCACCCAGGACTCCAGATTAATAAAGGTGGAACAACAAGTAGCTGACTTGGCAAATCAGCAAAATGACACAGCAGACCGCCTGGATGTCATGGAGGACCAAAGGAGGCGCCACAACCTAAAAGTCCGAGGTATACCTGACTCAGTCAGCTTCACTGAGCTACCCCACTACATCAGGCGCCTCCTGGGTGCCCTGCTCCCGCCAAAACAGGCAAAGTCCCTGAGGCTTGACGGGATGTTCCGACTGCCCAAGCCGACCCGAGCTCCAGCAACCGCTACTGCAGACCTCATCTTGCGTTTTCAGGGCATGTCAGACAAAGCAGCAATCCTGATCACACTGAGGGGCAAAACTCCCTTCTCGTTTGAGGGCAGCAACCTAACGTTTTTTCAGGACATCACCAAGAATACGCTTACCTGGCGGAAATCAATGCAGCCGTTATTACACCGCTCAAGAGAGCTGCCCTACCGATCGGGGAACCCGAGAGCGGTATTGTTCACTTACAATGGGACCTCACATAAAGCACAGAGCTACCAAGAACTGGCTTCACTCCTCACATCCACGGGTATACTCCAAGCTGCACCCGCAAAAAGGTCAGCAGGGCCGGACTGGCCCACCGGGATACCGGGAAATTTCCCGGTGGGCCGCATTAAGCTGGGGCCGGGCTGAAAGCCCTAATGATTATTATGATAAATCCTCCCCTCGGACTGTGCCAGCCTGTCAGTCCGAGGGGAGGGAGGAGCTGGGGGCTGGTGTGGCTGGCAGCAGCTGCAGGGAGACCTGTCAGTCTCCCTGCACAGTCTCCAATCATTTCGGCCGCATGCCCCGCCCCCAAATGGAAGCTCTGCCTCCCACTCACAGGCTCCGCCCCCACGCATGGTGCTGAAAAACTGCCCACCGGACCAACAGGAAACTGAAGGTATTTACCGTTTTACAGCCCCATACCCACCATACAGCCCCCCACCTCACAGACAGCCCCCCTACCCACATCACAGCCCCCCCACATACTATACAGCCCCCTACCCACATCACAGCCCCCCCACATACTATACAGCCCCCCCACATACTATACAGCCCCCACCCACTATACAGCCCCCTACCCACTATACAGCCCCCCTACCCATACCACAGCCCCTCTACCCACCTCACAGCTCCCTACCCACTATACAGCCCCCCTACCCACTATACAGCCCCCCTACCCATACCACAGCCCCCCTACCCACTATACAGCCCCCCTACCAATACCACAGCCCCCTACCAATACCACAGCCCCCCTACCCACTATACTGCCCCCATCCCACCTCACAGCCCCCCTACCCACTGTACTGCCCCCTACCCACAATACAGCCCCCCTTCCCACCTCACAGCCCCCCTACCACTATACTGCCCCCTACCCACATCACAGCCCCCTTACCTACCTCACTGCCCCCCTACCTACCTCACTGCCACCTACCCACTATAAAGCCCCCCTATCCACTATACTGCCCCTATCCACATCACAGCCCCCCTACCCACATCACAGCCCCCCTACCCACTATACTGCCCCCCTTCCCACCTCACAGCCCCCCTACCCACTATACTGCCTCCCTACCCACATCACAGCCCCCCTTCCCACCTCACAGCCCCCCTACCCACTATACTGCCCCCCTTCCCACCTCACAGCCCCCCTACCCACTATACTGCCTCCCTACCCACATCACAGTCCCCCTACCCACCTCATAGCCCCCCTACCCACCTCATAGCCCCCTACCCACCTCATAGCCCCCCTACCCACCTCATAGCCCCCCTACCCACCTCACAGCCCCCTACCCACCTCATAGCCCCCTACCCACCTCATAGCCCCCTACCCACCTCATAGCCCCCTACCCACCTCATAGCCCCCCTACCCACCTCATAGCCCCCTACCCACCTCATAGCCCCCCTACCCACCTCACAGCCCCCCTACCCACTATACTGCCCCCTACCCACCTCACAGCCCCCCTCTCACCTCACCACCCCCTACCCACTATACAGGCCCCCTCCCACTATACAGCCCCCTACTCACCTCACATCCCCCCTACCCACTATACAGCCCCCCTACCCACCTCATAGCCCCCCTACCCACCTCATAGCCCCCTACCCACCTCACAGCCCCCCTTCCCACCTCAGAGCCCCCCTACCCACCTCATAGTCCCCCTTCCCACCTCACAGCCCCCCTACCCACTATACTGCCTCCCTACCCACATCACAGCCCCCCTTCCCACCTCACAGCCCCCCTTCCCACCTCACAGCCCCACTACCCACTATACTGCCCCCTTCCCACCTCACAGCCCCCCTACCCACTATACTGCCTCCCTACCCACATCACAGCCCCTACCTACCTCACAGCCCCCTACCCACTTTACAGCCCCCCTACCCACCTCATAGCCCCCCTACCCACTATACAGCCCCCCTACCCACTATACAGCCCCCCACCTACCTCACAGTCCCCCTACCCACCTAACAGTCCCCCTACCCACCATATAGCCCCTCTACCCACTCACAGTTCCCCTACCCACCTCACAGTCCCCCCACCCAGCTTACAGGACACCTATCCACCTCACAGTCCCCCATCCCCACCATATTAGAGAGATAGATATATATATATATATACACACATACCAATAATATGTAAGGCATATATGCATATGTATGCATGTCTTGCCAACCCAGATGATTGAGTAATATACACACATAAAATATATATATATATATATATATATATATATATATATATTACTCAATCATCTCGGTTGGCAACACATAGCCATACGTATTACATGTGACAATACATGGCGTAGTTACTTATGGGGCTAGCATTGATTTTTTTCCAGGGCTGCTTTGTATCCCCAGTCCGGCCCTGAAGGTCAGGACTGTCCAAGATCAACCTGGCTACCATAAAGGAGTTCACCCCGAGGGAAACTCTGACACCAACACCGGCCAGTCCGCCGACTTGAGACATTTGAGGCTATATCCTGAGCCACTGACCCACCACCAACGATAACCATACTTTACGTTGTTTGAGACTTCCGCAAACTTTTGATATGTTTTAGTTTAGATGCTTTTTGCAGTTCGCTCCCGACACTTCCCTGAGGTTGGCCTTAATGATGCCCCGGTAAATCGGTCCCCTACACTGACACGGCATTGCTCTGTCCTACCTAGTGCATAACCCACATACTGATACCGGGATCCCTGACAACCCCCCCCCCACTGCCGATTCCTAGATGAGCCCCTTTGGGCAAGCATAAGCTCCAAACGGCAACGCAGGGGTGGATCCCCTATGTGAAGACACACATGTATAACCCTACACTGTCTGCACACTCACATAGGATCCCACAGTCGAACACCAAGTATGTTCATAATAACCCATCCTTATCCAAAATGTGTGATGTTTATCTACGCCTATTACTGTTTTTATTTGTATTACCTTTTTATTAACAAGTTATGTTTTTTGCTGACACAGCTTTTGAGGCGTTGACTGCCGCCATATTTTCAGTGAGCACGATAATAGAAAGAATTTAACCAACTGATGCGCACACTGAGATATGTTACTACTCTGTTCATAAATATTGTTTTCCACTACTTTATCCATAGTGCAGTATGCTTTAAAACTTTGTACACACCACTACTGCCTATTATATGTTGTTGATGTACCTTATCCTTGTCATTACCGAATTATGTACTCACTACTGCACTGCCAAAAATAAAGAATAAAAAAAATGTGTATATAAATGTATATATGAGATATATATATATATATATATATATATACTAAGTGTATTTTAATTACTACATACATATATTAATATAAAAATACATTTAGAGTAAAATTATACACGTGTGTATATATATAGTAATTAAAAATACACTTAGTATATATATATATATATATATATATATACATACATGTATTATATATAGATATAATATATATATTATATATATAATATACATGTATGTGTATATATATATATACTAAGTGTATTTTTAATTACTACATACATATATTAATATAAAAATACATTTAGAGTAAAATTATACACGTGTGTGTATATATATATATATATATATATATATATATATATAACTATATATATATTATGTATATATTATGAAAATAAAAGATAATTAAAAATAAATAAACTAGAAATAATTAGATTTATATATATATATATATATAATTTTATTCTAACTGTATTTTTACATTAATATATATATATATATATATATATATATATATATTTATATCAAAATACACTTAGAATGAAATTATATATATATATATATATATATATATATATATATATATATATAAATATATGTATATGCCCTTAACGACTGTGGACGTACTATGTATGTTCAACAAAAAACGCAGATGTACCTAGTATGACCGCCTCAAATAGGAGCGCTGGACTTATCTGGACCAGTGAGCCGTGGCGATAATGGTCAGGGAGGACTGACGGAGACCCCAGCAGTCCTCCTGCAGCAGCTCCAGTCACCCCGGCCCTTCAGGGCCATGTGATCACCAATAGGAGTCTAGGAGCTGCCAGTAGGGGGACTGTCTGATCTGTCAGACAGTCCACCAGGCTTCTAAAAAGTAAGAATTATATATGTATATTATACATATATATGTATAATATAATATAAAATAATTAAAACATTTTATAATAAGTTATACATATATAATGCATATATATGATTTCATTATAAGTGTACTCTAAGATATATACACATATATCTCAAAATACACTGTGTGTGTGTGTGTGTGTGTGTATATGCAGACACACACACACACACACATATTATACACACATGTATTATATGTATATGTGTGTGTGTGTGTATATATATTTCATAGCCATGGAAGCAGGACTAAATTTTAGCCCATAAAAGGACACATATTCATAATTCCCCAGTTATTTTCCTGTCCCTTGGATTTTCTCTGTGTGATATTTCATCATCCTACGTTTTCTTTTTGACATACCTGGGACTTGTTAGTTCCTTTTCCTGGGATTAGTTCCGCCTCTCTTCTCCCAGAAGCTGCAGTATACGGTGCCTCACCAAGGGCGACCCCCTGCAGAACCCCCCTTAGTGACTGGAGGGGCATGCTGCAGTGACCCTTGGGTAGCAGCTAGGAACCTTGCAATGTTGGATAAATTCTTATGGGTACCGTATTTCTGCTGATGGGAACAGGTTCCAGACTTCCTGGCAGCTAAGGAACTCTTACAGAGCTTTACAGAGATGAATTACAGATCTGTTAGCATTGTTGGCACCTAATAGTAAGTACTTCCGGGTCAGGCAGCCTTTGCCAGATGTGACCTTTGCTTAAGGCTGATTTTGGTCAAGATTCCGTCGAATTCAGATGAATTCGGACTAAATTTGGGTGAATTCGCCAATTCGTTCCCACATTTTTTCATATTTAAATGTTTTTTCCCCCCCTCCTACTGAGTCTGGAGGAAATCTGAGGTTATTTGTCCTGCAAGCTATACAGTGCTCTGATCTCTGCAGATCTTTTTGGTTTTCCTTTTTGTGCAATAAGGTAAGTTCTTATTTTTTCATTATGATTACTTTTTCTAACTTGCATTAGATAAATTAAGTTTTTTTGTTTTTATCTGAATATTAGTCCCTAATGGGCGATCTCTTTCCAGGTGCTCACGTATTGTATCTTCATGGCCTCATGTTAAAGTCGTGACTTAAATATTAATATTAATTTAATAATTAACATATAATAATTAAGCAACAAATAACAACATTAATATTTTTTCGAGTTCGGTATTATGGTCGAATATGTAATAGGAAATACACAAAACATTGTAGTATTAAATGTATATTTAATATAGTTCTAATAACAATTAAACAAATGCTAGCAGAATGTCAATTTACTACAATAATTACACAATACAAACTACAACATTACTTACAAAAGGCTATAACAGTTGCTAGCTGTTATAATAGATTACTTACACGGTTCCAGCCTGTTTGGCTGGCGCTATACAGTCAGCTACATGTTCAAATGCAAGCAAAGGAAAAGAGAGTGAATTCCTCTTACTATTTGGTTTTATACAGTAAGTAGGCTGGCCTGTGATGTCACTGCCAGAAGCACATGAGTTAGCACACTGACCCCTAGTGGTGCCTCTAAAGCATTAAGCTCATTATGCTTTTTTATGACAAAAAGTCATTAATTAATAAATACCATTACAAACCACCCTTTGACTTATGTTATAAAACAAACATTATAAACCCGTACCTCTTGAATCTACTCTATTTTAACAGTACCTGCCCTACAACAAAACCCACCTTTTGAAGAATGATACCCATTTACCCCCGTAAAGTTATGACACTGTATTGCTTATTCAAAACATTTCTTTTTTTTTTTTTTTTAAATAAGCACATACCCACCCTTATAATAACCACTGAGTACATGCATTAGCAGTTGAGAAACCTTGGCCTTAAATAGGCAAATACCCACCCTTGTAATAATAGACAACTCAAACCATGTTTTATTAGATTAACCAATGCTATTGTGTTCATGTGAGGATGTGTTTTGGAGCTTAATATAGTATTAGACACGACAAACCTATAACACCTGTGAATCATGACACAGATGGACAGTCACTGGAGCTCGTTTTCTGTAGCCCATGGCTGGTCTGTGTGCCTGGCATTTTCACAAACATTAGTTCTGGAAACTGGATACTCTCTTCTTGGACAGTCTCATAGAACATGCACATGTAGACAGGGATGAATGAAATAATTTGAGCAAACAAGGACGTAGGATTTTGTAAAACAGTTCATGTGTGCAGGGACTTTTGTGTGTTTTGTGGTCACTTGTCACAGTATCCTGCTCTGGATATATTATTTTACCTACTCCCATCACACTCAGCTTCAGTATTTCTTCTCATAAAAACAGTTCATGTGTTCATGGACTTTTGTGGTCACATTCCGTTTACCACCTTGACGTAACACGGTTTCCTGCTCCTGATTTTGTCCCTAGTCTCATCACTCTCAGCTGCAATATTTTTCTTCAACAATTGAGTATAGAGTGTCCAGAGCTTCTTCTTCTTCTGGTTCATGAGTTGCAATAAAAAAAAAAACCTCCTTGCTGGAAAGTTCTTGAATGAAAACACAGGCAATGACGTACACAAACATAAATGGCAGATGACCTTGTGCCAATTATCACAAGTATTATTTGACTGTAGTGTCTTATCTATGTTTACCCCATGGCGTTCGGTAAATACCTACACACCTCCTGAGAATTCTCTCTTCACATCCAGCGCACTCCTGATTTACAGATGAACACAATATCACTGTCGTATTTAACCAATTTAACCTAAACACCCACCCAAACAAAATAAATTCCAAATTACCACCCTTCTAATTAAACATGTATAGATAACCCTAAATGCATACTTTCTCTTATCCCTCTTATCACTCTACCGTCCACTCATGCACTTTACAGAGAAACAAATCAAGCACCTACTGGACAATGGGGTTCCCTCGTTAGAGCCCTCCCACCCCAGTTTGGTTTACACAAAAATACCCCCTGGTCCCTATGGGTCAATTCCCCCCTTTCCCAGGCAAGCATACATACATACATACAACAATAATACATTAATTGCAATACAATCACTAGAAATAAGAGAATAGTATGCACAAAATCATAGCATAGACATGTTAAATAGACAATAAAATAAAACATGCAATAGCTCATCAAAGGTCAACATTTAAACACTGGTCTCCATCTGATATTCTATCTGTGTTCCAATGTCAACCTCTGGTTTCTGCTACATCTGAAAAAGTTAGAAAACAGATCAGGATTACTTTCCTAGTCACTTATAGCGTATACTGCAAATATTTTACTTAGAATATATATATATATACACACACAGACATGTAAACACACTCCTTCAGCTTTTCATTTTATAAACAATTTTTTCAACAAGATAACTTTCTTAATTTTTTTACAAGGCTCTTAAAAAAACAATAAGCTAATAGCTGCTTTCTGCATCTTCTCTGCAATTCAGGAAACACATTTCTAGCCAACCTAAACATGTTTAATAACTCTCCACCCTTTGGTTAAATTATTGTAGCGGTACTTACCTTATCCGGGGGCCGGACGCGGTCCTCTCTTCAAGCCGCGCGCGGTCCTGCGGCTGCACGAGCCGCGCGCGGCTCGTCCGACTGTTCAGACAGGAAGGCGGGCAGTGACCGCGAGAAGCGGTCACGTGTCCCGCCTGCAGCTAAGAGCGCGCCGCGAATCTCGGGCGCGCTCTTAAAGAGACAGTGGGAGCCTAAATTGCAAAAAGGCTCCCATTGGCTCCTGTCATGCCAATCACCCCATACACTTACCTGTTGGGGGAGTGGAAGTGACAGGAGCCAATCACATTAGTTTGAAGGCTACTTATACTTACCCTTTTCCCTTAGTTCGTTGCCCTATCGTGGTTTCTGCTACAGTTCCCTTTAGTGCTTGTTGTGTTCAGTTGTGTTTCTCCGTATTTGACCTTGGCTTTGTATTCTGACTTCGTTTTCGCTTTATCCTATTCTGTACTGTTTGCCGGCTTGCTGATTCCTGTGTACCAGTCCCCGGCTAGTTTTCGTTTACGCTGTCTCTTTGTGCCCTTGACCTCGGATCGTTCCTGACTCTGTTTTATCCTATTACGTCGAGTCCGGCCACTCTAAGGTCCGGTAGACGTATCTCTCCTCTGTACTGTCTTCTGTTAGGCTGGATCCTGCGTGTAGGGGTATATACTCGTTACATTACGATAGGGCCATGGACCCCGCAGATTTAGCTCAACAGATGGCGACCCATGAGGCTAGATTTGTAGAGCAGGATCACCGTATGGATCAAATAGCTCAGGCTCTCCAGACGCTCTTAGCTAGAACCATTCCAGCAACCGCACCTAACCCTCCTGCACCCCTGCTTCCTGAAGCATCGACTATGCCTAACGCTACAGCACATTTAACGCCTCCTCCTAGGTATGGAGGGGATTCTAAGACATGCAGAGGGTTCATTAACCAAATAGAGTTTCATTTTGAAATGTATCCACGTTCATTTCCCACAGAGAGGTCTAAAGTTGGGTTCTTTATGCACCAACTTACCGACAAAGCACTTGAATGGGCAAACCCTATTTGGGAGGCTAATGGACCTATGGTGCATAACTTTCATAGTTTCCTAACAGCTTTTCGCAGAACTTTTGATACTATGAAAAGGTCTAAGAATGCCGCTAGAGCATTAATGAGGGTTAAACAGGGTTCTAGGTCTGTGGCTGATTACGCTATACAGTTTCGTACCCTTGCCTCACAGGTCGATTGGACCAATAATGGGTTAACTACGGCCTTCATGGAAGGTTTATCAGACTCTATATTGGATGAGGTAGCAGCTAAGGAGCTTCCTATTGCCTTAGAGGACCTTATTGACTACCTCATCGATATAGATAATAGGATTCGTGACAGGCTCTATACTAAGAACAGGAATAGACGTTTTGTTACACCTATTCAACCCAGAGTTAATATACCGGAGAGTGTTAAAGTATCTGAAGAGGAACCTATGCAATTAGGGGTTGCCAAACTCTCAGATACTGAGAAATTACATAGGAGAAGGGAGGGACTCTGCCTATATTGTGGTAAGAGAGACCATATGGTAAAGGAGTGTCCTCTGCTCCCGGAAAACTCTCGCACCTAAGACCTTATAGGGGACTGGCCTTGGGTGTGATTTCTAAGTCTCCTACATTGCCTCCTAACCGACTGCTTCTCCCTGTTTCTTTACATATGGGAGAGAGTTGTATAGTTGAAAACATAGACGCCCTGGTTGATTCTGGGGCAGCCGAGAACTTTATAGACTCTGGTTTTGTAAAGAGAAACAATATTCCCATCAGAGAGAAGGAGATACCCTTGGCCGTTGAGGCCATAGATGGTAGACCATTGATATCTCCTGTTGTTACTCACGAGACTGCACCGCTACACATGTACACAGGGGTTCTACACTATGAAACCATTCGGTTCCAGGTCATCACCTCTCCCTCTTCACAGTTGGTGTTAGGGTATCCATGGTTACGTGCCCACAATCCCATTTTTGACTGGGAGACAGGGCAGATAAAATCATGGAGTGAAGCCTGCCATGAGTCATGTACTATTGAAGTCACGCCTGTGAATTCTATTAACGTTCCTACTGTTCCTCCTTTATCTACAACAATACCCTCTCAGTATTTAACTTTAAAGACTGTCTTTGATAAAAGAGAGGCTGACAAATTACCGCCTCACAGACCCTACGATTGTGCTATTGATTTGTTGCCTGGTACTATACCTCCTAAGGGCAGGGTGTACCCCCTATCGGTTCAAGAAAACCGTGTCATGGAGGAGTACATTAAAGAGTCATTAGACAAGGGATTTATTAGAAGATCCTCTTCTCCGGCTGGAGCGGGGTTCTTCTTTGTATCAAAGAAAGAAGGTGATTTAAGACCTTGCATTGATTATAGAGGTCTTAACAAGATCACCATCAAAAATGCTTACCCTATACCTCTAATAACAGAATTGTTTGACAGGCTCAAACATGCTACGGTATTCACCAAATTAGATCTTAGAGGAGCATACAATTTGATACGTATTAAAAAGGACCACGAATGGAAGACAGCCTTTAACACTCGGTCAGGTCATTATGAGTATACCGTCATGCCATTTGGGCTTTGCAATGCCCCAGCAGTGTTCCAAGAATTTATTAATGATGTCTTAAGGGACTTTATTCACTCATTTGTTATTGTGTACTTGGATGACATTTTAATATATTCTACTGACATTCACGCTCATCACAGACATGTTACAACAGTTCTGAAGACCCTTCTTGCTAATGGTCTTTATTGCAAATTAGAAAAATGTCTATTCGACCAGTCCGAGGTCCAGTTTTTAGGGTATTTGATTTCCGCCGAGGGTTTTCGGATGGATCCCCAGAAGCTCGCTGCAGTCATAGAATGGCCTCTGCCGCAAGGTCTGAAAGCCATCCAGCGTTTTCTGGGTTTCTCTAATTATTATAGACGTTTTATCAAAGGTTTTTCGTCTATAGTAGCGCCTATTACTCGTATGACTAAAAAGGATGGCAATACACGTGTCTGGTCTACTGAGGCACTTCAGGCTTTTGACTTTCTTAAAACTACGTTCGCCTCTGCCCCTATTTTACAGCATCCTGTCCCCTCATTGCCATATATACTTGAGGTTGATGCTTCCGATATAGGGGTAGGTGCTGTCTTATCCCAAAGAGAGTCTCCTGACAAGCCATTGCATCCTTGTGGCTTCTTTTCTAAACAAATGTCCAAGGCAGAGAGGAATTATGATGTGGGTAATCGCGAACTCCTTGCTATCATTTTAGCACTCAAAGAATGGAGACATTTGCTAGAAGGAACTAAGGATCCTATTCTCATATTTACAGATCATAAGAACCTATCCTACCTTAGCGAAGCTAAAAGATTGTCTTCAAGGCAGGCTAGGTGGTCACTGTTCTTGTCTCATTTTAATTATATAATCACCTATAGGCCAGGTGACCGGAACACCAAAGCGGACGCTCTGTCCAGACAATTCGAGACTATTGACAAACAGGAGATTGATGTCACTCCTGTCATTCCCCCAGACAGGATAATAGCAACTACTATATTGTCTATTTCCTCGTCCCTCTTGCAGGCCATACAAGCGAAACAAGGCATGGCACCCAGCGAGAGGCCTAATGATAAATTGTTCGTTGACATTCCCGAGAGACGGGATATTCTGTCACTTTATCACGATACTAAGACTGCTGGACATCCTGGTATTTCCAAAACAGTGTCAGCCGTTTCTCGGTATTTCTGGTGGGATACCTTACGTAAGGATGTTACTGACTATATAAGTGCTTGTACTACTTGTGCATGTATGAAAACCTCTCGTAGAGTTCCTTGTGGGCTGTTGCATCCATTGCCCGTTCCCGAGAGACCTTGGTCTAATCTATCAATGGATTTTATTGTTGAATTACCCCCTTCGAATGGTAACACAGTCATCCTAATGATAGTAGATCGGTTTTCCAAAATGGCTCACTTTGTGTCTCTTCGCAAGTTGCCCACTTCCAAGGAATTGGCTCTTATCTTCGCTAGAGAAGTGTTTCGATTACATGGTATTCCCTTATCTATTGTATCCGATAGGGGTAGCCAATTTATTTCCAGGTTCTGGAAAGCCTTTTGTTCGGAGATGGGTATTTCCCTCTCATTTTCTTCCGCTTACCATCCCCAGTCTAATGGAGCTGCTGAACGTGCCAACCAGTCTCTTGAGCAGTACCTCCGTTGTTTTGTGTCTCACCATCAGGACAATTGGTCTGACCTGCTTCCTTGGGCTGAATTTGCTCGGAATAATGCCACTCATGATTCTTCCGGCAAAAGCCCTTTTTACGTTGTCTATGGCCAGCATCCCGTTGTTCTTCCGGCTGCATTCTCCTCTCAGGGCATGCCAGTTCTGGATGAGCATTTGGCTGGTTTGCGTAATACTTGGGAGCAGGTTCAGCGTTCTTTGGTGGACTCTGCTGCCCGCCAGAAGGCTCAGGCTGACAAGCATCGCAGAGCGGCTCCTTCCTATGTTGTGGGGGACAGGGTTTTGCTTTCCACACGGAATATTCGCCTCCGGGTGCCTTCTATGAAATTGGCTCCCCGCTTCATTGGTCCTTATCGCATTATACATAAGGTTAATCCCGTTTCTTATGCCTTGGGTCTGCCTAAGAATCTGCGTATACCCAATGTATTTCACACCTCTTTGTTGAAGCCTTACGTACGCAACCG